>NC_134726.1:25713653-26323076 GCF_049634645.1 Pelodiscus sinensis | reverse complement strand
TCCCCACAAGCCGGATCCAGTGGGGAGTCTCGAGGCTCTCTCCCCAGCCCTTCCAAAATATTTGCCAAAATATTTGAAATTCTGGGACATTTCGATGGTTTATGGGGAGAATGGGACAGAATGTTTGAAATCAAGAAATACGGTCGGCATAATAATAGAGAATCAGTGTGCATATGGTTTTGTCAATACAATTGTATAGTCATGACACACTGATGTTAAAAAATACGATGACAAAATTACATACTATGAGTCACCTTTTTGAAACAACTACATCAAAGCCAGCTAATGATGGCAACATGGTCCATATAAATGGCAAAATTCACATGTTCTAGGATATTGGTGACCAACATGACATAACTGAATTCTTAGGCCACAGCAAAAATGTGTCTATCTAAAACTTCCATCCCCAGTTGCTCAGCTTTCACTCTTTAGTGAGGTAAATTTTACTAGCCTGCAGTCACGTGAGACTTCCAGGGTAGAGGATATCTGAATTTCTAGTTCTCTCTCCAGTTCCTTGTTCGTATTCTTCCATTTTTTAAATTAATAAAACATTTACTTTGTACATCATTGGGAGCAAAACCCAATTTCTTTTTGCAAGTTAATGTTAAATATTTCTGAAAAAAACAATGCTTGGCACTTACATAAGATTTCCAAAGAAACAATCTAGTGTCAAGAGCAGATTCTGGAGTCTAATGAACAAGCATAAATGGAGGAAAAACTAGCAGAATAATGCAATGCACTAGGAACATCCCATCTAGGTTTCTGACTACAGCTTTGGAAAATTCACCAAACTCCTCTGCCGCCACATCCCAGCCTTTATACTGAGCCCACTTTTTGTACAATGTTGTGCAAATACGTAAATTCCCACACGATCAATAAAGCTCAACTGTGTATCTGTCAACTGAGTCTTGTTCCAGACAGGGAAAACAAGAGGGATGACATAGCAAATACTTTCCTGATACCATATTATACATGGCGTGATGCACATGACCTGTGTTGTAAACTTTACAACTTTTGATCTGAATAGCCTAACATAGACTTGAGAATGATTTCTCTGAAAGGTTTCAACAAATTTTATTCCACTAGAGGGCAGATGTTTACACATACAAATTTTGTGCAAGAAACAAAATGAAACCTTGAGGAATTTTGTTCAAATGCAGCCTAGTGGAGTTGCAACCAAATACCATTTTCTTAATTTTGCTAATTATATTAAGTGACAGAAAGGGCAAGTTTAAATGTATAATTTTGTCTGACAATCTGCAGCTTTTTTACTCAACATCACTGTGTGTTTAGCTGTGTCTTGTTTAGAGTGTTGCAATAGCATGGTACTTAAGTAAACAAAACTAATGGCTGGTTGAATTTTTTGGGGTAAAGGTACATAACCTTGCCTGCTTGTTGACACAGACAGCTTGAGGTTTTAGGTGAGCACTAAGTGAAACATTTGACACTTCACAAATAAAAACAAACTTCTGTGCACAAATGTTATTTGCAATAGTGTGTTGCTACAGACTCATGAGTTTACTTTGATCCCCTTCAGTCCGCAACAGAAGGTAATCTGGATATTTCCCCTGTAGTTGCAAAATACTTAAGTGCATTTGTCAGTAGAACTTGCAGTGATGTCAGACAATACAGAGATGCTTCTTTACTCTCAAGGGGTATGTCTACACTACCCAGGGGCTGTGTCTACACTGGCATCCTTTTCCGGAAAAGGGATGCTAATGAGACACTTCGGAATTGCAAATCCGCGGGGGATTTAAATATCCCCCGCGGCATTTGCATTTACATGGCTGCCGCTTTTTTCCGGCTCGGGGTTTTTGCTGGAGAAAAGCGCCAGTCTAGACGCGATTTTCCAGAAAATAAGCCCTTTTGGAAAAGCATCCTGCCAATGTAGATGCGCTTTTTCCGGAAATACTTATAACGGAAAACTGTTCTCTTTTAAGCATTTCCGGAAAAGGGTGCCAGTGTAGACGTTGCCTCAAGGTTCATTACACCAGGAGTCTTCACTCAGACATAGGAACAAAACCCATTTAACTTTGTAATTAGGGCATGTCTGCACTGGGAAATTATTTTGAAATAACTCTTGAAATAAGTATTTCAAAATAGCATGTCCCCCCCTACAGGGGAGCATCAAAATTACTAAGTATTATTTTGAAATAGTGCATCCACACTGATTGGAGCCTGCCTCAGACTTAAAGCCCCCAGGGGGGAGCACTCTGGGGAAGGCACCAGGAGGGTGGGCTGCATGGTTAGGAAAGGTACAGTGAGTGCTTTCAGGGGCTCCACTCTATGGCCACATCTCACACTCCATTTCTCCACTGACCACTTAAGGGACCTTACGCTATGTGCTCTAGTTCCCCTTGTGGATGCCACAGCACTTTCATGGAGCTAGAGCTGCTGCAAAGCAGAGCCGGGCTCTGGGGCCTCATGTTGTGCCTTGTGGCACAGTTCATGCAAATTGCCCACGTGGTGCTGCAGGGACATGACGACCAGCCTGGACTGGGAGACTTGTTGACCCAAGCCCTGGCGCTCCTCATGCAGCAAATTCCCCTCCATCCTCCCCTGCACACTGTAGACCGCCACTTCTGGCAGAGGGAGACCAGCCCCAACTGGTGGGACCGCACTGTCATGAGGTGTTGGGATGACCATCAGTGGCTCCAGAACTTCCGCATGAGGAAGGCCACCTTCCTGGAGCTCTGAGAGTGGCTTGCCCCTTCCCTCAGGCAACAAGACCCACCTGAGACCTGCCACCCCCCCGCAGAAGCACGCCAACATCAACTTATGGAAGCTCGCCGCACAAGACAGCTACCACTCCATCAGGAACTAGTTTGGCATAGGAAAACCCACAATTGGGGCCATTCTCATGCAGGTTTGAATCTTACTATTTTACTAGCAGGGTGGTGAAGCACTGGACTGAGTTACCCAGGGAGGTGGTAGAACTTTATCCCTAAAGTTTTTCAGACCCAGCTTGACAAAGCCCTGTCTGGGATGGGTTAGTTAGGGTTGGTCCTGCTTTGGGAAGGGGGACCTCTGTGACATCCCGAGGTCTCTTGCAACCCTATGATTCTATAGGTGGTCAAGGCCATCAATGCCATTGTGCTGCAGAGGGTCATCACCTTGGACAACATGGACCTCATCATCACTGGATTTGCCACCATGGGCTTCCCCAACTCTCTGTGCGTGTGGGGGGGGGGGGGACATGGACAGCACCCACATCCCCATCCTGCCCCCTGACCATTGTGACCTGGATATATAAAGGGATACTTTTCGATGGTGCTGCAGGCCCTTGTGCACCACACAGGACAGTTCTCAGACATTTACACTGGATGGTTGGGGAAGGTGCACGATACCTGCATCTTCCAGAAGTCAAGCACCTTCCACAGGATGCATGCTGGCACATTTTCCCCCGACCACATCATCAGAGGGGATGTTAGGAGATGCGGCCGACCCCTTGCTTCCTTGGCTGATGAAGCCCTATATGGGCAGCCTAGACCCCACCAAAGAGACCTTCAATGGCAAGCTCAGCAGTAGGGATGTAATAGTGTAGTAGATGATCTGATTAGCAAAAGCGTATAGGTTAGTGCTATAGACTACATGCCTTTCCCCTCTCCCAGCCTGCCAGCAGCCTGCCTCAGTCCTGGCTTGCGATGGGTCTGGAATCCTACCCCTACGACAGCTCTACATTTAAACTGTTATTAGGAGGTAGGCGAGCAGGCAGCGTAGACCCAATTCTGGCTCACGCTGGGTCCAGGAGCTCAGATACTTCCCACCCCACCACAGACAGGGGCTGCTGCCGTATCAGAGCTGGTTTTTAAATGGGCTCCTCTCGTGGACCAGCTCCTACCCGGCACCTCGTGCTGCTGCCTCAGATACAGAAGCAGCAGCACAAAGTGGCAGGGGGCTCTTTGGTAGTGGGGCCAGAGCGCACTGGCTACCAGCCCCACTCCTGGGAACTACAGAATAGTCAAGAAACTGATAATTCATGAAGTTACTTGACTATTCAATTAACTGATATTTACCTTCCCTACTTAGCAAGTGCCACATGGTGGGGGAGTGTGCCTACAGCCACCTCAAGGGGAAGTTCCAGAGTCTCCTCACCCACCTAGATCACACTGAGCACAACATCCCCCAGGTGGCGGGGGCCTGCTGTATATTCCACAATATATAGGAGAGCAAGGGGAAGATTTTCCTGCCAGGGTGTGTGTGTGTAGGGAGGAGGGGGAAATTAGAGGGTGAGCAGCAGGCTAGGGCTTATGAGCAGCTGGGTACCACTGCCGTTCAGGGGTCTGTGCTCATTTGGGAGAGCTTGAAGCCAAGGCCAAACCAAGACCACATGCGAGACTCTCCCTTGGGCCTCACCCCAAGGGGCCTCTGCATTGCCCCTGTGTGTCTTTCCTCTCCTGCCCTCCCTTTCCATCTCCCCCCCTTCCCCCACTTCCCTGCAGACCAAATAAAAAAGCATTTCTGTATAGAAAACACAAGTCTGTTATTTTTATTTGGGGGATAGATAATAGAGGAGGGATTGCAGAAAGAACCTCCGATTGGGGTGGAGGGCTTAGGGATGGAGCATGGACTGGTGCCTGCCTCAAGTACCTCGGGAGGCTTTGGGTGCCCGAGACATCCTCCCACCACATGTTCGTGGGCCCTGGCTGCCCCTGGAGGGTGGGAGGAAGGACCTATGAGAAGCCAGGAGCAGGTGTGGGAAGTGGCTGGTGGACCACTTCATAGACGAGACCATGCGCTCCATGACAGATGTCATGGACGAGCAGATGGCCTTGAGCTGGTGCGACAGCTGCTGCCACATGGTGGTCCTCAGCTGGCAGTCAGCCCAGTGCTCCTGGCTGAGAGAACGGGGGCAGTCTAGTGGTTCCCGCACCAGGTCCTCAGAGGTTCGCCTTTGCCTGTGGGTCTCACAGGGTCATGCTGATGGTGCGGGAGGTGGTGGATGTGCCACACTTGCAGCTGGCCCAGCTGTGAGGAAGTGACAAGGTAGTCATTCCAGGGTACACTGTGCATGAAGCCTGGCCCTAAGCCAAGGGGTGGGGGAACAATAATTTTTGCCAGACGGTCACTTAATTTTAGTATTGCCCATGGGCCAGCTCCACCCCTGGAAGGGGTGGGGCCTGGGGTTGAAGGGGAGGGGCTCGGGGTTAGCCACCTCCCAGAGTTGCCTGCAAGCAGAGACTTTGAATTTAAGACACAGCAAAGGGCTTGTGGCTCTCTGCCCCACTGCTAACACGTTGCCTGGCAGCTGTCTGGGGTGGCTGTGGCTATTTAAAGGGTTCACAGCTCTGGTCCCTGCTGGGGTAGCACCGAGACTGTGAGCCAGGAGACATTTAAGTAGGATCCTGCCTGAGTCACCACCTGGAAGTTGGGTGGTATGGGAAGCAGGATATAAATAGAAAGCAGCCAGCTTGCCATCTGTGGGCCAAATCCTGATCTGCACCTTGCCCAGCACTGCCCTAATCTGAGCTGAAGCTGATGATGTGCTTCGAGCAAGGTCATCTGTTGCCTAGACAGCAGGCACTTTCCTGCAGGGACACAGACATTCCAGGGGAACCTCGCTATCCCCATGTCCCATGGACAAGCAGGCATGGGAAGGTGCCAGCCAGTTCAGGACCCTTCAGGCAGGAGGGGGGCGGCTTGGCTTCCTTCCCTGTCCCACATACACTGGGTCCAGCAGTGGCGGCATCCCACAGAGAGAGAACTCTTCTATCTGTGCCTGCTAGAGAAGGGGCAGGGAGGAAGAGGTGGTGTGTGAGAGCAGCAGATGCTGCTTTCTGGGGAGAGTGCTACTGGGGTTCCCTCCTCTTTCCCCCTACTCCGGCAAGTTCCCATGCATGGGATTGGTCTCCCCACATTGCCTCACTTGACTGGGAGCAGATGCTGCCCAAGAGAGCAGGCATGTGCCTGTGCTGTGTGTTTCCATAACCCCTGCCTCCTTAGTGGTGGCTTGTCATGGGAAGGTGTCCTGCCATGGATTCTGGTGTAAAGCAGGCCTCTCCAGGAATCTTATGAGAAGTAGCAAGGGGGTTCTTGTATGAGAGCATCATAGAGCAGAGTTCTCCACCCACGTGCACACAGGCGGTTGTGCAACTCCCCCCCTCCCCAGGCCTAGTAGGCTGAGTGAGGAGCATGTAGCCTCTCATTACCCACCACCTGCCTCTGCATGCATACAGGGAAAGTGATGGAACTCACCTGAACTGCCTTCTCTGGGTTTGTCCGAGCCCTGGGGACATCCTGGGAGAGAAGGAATGACTCCAGGCTAAGATCTCCTGGCTTGGGCATATGGTGTCCAGGCTGGCCTGCACCTCCTTCAGGTTGATGACCAGCATGTCCAATAAGGAGTCGACAGTGGGGGGGGGGGGGGGGGGAGGAGAGAAGTGACTGGCCTTGCTCCCAAGATGGCATCCAGCTGCTCCTAGTAGCAGCACGTGAGGTGCTGCCTCAGAGAGGGAACTTTCCTTCCTGGTCTTGGTGTATGCCTGCCAGAGTTCTTTTGTTTTCATCTACACCTGGTCCAGGGGGTGGCTGTGCCCCATCTGAGCCAGGCTAACAGCCACTTGGCCATAGATTCCTGCATTCCTCTTCTTGGTGCGTAAATCCTGGATGTTCATCTCTTCACCCCAGACCTTGAAGAGATCCAGGATCTCCACACCAGTCCAGGCCAGTGCCCTCTTTCTCCCCCCACCAGGGGCTTCTGATCTGGCTGCAGGCATACCGACAGCTGTGGAAGACTCAGAGGGCGTGCTAGGATCTGCCACGGATGCAGTGAAGGGTGTTGTGTGGCACAGGGCTGATGTGGTGCCACAAGCCCTTTCTCTTCTGCCTGCAGCTTTAAACTCTGCAGGAGAAGGGTAGCAGTGGAGTGGTCAGGTGTGTATTCCTCTTCACAAGCAGGACTTATTATTTCAAAATAACGGACTTGGTAGTGTGGACACTTGCACTGTTATTTTGCAATAAGAGTAGTGATTTCAAAATGACTCCCCAATGTAGACATGCCCTAATTGGCTCTCTTTTACAAGCAAGGTGCCTTTCCTTATGTTTACGTGCTTTTAAGTATTATATTATGTTGACTGTGGTATATTTTATATTTTGCTCTTATGAAAGAGGAATTAGTTGGTTAGATAACACCCAGGCTACGTCTACACTGGCCCCTTCTTCGGAAGGGACATGCTAATTTTGAAAGTGGGAATAGGGAAATCCGCGGGGGATTTAAATATCCCCCACGGGACTTAAATAAACATGTCCGCCGCTTTTTTTCCGGCTTGGGGAAAAGTCGGAAAAAAGCGTCTAGACTGGCCCGATCCTCCGGAATAAAGCCCTATTCCGGAGGATCTCTTATTCCTACTTCAAAGTAGTTATGTTAGTTAAAATTTTCAAACAGATTCAGTATAAATACAGAAAAGAAACTTTATTACTTGTTTCAAATATTACATGCACTTTCAAAAATTAAAACTCTTTATTTAAACATCTCAATAGCATCTTGTCCGTTTGGAGGCAGCAAAGAATACCAAGACAAATATTTTGAAAAGCATTTACAAAAATACATTGCACAAAGTCCTATCTTGCTTCTTTAAAAATAAGTTAGTGTTATTCAAAATATTCCCACCCCAGTTTCTAATTTCAATTTATACAGGATAATTCTGATTTATATATTTAACCTATAATATATGAAACACCTGTACATGTTTTAGCTAGCTCTTCTGCATAGGCCATTGGTTCTGTTTCTAGCTGAACTTAAACACTCTCTATAGAGATTTTTTTAAAAATATTTGAGGACTATTGTGCAACATACATAACTATTCAGAAAACCACTCAGCACCATCATTCATCTTTCTGAAAAGTACAGCACAGTACATCTGTAATTAAATTGACCCAATAAAACGCATCACAACAGTAAGATACATTTCTCCTCACGAATGCCTTTCAAGAATCTTATTTGTAAAGGGTTTCCACTAAATTAAGAAATTAAATTAAATTAAATTACAAAATGAGCCTCAAAGTTGGGAGAGCAGTGCAAGCAGTCTGTTAGACAAATGCAAGTTCCAATTAAATCCAGTAAGAGAATGCTTCTAAGCGTCCTTGTGCTAGCATTCTTCAATGGGTAATGAATCCTCCACTTTAAGGGTATAAAAATGGAAACATTGTCTAAAGAATGGTATCTAAATATAGTGACATTGAGTGTGAACCTCTTTTGCAAATTACCTCACTGCAGAGATTTTTTTTTAATTAAAAGTTGAGTCTGAACCTATTTTCACTTAGTGCTTCTACAGCACAGCACTTACAATTTGAGCCAGCCAATTAATTTTGTGATGAAGAGATATTTTTTGTCACCAAGACTTTGCTGCTGCAATTTTAGCTCTGAATTGATCTTATCTGCAGAACACTAGCCATACTCTCATTCTCACCTATACTGAATAAGCCTATTACATTGGCCCAGTAAGGGTTCATATACTGAGGCTACGTCTACACAGCTTCCCTCTTCCGCAAAAGCCTATGCAAATTAAGCACAGATTAGCATATTGCCATACCTCATTTGCATAATTAATTAGGAGCTGGTTTTGCGCAAAAAGGCGCCATCTACACAGCGCCTTTTTGTGCAAAAAGCCCCTCTTGCATAAGAGCTGTTCTTCCTCATTTTTTCAGGAAGAATGGCTCTTGCGCAAGAGAGGTTTTTTGTGCAAAAATGGCTCCTAATTAATTATGTAAATGAAGTGTGGCAATATACTAATCCGCACTTCATTTGCATAGGCTTTTGCGGAAGAAGGAAGCTGTGTAGATGGAGCCTGAGTGATTATTCTAAAAAGCAAAATCAAGAGGAAACTAAAAAGGAAGAAAACTTAAAATAATTTTAGTAGCTTAAAATCAACCCTGATTTTTACATCAATGCATGGTTCCATGTTAGAGGAAAGCTTTTTATGCCTCTGATGCTTAAACTAGTTTTGGTTCCATTAACTTTCCGTGACAGTAACATGTATCATATTCTGTATCTATGTTGGAAGTCCTTTTGGGCCTAGCAACAAGTTCAAAAGTCATGGTCAACTAAAGCATATGTTAGCCACAATTAGTGTTTAAAAGTAGTCATATGTTTGACATAGGATGCCTGGGTAATAGAAGTGTGCAGATGGAGCCTGTATTAAAAACTGATTCCTAGCTGCAGAAAACATGGCTTATTTAAAAACTGTACATTCAAAGGTAATAAAATAAGTATCACCTATTTGCCAAGTGGGTTTTGTGAACCAAAGTAGTTTACATGCAATATTTTTCTCAGAATGGATACATTAAAATATAAAGCTGATGGCAATTACAAGCTGAGTATCAGAGCAGGTATGAGTTTGTATACAATTCTGCTGTCAGTCTTTAGCATTTTACTGAAGAGAAGTATTGATCCTGGAGTACATGTCACACATCCTCATCCCTTAAAGATTCCAGTGTTCTAGGTTTTCCAATATATACAAACAGAAAATATACAACAGAAAAACTGTAGTGTAGTTTATTCAATAGGTTTTCCATGCACTCTGAACCGATACAGACAGGTATATTCTGTATGACCCCAATTAGAAAAAATTCTTAGCTCCACTATCTGGAATGCATTTTTATTTTTCTCCTGAAAAAAACATGAGGAAAAAAAAAATCAGGCATCTAATACATACACCACTTTATTTTTCTCTGTAGTCAACTGAGACTGATCACCTAAAGGTGTTTAAAAATGGCAGCCAAATCACTGCACTGCTTAAGCAATGAATGATGTAAGTTGTATACTGAAAAGGTACAGTAATCACAATTTATGAAGTCTCTTGCAATCTACACAAGTTATCAAATTTTCGTTATCTTTGCTAGAGGTCCTGCATTATACTGGAGATCTAGGTGAAGCAGAATAATTCTTAATGTTTTTATTTAAAGGACTGAAAGCAGGAAAAAGATTTTTACAGCAAAACAACCTTTAAAATAAGCACAGCAACTTTCCCAGTCACAGAATATTTCAGATGAACAGTGCTAGTGTTTTACTGAATGCAAATTATTAATTTAATCCACAGTGTGGTAGAATCAGTTTAACCCTAGTCCATCTGATTTAATATGGATATTGAAAAATTCTGGTACTGAAAGTCATTCTTCATTATAAACTTTTTTGATAGGCAAAAATAAAAATGCCAAAACGACTCTTCATTTGCAATGGTTCAAGTCAGGAATAACTTCATTAAGTTACTGCATTTATCAGTGCAAGAGTTAAATCAGAATCACATTTCAGAACGCTAGCATTTTGCATATTAACACACTGCTAATGCCTTTCACTACCAAATGTATCAAAGCAATGCTTTGATGCTTGTAATAATAGCAGTAATGTGTCAAAGTGAAGTGGCTTTGCCAACAACAGCTATGTATTTTCTATTAATGTGGGCTTACCGTCACTTGAAACATCTGTAGTGACTCTCCATCTTGGTCATAGACATACTGTCCTAGAAGGGTGCCTTCTTCCTGATATTCATCTTCTAGACCCTATCATGAAGAGTTAAGCCTTTTTTTCCCCAAATTTCAGATAATCAGTTTAGTTGCAATTATAGGATGTCACATTCTTAACTCGGGAGGTCAGAACAAACACTAGCTATAATTGTGAAGAAAATAAACGTTGTCTAGGAATAACAAGAAAGAAAGAAAAGGTGGGACCAAGAAAGGGTGGCATTGAGGAAGACTAGGTTGGATACCTATGCTCACTATTTTACATATTCATGTCAATTGGAAACAAAAAGAGTTTCTAGAAGTCAGACTAATCAATGATTATACCATATAGCTGTACACTACTGATATGCAACAGTGCCTGAAAGGATCACAATCCATTCCTTTTATGGAAGAGTCAAGTGCTTGGTTTGAAGAGCACTTTAGATAATCATGGCACAAAAAAATAAGTTTTGATTATTTTGCTTTAATGTTTTTCTCTGTAAACCAGATGAGTAAAACAACAAAATCATTAGAGTTTTTAAAAACAATACTTAGCTTTTATACATTCTCATTCATAGATGATATAACTCTTTATAAAAAGGAGGTAAATATAAGAGCATAAATGTAAATATTTGAAGAGGTTTTTTAACACTAATAGCTTTTAAAAATTATGAATAGTTATTCCACTCAAATTATCCGAACAGAGCAAAAACATTTAATACCTTAACTGTAGCACAGAAAGACTTACGTATACTGAGAAATCCTTTGGAGCACTTGTGATATTTCCTGTCGGTGAAAGAGTTTTTGGTATATGTTCTAATGTAAAGGCTGTTGGGTAGATCATCATAGAAAGTCTAACTACAAGGTATCCCTGTGATCCTTTGAATGCCCAGCAGTTTCCTGGATACATATCAGGCTATAGGGGCAGGGGGAAAATAAATATTGAACATACTGGTAAAATGTTCTAATGAATTTTGAGTTATTAAAGTTCAGTTTTATTAGGTTATGCCTCTGATTATACTTAGAATTGTTATTCATGTAACAGAACACAGTCTAAGAATATGGGTAAATTAGCAGATCAAAAACGGCAGCACTTTAACACAGCTGTGTTGTCATGGCACCAGCACAAGGAGGGAGCTATCCCAGCATTCTAGGTAAACCACCTCCATGCACAGCATGGCTCCCTGTGCTGGGAGCCTGTTTACACTGGCACTTTACAGCAATGTAACTTGCTCTACTAGTGGGGGTGTTTTTCCCACACATCTGAGCGAGAAAGTTACAGTGCAGTAAAGTGGCAGTGTAGATAAACCCTTAGTTGCTTCAACAAGAAGAAAAGGGAAGAAATGTTTGGACTGTCCTCACTCTGATGCATTAATCAGATAATGAAGATTCCCCAGCAAACCCTTCCCCCACCCTCCATTACCATCTCCTCCGGCAGCCAAGATTGTCAAGAGTGATTAGTGATCTTCAGTGCCAAAACAGATTCTCACAAAAGGGGTGTAAATTTCATAGGCAGTGTGCCCAGAAATTTCTGAAAACCAGATCTTCTTTCAATGTTTCAAGCTAGGAAAAACAAAACAAAACAAAACCACCACCACCCACTCTAAGGTGTCCATAACCACTACTGACATTTAACAGCCTTGGTCGGTGCTTATTTCTCTCATTTTTAAGGATAATTCTCCTTGGGATGGCCCTCTGGACAAGGCCTATGCACCTCTTTAGTCACATTTGAAATTTAAATCCTCCAAATAGGGCTTAAGTGTGAATTTAAATGGTGATGGGGCCTTATGTAGGATTGGTGCACAGAGTTCTATTCTCAAAAAAAAAAAAAAAAAAAAAAAGTTAATTTCCAGGTACATCTTCCACTTCAAGAAAAATTCTGGTACTCAAAATTTCTTGGCAGCATAGCTTTTAAAACACAACTTTTATAGTATAATGGTCCATGATTTGGTGCTACAGATATACAAATAAATAACAAGATTGTAGATATATTCTGTTTTTAATTACCTGGATTACCACTCTGGGAGACTGAGAGAAATACCACAAAGGAATTCCAAAGAGACTAATTAGTGCTGTTTTGGTCTCGTAGGTCTCAGAACAGCGAGTACTCAGAATGCTGCCACCTCAAAAAGAAAAAAGTCAAGTTAAAACATAAAAAATGAAGTGCGTCACTTTGAGTAGTCTAACTTTCAGTAGAATATTGTCCCAAACTGAACATGCCAATGATTTTTTTTCTTCAAACAAATATTCAAATTCCATCAAATTCTAGTAACTTTCCATTAAGCATTGCATTTTAATGCAAACCTCCTGTTCTCCAGATTAGAGTTTTACATTAAGGAAACTACCCCACTTTTAAAATAGTAGCATAAAAGTACTATTTTCAGCTTGAAATAAAATGTATTTTTTTAAAAAATTTAAAAACCTGAACAGGCAGGTATTTTTCCAGTAAGTTTGCATCCATAATATGTATACCATAAAAAAAGAGCTGTTCTTATCCCTACCATGGGATAGTTGAGTATTAAATATCAGTTAACTGAATAGTCGAGTAACCTCATGACATTTTATCAGTTAGTCGACTATTCTGTAGTTCCCGGGGGTGGGGCTGGCAGCCACTGTATCAGAGGCAGGAGCTCAGGTGTCAGGTGGGAGCTGGTCCGTGAGGGGAGCCAGTTTAAAAACCAGCTCCCCTCATGGGCTGGCTGCCTGTTGCCTTGTACTGCTACTTCTGAGAGAGGCAGCGGCGCAGAGTGGCAGCAGTCCCTGTCTGGCGAGGGTCTGACCTCCCAGACCCAGCACAAGCCAGAACTGAGCTGGACTGCCTGCCTGCCTGCCCGGCTCTTAATACACTTGAAATGCAGAGCTGAAATGGGGGTAGATCCCAGACCCAATGTGAGCCAGAACTGAGCCCGGTTGCCTGACCACTCAGCTCCTAATACACTTTAAATGCGGAGTCATAGCAGGGGTAGGTACTGGACCCATTACAAGCCAGGACTGAGCCAGGCTGCTGGCCAACCTGCTAAAAATTTACTGGCAGGAAGAGGGAAATGCATGTAGTTTATAGCATTAACCTATCACCTTTTGCTTATCTGTTAATCGACTATACTATTACATCCTTATCCCATGGTACTTTCTTTTAAAGAGCGTCTACAAACTTGTGCCATATTATTCTAGTCTACCAGTGTGTTTCTAAAGTGCCACCAAGAGTTCAGAGTTAAGTTTGTATGCACTTTTATTAACATATACATAAACAAAATACAAATTCTATAGTATTCCTATTGTTTGTCACATACTAGAAACAACTCTTGATTTATTATAAAAACCAACAATTCAGATTACAATTGCTGCAAATAGACTACTCTATTTATAGCTATTCTGCTATATTTACCTCCGGATTCTAAAGCAAAGTCCACCATACCAGTCTGATCTTGAGAATAGAGTTTCAGTGCATTATTTACAATAATGCGTGCTTGCTACAGATAACAGGGACGAGAGAAAGCGTGGAAAAAGAAAACAAGTTTGGTATTAGAGATACATGCATTCAACAGTCTATTAACTAAAATGGCATAAATACTTTCAATAAAATTGTATTATATCACAGAATCTTTGGAACCAATATCTTGATGACACGTTATCCAATGTTTGATGAGTGGCAGTCTGATTACAATGATGATACTCTGAATGGTATTTCTGTATATTTTTGTCTTCTCTCCATTAGGTCACATTTTATTTTTCTTTATACTTTTGGGTATTCCTCAGCTTCCAAGAAAGAAGAGTTTGGCAAACATTACAAATCATAAAGGGTAACAGGATTTTTATTATGTTTCGTTATTGCATCCAATGTAGCTAGGGTACTTATTTTAGGATAGGAATAATAGTGTTTTTAAGTAACAAGACTAGTAAGTCTATTGTAGCTACCCAAGAGTCAACCAGAGGAGACTGTTGACTGAACCTAAGGCCATGTCTACACTATAAACTCTGGTTGATGCAAGTTACATCCACATACAGCTGCCAACATTAGTACATTGCTCATGAATACTTGGCCGCTTGTGTCCACACTACATATACTCAGGAATGCTTGTGTCAATGCAGAGTGCACTGCACCACAGATAGGTCTCTCAGTATGCCACATTGCCACAAGGCTAAAATCTTTGTAGGAAATTTTTGCAGTGTGCTGTGAAACAGAAATTAATCATTCAGGAACCTTTGGGAGCTAGAGATCAAATTCCTGCATGCATTTTTCCCCCCAAGAATCCCACAAACCCACACAGCCCTTTTACACATCTGCCACTTCTGACAAATGCATGGAGTCTACACAGCTCTGCATTATCCTTATGAATGTTGCAAACACAAGACACAAAATCTCTCAAGATCTGCAGACCCACATAAAGAACTGCAAAACTTGGGGACATGATTCTATAAAGACAGACATTGTTAAGGGACATAGTGATAACCAATTCAGTGTTGTGGGTGATGTTCACAGAGTAGCTGCAGAAAGTGAAGTGCCCCATCTGGGCTTGAGAAATTAACACTGACTGATGAGATAGCATCATAATGCAGATTAAGGACAAGATACATTAACTGAAGACCTTTTAAATGTGAGAGGCCACATATGTGGATCTGCGTGCCAAGCCTGCCTACCCCTACAGTGAAGGGATACCAGAACATGAGCGGTGCTGACAGCTGAGAAGTGAATGGCAATCACACTTGGGAGCTTGCAATGCTGGAAGTCTACTGGTCAGTGGGAAATCATTCTGGAGTTAGAAAATCCATGATGGGTGCCATTAATTGTTCTTCTATATTGGACTGACTCAGTAATGTACAGGACATAGTGAACAGAATTGCAGTAGTGAGGTTCCCAAACTGCAGTGGGGTGATAGCTGACTTGCATATCCCTACTTTGGGACCAGCCCACCTTACCACAGAGTACATCAAGAGAAAAGGCTACTTTTCTATGACTATGCAATTGTTGATAGATCACCATGTATGCTCCACTGATATTAACAATGGGAGTTGGTCAGAGAAGGTATATCACGCTCACTTCTTTACAAACACAGGACTCTTCAGAAAACTGAAAACATATATTCTTTAATAACCAGCAGGTTACCATTGGCAACAGAGAAATGGAAACAGCATATCCCTCATTCCAATGGTTTGTGAAGAGCCACCTTGACAGCACAAAGGAAAGATTTAACTACCAGCTCAGCACATACAGAAGGACAGTTAAATGTGCTTTTGGTAGACTGAAGGAACACTGGTGTGATTACTCCCAATGCTGAATTTCACTGAGGAAACTCTCTCAAGGGTTATAGTTGCTTGCTGTGCCTCTGATAACATCTCTGATGCAAAGGGGAAAAGTTCCTTGAGATGGAATGGTTGTCTGCTGAGTTTGAACAGGAAGGAAAAAGGGTTTAATACAGAACTACAGAGTTTTGGCTAGGGATGTAATAGTGTAGTCTATTAAGCAATAAGCAAAAACTTATAGGTTAATGCTATAAACTACATGCATTCCCCCCTCTCGCACACTTGCCAGTAAATTTTTTAGCAAGCTGGCCAGCAGCCAGGCTCAGTTTTGGCTTGCGATGGGTCCAGGACCAATCCTTGCTGAAGCTCTGCATTTAAAGTATATTAGGAGCTAAGCAGGCAGGCAGCCCAGCCCAGTTCCAGCTTGCACAAGGTCTGGGAGCTCAGACCCACTGAGGACAGGGGCTGCTGCCATCCTGCACTGCTGCCTCTTTTTCAGAGGCAGCAGCAAAGGGCAACAGGTAGTTGGTCAACAAGGGGAGCTGATTTTTAAACTGGCTCCCCTCGCAGACCAGATCCCGCCTGCCATCCATGATACAGAAGCAGTATTGCCAAGTGACAAGGGGCTCCTCGGGAGTGGAACCTCGGGAGTGGAGCTGCTGGCCCCAACCCGGGGACTACAGCATAGTCGAGTAACCGATAAGAATTCATTAGGTTATTCGACTATTCAATTAACCAATATTTAACATCCCTAGTTTTGGAAGGCTTTGAAATAGCACTTGAATGGTCAGCCACATTAACACACTGTCTTGGACTGTGCTGAGCCCTCAAACCAGTAGTACCAGTTAAGAATTGTGTAATATTTATAAATGTGCCCCTAGCATTACATTGTATTTTAGTGGACCTATGAATTACATGCTGCTTGCTGTACATTTACACCTATGCCTGTTTAACATATGAGTTCTGTGGTGCCATCAACTTGGTACTTGAGTGTTGCTATGCATTTTGCAGTATGCATAGTGAACTGAATGTATTTAAAAATTTATAGAAGAATTATTGAGTAACAAAACCAGTGCAAAATAACCCAAGATCCTTTCCCTTCTCCGGGCTCCTTTGTGGTTGGCTGATGGGACAGTTCAGATTGCAGTCCTGGCTCTTGGCATAACTGGACTCCCACCCTACCATGTCTCCTCTCTCCTCCTCTCTGTTCACAGCAGAGTTCTGTCTCAGGCTCCTTTTGAGGTACCTATGGTGGTCTGCAGGGTGCTGGTGGGAACTCTGCCAAACATGGCATGCAGCTTGCTGTAAAAGCAGCAGGTCTGTGGCTCAGCACCAGATTAAATGTTGGCTTTCCCAGCTTTGTGAGATGCCTACTACAGTTCCTTCATTCCCACATGGCGTTGCTGCGGATTCTTGTTATACACCATTGCCTGCATCCCCCATGCAACTATTTCACAGATGTCCTGGTTTCTGTGGCTAGTTAGTAGCTGTGTTTGTACTGCTTCTTCTTACCAGATGAGGAGATCCAATTTCTCATCTACTCCAGACAGGAATATGTCTAAGAGCTGGCATGATTGGTAGGGCAGCTACACATAACACGGGAGAACTGCTACATGTGCTTGCCACGCTGGGCAATCAGGAAAAGGCATTTTAAAAATAAAGTGAAGTATTTTAAGTGGAAGGTAGCTTCCCGTCTGTGATTCCTTAGCAGAGCAGTTCACTGTGGGACCAGAGCAGTCACTATTAAGCATTCATTGTGAGACAACTGTTAGGATTGACATACGTCCCACAGTAGCTACGCTTACACGTCAATCTGTATAGGTCAACTATGACTCACTGCCATTCATAGATGTGGATTTATGGTGTCACTTTAAGATGGCATTTACATTAGCTGGACATACATTTGAGCATAGACAGAATGCAAATTGGTCAATGCAAGTAGACTTACATCAACCTCACTTTATAGTGTAGACCAGGCCTAAGTTGTATCACCACAAAAAAGAGAAAAGGAAGGGATGTTTAGGCAACATATACTCCCAAACAATACTGTCCATAATCAAAAGCTATACAATTTTATTTAAACTGCTGCTGAAGCAATGGAAACCCAAAACAAAATCTTAACAGCTCTTAGGTAATATATGAAGCACAATTTCCATGTATTTTAGATTATTATTCTTAACTGCCATTAAACTTCTAAACTCTCTCTCAAACTTGCCGATTGAAACACATTTCATTACCTTGTTATATTTAGTCAAACTATGCACTATAATAAAATCCTTCAAAAACAAGTTTTAACCTTTATAACTATAGTTAAGTTATGATTGAAACTTTTCAACATTTCTTTTAGAATGCTTACCGCTTCTGTGATGCCAGAAATCCCTGCATTTACTGCACTTGTTACTACTTCAGAAGTTGGCTTTTGGTTTGTAATAGACATGTGGAGAGTAATATTCTTGAGGATTTGCAGCTCTAAATCTTGTAACAAAACCTGCAGATCACTCTTGCTCACAAATCTGGACGTTAGCCATTGGAGTAGTGATTCAGAAAAGTTTTCTTGTCCGTCACCAAAAAACATAAGTTTGACAGATTCTTTGACCTGGGCATCTACCTAGTAAAGTCCATCAACAGGTAAAAGTTACTATTTGGATACTCTTTCAAAAGAATTTAATCCTCATAAATCATCTAAAGTAATAAAATGAACAGTTGTGTAAGTAGTCTGCTTAAAATCCTTCAGTTTTTCCTAGAGTCCAAATAATTTAATATATATTCCCATCTTTGCAAAACACTCAGTAAAATCTCTTCCATTGGCATTGCATGCCTTTAGGCACTAGGGAAAGAAATCTTGTAACACAGGATATGAACTCGTTGGAACAACTGGTGGGGAGAGAAGAACTTAAGAGAGCATCTGGTTGTATATCAGTGTCAGTTTCTTCTGTGTGCCTCACCATTATTCAGTATGAAAGCATATGAGATACGGTAGTCTCAATGAAGATTGAGTTGACAAAAGAATACTCCACATCATCACTAAATTTGTCACCTTAAATTAATCCCAAAAAGCAAGCTGAGTTACTGAGAACCTCAAGAAGCTATTCAGAAGCCTGAGACTATGTCAAAGACATTCCTTTTCACAAAAGAAATCAGCTGACAAATTAAGCTACACACAGAATGGCCTATCAAAATAAGTACTCAAAATTACCTATTTAACTGACCCCTTTTCTACATGCATAACCATAAATGAGATCAAACAAGTATGCAAAACTACTGCCACTTCATCAGCCCTGTCCGCTCCACAATTATCATCAGCTTCCTGTACTCCCATTAAAAACTGACCACCACCACTATTCCACCCCATGAAATTAAGAGTAGGGATTTTAGTGTATAGTCGTGTAACCAATTAACCGACAAACCTAGGCTTTTCGGTTAATCCTAACTACACACACTCCCCCTCTCTCCCCCATATACAGAGGCAGCAAGAGGCGGCGGAGGCAGGAGCCAGTACCCTGGGGAGCCAGTGCCTGTGCATGCTGGCTCCGTGGAGCTGCCTGCCACCCCCTTTACTGTCTCCCAGAAAGGCAGGGGGCAGGCAGGAGACAGTGCTCAGAAGCTTAAAAAGCCAGCTCCTGACAAGCACCAGCTTCATGGAGCCACCTGGGTTGGAAAGATCCCTCATCTGGATCCACTTAGTCAATTAACTAGTTAAACATTAGATTAGGTTAACTGGTTAAATGTTAGGTTAATTGATTAACTAGGGTTTTACAGCCGTAGAGACTCCATTCAAAATTGCATAAGTGGACAAATGCAAGAGTTTTATAATGAGGCAACTATAGAACTTACTTTTTCATGAATCATTTCTGCTTTCTCACAGCTGGTCTTCAAGCCTTCGGAAGTTAAAAGTTCTGACTTCATGTGAGCCAATTCAAGTTCTAGCTGTTTAATCTTGGATAAAAGCTGCTGATTTTGTTCATCACTTCCACTGGTAAATCCAAAAAATCATAATTTAAGAGCAAGAGGTCACAACAAATCATGCAACTTAAAATTAAATCAAATATTTGATAGAATAATACATTTGTCTAATATATAGAGTGAATAACTTCATGGTAAAACCAAAAATAGACATTGTGACCCTACCAATGAATGTCCTCTCAAATTAATATTTATTATTTAGGATATTCATCCTAAATATCTGTTTTAAATCAATATATTCTAAAGTGATGATCCAATCTATAATTAAATGTCTATGGGATTTTACTTAGTTGGTGATGCAATAGTAGGACACAGATCTGTGGGATTCTTTGTAGTTTCTATAGAACCAGAGTTGATGCCCTTTACATGACTGTCATATTTTAAACAAGTTAATGGATATTAAACTCTGGGTCTAAAATTATAGTATGGCTAAGTCAGGCCTCCAGGACAAATTTCTAAGCAATACAAATGTGACAAAACTATGTCAATGAAAATTATATAAAGGGAAAGATTGACTGTGTCATTCTAAAGCTATTTTATTAACTGAATTCTTATTTAAAGTGATGTACACTCAGTTCTAGCACACAATTTATTCTCAAAATAGTTGTATCTTGGAGAAGAATGCTGCTCTGTCCTAGTAGCACGTGATCCAAAAATAGAAATGAAGATAGATGATTGACAAAGGGAATGCAGATGAAATTAAAACAGCACAGAAATTGAATGTGTGTGAATCCCTTGGAATCAGAACTTGTCTCTAAGCACATCATCATCAAGTAAACTGCTTAATATTTAGTAAGTGGTCTTTGTGAAATTTCCAAAAATCCTCATTCTTGGAAGTTATCAGGATTTTTGTTGGAAAATGCTATTTACACAAAACCAAAACTTTTTGTGGAAATGTGTTAGTTTTGGCAAACTCTGTCAAGAAAACTTCTCAGATGTAGTCCTACTCAGCCTCTTAGGAGTGATAGTGAATTTATGCCATCTACTCTTCTAGAGAAATAGGGTGCTTAAATAATGGTCAGATATTGACGGCTGGAAATAGGACTGTTCAGAATTCAGAGATGGTCTTCTTGCACTGATGTCTAGAGTTTTCACCAAAACATATTATAAAAGTTTCACTCATGCTGATGAAAACTTCAGCAAAACTTTGCCACTCAACTGATATACAACAGGCATTAGAAAAGGATAGTTACTGTAGTTCAGTGAACGATTCCTACCATCATCAATCAGTATCAGGATTCAAAATGCAACATATTAGACAGACAGTAGTCATACCTCACTGTTCTTGTTTGGGTTAGTTCAAGTTCCTTCTGGATGTCCTGATAGATATGAAAAATCTGTTTTAAGAAGTCTATTCTTTAACTTCAAGATTACAAACAAGGATAATTGCCACACATAGTGAACATGCTTGGGTAGCACCCATAAAAGATGACATTCCTAAATAATTTAGCTTAATGTTTCTGTATATGCATTTTTATAAGTCATATTGTGTCAAGTTACCTGCTTTATTCACCAGAATCTGATGAAGAGTGGTCTGTAGCTTTTGTTTAAAAAACAAAACAGCAAAAAGACAGCATGTGCAGCTCAATAAGACTTAGTTAAAAATCCAGTGGCCCAGTTCATTGGCACAATCTGCCAGACAAGAGTCTGAAATAAATTCCTGGGTTTGGATGTACAGTTGACAGAGGCCTAAATGTTTTCTTCCTTGTATGAATGAAATACAAGCCGCCAGGTACTATGCAAAGATCCCACATACCTAACCTACAAGGGGATATTGGACTTGCTACTAGCTCTCCTTTATTACATGGTAGTTACTACATAGTGTCTTTGGAAGGGAAAAGGTGTAAATGAGGAGAAAGATCTCCACAGCCACTTGGCTCCCATCCCTGACATGAAGAGCTGCATTTGAGGACACAAGTACTTTGAAATTTTCAGAAACATGCAAGAGAAGTCTCAGAACTCTTGTTCATATAGCACAGAAAATAAAGCACCAGACACTGGAACCTAGAACAGGTTGTGGCACTAGTCCAGCCTGTTGCTAATACAGATGTGTACTTATAAGTAAGGGTAAGATTAGATAATGGAGGTCATAAAAGTCACAGAATCCATGACTTCCAAGAGATCTAGTGACATTTTCTGCTTCAGCTCTGAGGCGATGGGGCTGAACACACAGCCACCAGGATTGAGAGCAGGAGGCTCCAGAATCATAGCAGGGGTAGGTGCTGGACTCTCCTCCCTCCCCATTTTGTCACAGTTGTTTTTAGTCAAAGTCAGGGACAGGTCACCTGCTCCATGCATGTATATTTATAGCCCGTTCATGACTTTTACTAAAAATAATTATGACAAAATCTTAGCCAATGCAACAGAAACGTGTTGCATTGAGTCAGACTGGTTTTACAACATAAATGTCTTCACAAAATATAAATAAAGTTCAGTGAAACTAGCTTTTATTTAATCATTTGTCTGCTGTTATGGAATTTAAATAAATGTATTATACTACTGAAAAAATTAAGCTATGTCTTCACAGCACAGTTAGCTTGAAGTTACCCCAACTCAGGGGTGGGCAATAATTTTTGAAGGGAAGGGCACTTCATGAATTTCGGAAGTGGTTACAGGCTGCCCTGGAAGGGGTGGGGCCTTGTGCGGAAGGGGTGGGGGCAGGACACTTCGTATGCTCCCCCGCCCACAGACCCTGATTGGCCTGGGGGTGGGGGAGTGTGTGAGGTTTTGTCCCCACCCTGCTAGTTTTGAAAAGCTGTTTTGAACAGCTGATGGTTCCCTCTAAGCCCCATGCACTCCTGGCAGGGGGAGGAGATTTTGCGCGCTCCTTCGTCCCCAGATCTCGATTGGCTGGGGGGGGGGGGGGGGGGGGGGAAGAGAGAGGGGTAGAAAGGAGTGGCAAAAAGGCCATGGGTCAGATCCAATGGCTTTGTGGGCCGAATCCAGCCCATGGACTTCATCTTGCCCACCCCTGCCTAATTCAACTCCTGTCTGCATCCAAAAATCTTTGAGTTAAAAGGTACTTTAAGCAAGCTACTTAGCCCATTGCAGGTGAGTAGAAGCTCGAGTGATGCTGATGTTCAGGCTAGTAACACAGTGGAGATACTGTTACAACACTTCCTCAGCAGCTAATCCAATCACTCTGCTAATCCAATAATTCTGTGCTGATAATTAAATCACTGGACAGTTGTTTTGAAGAGAGGTTGCTCTCACTGAAGTATATTCAAGCTAACTGTTTTAATGAAGACAAGCTCTTCAGAGTAAGGCTAACCCAGTTTTGTTTTCCAGGGCAAGTGAAAGGCAATAGGAATAAAGTTTTTCATGTGCACTTCCTGCATTAACATGAATACCAGTTTTAAAAATATGAATTCAGTTATTTAAGAAGATTTTTAACATGTTTTTATTTTGATGGTCTCTAAGTATGCAAACATGAAATGACTTCAGCTTTCTGCGCATGCAGACAGACAGAAACTTGTGTCTTCAGTGAAACAAAAAGATAATTTTAGTGAGTTAGGGAAGTGCAGACTTAAAACTTGATAGCTGGAATGGTGCTAGATCAATGTTGGGAAGCTTACTAAGCAACTTTACTGTAGTTGACTAAAGTTTACTCTATTTATTTTATAGAGGCTACGCTTTGGAGTATATGTATGTAGGAAGGAAAGAGCCTTTTAGTACCTCAGATTTTGCAGAAAGTTTTCCAATAAGGTCTTCCAGTGTCAGAATACGCAAATCATGTTCTTGGTGCAATGCCAGAAGATCAGTCTTAAAAATAGAAAAAAAACATGTTTTATTTACTGAGGACAAGATAGTAAAGTTGCTATTAATATCTTCAGTAAAATCATTACTTTCATGCTGTGATCATGCCAGATGCTCTGTGTATCAAGGATTAAATATTATTCTAGATATGCTTAAAGTCATTTTAGTTCAATTGCTTTTCAATGCCAAGCTGTGCTGCAGAAGACTAGCCATTTGGAGATAGCTCTGAGAGATCAAGAGCACAAGAAGGGGGCAGTATTGCTGACAAAACTACTTGCTTTCTGCCTGCTAATTGGCAGGGCAATATTATTAGAAATTGAGAGTTACTTTTATTAGCATTTTTGTCAGATTAAAGTTTGATGCCTCACATAAGCTATTACTTAGTAGCCTATCATACGTGTCTCCTGAAATGTTTCTGGTTTTGTACTGAAAGTTAACCATGATATGAAACGTTAGATGAGATTTTTCTAAACATTTAGAATAGTAATTCTCAACCTACAAGCCACTTGTGGTCCAATCAATCACACACAGCTTCGGCCTTTGTGACATCTTCCCGGCCATACATGTAATTTGTACATTGCATAGTTGTGACCCACAACACAAAGAGCTGCTATGAGGCCCACAATGGTAAATGGGTAAGAACTCTTAATTTAGGAGTTAAAATCCCATCAAAAGACAATGAATGTTCCTAAGTAACTTAGGCAGTATTGGAATTTCAACTCATCACTTTCTGATGTTAGTTTTCTACTCTGACCTTTGCTAAGTTGAAGGAAAGAAGTTTATTAATAATAGGCTATAATAAATACTGTCCCCAGCATCAAAAGCTGTATACACATTTATATTAAGAATGAAAAGTACACAATAGGATTATAAATATAGCCTACTCTAAGCATTTGACTTTTCGTAAGTGACAAACCCTTTCATCTAATTCTGGTATTCTTTCTTATTTCTGATGCTGTAATATTATACTTTAGGTTATGATTACCCTTTATTACAAACGTTGGGCAGTGCAAGTTACACAGAGCTCTGTCCCTGTCGTTGTCCCCCCCTCTTTCTACCCCCCTGGTTCTTCACATCCTAAAAGACATCCAGCATCTGTTTTAGTGCCGCTTTCCTAAAGGGCAAAATTCAGGAGTTGCTAAAAGACTTTTAGATCTGGTAAATGGCAGGTTTTCATGTTGGGTTACTATCCACAGCCTTCTCTTGATTAAAAAAAAGAGAAGCCAGAAATTAGGGTACAGCTAGACTGCGGAGGGTTTTCAGGATACCGGAGGTATAACTGAAAAAACTCCACTGCATCCAAGAAATGTGGTTGCTCTTCCGCTCTTTTTTGTGGAACAGCAAACACGCTCTTTCAGAAATCCCTGTATTCCTCGTTCTACGAGGAAGAAGGGGGCTTTCAAAAGAGGGCTTTTCTCCAAAATTTGGCCCAGTCTAGACAGGCCAAATTTCGGAAAAGCCTCTCCTGACAAAAGTATTGGAAAAAACGCAAAAAGCCAGGCACGTTTTGCATAGCTTTTTCTGATGGATCCTCGCAGTCTAGACGTACCCTTAGTTTATGCCTCAAGGACTGTTAGGCAAGTACTCCGTTTTACAAAAGATTTATTCAAGCATCAATTGAAATAAGCACATTGACTGCAAGGGGTTTAAATTGAAGGCGATAAGTGAAAATGCAGAATTCTGATTTAGAACCCAACACAAGAAATGTTATCTTCAATTAAAATTTGTTAGACTATTGTACCAATGTAGGTCTTGGAAATAAGCAGTTAAGTAATTACACACCCCAACTACACTCTAATTCCCAGTCTCAGCTTCAACTATTTTTATTAATTCTCATATGGGCTCTTAAATATAAAGTAAATAAAACCTTACATGCCATTTGCATGATAAATGCAGACTAGGGTTAGTACACTAATCAATGTAAGAAATCAAACATTCATTTTATCTTTACCGTTGAATGTGCCATTTCCTCAGATTGTCTTTCCTTAAGATGCTGGCTCATTACATTTTTTATTAATATCAACATCTCACTTTTGTCATTCATCTGGACAAACTGATCCTGAAGCTTCTTGAGCTGTAGCATCACTTTGCCATAAACTTCATCATTGTTATGACATCTGTCAGACATGAAGGCTATTTGCTTTTCCAGTTCACTCATACGACTAGAATCAAAGAACTGTATGGTACCCTAAAAATGTGAAGATTTATATATAAAAGAATTAAGTAAGCCCATCTGCTCCCAAATTATTCTTGGATTACAGTTTAGTTATTGGAAAAAATCCAGTAGCAAAAAGTAAAGAAGATACCTTTTAAGAAAAAGACTAAGTATTTTACCTGTGGAGACTCAACATAGTGAGAAGAATCAGGACGTGGTTTAAGAATCTGCATAGAATCTTCAATTCTTTGTGTTTGATGTATGCTTGACCAACTGAATGTAGGCAGTAATGAAAGGAAGCCTTCTAAGCCCCAGAACCATATGCCTTAGGCAAGATAAATTAAAGAAAAACAAAATAAAAATTATTTATAAGAAGAGGTGCAATCTCAGATTTGTCGTTTAGATTAATTCTTTATACGTAAGGACAGGGGCTCTGTTGCATTTGGAAAGTGTATCTAACATTGTGGGCACTAGCAAAGTCTAAACAAAATAAACTTTTTAAAACAAATTATGTTTAAGGGGTGTTACGGTTGAAGCACTCAAAGGTTAGGAAATACCAGAATTAAGGTTGCTTGGGAAACCTTAACTTAGACTTATGTGTATGTATTATGATACAATTCTCACATGATCATGTACCTTCCCATGTCTCAGCCAGTGCACAAGATGCACTGCACTCACTGAAAGGAGCACTTAAATTTTTTTTTATCCTCATTGTTCTATGGGTGGCCCTATATCTTATTTACTGCCCACCAGCCAAATCCTGCACCAAATACAGAATTACTTATTTCCTTATGAGTTTTTTTCTATGGTATATTTCATGGTAGTATCTTAGGGTATGTCTACATTACCACCCTAGTTCGAACTAGGGTCGTATGTAGGCAACCGAAGTTGCAAATGAAGCCCGGGATTTAAATATCCCGGGCTTCATTTGCATCTTGCCAGGCGCCGCCATTTTTAAAGCCCCGGTAGTTCGGACTCTGTGCCCGCGACTACACGCGGCACGGAGTAGGTAGTTCAAATTAGGCTAATTCGAACTACCGTTACTCCTTGTGGAACTCCTCATGGAACACGGAGTAACGGTAGTTCGAATTAGAAAGCCTAATTCAAACTACCTACTCTGTGCCGCGTGTAGCCGCGGGCACGGAGTCCGAACTACCAGGGCTTTAAAAATGGCGGCGCCTGGCAAGATGCAAATGAAGCCCGGGGTATTTAAATCCCGGGCTTCATTTGCAACTTCGGTTTCCTACATTAACCACCCTAGTTTGAACTAGGGTGGTAGTGTAGACATACCTTTAGTGCTTTACAAATGTTAATGCACTTAACTTCACAACACCCATAAGGCTAAGCAGCATTATCCCATCACTAAAACAATCTCTCTGCCAACATTTCAAGTCCCTGCTCCAAAGAATGGAGGTACTAGATCTTTTCAAGAGTTGTAAGATTTATTTTTATTTTTTTTAAACATGATGAGGAGCAATTTTCCTTAACCTGATTCTCAGAAATGACAACCATTTTAGGTGAAAATTTTTAAAAATCCATTTCTGCCCAAAATGTTTAACTTATACAGAGTTACAAGCAACCAAACAGATCATTTTATAATGGAAAACATTGGGCCACTGTAGATGCTGACTACAAGTACAGTACTAGCACCAATAATGCAATCAGAGTTCTTTATTTAACCAGTCATCAATAAATAATCTATATAAAGTGTCAATGGGCTCATTCCAGTTCCTGGTGTTCAACCGCTTGTCCTGTAGTTTTCTTCAGAGAGACATCCCACGTACTGAAGGGGCATAGAAACGTAACTGCCTTCTCACAAGAAGATATATTCTTTCCACGTCAGAAGGCAAGTACACTAGCAGGTCAGTGTTGGGGAATGCTTGACTTGCTGCTGTCTATCAGCACACAGAACTTCCCCATCTTCTGTACTTAACTGGACATCTTTCATAAACATCAAGTTCACCAGAAAATGCTATTTTGTTACATTTGTAATAACCAGTTTGCACTAGCAACAATATATAAACGCTTCACATACCTAGCAAAAACAGCAGTGGGATGAGAAACAGTAAAAGTTTGTAAATCTTTGGAAGGCATCTAGAAACAGAGAGGTAAATTTAGTTAGACGTGGAATGGGTATGTCATTTTTAACTGTGATCTATAATTGATTCAGGCACTAATAGGAAATAAACAGGTGTTTAAATTTTAACCGGTGTTAAATTTTAGAGCTCAGTTTTGTGGATTGTATCACAAGACATGCTGATATCTTGTGAAATCAGAATTGGCATCTTCACAGGTAATTACATTTTCCCCTCCCCCCAGAACATACTGGAAAAAATAAAAAAATATATAATAAAAATAAGATAACTTGTCTTTAACATGGTGGTACCGTATTTGGTAATTTGACATGACTGTATCTCTATACAGCATTTTTCCAATGAGAGAGTCAGGCTCACAAAGTTGTACCCATTAACTAACACACACAGCGATATTTACCACTATGTATTACATTTCAGTACATAGATTTCTATTTTCTTCAGTGTAAATACATATTTATGTCCACAAGTGTTAGTGGAATGGAAGTTACTAATGCACAGGAAAAAGGAGACTACAAATCATGAAGTATAATACACAGCATACAAGTATAAATAATGGTGCCTCAGGACAGAGATTAGCTCAGTTTACAGTAGAGTGAAATGTCTTTGTATTGTTTAAAATTCAAAGTCATACGGAAACACTGTCCTATCCATAATCTTAGATTGATCTAGCTTAAGTTTTAGCTACATAGAAATACATACTTTTTCCTGTAGCTCAAATTACACAGAGACTATGCATCTGAAAAGTACTCAAGTATAATTTTTTGACAAATTCATCATGCTTATTCCTTAATCTGTTAATATGGATAACAGACTTGTGCTACTTGTAGTAGTTTTTACTATTTTTAATTTTTTCACCCAGTATCTTATATTTAAAATGGAAATATATACTTTGTACAAAAAGATGTGCAGCACCTTTGATATAGAAAGGCAAAAGAGTTATATGATCTGAAGAGAATAGATCCGATATATGTGTGTTCTCCCATTGTCAGAATATTAGGAGTTGTCTAGACTACATTCCTCTGTCGAAAGAGGAATGTTAATGAGTCCGTTCAAAAGTGCAAATGAAGCAGAGATTTAAATATTCCACGCTTTAATTGCATATTTACGTCTGATCGCTGTTTTGAAAGGGTTTTTCGAAAGTGAAACCGCAGTCTAGATGGGGTTCTTTAGAGGAAAAAAACCCCTTTTTCGAAAGAAGCCGTATTCCTCATTTTTTCAGGAGTACAGGTTCTTTCGAAAAAGGGTTTTCTCCTTTGGTCACAAACATTACATTTTGTATTTTTCAGTTAGTTGTAATTAAAATGGGTGAAATTATCCTGTTAGAGCACAAATCTTACCAAATGTATAATTTAGGAAGAAAATTCTGTTTAAAAACAAAATTTGCAAACCTTGTAAGAAGAAACACATTGAACAGAGAAATCAGAGTAACAAGTTGATACCATCCAGTTCCAAGCCACCAGAATGCCCCAGAAGCTGCCTTCCCTATAAGAGAAAGGATGTATTTGATGAAATAAAAATGCAATTATTACAGAATATGCTAAGGAAGACCAAGCAAAAGCACATGCAAGCATAGCATAAAATATTTTGTGCAACAAAGAGATTGTTGTGGTGGATGAATATAGGTGAAAGGAGACACAGGAAATGTGTTTTTATTTAAATTTATAACAAAGTTATGTATTGCAATGCAGTATCAACTACTTAGCACAAAAAAGCAGCAATGCATGAAGATGAAATGTGTTTAGTAAAGCAGTAACTAACTTTCATGAAGTTAAATTCAACACCATTCAGCTATGTTTAATCATGCTTTGTACTTGGGTACCCTTTTCAATTAAAGTTCTCGATGAGCTTCAAAAAGGCATTACTATTCATTTTCCTGATAAGAATGCTGTGATACTATCAGATTAAGCAAAGCAACAGGGAATTAATGGGAGAATCAGGAACAGAGCCCGGTCTTCCTCATTCACCTTTCGTCCACTCTAATCATGAAGACATGCTGCTGCCACTCATATGAAGCAGCCTTGTTAAGCCCCTATTGAATTTGTGAACACAGATATTTCTTGTCACTGAACAGTTTAGCTGTTACAAACAGTAAAGAACCTTCCAAAGCTCAGTTGAGTCAGCATCAGCAAGGCAATCACATAGTGCAGAATACTAGTTTGCCAGTAGAGGCAGATAACATGCAATGGCACAAATAAAAAGAGATGATGATAGTAACCTGGAGAAACAACGGCCAGCCAAAGTAGTGATAACATCTTCTGAGTCACAAACCATCCTGTTGCTCCCACTGTTTGCAATACTTGTAGCGCAAAGTAACCTGGTACATAACAAATGAACTATATATGTGTAATGTATATACAGACCTGACACACTGTATGCTATAAAAGCAGTAGAACAGAGATTCTTTAGCTTCTGAAGTTATGAGAATAACATACACTGTAATGTTAGTGCATATCCTCCAGTAGTTTGTAAGCTTTTTGAAACATTTACACAAAATGAGCATTACTGCTACAAAACAAAATATGGACATAAGTGGGCTAACACCATTACAAGGAAAAAAGGACAATATACTGGTATATAGACTGTTCAAACTTCTTGATTTTCTCACCTGGGTAATTAAAATATAATCTTTTCAGCATATAATGAGCCTATGTTTTGTGGCAAAATATTCTGTCAGAAAAATGTCCTAATTAATACTTTTCAACCATCCCCTTTTTAGTATAACACAAAAGTATGCTTTAGTCAGGCAACCCTTTCAAAGTTTCTTGGTTTTGTCTTCAAGTGTGCTGTGCAAATTTGTGGTATCTGGATTGGCAGGATTAATGTGGAAGTGGAAAAAGGAACATTCAAAGCTTCAAATTGTAATTCTTCAAAATTATTTTAAAAATGTGGGTCGTAATAGCATCACTAACAAAGGAGATATTGAGAAATATAAGAATTTCTTTATTGAAAGTATATGCGGTAAATAATTGTTCATTTTTATAATTAAATCTAACCGTGTGTTTCATGTTATGACAGTGTCAGTTGGGTTTTTTCAAAGGCTTGACCCATAGCCCGCTGAAGACTAACGGCCTTTCAATCAGACACTGCATGTAGATTCATTGTTTTTGTTCTATAGAAACAGAACACCACAGATGCATTTAGGGGAATTCTAAACTTTAGATTAGGCAGATATGTCATGCTGAGTCTGAGAGGCACCGCACAATACAGCCCAGTATTTTACAAAACCAGTTAGGTGAGTGAAGAAATGTCTCACACTATGCTTGTTTGCTGTAATTTTTTTTTTTAAAGACTAATGGAAAATGCACTGAAGAATCTTGATGATGCCTGGACCTATTCAAACATTAGTAGGTCCATTTCACAGGACCAATTGTATACCTGATATTCCTGCAATAATAGGCTACCACAAAATAAAGACAGGGTACAAAATTAATAAAACACCCTGCATAGGAGTATCTTAATGTCCCTTTTCTTTTTAAAAGCCTGTTTTCCATCCTTCCAGAAGCATACACTTGCCTAAAGTAGATCTTAAAAACAAAACAAAAACAAAACAAACAAAAACCCTTTGCTTTGTATTTAATATTTGAAAATATACATCATGTGGTATAAATTACCGTAACTTCCCTTTATAGCAATTGTGCCCCATGTGAACAAATTATATACGCCAAGTTCCTTCCTAACCTAATCAACAAGTCTAATATTGCAACAAATACTACACGGAGAAGAAAAGATGTCATGAAACTATTCTTGCAGAACATTTTACAGTTAATTTAGCCTAATCTACTTTGTAAGTTACAGTTATACTAAAACACAAAGCAATATGAGTGATTAACATTTGTGAAGATGTGATGTAAAATAAAAGCAAACAAAAAAAAAGGTGCAAGTCAACCTGCATAAGAAAAGGTGTGCCAAATGGTCCTTGCTACCCTTTTAGACCTTGAGGATTGCATGTGGACTGTTGTGTGTGTTTCAAGATGTTTCTTCCCCTTACAGTCATCACCTGTTGGTTATGGTAACAATCAATTAATGTGACAAATTAATCAATACAACTACTAACAAGACATATATGTTCCAGTTATGTTACAGTCACATTTTCCAAACCCAAGAACTAAGATAGATAAGCAGGATTAACAAGACAAAATCCCACAGATATTTGCTCCTATAGAAAATGTAGTGGTAATAAGCTTGTGTATTAATATTTAGTGTCTAAATAAAAAAAAACTATTCAGGTAAACAACTTCTACAGAGTTGTTTTATATCATCTAGATGTCCCTGACATCCAGGATTCCAACCCAAAGCTAAAAGATAAAAAACAAAAACAACCCCCCCAACCATACTTACATAATGATTCCCCATTTATATCAAGATGACCATCCTCTTTGAGAAAGTCTTTTACATTCATACTTCCACAGTAATTCGAGTGAGCTGCAATACATGCAGAAAGAGGGTATAGAATTTAACTCTCTGGAGTCCAAAGCTTCCGACAGCTATCTTAAACAAGCAAACTGACCTGATTTATTTAATTCTAAGCCTAAGCCATCAGCCTAAGCCACAGGAGACCTTAAAAAAGTATTTGATGTGTAAGGAGACTTGACACATGAGCATTTTTGGCAACTTTATGATTCCTAAAAGAGACACTACTACCCTGTAAGTCAAATCTTTTTTCCTTCTTGTTTTTTGCCTTATGAACATTAACTAAGTCTTGTCTATTCTTTCCTGGTTTTGCTGTCAACATAATCTACATAACTTCAGTTATACAAATAGCGTAGCTGAAGTCAATGTACTTACCACAGTGCCTTGCAAGCAATAAGATTGGCAGGGGGCTGCTCTCCCATCAACGCGGCTACTCTTCTTGTCCTGGAGGAGTACTGGCATTGATGGGAGATTGCTCTGAGATCGATTTATCATGTCTAAGCAGACGTGATAAAAAGATGGCTGGTGGATTGATAGCTGCAACACTGATTCCAAGCATAGTGGAAACAGGTCTTTAAATATGGATTGGATACTCGCCCCCAAAGTGAAGGTTGCATGTGATCTAGCGCAACTGTTAAACACATATTTAACTCACATACCCTACCCCGACACACAAATATTAGGGGAAGCAGTTTTTAACTGAATGGTTAATATTGAGTTTTATTGGTTAGTACCTGGGAGTCAAACTTACCAGTTCTCCATTTGCCCATAGCACCTTCCAGGAAAGCTTGATTAGATAAGATCTGAGTTTCTAATACAAGATACACACAGGAAAAAAACTCAAAGTCAGATCTAGTAGTCTAGAATTTTTCATGGAACACACTATAGGCAATTGAGAATTAGTCCAAGCCTCACTATGTAGCAAATGAAACATGGATTAGTTGAGGATGTGACTGGAGGAGCAGTTATTTTTATTCTGTGTTTAGAACTGCTCTATACCTATTTAGTTCAAATATTCTACTAAAAAACCCCATTGTTGAATACCCTATCCTCTCAGTTGCAGATCAATTACTACACCACTTTCCTGGTTTTAATGAAGGATCCAGAAGAGACCAGACAGCGCCAATATCAGAAAGGCAGAAAAAACATTACTGGACGAAGAGGAGAAATCCCTTTGTGGGGAGCATGAAGGATACAGCTATTTTCTCCACTTGACAAGTAAACTTTAACATAATAATTATAAGATTTACTCTGAGGGCATACCTACAGAGCAATGTGACACCCACGTCTGACCTGTGCCAGCTGACTTGGGATTGTGGGGCTATTCCATTGCTGTGTAGACTTCTGGGCTTGGACTGGAACCTGGGCTCTAGGACCCTCCCACCTTGCAGGGAGCCTGAATTGGCTGGCATGGGCCTGATACTGGTATCTAGCTGCTATGTAGACATACCCTGAGAGACAGGCAATAAGCATCACATGACCAAAGTTATCCCATACAAGCAGAGAACAGCCTGCAAAGAAAAGGTTAACAAGGAGACAACTTGCAGAACTAAAATAAACCGAAATTTAAGAACATGAAGGTCAAGTCTAGAGGAAGCAACAAAACTGCATTTTGAAAACACTGAAAAATTACAGTTTGGTAGTGTCAAGTCCTCCCTCCCCCACAATACCATTTCCTGGGAAGAAGAAAAGACCAAAACCCATAGTTACCACAAACCTGTATACTGACACTTCCAAAGAAAACAAGGTGCGAAGACAGCAAGTGAGCAAAAGAGAAACAAGCCGAATTACTATGGAAGACACCGTGGTGCAACAGGTGAAATGGATGAAAGCCACACAAGAAAAAAGCACAAGGCTTTTTATGGAGGTAGTGGCTTTGGAGGAAACAGAGGAAGACCACTAAAAAGGTACCTTTAAGTTCACAACCCAACGTCAGCAAAACCATTTGAAATAGTTGCACTAACAGGGATGCAAAAGATGTTGCAGTATATTTGATCAATCGCAGAATCTTATTCATGTAGAAATAGGTGTTTCCTATCAAAAAAGTGTGAATACAAAATTATTTGCCTACACAATTTCATTCTCCATTTATTAACTATTTGCATTTCCACCTGTTGACAGCAAATTAAAAATGACTAAAATTTCAATTACTTATCCAGGATACAAAATTTGTGGATGTGTAGCAATTGTAAGTGGATGCTGACTTGACAGGCGTAGCTGCTGAATTTCCCCATTTATCTATGGCTAAGTATACCTAAGGCAACAACAGTGAAAGCTTCCCAGGAATGTTGGCATGCCTAAACCATGGCCTGGAGTGACAGTCTTCCCAGGGCAAAAGACTCAAGTTACAAGTCTTTCCTGGTAAAAGAGGACTGAAAACTTGAATACAGTTTCACTTTTACCAACATTTAAATTGCAATTGATTCATTATCTTCAGAATTCAGAATTTTTCAATGCTGAACCCGTGAACAGTTAGTACCTCTACATCCCAATGTGGAATAAAAAAAAGGCTTACATTGAATTCTTGTTAAAAGTGAGGGCAGAGAGGAAGAGAGCGGTTTCTCCTCCTCCTGCTTCCTACTTACAAATGGAAGGAAATCAGATACAAAGTTTTCCTAGCACTGAAGGCAGTTACTACTAGACTTTTTTCTCTGTCTCTTCTCCTTCACTTGAGAGCACACACAAAAGAATAATAACTGGCACAATCATCCCTGTACTCCTGCTTTCTTAAAAGTTTTGGTATTTTATAGGCAATCAAGATTTGGCTCTCTTTGTTTAAACTATTGAGCTGCTGAGAAAGTGCCGACGTAACCTCACAAATGGATATTCTCGCAATATTCATCTTGGATAGCTTTGTTTAGAAGAGAGAGGGTATTAAGATTTTAGACTTCAATGTACCATTTTAATATGAAAGTTTATGAAGCCTGTGTGAGATTGGAGTCATTTTGTACAACCGTACAGTAAGAGACAGTCCTTGCCCTGAATTGTTTATAAAGAATTTCCCTCGCAACTGCCTGAATTTCCCTGAGAGTGTCAAGAAATTGACTTCTTACTATTCAGGATATGCTTCAAGGAGGGGCACACCTTGGTTCAGAACAAACAGCAAATGAAACAACCTGTAATTAGCCATTCTTAAAATGGAGGGGAAGAAAAGAACATTCCTTCTAAATTGATCTTTGAGGAGACTACCAACAACCAAAAAATACAGATGACATGGTAGGATACTGAAGAAGATTTGACATCCTTTTTTCCTCAAGGAGAAGTACTCAACTAGAGCAGTATCCAAGGGGAGTAGACTGGCATAGAAAAGCAGGAGACCATATAGATAGACATACTTGAGAAAAAGCTACAGAAGTTATACAGTAAGGGTACATCTACATTACAGGACAAAGTCAATTGAAGATACACAACTTCAGCTAAGTTAATTACGTAGCTGAAGTCGAAGTATTTTAACTTGTTGGGTTTTTTTGGTGCTGCCTAAACTGCAGAAGATTGAAAGGAGAACACTCTCCCTTCAACTTCCCTTACTCCTCCTGAAAGCAGGACTACCGGCATCGACCGGAGCACCCCTCTCAGTTCAAATTAGCTGTATTGACCAGACCTGCTAATTCAAACCCTGGAAGATCAACAGTGGCAGCGTCGATCTTCCTTTGCAGTGTAGGCATACCCTGAGAGAAGGAAATCTGCTGAAGCTACTCTGGGTCCTCTCTCAGAACTAATTAAAACCCTCTTAGAGCTAAGATCTGACAAGAGAGCCTAACTTACAAAACACAATAAAAATAAGAATCTAGAGAAGGAAAAAGAAAATAATAGAAGCGATTCTTTTAAAAATTAGATTTTTCCATATAGTAGATATTTACAAAGCAACAACTTGCTCATTATGTTCATTTTTTTTTTTTTTTGGTTTATGCTCCTATTACTGATGAGTTACAATGGAAAAAAGTTTTAAAGCAGAAGTGACAAAATGGTAACCTGACTCTCATTGTTATGATAAGGTATAAAGGAAAATAATCTACTGCTAAGTACCAATACCATCTGCAACACCACATTATGTCCCTAATGAATTTGAATAATGAATTTGAATGTATGAACTATTTTCTGCCAGATTCTGTAGTGCAATCATTTTGATGTGGCACATGTATATTCCTCTAATTGTATGGAAAATAGATATAGTCAGATTTTGGTGCACAGCAGATATTAGCTCCATAAAGTATAACCTGATGTAGACAAAAATTCATCATAGTATATATGCCAATCTGCATTTAAAATTCAATTCGTCTTGAGAAACTCAGCAAGGAAAAAAAATTGTTATATTTTTCCAAGTACATGTTCATCAAAAAACAACACTTTACAATGCCACAAAACCACAAAAGGAAGAAAAATCACTTACTAGACTTATATTTTTGGCTCCTATCCCTAGAGTAAATTCTTGAAGATGGCATGTGAGAAGCAGAGTATGCTGTGAGGACCTCCTTCCGTTCAGAAAGCATACTGCAGTCACTGCAAGTATAGCCATTGATCATGGTCTGTGTTTCAGCAGCGGCTATATCACCATTTCCCTGAATCAATGTTGTGTCCCCGCCTGATGTATCAAAAAATAACAGTTAATTCATTTATTGCAATCTATGGGATGGGGTAGGGGAAGTTGACGAACTGCTGTTACCTTTAAGGTCGCATTCATCATCATCAAGCCCTAAAAAACAGAAGATTTTCCTACTGAGTACAGTTACATGGAAGTCTCCAGACTGGAAATGATTACTATAGTTAAATTGTACTCAAAACAAAAATTTCTGTTATTTTTAGAACTCAGAAAGAAGAGGCATTGTAATATTCTAATAATAAATGTATTCATTAACTGTTGTGGGGAACATCAATACATACAGATAATGTAACTGTAAACTGTCACTCAAAAGCTTATCTAGGAAGAGGAAGGTTATGTCAAGAAGAAAACTGAAGTGCCAATATGTATCATTTTTGGCTCCCCTATCACTATTGAAATGGCTAGCTAATTAGACACATAAGCTGTTTCTGTTGCTTAGTAACCACTTTTACTCCCACCATAGTTCAATGCATAACCTGGAAGACCCAACTAATCCAGCTAGTGTCAAATTTCACATATAAACTGAAGTTACAGTACAATTTCTTTCAATTCAATATTGTGGTAGTGAAAAATACACTAATCAGTAAAAAGCAATCTGTAACTGGATAGTATGGTAAAGTCCCACTGTTTCCAGCCTGTTTTATCTAAACAACTTCTAGTTTCATATATAAATAACTGTGGCTGGAAAGCTAACCTTTCTTTTTGGGAAAATTTAAGGTGTCAGTACCCTAAACCAGACTTCAGTCACTCCAGAGATTTCAATTGCACACAAATTTGTATAGTAAACTACATGTACACAGATTAAACTGAAATAAAATGTTTGCATTGTTAAATCAGTTAACAATATCAATTATTGTATATATGAAACAAACTGATAGCATCTTGTATTTAACAGATTCCTCAGGGGGGAAAAAAACAATTTAAAAGGTCTTTACATAGATATCTGCAATTGAGCTACATCCTTACCCTTCAAGAAAGGAAGAAGTAAAGACTGAATGTCCTTGAGAGCTGGGCTGGCCTGAGCCCTTTTGGCACCCTGGGCCTGGGCATGCGGTGCTGCCCCTGGGTGCAGGGCACATGCATGGGCCCACCCGTGGAGCGCAGACCCGCCCCCCGGGGCGCTCGGCGCATGTGCGGGCCGGCCACGGCTGCTGGTGCGCAGGCCGGGGCCCACCCCCGGAGTGCACGGCGCATGCGCTGCCAAGCCGTGCAGGGCCCCGCAGCCGTGGGAGGAAGGGCGCTGCTGGCCGGCGCCGTGGGCGGGCCGGTGCTGCGGAAGCCGGGCGCGCAGCTCCTGATGGCAGCTGTAAAGGACGCTGCGCCCCCCCTTACAGCTGCCATCAGGCACCCCTCATTGGTTGGCGCCCTGGGCAGCTGCCCACTCGCCCATGCCTCCGTCCAGCCCTGCTTGTGAACATCAAAGCCATTTCTAGATCAGAGGAATTGTTACAAACAATCATTCCCTTCTCTCATTCTTCCACAGAGTTACTGCATGCAGCTTCTATGTTACATCCTATCCACCTAATTCCTCCCCACTCACATATTATATTAATACTTCTGATAAAGCACCTCTCTTATAGGCAGAGTAGGACCAACATTTTCAACAACAATGCTTCTCTCTTGCTGCCCAGTCTGGCACCTCTTACTCCAGGCTAAATGCAATGTTTTCATGAAAAAGGAGTAAAGGATCAGATTTTTGTTCATAAAGGATTACCATGTCCAAGTAGTCTGAGCAGTCAGAGACTGAAGCCTGTCTGTACACAAGAACTTCTGTGGGGGGCAGGTGCTTTTTTTGTAAACATGGACCACAATGGTGTGAATGAACCCCCATGGTCCTCCAAGTAAACAGGGAAATCAGCCCCAGCCTTCCCCTGGCTGGGCAGAGCATGGGGAAGGGAGACTCAGGCAGCATGCTGCTCCTGCCTTTGCCTAGCTGGCCAGAGCGTGATTACTTAGGGGATCATGGTGGTGCTTTTGCACTCTCTGCACCCCTTCAAGTACAAGCCTGGTATACTTAAGCATTTTGCCAACATAGCTATATTAGAGGTGTGGTACAATGGCAAGAGTTCTTTTGCTGGTATAAGCTGCATCTTCACTGGTAAGGTATGCTGGAATAGCTATGTATGTAAATCCATTCTAGTGCAGTCAAAGTGTTAGTAAAATGGATTTCTCTCTCTCTTTGTTCCAGAGTCACTAAATGGCTCAAAACTAATCTTTCACAACTAGTAAATGTACTTTCCAGATAACCAATCTAAACTCTCTGGTTGAATAACAAGTGAATACTTTATCTAGATTATCTTTCCTTTTATTACAGACACTTCATCATGCCAATCTACTCTTGATAATCAACCTAATGTGACCAAACTGCATCTTAGAAATTAGAGCTCCTTCAAGAGGATTATAATCTGGCAGGCATGTCTGCCTTTTCAGGTAACCCGACGTATACTGATTTACACCAGATTTTTCACTTTACCCCCAACTTCTCATACATCTCACTTTTAAAAAAGTTATCAGTAAATGCAGGTTCATCACCCTCTGTATATAAATAAATAGCCGTGATACTTCATGATGCACACAACTACTCTGTAGTTTGACCGCAATTTATATAAAACCTCTTTTTAAAAATCTGCATTTAGTGTATAGCTGCAAGGAAAACATGTTAGTGGCCCAAACAGAACTGTGCATAAGCTTGAAACAAAACCCTATTAATTACAAAAGCATAAAAGAAGTGTCTGTCGAAAGGTGGTATAGTATGAGTCACATAATCCAAACAGTGGACCAGCCATTCAGGTGCCTAGTCTCCATAATCTCAATTTCTGCTATCCTCTAGAAATGTAATTTTTTTTAAATACAATGACAACTTCACAAACCTATTAATACACATATAATAGCTTCCTGCTTCTCTTTTGTGACTGAACAAATTATTTCACGCAGACTTACTTGTTTATTATAGTCACATGTTGTAATTTTCTTTTTGACTAAACTTGTTATTTAGGATTTTTCTTTATGATGCTTTGAGTATGAGACTCCAGCTGAGTTTCAGACATGATGACAAATACTAGAAGAACATTAACTCCACAGAGAGCATCTTTGCTATGTACCTTTTGTTTGGCATATCAGCCTCACTGTGCAGGATTAATATATGTTAAACATTTTATTCAAAGCTAATGTGTCCTCTGGCAAAACTTCAGTTAGAAATTAGACATTAAAAGATGGCAATACGTTTGTTGCTGTCAATGTTTTCAGGCAAGGAAGCTTCTACCAAAAACAAAACCCCACAACCCACACATAACCAACCCCAAAATAGCTTTCAAGTCACAGGCTGGCACAAATCCTCAAATGTGTAGTTGCATTCTGTTACTTACCCCAAAAATGGTCAACTTCTGTTTGCTCCTGAATCAAAGATTCATCCAATACAGTAGATATCAGAGACGTATCACTGGCATGGCTATTGAAACTACTTTGGCTAAAAATAGAAGAACTGGACACATTTTTTCTTGGAGTATGTTTCATAGTGACAGACTGTTTGCTCATACTTTTGCGCTGCTTTCCTGTTCTAAAGAAAAAAAAAAAAAAAAGGCAAACATGGAGAGAAGCCATAACATTAAACAAGAACATACTCAAAGACAGTTATCAATGGTGTGTGTCAAACTGGGAGGGCACATGCAATTGGAGCCAGCAAGGGTCAGTTCTAGGACTGATACTACTGAATATTTTCATTAAGGACTTGGATAAAATAATAGAAAATATACTTGTAACATTTCAGATGACACTGAGTTGGGAGGGGTTGAAGTCACTTTGAAGGACAGAATTAGAATTAAAAATGATCTTGACAACCTGGAGAATTGGTCTGAATTCAACAAGATGACACTCAGTAAAGACAAGTGCAAAATACTGCACTGAGGAATGAAGAAAAAGAAAAAAAAAATCACATACACAGCTACAAATTGGAAACTAACTTGCGAGGTGATAGCATTGTTGAAAGAGATCAGGGGTTACAGTGCCCTTCCCAATTCAATGAATACTAATGTGATTCAGTTGTGAAAGAGACTAATATTATGGGGTGTATTAAACAGGAGTTCCATATGTAAGACACAAAAGGTGACTGTCCTGCTCTACTCAGTACTAGCAAGGCCTCAGCTGGAGTACTGAGTACTCTTGTAAATATGAGGGAAGATTGGAGAGAGTCCAGAAAAGAGCAATCAAAATGATAAAGACATTAAAAAACTTGACCTATGGGGAAAATTTTAAAAAATGCACATATTTCATCTTCTTAAGAAGACGACAACTAATGAGCAACCTGATAACAGTCTGCAAAATGTTCAAATACAGTGATCAAATACAGTGATCAATTGTTGTCCACAGCCAGTGGAAGTTGGACAAGTAGTAACAAACTTAATCTGGAGCAAGGGAGATACAGGCTACATATTAGGCAAATCTTTTTAACTAGAAGGGAAGTTAAGTTCTGCAATAGGCTTCCAAGGGAGGTTGTGGAAGCCGAATCCTCTGAGATTTTTAGGAATGGTTGGACAAACATCTGTCAGGGATGCTATAGGTTTAGTTGGTCCTGCCTCAGTGCAGGAGGCTGGGGGCTGGATTTGACCTTTAAAGGTCTCTTCTAGATCTACATTTCTATGATTCTGTACGCAAGTATGCCAAGGGCTGCATTTATTTTTGTATGATTAATTTAAGTATTTCATTTTGGTGGGGATACACACTGCACTGAAAATGCTTTTTAGGCTAACCAGTTTCATTGGTAACCAAAGGTACATACAAAAGAAACATTTGGTTTGTCTCCCCTTGCTTTCAGTATATAAGTGCAAACGTTTCAGACATTTTATTGAAGACTACATATTGAATATTAGTTATACACTTCAAGTTTTGCACAGGAAAATTTGGCATGTCAAGGGGGTTAGATTAGATCGGTGTTTCTCAACCAGTGGTACGAGTACCCTTAGGGGTACTTGAGAGAAGTCTGAGGGGTATGTCAACACAACTGAAATTTGGAGAAAACTGAATTTTGTTTTAAGTTTTACAGCGCTTTATTATTGTTGTACTTTTTACACCCAAAAATGTCATTGCCTACCCGGCTACAATTAAGTTGTTTAAACAAATGTGTTGCAATGGTAGGGAAAAAAGTGTGTCTGAAAACGGTAGGTACTGGGGGTACTTATAATTTTTTTAAAGGGTTACTTTATAAAAAAACGGTTGAGAAACACTGTATAAAATGTGATCTCCTAATACTGTGATTCATATACCCAAATGTTATATATCAAAATATCAGCCAAGTAACCATAAACCGTGTAGAGTTTCATTTAAGGGCTCTGATGAGTTCTTATGAAGAACAGACAGCTTTGTATGTTTTGTCATCTGAATTTTCATAATTTAAGCCCCAATCCTGAAAAGACTGAATTACCAGTTATTTCCAGTGTGTAAGGTTGTCTCATTGGCTTCAGTGGGACTAATCTTAAGCAGGTGAGTGCACAGTCCTATCAACTTCAAGGAGACCACTTGCAATACATACAGTTCAACAGGTGAGAGTTTGAGAGAGTTAGGATCATAAATTTGCTTCTATTACAATCAATTTCTCATTTAAGATATTTCATTTTACAATCAAATTTGTGTTCTAAAATGTTTAACAGATCCAAAAATATTTGTTTCATTGGCGGCAAAAAAAAAAAAAAAAAATTAAGAGGGAAGTATTCCGAAGACTACATAAATAAAATTACTGGTGCTACTGAGCTGGCACACAGCACACTTAGCCACAGAGTTCCCATCTCAGTAAAATGCAACCAAGCTGACATTTAGTCCTTATTCTACTGTTGAAAATTATGTTTAATACCAAGAAGGAAAGGAAGCCATCTTTTTCTTTTCAGTTGTTTTTTTCTGTCCAAGGTTAAGACAAAATTCCCTTGGCATTAAGACTGAGATACATGTAATGTAAACTCTTTAGTTATAGTTTATTGGGGGTTTTACCATTTTTTACTGCAGTAAGAAATTAAATAGTCTCTTTTGCAATGCAACATTTTGACTTATACAAAATATATACAAAATCTGCTTACCTGGATGATTGGTCTGGCAAAGACATGTTTCCAGTATAGGAACTGCTATGTACGTTGTCATTTTGCACATCATCTTTTGCGCTATATCCTGCAGTCACCAAGCGTAAACTGCGTCTTGACATTCTTGGAGAATCAAACACTGGATCCAATTTGTGTTCAGTCTCAAAATCCAGGGCAGTTGAAGAATAACTTGAACTAAAATAAAAATAAAGCTGTACAATAACCATTTTTAAAATACTTCAATTAATCAATTCCCTCCCAAAAGTCTACAGTTTTAACAAATGTAACTTATCCCCAGTATGGTCTTGATCCTGCACAGAGAACCACAGAAGTTCCCAGCATCCTTACAGAACCCAGGGTGTTCAGGGTGTAGAGGTCTATGTACACAGTTGTCACTGTACGTTCAGGGCCCACAAAACACTGTTAAACAGCCAACAAGTTACTAGCAAAGTAATTGCTTACTTCGGTATGTACAATATAGATAAGAAGATACAGTACACATATTCCAACAAAGCAAATAAAAACAGCACTTTACAGAAAATACCCCTGTAATGATATCAAAATAACTTGATATCCAAAAAATAATTAAGTCCATAATTTTCTAAATACTGACTGGAAAAGTATTTGCTGAATTAAAGCTGAAGCAAGTATTCTATTCCAAGAGGGCTACTTTGTGTCGTGTAAGTTCAGCCTAAGAAGTTATTTTCTACCCAGTTAAAATATATCATGAAATGTGAATTAAGACACAGTAGAAAAAATATTTACACATTCCAATTCTAAGCCAAGGTTGCAAACATTTTGGTCCAGCTTAATTGTTGATATCTAAACAGCCACATGCTGAGAAAGTTTAAAATTCTAAACAGTTTGTAAGAAATGAGGACCTTGACTGAACTTTTGTATAGGCAAATGTATCCAGAGTTGTGCCAATGGGTTTTTTTAAAAACCAATTTAGTTAACAGGTGAAAAAGGCTGTGGTCAGTTCTTAGTTGATTTAATTAAAAACAGATCTAAGCCAAATTGAAATAAGAATATCTTGCAAATATTTAACTAACCTGGTTTATTTCAACTAGTATAAGTTTATGTGCAGATGGTCTCAAAGCCTCTCTATCCTTAGCAGTGAAGCAGACAAATAATTCAGAGTTCTGAATCGGATTACTTTTTTATACAAACAGACACTCACGGAGATAACTATTGCTAGGAGAAAGCATGCGCTATTCAGTTTTGAGACTCAAAACTATCTAGGAAAAAACTGAGTAACAGTTTAACAATCTTTAAGACAGGAGACAGTGGGTGCAAAGCACATACAATCTGTCTTTATACAAGAAGGAAATTTTCATTATTCCAACTCAAACAAAATAGATTATTATAAAATGTCTTGGAGTAAGAAACCCAGACTCCCTCATGCCACTAGATGTTGGAGAAACTATGTTTGTAAGCATATAATACAGACGTCTGGCAGTTAAAATCTCCTGGATAGCAGCTGTTCATTCCTAGATCAGATTATTATAGGGGAATGTTCCACTGAAGCCAAAATCTCTGCCGGGCCACTGGCCAGGTACAAAGTTGACTCCAGAAAAGAGATCAATGCCAAATTATGAATACACCAGACCTGATGTAAAATTTTGGTCCACCAAGGTACACTGGTCAGAGGTGTGAATGTCACACCCATGAGAGATATGGCTTACCTAACCTAAGCACCAGGGATTTTAAAATGTAACTGTTTAAATGGTTAACCGATAAGCATGAGCTTATCAGTTTCTGTTACGGTTATATGATCGCTCCCACTTCTAGGAGGGATCACTGTGGTCTCTGCAGTATAAAAGTTATACCGTAGAGGCCGCAGCATGTGTAATTGATAGAATTTTTAGTGGTTACGTGGTAGGGATGTTAAATTGGGGTTAATTGACTAGTCGAGTAGTCAAAGGAATTTCCATCGACTACTTGATAGGCACTTCCGCATTCCTCGTTTGAAAGACCCCACCTTGGTGTTTTCAGCTGTGCATCGCTGCCCCTTTGAAATGCCACCTCACCATTTCAAAGGGTCAGCCGTAGAACCTGGGGTCAGCTGAGGACTCCCCAGTTGACCCTGATTCCACACAGCATTTCTCCAGCTGAACCCATGCTCCATGGTGCTAAGGTGTTTTAAAGGGGCAGCGCCTCACAACTGAGCCATGGATCAGCTGTGTGGCAGCTGCTCCTTTCCAACACCGCCTTGTGGTTTCAAAGCGGCAGTGCCACACAGCTGATCCCTTTGCTGTTTCTCTCTTATAGAGGCAGCGGGGGGGGGGGGGGGGGGGAAGGGAGGGGAAGATCGACTAGTTGACAGACTGAAATGCTTATCGGATAGTTGACTAGTCCTTAACATCGCTATTACATGGTTACCTTTTTAAATGATTTTTACATCCCTACTAAGTACTGGTGTAGACACCAGTAGATCAATGGCCTCTCCCCTTCCATTATTGTAAGTATCTATACTGTAGTGCTACACTGATTAGCTCTATTAGTTATGCCATGGTAGTGTAGACATACCTCAAGTCTGTTTTTGAGCAGTTCTACGAGATATACCAGAAATGTTCAGTTTCACACCAACATCTCCATTGCAAGTAGCAATAAAGCCAGTCAGATTGGTAAATTCTATTATATCTGTTCCTTCCTTGCCATTGGAACTTTTTATTGCCATGTTATTTTTATATACAAGTCAATACATCATGCAGTTTATTTGCGCACACATATATTGCACCAGAAACTTAGATCAGACACCAAACACAAAATTTCTCTTCTGAATGTAATTACAGGAAGGCAAAGGATGCTTGAGAGAGAGATTTGGGCCCTAAGTGTTCCTGTCAAAATTTATAATAATTTTAGGACTTTCAAGAGTAGCAAAAGTTAGCTGAATATAAGCTTTACAGAGACATTTAGCAGAGGAGGAAAAGTTACCTAGAAAACAAAGTGTTCTTATATTCTGTTATTCTTCACCATGGAAGATTAGAAACATATCAATAGTTTATTATTTATTTGAGAACATCCCTGAACAAATGTTTCTTGTGATCCGATTTGCTATTTGCACTTGCCACCATGCATCTGTTTTTTACTCTTCTGCCAGTGATACTTACAACAAATACGTAATTCACAAGAACACCACAAAAGTACACAGAACAAATGACAGCTGCTAATAGCTTTAGTTTGTTTCCATTAGCAAACACTTCTACTAATTTAAAATTTTAATACCATGAAATTGTTTTTGTAGATACAATTTTAAAGTCTGAATTCACAGCAAATAATCTAAAACTTCATGAAGTCATTTTTTAAAAACAATTCAAAACTCTTGCACTTTGATTTGTTTAAGAAGTGTAGTAGGTTTCTTAATACTAGAGGAGAGCCAAAATCATCTTGAACTTCACTGACACAAATGAATAAAACTATGAACTCTATTTTCCCATATCATACAACTTCCATATTTTGGAGAATGATTTGTTTTTCCTATTAGGGAGACCACTAAAAGCTTTCTTTACATATGAGCAGTTCCCTGTCCATGCAGGTGGGGATCTGCTCCAGCCCCCACCAGTTAACCTTTCACATCCCTAGTGACAGCATGGGCTTTCATCTACTAACAGGGGCATAAAGTTACTAATCTCAACGGCGTTAACTACCAAGTTTCACTGAATGAAGCAGAAACAGAAATAGGTCCACTGAGTTTACCATATATTAAAATATGTATATGGGTCAATGCAAGTATAAGTCATTTTGCAAGTATTCTATGGGATAGACAGAAGTTGCAATAAAGTAGGTAAGGCCTCTCCAGTCACTAACAAGTTGGAGAACAATTCCAGTGCACACAAGTAAGCGAAGGACAATCCATGTACCACCTATGAGTTTCCAAGCAAGTAGATTATCAGCATATCACTGCTCATCTTTGTCTTTCTGGTTAGGATATGCATCAGCATGGATAAACATCTGTAGTAACAAGTTTGCCCTGGAGCGGTTACTCCCTTGCCCTATTCCAAACAACATAAGCAGACTATTCTCAATGTACAGCTTCTAAACATTGATATTTTAGGTTAATTTACTGAAGTATGGATTGAAAGTTTCTGAGTTAATCTTTTAGTTCAATGAGTACAAGACTCCTTTCTGTCAGTCAGACATACATTATTTTATTTAATTCTCAATACCCTGGGAAAGTCTACTTTAAGCCCAAAACTTTTCCATATTGAGGGTAAAATGGCCTGAATCGTCAGAACCACAAATCCTGTTAGAAACAAGAGGGGCTAAGTTTGGAGGTTAGTTTAATTAAAGTCTGTAAATTTTACATTAATAAAAAAGGGGATGAGATTCTCAGGTTCAACTTACATGCCGGGAAGGCTGAAAGATATAAGAAATCAGGTTCCTTTGACTAACGCCCAAGATACAGAATACTCATTAGTATATCATCTTTTTCTCAGTACAAGTGCAAACATTTAGGATCATGCAGTAACTCCTGTTAGGATTAATGGATGCTCCCATGAATAAATCATAACTGAGGCTTCTAACAGATTCCTATTACCTGGATTTTTCCTTTTCTACTGAATATTACAGTCTGTTTGCAGCCAGCACAGAAAATACAAGTCAACGCCCCGTCTCAGTTTCTCCCAGGAGTGACATGAGTATGCTAACCAAGCTATCTTACTCGGGTAGTTTAGTGTTTGTAAAGCACCTTGAGGCCATTAAACAAAAGGACAGCATAAAAAATATATATACACAAATACCCCACAAAATAAAGCAAAAAATAAACACTTATTAGGATATGGAATAGGGATGTTAAATTATGGTTAATCAGCTAATCAAGTAGCATTTCCATTGACTACTTGATTAGTCTATGGGGGGGGGGGGGCACTCGCTTCATTTAAACTGCAGAACCGCAGTGAGGGTAACAGGAGCCAGACATGTAGCAGCCCAGCTCCTACTACATTTAAAATGCAGCGACGCAGTGAGGTTAGCTCCTGGAGCCGACACGAACCAGCAGGCTCTTGCTATATTTAAAATGCAGAGCCATGGCAGGGTTAGCTTCCGGGGCCAGCGCGAGATCCAGGACACTGCGTTTCTGCCCCCCCCCCCAATTGCCCATACCGTGGAGACAGTACTGAAGGGAACCTGCTTTTAAGCTGGCTCCCCCCAGCATCAGCTCCTGCTTCCCCCACCACTTGCTACCTCTGACACAGAGGCAGGCGGGGATGGAGAGAAGTGAGTAGTCGACTGAACTACTCTCTTACATCCCTAATATGGAAGAAAGTTCCCTCTGTAAGATTTTCCAAATACTATTTATCCCAAGGAGGGCTGACTTGTGCAAAGATGTTATATGCTATAAAAGATCTCAGCAAGCAAAGAGTGAGATGGAAGTCCTACTCAATCAATGTGCCTTGAAGTGGCCAATGGGCTTTGAAGTTTATACTCAAGACTTTGAATGCAAATCTCAATGTGCCAACTTCCCCTCCTATTTTAATGCAAGTGTTGCCAGAGCTTCAGATGGTATTTTACTCTAAATTACAACTAGACAAAGCATTTGCAGATACTTTTCTGTGATATAGAATCTTATTTCAGAGCCTATTACAAAAGTTGCTATAGCTTAAACCAAAGCTATCAAGAATAGATGCTTCCAAGAATAGATTAGTTACCAAACTTCAGCTTATCAGCCTCTATCCTTGTCTCAGCCAGTTGTTTATCTACAATATGAAACGTGACAAACTAGCCCAATGAGATGCTATGCAGCCTCAGCAAATTTCACTTGCCCCATTCTCTCCTCCAAAAACATCCTCACAAGATTTTCACCTATACAGAAATGACAAAATGCCCAGTTTACCGATATCACCCAATTATCCTCCAATATGTAAAGTTGCCCTGCCACTCCTTTCACCCAAGCCTGAACAATCTTGTAGTCCTTACTCATACAAGACTCTCCCCATCAATTTCACTGGGTGTAAGAACCATAAATTAGAACCTATAATAGAGTGGAGGGGGAGAGGTCATCAAACACTTAAAGAGGTAAAAAGGGTCATGACTAAAAACTTATCAAACCAATGAATTTTTCTCTAGATGAAAAAAAAATTAAAGTACTGCCTCTGCCAAAACATTTGAGCCTGGACAACACAACAAATTAAAAACCAATATCTGGAATAACACCAAGAATTATTTATTCCCCCTCATTCCAGTTTAATTTTATTTTAACAGAAGCTGGCTATTTGGAGAGGCTACAAAAGTAAAATTTAAAAAAGACTTTTTGTTTTAGATGATTATTCAGAATACAATATCTTAAAATCAGGAGGAAAATGACAAATGAGATTCTAATTTCATTCGTGTATTTTTCAATAAACAGAGAATAAATACAACTTACAGAATAGACAAAAAATGTGCGTGAGTAATTTTGACAATAAATCTGCAAGCTTTTCATTCATTATGTGAATTTCCCAGTGCTCTCTAACAGTAAGTTTCTTAAAATCCTCATCCCACTCCCCAAAATAACCACATTATTTATAATGCAAATGTAAACATATCTTCCTCTAAAGTAAAATATTTATGGATAAGAAAAAAAAAGTTACTTTTCTATAGGTTGAAGATTGATGTCGCCTTCTAGCCCCGTTACAAATCCTTTAGATACTTTTGTGAATTTAGAAAACAGATTTGCTTAAGCAATCCCAAGTGCTTATCTAAAATAGGGGTGGGGAATAATTTTTGGTGGGGGGTGGGGAGAGAGTCCCATTCCAAGATTTTGGTAAGCAGTCAAGGGCCACACTTTTCTGTGCAGGAGGTGTGGGGTCTATAATGGAGACTGAGTACAGAAAGGCGCACAGAGTAAGGGACTGAGGTGCAGGAGATAGTGTGGGGTCTGAGAGGGTGTCTGGGTGAAGGATGGGATTGTGACCTGGGGCAGGGGAATGGGGTGCAGAGTCTGGGAGGGTGCTTGGGTGCAGGAGAGGATTCTTGCCCAGGGAAAGGATGGAAGGGGTACAGTCTGGAAGGGAGTTATGACCTGACAGGGGGGTGCAGAGGGTTTAGATGGTGACCTGGGGGAGGGGGGGAGAGTTGGAGTGCTGGAGGGGCTGGGGTGCCAGAGGCAGGCTCTAGCTGCGAGGCACTTATCTATGCCAGCAGCCCTGTAGCACCCCCCAACCACGCTGGGCTCCCTGCCTGTTGCAGCCCCAAACCGCTTAAAAATACAGGCTGTTCCCGCCACATGGCTCTCAACTCTGGGTGGGGGAAGAAGCTTGCAAGGCCCCGGCTCCCAGGCCAATCTCTCAGCTCCGAATGGCTGGCTGTTTCCAGCCAATAGGAGCTGAGAGATTGGCTGAAGTCAATTTTTATTGGCCAGTTGCTTCAGGCCAATAGGAGCGGAGGATTGGGCTGGGGGCGGGGAGAACACAGGAAGCTTCTCCACTCCCTGCACAGCAGAGAGATTCAGAGACTGCACTTTAAGCTGTGTGCCTGAGGATCCTAGCAGGTGGCTTGGCAGGTCGAATCTTGCCCAGCCCTGATCTAAAAGGTGGGTTTATGGTCAAGAAGATTTACATTTCTCCTTTCAGTGAGATAATATGGATTAGAAACTACTAGGGGACTGCACCAACTCCTCCTCTCTCTGGCAGCTTTCGCGGCCAGAGAGCATGACAACATCATTCTGTTGCCCGGCAGGAAAAACTTTTTTATATATAGACAGAGATATTACCAAAAGTAGTTGGTGATCTGAAGTGATTTAGCTAATGAAAATGAACCATACAGTGGTCAGTTTAATAACCCTACCAACAACTAGCTCACCAAAATTCAGTTATAGCTACAGTAACACTCCTGCCAAATTCTTATTTATTTTGGGTGGAATTCCACACACAGTCATCTACTGGAGTCAGAAACAGTTATGCACATTAATGGGAGAATTTGGCCTGACATATTTGTTTTGTGAATAACATGCTTATCCTAATAAAGTTTACAAATCAGTTATTTTGATTAACTACACATGAAGCCATACAGAGCGATCAATGTATAAATGTTTTAAAGACATTATAAACAAGACAACAATGGTTTCTAGGTGGAGGGTCAGTCCAGTTTAATCATAGCAACTAGAATAATGAATCATAGTCTTAGTCACCATCCTTTTGGTCCACAATTTACAACTTTCCAAATTAAATGTACACATTATCTCCAGAGAGGAAACAAGATGAGACATTGTATCTATAAAATACACTGCAGGTATTTTTAAACTTTTTTTTTTTTTTAAAAAAAGCAATTACTTACCATGACAGCAAACACTTCTAGCATTAATAGCATTTTGGAGTGTTTATAATTTACCCATAAGAAATGAAGAACTCTCACCTGAGTGCATATGTATAGCCAGTGTTCTCTGGCACACATTGGGGTGGGGTGTACGTATGTAGACGTGAAAAATCCATGGTGATTGTTTCAAATCATACTGCAAAAAGGTGAAAATAAAGTGATACAATGGTTTTAAAAGTATTTAAATTCAAGGTAGAGCCCTTGCTTTGTTCAGCCTGTTATGGAATGGTGCAAATACTGCAGTAGAAAAAATTTCTGGCATAAAAAAAAACACCTACATTCCAATATATAAAGTTCACTTTTTTTTTATGTTACTGTTCTTACTAGATATCCTTATCAAAACTGCATGAACCTAAACTGTTTCCTCTTGAGGACAGTTTTCCTTTTGAGCAGGCCTAGGCTGCAAATACCAAAAATAGATTTGAGTTCTCTCGAATGCCATCATAAAATATATCAAGCTGCTATCACTAATTATACCACACCACTTTCCAAGTGATCGACAGATCCCATACTGTGCTACACTATTAAAAAAACCCAGAGATTTTACACTACCTGAAGTAATACCTTTAAAATATCATCAGTAACTCCATGGCCACTCTCCAATTACACACTAGTTCCTAAAAGCTTTTATTATATGCTTTGCCACCTACAAAGCCTAATCCTATTGTCAACTAAATATTTTACATACAGTCAAGTTGTTTTCTTTAAAAGTCTTCTGAATATCATTCACTAAACAGTAGAGTGTAATTCTGAATTATCTTTCTTAAAAAAGAAAATTAAATGAGGAGCAGTTCACTATTTTGGGATTGGTACTAAACTAATCTTCTGAGTAAAACACTCAGATGCACACACCCAGACAGCCAAGTCAACAGCAATCTAAGTCACACAGCTGGAATTTGGAACATTTTCCTGAGCTGCTTTCAGTTCAGGTTTTTGAAGAGACTACTTGTAAAGATCTAATTTAAAATTTGTATTGAGTATTGAAGTAAGAATAGGGAAATGATGTTTTCATTCACACCAAGAAAATAATTTTAGGACAATTTAAGATACGTTTGCTCACTCTTCTTCAAGCACTATACTTCAGTAAGTGGACTAGATATGTTGTTTCGGGCCCATGAACGTATTAGAGAATAACTGGAATAAAAGAATAGCATCAAGCACATTTTAACTTAGACCCAAAATTTCAGACAGTGCTCCCCTTTTGCAAGTGCTATTTGTGCCTGCAAATAAAATGGGGACACATAAGTAGTTGGATAACTACGTATTTGTTCCAACAAACAACTGTAGGTACAAAGATACAGGTACAGTTTGTGCAAGTATTAAAGGGACTAGGCTTTTGAAATATAGTCCTGGATGTTGCAATACGGATGCTAATAGATACTAGAAGCCATCAAGCTGTATGTACACTGCAGTTCCACTGCTACAGCTGAACCAGCAGTAACATTGGCAGGTATTTTTTTTTGCTAGAATTCTCCAATTTAGACATGGTCACTAGTTCCTAGACTCTTAGGGTACGTCTAGACTTACTTTCACTTTTGAAAGATATGCAGATTTGGTGGTAATTTGCATATCTTTTTCCAATCGCTTTTTCTAAAGTTTTTTTTTCAAAAAAAGCAAACAGTTTAGACACGGTTCTTTAAAAAAACAAAACAAAAACAAAAAAACCCCTTTTTTCAAAAGAACCTTCTTCCTCAAAAATTGAGGTTTACAGGTTCTTTTAAAAAGGGGGGGTTCCCCGAAAGAACCGCACCTAAACTGCTTGCTTTTTCTTTAAAAAAACAAAAAAACAAAAAAAAAGCCACTCAGAAGATATGCAAATTACCACCGAATTTGCATCTCTTCTTTCAAAAGTGAAAATAAGTCTAGACTACCCTTAGAGTAAACATCTCCCTACAGATTGGACTAGCTGTCTAAATCAGCTGCCACACTTCTACGATAATCTGTCGGCCTTTGGACACCAAAGATAGAACAGTTCTAGAGAAGAGATCTCCTCAAAATTTGTTAGATCTCCTGTTCCAGAGCACATCTGTTTTCTGAAGCTTTTTACCTGACTGGGTTATTTGAGGGAGAGGATGGGGGGTTAATAAGGAAACGATGTTGACTAAGCACTGCAGGCTTTTAAATAAGGTCCATACATTTTTGGACAGGACAGCCAACATATATAAATTGTAAGTATTTTGCTTTTCGGTAAAAGGTGGCCAGAAACTATGCAATGGATGGATTTAAATACACACACAGGTTTTGAGAGAAAAATAGATTTTTTTAATTACAAGGGTTTTTTTAAATAAATCTCTTTAAGATGGAACCTGAATGTAATACAAAATGTATTAAGGCCTAGTCTTATCTCTTAAAACATTTAAATGAAAAATAAAGATGCCAAATCCAAGAACATCTACCAAGAATCTGAGTTGAAAAGTTTGCTTTCCTATATAAAGGAAAAGTTGGGAGGAAAATCATCTAACTTTTGAGGTCAAGCTTTATTAATATGCCACAATGGAAAATGTAATGTATTAAGGGCTTGATTCTATAGGAGATTGGGGGCTTTGTTACCTTTTGCAAGAGACTGGCAAACTCATCTAAGGCATTGGGATCCAGCCTTTTACTCCAGGAAACATAAGGTATTTCATTAGAATCATCCACAGAGCCCATGTGAGGGGACTTCCTAACCTGTTTTATAGTTTCTCACTTCCTGAGCTGTGACTCACTCATTTCTCAAGCTTGCATATTTATGACTCCATCCTGCAAGAAAAGTTACTCTCCAGGTCACAGAGAAACTCTGATCTGCCCTCTAGCTACTAACCCTTGCTTCTGGTTGGTTTATATCAGTTCAAGTAAATAGCCCTGCTCTGTGCACAGTCACAGATACAAACAAATCCATTAGTTTCTCAGCTGACAATCTCTCTACACCAAAATAAACAAACTACTGCAGATGAAAAAAGAAATGTGTGTTAGTCACTAACGGGACTGTTAGTTCTTTTGTTTTTAATCAGACTAAGGGAGTTATGCAACTAGGGAGAAAAAGAAACCAAAAATCAGCAAGCCTGATCCCAAAGCATAGCAGTGTAGGAATAAAACAACAGAAATAACCTAGGACTGGAGGGGAAAAACCTGCTATGGCTGCAGGTCATTAAAAAAACCTATGTGGGAATTTATTTTCAAGAAATTTCTGTTCTTTTTTTACCCAGAAGAACACATGCTAATTGCAAGTGCAACAAAGGCCTGATTATCAGCATGAAACAACAGTGTGAAAAAAAAAAAAGTTTTTCTGACCGCCATGATTTTGAAGATAATGTGGACATCTGTACAATTTGGCTCAATCAGTTAGTAAACTTATTTTTGAACCATTCTTATAGATTGCTTACTGTATCATACTAGGCTATTGTATGATAAGCACCCTTGGGACCTGACTGATCCCAAATGAGGGAATTTGCTGGATCCAGGGAGGTCCCCTGTCACCAGCCTCCCAAGACTCTGTCCTTCCCTCCTTCTGGCTCTGCTCCAGCCCTGCTGCTACAGGACTTGGGGCTTGGCTCTAGTCCACTTCTACCAGCTGGCTGGGGCTCTTTTGGGATAGAGCTCCCCAGCCACTGCGGCCCCGCTTCTGTCCTGCCTGGCTAGGGCTCCCTGGGGACTGGGTCCCACTGCTGCCGCGCTGGGCTAGGGGTCTCCCACCACTGGACTCCCAGCTGGCGTGGCTCTCTGATTCAGCAACATCCGTGATCCTGCTGGATGACAGATGTTGCCGGACCAAAGTCCCAGATTTAGAAGGTTCAATCTGTAAAACCTTCTTTGATAGTGTTGGACAAAATGCAGAAAAGACTGCTACTGTGTTGCTGATGATGTTTACATTTAAAAAGAATTTCAAGACACACTGAAGAAAAAAATACCTCAAAATTTAAATTGCAGACAATAAAAAAGGAGAGGGATCAAGCATTTACTCCACCTCATTATCTTGCCAGTATTCTCACACTGAAATAGCAGGGTAGATGTCTAACAGCAGCAGCATCTTCAGCAATAACATGTACATCCATATATCAATCATGCCAACCATAATAAATTCCAGCATGGAAAGTGAAACATTCACACAGTATATGTTCACTGCTGATGCTTTAAAGAAGTCACACCACTGAACTGATGGAAGTCACTAGCCAAGCACCTGGAACCAGAGTTTGTTGAAGTGCAGTATCTGACATCAACAGACATAGGCTTTGTCTACACTACACATTTTTGTGGCAGAAAATATGCTAATGAGGGACTCGTTAGCATAAGTTGCGACATTAGCATATTTTCTGCTGTTTTTTGCGAAGCAGCATACCTTATGCCTCTCTGCCGCAAAAACGTGCAGTGTAGACAAACCCATAGAAAAAAGCATTTTCTTCATTTCATTCAAAAGTGAGAAATCAAATGAGAGTTGAAAAAGCAAGAAAACTTACCACCCTTTTCTAAACTATGAATAAAAATGAGATGGGATCAGATCTAGTTTTACAAGTTTGAAGAACTGCCAAAGCAACTTAGGAGACTGTGAAGTCCCTGGAAAGTTAGATAAATAGGTACTTAAGCTCCAGTTACTTTCACATAGATACATTTTAAAATTTCCCAGACTGATAAAAGATTTAGTTTAATTCACTGACCGTTAATCCCTGTGTTCCTTTATTAAAGTTAGGGATGTTAAAATGTGTTTAATCAAGTAAACATGGAACTACTGAAATCTTAAGTGGTTACTTTTGGGGAGAGCAGAGGGAAGGCGGTTCCCCAGGAGCCAGTGCACATGGGCGGCCAGTTTTTAAGCCAGCTCCCTGCATGCACCAGCTCCTGCCTGCCCCCTTTTCCCTACGTCCTCTCCCCTGATATGGGGGCAGCAGCATGGGGAGAGAGAGGGGAGAGCTGGTGTGTGCTGGGAGCCAGCTTTTATGCTGGCTCCCCATACATACTGGGAGCCTGCATGTAAACCGTGATTGTTAAATCGATGAGCCCAGGTTCATCGGTTAACCGTACATGGTTACACTTTCACATCCCTAATTAAAATCATTCAGATATAAACATGTTTTGATAAGAAATGTATCAAACATTTAAAGTTTGTTTTGTTTAATAAAAATAAATTTTATATGCTGTTATGTGTTTAACTTTGCCACCATCTTAATAATTAGACAAATCATAAGCAAAAAATTATCTAGTAAATAAGTAACAGATCAATCCGCTGAATCTATAGCTTTTATTTTGGTGTATGTATCACTCTTGTATGTAAAATCAGAGATATGGACTAGGGAATGGTTTATGGTTTTAAAGGGTGCAAATAAAGCCATGAAGGGGGTTCCCAGTGCTGGGACACCTCAATGTCTGGGTAATCACCAGAAAGTAAGACAAGCAGGAACTTAAACTGCAGTCTCCTTTGTCCTTTCAGTCTAAGTAGCGTTTGGTCTTAGAAAGACATATGACCACACCAACTGGTAGGGTCTGACCAGGTAATTTTCCGTGGGAAGGGACAACGTAGAAACAAAGACTTGACGCCCAAAAGGAAGGCTGTTTAACATGTAGAGTTTACAGGCTCTTTGTCTTCGGCTGGTATGTCACTCCCAACAGAATAAATCAGACACCCCAGGGAAAAAGATCTTCCCTGGCTTGGAGGTTTAGCTAAAATAAGCAGTTTAAAGGTAGGGATGCAAGGGAGTAGTTGACTTGTCGGATACTCAAGTAGACAACTCGTTTCCTGCCCTCTTGCTGCCTATGTGTCAGTGGCTGCTGGGGGGGTGGGGGGAGGGGAGGAAAGTGGGAGCCAGCTCATGCCGCCCTCAGGAGCTAACTCCGCTGTGGCTCTGCAGTTTAAATGTAGTACAAGCCAGGCGTGCAGCAGCCGGGCTCCTACTACATTTAAACTGCAGAGCCACAGCAGTGGTAGTGAGCACCTCCCTCCCCATCCACTAATCAAGTAGTCAATGGAAATGTCATTGACTATTCGATTAGCTGATTAACAGTAATTTAACATCCCTTTTAAAGGTAAGTTTGCAATAAGCTTCAATGTGTTAGAACTAGTTATACATTTTCTGTTTAAAATTTGTAATTCACTTTGCTCCATCTGTTTTCACTTACAACCACTTAAATACTACTGTTTGTACTTAATAAAATTACTTTTATTTACTATCAAGCCTAGTGTAAATTGTTATCTGGAGGGGGAGGGGGCAACCAGTATGTTCATCTTCCTTTCATTGTTAAAGGGGGCTTGCCTGATTGACTTAATTGGTGTTCTGATCCCATTTGGGGAACAGGTTTCCCAACTGCTGTGCCCAAAACTGCATTCCTCTCAGACCTGAGGGAATTCAGTGTCTGCAAAGTTCTTTGGGAGGGGGGGCGGTTAGCTCAGCTCTGTGCCTTGGCTGGGGGAGACCAGGAGATCTGGCCCAGCAGGACAGGGTGATGAGAAGCCCCAGAGAGCAAGGAGGCCAGTGCCATGGCTTTGTCAGCACACCAGGAAGCAGCCCCAAGGGGTTTTCTGTGACCACACCCAATCACACTGCAGAGCTAGAGTGCAGCCTCACAGTAACTCAACAAGCAGTACTGACAGGAAATATCATGCATGCTAGTACAGGTTGAACTGTTCTAGACTGGCACCTTCAGGACCTGACTGGTGCCGAACCATAGGAGGTCAGTACCATCTAGCAGCATTACCAACTCTTGCACCACTGAGCTCTTAGAAGACATTTAAGGATAAACTAAAGCTAAAATAACAGCACAAAGCACTGATGGCTGTAAACAAACTTTATGGGACTTCAGGAAATTTGATCACACCCATGATAAAGTGGATATTCGGCTAACTAAAATCATGATGTACCACTGAGTGCTGTATTAGAGAGGTTCAACCTGTAGTATTCTGCTTATTTTAAAAAAAATGCTCTCCTCCTCCTCCCGTGCCAGCGTTCAATTAGAGGTGTGCATATTTCGAGGGGTAAACAGAGGGCTTCCAATGGGTACATCAACTCATCCAGATATTTGCCTAGTTTTACCACAGGCTGAATAAAAAGCATTAGCAAACTCAGTAGAAATTAAAATTTCACACACACAACCCGTTTTACACTTCTCTGTGTACAATATTTATATGCCAATCAATTTATTTTATAACTGTAGTAAGATTAGGGTCCAAGGCCTGAGGCCTGACCAACAATGGTCAAGACTTTGCTAATATAAAGCAAAATTAATCTGTGGGCAAGAGGCAGGGTATGTTCACAGAAGTTGGCACAAACAGTGTGGTAACACCATCTAGGTTAAGAAGCGTGTTGGTACCAACACATTCCGTAGAGATAACAGGGACATACCAATCTAGGTACAGGGCATGGTCTAAATAGACAGCATGATGGATAGAGATGTTTTGAGTGAACCAAGAGATGCAAGATAATGGGTGGTATCTAGGTAGTGACAGAAGGTGGAAATCTGATATGTCAGAAGTGATGTGTAACTTGTTTGTATGTGTGTATAAAGCTTTGTCTGGCGTAGGGAAGCCTGGACAACCCTGTCTTGACCAGAATAATAATGTATGCATTGTCTGGCCCAACCTTGACCAGACTAACGATGGCTGTCTTGCCCAAAGTGCGTATTTCTAACAAAGCAAATCCAGGCCTGACTCAAGTCTGGTGCATGTAAAGCACGTAGGCCAGGCCGGGGGGGGGGGGGGGGGGGGGGGAGCTTTGAGAGTCAGGAGTGCATTAAACAATAGCGCATAGGGAGTATGGTATAGTGAAACCATGCCAAGAATGTTGGGAGAAACCTGGTACTGGTACATAATATTTTTAATAAGTAAAAATCACAGGTACAGCCATAAACTGTTCCAAAAGTATATCATTTTTGGAACAGCCTTAATAGCAGGATGTATCCCAAATATGGGCATAATAGGTATTTTGTGCAATACATAATTAATTGGTAGATATTACTAGAATGACCAAGTATAAATATAGGTGCTGAAAAGATAATCAGTGGAAGGCAATGAGCAGGATTGACCCACAGGTCCTGCTCAATGTAACTAGAAATAATGGACCTCTTCACCCTGGCTGCAACAGTGCTTGGTGTCCTGACACATGGGAATCAAAGGGACCACGACCTCCTGCCTGGTACTTTAGGTAGCATGCGGGTGAAGTGTTAAGTGAACTAGGCTTAATTATTGTATTATAATAATCTTCTATTAATTGCTTTTGCATTGCTTTGCACTGTATTAATTGCTTTAGAATTTATAGTATTTAAGGTTTAAATTGTATAGTTATTGTTTTTAAGGCTTGTAAAATTTAAACTATGTTAACTGCTTAAAACTTGCAATAAATAAGTGGTTAAATCTCACATGAGTATCCTGGTTTCTCTTGGATCTAAAAATTGAACCACACAACAAGGGGGCATTGGGAACTCCCACTGACTGAGTCCATTTTAAGGGGTACGTATTTGTAGTGGTTTAGTAGAGTTTGCTGAACAATTACTATACTTCATTTGACAATAAACTTGGCTTTCAGTTCTAATCTGATTTTGTGGCCTTTGGGGGCTCTCTTGAAGTCTGCTGTACTGACTACCTGCACAGAGCAGGCACAACATACAGGGGGAGAACATGCACGAAGCCAAACAGTTATCCTCATTAGACAGAGCAAGATACTTGTCAGGACACTGCAATGGTAATTTCTGATCACAATAATTATATGGTAAAAATGGAAAGTAACCAATTTTTCAGTAATAGTGCACGCAGACAAATCAGACTCTTGAATGGGGTAGAGAAGTCTAGAAAGACTGAACCACTGAAGGACATAGTGAAACAGCAGGAGAGATAAGACTCTATAAAAGCCACATCAAATGCAAACTAGGATTGCTGCATACATTGGCTCCCGCTTGTTCTTCCCCCCACTCCCATATATCAGAGGCAGCAGCATGATGGAGAGGGGCCTTGCATGTAACCGTGTACACGTTTATACCTTCACATCCCTAATGTACCCAGTTGCAACATTAATAGTTTTATTAACTATACGATATAAAAAGCCAACTGATTTAAGTTGGTTCTGTCCCTTTCTTAAGAGAAGGTATGTTAGTTGAAGCTAATTAGGACATTTTAATTCACTTTCTGCAGATAAACCACATTAAACCATGAACTGTACTTTTGCACAAATGTTACTTTGTTTCGGCTGAGCAAAAAGGGACTTACATTATATACAGTCCAACCTATGAGGTTGGGAATTGAAGTGTTCCTTGTTTATAGCAGGGATGTAAGCAAATAGTTGACTACCTGATAAGCCTAGGCTTATCGGTTAGTTAAGTAGACTACTCGCATTTCCCCCCCTTGCTGCTTTTCTGTCAGAGGCAGCAAGGGTGGGGGGGGAAAGGAAGAGCCACCTGCCCCCCCTGCAGGAGCTGGGGTGGTGGTGGGAGGAGGTGTGAAGCAGCCTCTGCCTACAGCAGGCCCAGGCTAGCCGTAGGCAGAGGCTGTTCCACACCCCACAGAGCAGCCCCTGCTGGCAGTAGCCCGGACTGGCCGCGAGCAGAGGCTGCTTTGGCAGCAGCGCCTGTCCGCCGAGGATCCCAGCTTCCTGCTGGGATCCCCCACAGACAGGGGCTGCTGGACCTGATGTGAGCCAGGACAGAGAGCCTGGCTCAGTCACGGCTCATTCTGGGTCCAGGTCTGGGACCTACCCTGGCTGCACCTCTTCAGTTTAAACAAAGTAGGAGCCAGGCTGCCTGCCCACCTGGCTCTTACTGCATTTAAACTGCAGAGCTGCAGTGGGGATAGCTCCCAGACCCGGTGAGAGCTGGCACTAAGAGTCTTTCCTTATCGACTAATCTGGTAGGTAATAATTTTATCGACTACATGATTAAATACCCGCTTCTTAACATCCCTAGTTTATACTATTCATATTATTTAGCTGGAGATAAATCTGCACAGAAAACTGTATAACTTCTTTATGTATTAAGAATGGCTGACGCATTTTTTTCAAAAGCACGTAAGCATCAAGAATATCAAGTCATCTCAATGTTGATTTTGCTGAAGTACCTGCTGAATGTAACAGAGCAGGTGTACTGTTGTTTTCACACTAACAGAAGCATATGTATTAAATCTTTACTCTGACGTGCTCTTCAAAATTTAATTGATCATAGGAATTCAGTTGGTGTTACAAGAACACCCCACACAGACTGACTAGGAATCCCTACCCCTGCCAACTGCTCAGCTTTCAGTCTTTGTGATATCATTTCACTAACTCTAATCAGAGTTTTCCAAAACAGATAAAACCTAAATTTGTGATGTAAGACGCATGACCATCCCTGAAGGGGTGTGCGGTCCAAGACAATCCTCCCTCTTTTTCTTGCATCTTCACCCACCCAGTTTCCCTTCTCAAGTTTTTAAATAAGATTAGATACAATTTAGATGATTTCACTAAAAGTAGATATATTTCTGATCCCTTTAAAAAAGATTTGTGAGAAGAAAGGCATTGAGAGTGATCTTCACTACTGATTGTATTCCAATACATTTCACATAATTAAAATGAAGTGAGTGCAGTTAGTTATACTAAGGTCAGCTGGCCTTTGGTCCTCATGTTACTACAGAGCAATCCAGTCTCTAGCATGACTTCCAGTCACAGACTCATTACCTAACTGCCTGGTAACAGCAGAAAATAAAAAAAGTCTAGAAACTTTGCTCAGTTTGTTGAGTTCAAAATGAAATTATGGAGTATGTCTACACTACGCAGCTTGTAGCAACAAGACTATGTCTACGACCTTATTGCTAAAAGTCATCAAGCGTGAATGCTGTTTGTAGGCACTTTTGCCAACACAATACTTCACCTCCAATGAGCGGGTTTCACTTTGTCAGCAGAAGAGCACTCCTGCCCACAAAGCAGTGTTCACATTTTCACTTGCTACGGCAAAACTACATAAAGTGTAGACATACCCAAGAATGCTTGTCCAACAACAGAGGGATGCAGAAGTTAGGTATGCCTCTATCCGTAATGGTTTCAAAAATTAACAGCAAGTACAAAGCAATTCTAATGGCTGAAAATAATAAACAGAGCCTTAAGAGCCTCTGCTTACAAGTTATAGTATAAAAGTCACAGCCATGGTTTTCAAAAGTGCATATCTAAAGTTGAAAATTAATGGATTTAGATACCAAAATATGGAGTGACTTCATTTTCAGGAGTACCAAGCACACGGCAATACCTTTAAAAAAATTATCAGGTTAACTACTTTAAGAGCCTAACTATACAATCAGTCAGTTCCCTTTATTCAGGGGACTATTTCACATAGTAACAGGAGAAAAAAAAAAAACGAATCAACTTTTAAGAGAGTTGAAGGTGATGGCGTCACAATGGTGTCATGATGCTCTTGGCAAAGGATGCTCCAGAGCAGGCATAGCAGCTGTGCCGTGGGCAGAGGATGCTCCAGCCAGGCCGGCCTGCTGCCCACTTCCATTTAAAGCAGTTAATTGGTTAAACATAATGTTTAACTGCTTAGCTGGTTAAATGGAATTTTACATCCCTAGTCATGAGAGAATCTGACAACAGTGTAAACTTTTCACAATTCTTAACTGTTTAAATTAATATTGTCAAGTTTAGCAGGCCAAAGACCTGACTCACTCTGCCTCTGTTGTCCTTCCTTTTTCCTGTCTGTTAGAAAAATCTATATAATTTGTACATAAAATGGTGGTTCAGGATAGAAGAGTGAAAGAACATGAGAAGGACCACTGGTCTGACCCAGTGTAGCCTATCTACCCTAGTATCCTCTCTGACAGCGGCCAATGCCAGATGCTTCAGAGGGAATGAACAGAACAGAGCAATTATCCAGTGATCCATCACATTGTCCAGACAGTTTCTGGACATCAAAACCTTAGGGACACCCAAAATATGGTGTTGCACCCCTTAACATCTTGGCCAATAGCTACTGATGTACATATCCTCCATGAATTTATCAAACTGAACACAGTTATAACTTTGGCCTTCACAACATCCCCTGGCAAAGAGTTCCATAGGTTCTAAGAACAAATTAGTTATTTACAAAAAGACCAATAAAACCCAAACTAGGTTTCTGATGCAACAAAGTACAGACAAGTAAGAGACCAAAGCATAAATTTTGGCAAACAGGGTGTAAGCAGGCACTGCATAACTTCAAGACACCACCTCTATTATTTCATCTCAGTCAACATCCATGTTTCTCCTAGACATGTTTGGAAATGTGTTGATTTTTAGGGAGAGGAAATAATCTCGTGAAGTGGCATCACCTCAGGGCAAACCAACAGTTGGTGATATAATGAGTCCTGAGGGTGCTATGATAATAGGTGATAACATAACCCTTGAGTTAGTTATGCTACAAGGGAAGATGGAACTTTGGAAGCACTACAGGAGGACCTATCCTCTGTACAAAGAGATGCAGTTGTGGGAAAATCCAAAGCCATCAGGCCAGCAGCATGATTACAGAACCATGCTCTACATGGTACCTTGTCCCAAGAGGCCTTTATTCCTGAAGGGGAACTACAACTCTTGTTATGAAGCTATAGAAAACAAGAGACATACTTGATTAACTGTTCCAACGAAGCCATGAGTTTCATCATTGACTTCAGGAGGCTCAGGAAATCACTTTCAGGCACACCAAAGGGGCGGGGGGGGAGGGGGGCGAGGGGAGGGAAAAGGGGGGAAAAAAGAGGGTGGCAAAGTGGGCAGTTATCCTAGAGCCTGGCAATTCAAAGGGGCCCAAGGTTCCCAGCTGCCATTACTGCTACTGAAGCAGCCAGAGCCCCAGGCCCTTTAAATTCATGGAGAAGGAGGAAAGGGGTGCACCACACTCTGGGTATTATGGAGAGCTGGCTGCCCCAACCCTGTCCCTTCCACCTGAGGCCCTGCCCCTTACAGGAACATGAAGCTGCCCCCCACTTTGACCAAAGGCCGGTGGAGGCTGTCCAAGCTCCGGTCACCCCTTGACTTTTTTGACCCCTTCCTTTAAATCAGTGGTGGGAACCTAAGGCCCAAGGGCTGGATACGGCCTCCAGATTGCCTGGATCCGCTTCCCCCCTATGCTGACATTCCAGCCCCACAGCTCCTAGGGGGCTGGAGTGCCAGTGCTGGCTCCCTGCTGCAGGGAAGGAGCCCCAAGCCTCACAGGCACGAGTCAGGCAAGCCAGAGCCTGATCCAACCCACAGACTCTGCCTAGCCCGGGGTGGGGGAAGAAGGGGAGCCCCCCAAATCTTCTAGCCTTGCCCCCCCCCCCCCCCAGGCTCTGGTGTGCAAAGGGAATGTTTTCCTGTGGGAGAGTTTTCATGCTTCTCAGTCAGGGACCAAGTCAGTGGGAGGGAGGGGTTCCTTCTCATTTCTGTGGTCCCTGATTGATTTTTCTGGGGGTTAGTGGCCCTTCACCCAAAAAAAGGTTCCCCGTCCCTGCTTTAAATGAAGGTGACAAGGCTCATAGGTACTGGCTTTTTAGAATAAACCTGTCATGACAGATGCATGGCACTTTGAATTCACTGTAACAGGGACTAGAATGAGCCCCAACTTACATTTGTGACTTATGTGATTTCCATTGCAATAATGTTTGGGTGCAGTAATCTTTTCTTAGTATTTTAACCTCACAAACACCCCATTTGTGGAGCTGAGAAATTAAGCGAGTTTCCCAAGGTCACACAAGAAGTCTGTGTTGAAGCATGGAACTGAACTCATGTCTCCCAATTCCCAGGCTACTGTCTTTACTACTGGACAATACTTCCTCTCTAACATTAGGACCAGGGAAAATAACAGTCTTAAGAGGAAAAAGACAATGGACAAATACTAGCAGCAAAATATAAGACACCAGCCTTGTAAGAGCAAACCTATGTTAATGCACTACAAATGGGAAATGAGATTTGGTAAGACAATGGGTCTCACACATTACAAAGAGTTCATAGCATAAGATTTGACAATGTTACTTAAAACATAATCTACTACTTTAATTCTACACTTGAAAGCAGACACATTCATTTAAATTATTCATATAGAAAAAAATGCTACCACCATAAACTCCAAATAACCTTTACTGGACTATGCACTCTCATTACTATAATATTTAATAATGTAAGAATTCCCAGTAGTCAACTGTTTCTACTTGTAATTTCAAACTTTAAACTCTGCTATTGTTCACAATAAGTATTAAATACTAATATTGTCCTATTTAGTAAGAATTTAGCCATCTGAAATTCCCAAACTAGTAATTATTAACATTAACTTTGTATTAACTTCCTTGGAGCGTATCTTTAATTTTTACAGTATCTTTCCCACATAACCCCAAAACTAATAGTTTAAAACAGGCTGAAAAGCAGAGAGCTTAAAGCAAATATCAAACACGTCTCAATACAAAATATTTGTTCATAAAGATAAGAATAACTTTTAAAATATGATATTTATATACTGTTTCTTTAAAAGGCTTGGAGGACAATAACATTTACAAAATAGTGTAATTTAAGAGATTTATGTAAAGATCCGTGCTATAATACACTTGATAGTTGCCAAACTATAACACTACTACCAAAGCCTGGTTTGTTAAATAGATAAAAAGCTATATATTCAAGTTAAGGACCATTTTAAACATAAAAAGGAGCTGAACAGAAAATATCTACAGATTCAGTTGTAATGAGACAACAAACATGTCTGCTCATTGTTTGTACACAGACTGTAAAACATGTCATACTTAAAATGCGTAGAGTCATTTTACAGACTAGGAACCTTCAGCTCAGACAGTGATTTAAAAAACTCAAAAATGAATTTGCTGCACATGAATATAATCAGGCCTCTTAAATTAAAGAGATACAATAGTCTATTGAAGGTTCACTAGAATCAGGTATTTAAGCAGGTTAACTTGTAATAAAACGAGTAATTCCAAAACTAATTTACATTTTTCTAGATAAAGCTCCCAGATCTTTCTATTTATATTACAGTTTAACAAAAAAACAGCAACAAATGCATGGTATCAAACCTATATATCCAAAATCCAGAGTCATCCGTTTCATATATTAAGAATGATTATATGCTTCAGCATTCTGTTCAAGATCCAGCAGTCCCAGGCAAAATAATTCAAGGCAAGTTTGCAAGTTGACAGCACATTATTTTCTATTCCACACTGCAGAATTCCAAAATGGCTTCCCAGTCTCAACAAAGCATGAAGGATCAGACTAATCTGATCCAGCCTCTTAAAGCTCCCACTGTCAGTCAGAGACAGAGTTTAAATTTATTGGACACTGCTACTTAAACCAGCCCACACATTTAACCTGTTAGTTTCTGTCCATGTTAAGGGATTGGCAGTCTCACATCTGAGACTTTCGCTAGTATTTTATTTATAGTTATATGCTACCATTGGTTTAACTAACATTTTTCAATAAACTTTGTACCAATGAAAATACACAGTACTTGTTTTGTAAAATGTATGTTTCAGGTGTCTGGTAAAACATTTTGCAAGACCTATTTTTTCACCACTTATTTCTTCATTTTGCAAAATGAAGAGATAAGCCTGATCCAATTTTCTGCTTTTTATAATACAGCTAAATTCCCACCCCCAAACACACCAGTTGTAGCCTTATTTAAATTAGCTCTTAATCTCATTTCAACGAAGTAGTAAAGGCAGAAAAACATGACATGTCACAACATGATTTGTTAGTGAACAAATGCAAATAGAACAAAAAGGTTAATAAACAAAGCTCTCTTTAAGAAGATCATTTGCAAAGCCAATGTTCTACCTGGCATTTCTCTTTATTAAAATCAGCAAAGAGTTTCATTTTGACAGCAGTAAATATTGCCTCCAAACATTAGAGAAGGAACTGGAATGTAAAATTAATGTTCCACTAGTTTCCTTATCGCTGAAACATTTACAACCCTTAAAACTTAGTTTCAAAGTAGTAAAACATATGTTTACATGGAGTATTTTATATTCCAAATCTTTAATCAAATGTATTTAATACATCAAAACCTGTTCCTTCTTCACTTTCAGGTGTTACCATTTTAAAGCACAAACACCATGCTGGACACTCCTCCCAAAGTTGTACTCATGTTGGCACAGTGCATGTGCCTAGAGCTGGGTTTAGCATTAATTAATTAAGTAGTTTACAGCACTTCCTATCCCTTCCCCCACCCCTTTTAAATAATAATAATTAAAAAAATCCAAGAAATCTATTGCCCTGGGGGAAATTATCAATTTTCAAAAGATTGCCATTAAGCAACCAAAACATTATTTTATATACAAGCATTTGGAAAGCTCTGAAATTTACTGTTTGATCTTGATCTTGCAATTGACTGCACATAGTTTCCCATTATCCGTACAGAGCCCCACTAAATTCAGTGAGGCTCCCTATAGCAAATGTTCCCACATGCAATGAAAGGCATAATTCTGAATCATGTTTCAAAGGATGCTTTTAGCATATTTTAACTTGCACTTTCTGTGGGTAATTGTAGAAGTGAGAAAATGTTTATCTAGGAAAAATTTCATTTCCTCTTCCTGAAATGTTAGTTTGAAAAACAACATTTGGCATCTGTTAAGAACCTTAAAATGTAGATTATCAGCTAATCAGGTTAGTGTTGATGGGGAAGGGCATATGCTACCCTGGCTGAGGCTCTGCTGTTTCAATGTACTAGGAGACAGGCTGCTGCAGGACAGAGGCAGCAAGGGCAGGTAGGCGGGCAGGCGGAGAACGACTAGTTGAGTATTGACTCAACTACCCAATAAGCCAAGGCTTATCGGGGCAGTCGACTACTCGCTTATATCCCTAGCATCTGCTGAAGAGACATTAATACTTTAACTTGGTTATACATATACTAGAAGATTTACCCCACATTGCTTGGGTCCTTCAGGGCAGGGGCCTATATATGTGGGAGGTGTATGAGTCGAGGGGGGGGGGGAGGTGCCTCAGGCAAGAAGGTGGGAGGGTTCAGGACAAGGGGGGTGCAACATTCAGGGCAGGGGTCTCTCAAACGAGGAAGCTCAAAGGTTGTAGGGGGAGTTTACCAGGGCCCTGTTTGCACCTCCTGGGAGGGGTTGTCTGATCCTTTGTGGGGCAGCTGGGCTGCCCTCCTACTGGTTGTTCCTCACTGGGGAGTGAGCCAGGACTGGGCTGTCCAACGCGCCCTCCAGCTCATTTCTAGGGAGGGCAGGGCTGGGCTTTCTGGCCAAGCCTCCAGTTTATCAGGGGGAGAGAAAGGCTCCATGGGCCAGCCTCAGCCCCCACCCCCTGCCTGTCTGGGGTGGGAGTGCAAGGGTTCTGCTGCCTGGCCTCTGCCTCCAGCACAGGAGAATGGGCCTCCTCTGCCTGGCCCCAGTCTGCAGCTTGTCCAGGGCAGTGGGGCTCCCTCCCCTGCATCTGGCACAGGAGAAGGAGTTTGCGGTAGTCATGTAAAATCCCATTTAATTAACCAGTTACATGTTGGCTGTGTCTACAATTGGTGTGATCTTGCGCAAAAGCAACTGCTTTTGCGCCAAAACTTGCTGCCTGTCTACACTGGCCGTGAGTTCTTGCGCAAGAACACTGACGTTCTAATGTATGAAATCAGGACTTCTTGCACAAGAACTCTGATGCTCCCGCTCAGGAACAAGCCCTTTGCACAACTGTTCTTGCGCAAGAGGCCAGAGTAGACAGGCAACACGAATTTCATGCGCAAAAAAGCCCTATGGTTAAAATGGCCATCAGAGCTTTCTTGCGCAAGAGAGCATCTACACTGGCATGGATGCTCTTGCACAAACGCACATGCCAGTGTAGACGCTCTCTTCTGGAAGAGTTTTTGCACAAGAACTCTTCCGCAAGTGTTCTTGCACAAAGTCATGCCAGTGTAGACATAACCGTTATGTTTAACTGGTTAAGTGATTAAACAGCAGAAGTGGGGGGGATGTAGCCAGGCTGGAATGGCTCCCTTGCCATGGTTCAGGTGAGGGTATACAGCAGCAGACTCCTGTGGCTACATCTACACTAGAAGATATAGATGTGTTTCCCAATTCATGTTGTAGTAATGTGTTGTATACTATACAACACATTAATACAACATAAGTTGGTAGATATGGGTACAGATACACTCCCTCTCAGGATTGTCCTTTTTTTTTTTGTTTGTTTTTAAAGTTCAAGTATGGTAACCCTCTATTTTTAGCACAATAGCTCTGCACACATATGTCTGTGAGAACTGAGAATCATGTCCCAAATTCCTAGTTTAGCTGTTGCCTGTGTGACACAGACATAACACTTCAGTTTCCAAGAAAATATGGCCTTTTACTTGTAACAAATTCCTCTAGAACAGTGTTTCCCAAACTATGGGCCGCAGCCCAATACTGGTCTGCGGGAAAAAAAAAAAAAGCCGGGTCTCAGCATTGCTGCTGGGGTGTTCCGGGCTCCCAGAGTGCCCATGTGGCGCCAGGTCCCCCAAGCCCTGGGCCGGGCTGGACAAGAGGATGCTGCTGGATGTTCCAGGCTCCCAGCAGAGGCGTAGCCGGGGGGAGCAGAGGAGGCAGTTGCCCCCGGGCGCCATGCTAGGGGGGACGTCAGGCTGGGCTGTGGTGGGGAGGAAAGTGCATGGGTGCTGGGCTCAACTGGGCTGCAGGAGGAGGAAGATGTGGGAACCCAGTACTGGACTCAAGGGTAGGGAAGAGGTGCTGGCCTGCAGGAGTGGGGAGGTGCGGGGTGCTGAGCTGGGTTGGGCTGCGGGGTGAGGGGGAAGGCAGGGGGAGATGCAGAGCTCAGAGCTCAATTTGGCTGCAGGAAAAGGGAGATGCTGGGAACCCGGGGCAAGACTCAAGGGGAGGGAGGAAGGAAGGGAGGGAGAGGAAATCAGAGCTGGGCTCAGCAGTTCTGTGGGGCTTGGAGGGAGGTACTGTGCTGTGGGGGAGACATGCAGGGAACCAGTGCGGGGCTCAACTGGGCTGAGGTGGATGGGGGAAGGCATAGGGAACAGAAGGTCAGCTCAGCTGGGCTGTAGGGAACTAATGCTGCACTCCTTTGGATTGTGGGGAATGGTTTTGGGGGAGGTGCAAGGAACCAGATGAGGTGGGCAGCTCAGTGAGGTGAAATGACCTCCCCGAGTCCAAAAAATCCCTCATCTGGGACCAGTCAGGTCCAGAGGGTGCCAGACCAGGGAGGTCCAAGTCCCCTCCTTGCACCCTCCCTCCTAGCCAGATACCCTACCCCCAATCTGCTCCTGCTCCCACCTCCCAGAGTGCCCGTGCGGCACCAGGTCCCCCAAGCCCTGGCCAGGTGGAGGATGCAGCCGGATGTTCCAGGCTCCCGGAGTGCCTGTGTGGCACCAGGATCCCCAAGCCCTGGCCGGACAGAGGATGCAGCTGGCTGAAACACTGAAAATTTATTCATTTTTTATATACATTTATATTTTTGGGCTGCCAAAAACAGTACTAAAAAAAAAAAAAAAAAAAAAGATTCCAAATAAAGTAAAAAGTTTGGGAAACCCTGGTCTAGCCAGCTTTCTATCCATCTTATAGTCCATTTATCTAATCTATATTCCCTTAACTTGCTGGCAAGAATATTGTGGGTGACTATATCAAAAGCTGGCACTGGGGGCTTTGGGAGGACCAGAAACAATATATTTGCATATTCAGAATTTGCTTAATGAATATGCAAATATGCAATTGAATGCTACCAGTCCTCCAAAAGCTCGTGAATGGATTGAATGGATTTCCTGGTCCCTGTGTCAAAAAGTTTGGGAACCCCTCTTCTAGAACAATGCTGACTTCTCTCCCTTCACTTTACAGTGATTACTTTTGGATCTACAGGAACACTTATAATCTGGCATAATAAGCCAATTTCACTAAAGTCTTCCTAGAAGGTTTATATTTTCTATTTCTTAATCTCATGACGGCACCAACAAGATAGATTCTGCCCTACTAATTACAGTGCCTCTCTGGCTCTGCCCACGATAATACCATGCCTAAAATAATCTGATGTCAGTTTACACCTACACACATGTAAAGCAAAAGTTGTAATAGATAAAATATATTATAATAGTCTGTTAGGAGCTTCTGAAAACTATCTGGGAATGCTGGACTGGAGAGCTGTTTAACAGAGCTCATTTTTCTCTCAGGGAAAGAAAACATTATTGCTAATAGGCCTATCTATGGCAGGAACAAAAATATAGCACTAGTGCAGACAACACACCAGCAGCATGGCACTGGCAGAGATAGTATGCATGCGTTAACTGGAGCAGAATGGGGACTAGTGTTCATGGTTTGTGAAGGGCCACCCCTCACATGATAGTGAAGGGCTCCATAGTTATTCACTGCACTGGTGTGGCCTCAGCTGGAGTACCGTCCATTATTGGATGTGGCACTTAAGGAAAAGCGTGGACATGCTGGAGAGAGTCCAGAGAACAGCAACACACACACACTACATATGCTCCTACACTTCATCCCACTCTCCCTACCTTTAATATCAGCAATTCACAGACACTTACCTTCCTTCCTCCCCCTTTCCACCCCCCCCCATCCCCCTTCTGTTCTGCAATGTGATTTGTCCTTTTCATATTTGTTCATTTTTTTAAATTGTATCCTTTGGTATATATGGTTGTGACTACTTTCTTCCACTATTTGATCTGAGGAAGTGGGTCTGGCCCACGAAAGCTCATCATCTAATAAACCATCTTGTTAGTCTTTAAAGTGCTACATTGTCCTGCATTTTGCTCCTACACTTCAGTTAGTCTATAAGGTGCCACAGGACTCCTTGTCGCTTTTGCAGATTCAGACTAACACGGCTACCCCTCTGATACTTGACAATACACAGTTTTTAAAAACCCTGAGGCGGGGGGAGGGGGGGAGGTTAAAACATGGGGACAGTTAATCTTCAAACACTTTAGGGGCTGTTAGAGAGGAATCCGCTGTTCTCCCTCTCAAGGCAGGACGAGCAGCAATGGGAGGAAGCTGCAGCCAGGGAGCTCCAGGTCAGCTATTAGCAAACTCTTCAGTAGAGAGTAGCAGAGGGGACGCTGTGGAAAACGACTCCCCAGAGGGGCGCGGGTTTGGGACACGGGGCAGGACTGAGACCCCCTTGGGCTCCCTGGCACATAGAGGCGGGGAGGTGTCTAATCGCCACAGCCCAGCAGCAGAGAGGGGCAGCGCGTGGCCGAGCACAGGCTCCTGGGCGAGCTTCGCAGCCCGCTCCTGGCCAGCGCCAGGCCGGGTCCCGCCTCAGGGGGCCGCGGAGCCCCCTTCCCGGAGAGGCAGCGGCGGGGCGGGCTGAGGGAGGGGCCTCCCCTCACAGGGTAGCGCGGCGCCCCCGCCCCGGCGAGGTAATACCAGGGTCCCCGCGGACAGGGGCGGGGACCCCGGGGCCTGGCTCCCCGCCTGAAGGGCGGCGGGGAACGGGCGCCCCGCAGGGCGAAGCCGGGTCTCGCCACGCGAGCGCGCCCCCGGAGAGACGTTACCTGCGCGGGGAGGAGGGACGAACGGCAGCAGCACGCCGCAGGCCCCGCCCCCAGCGCCCTTTACGAGCCGCCCTCAGCTCCCGAAGCCCCGCCCCGGCCGCTACGCAGGGATCCCCGCTGCTCCCCTGACACCGCCCCGCCCCTGGCTCCCGAGCGTGGTGTGACCCCCCCCCCCCCCCCAGTCACAGTGAGACACACCCCATCACAGCACCCGAGCGTGGTGTGACCCCCCCAGTCACAGTGAGACACACCCCATCACAGTACCCCAGCGTGGTGTGACCCCCCCCAGTCACAGTGAGACACACCCCATCACAGCACCCGAGCGTGGTGTGACCCCCCCAGTCACAGTGAGACACACCCCATCACAGCACCCGAGCGTGGTGTGACCCCCCCCAGTCACAGTGAGACACACCCCATCACAGCACCAGAGCGTGGTGTGACCCCCCCCAGTCACAGTGAGACACACCCCATCACAGCACCCGAGCGTGGTGTGACCCCCCCAGTCACAGTGAGACACACCCCATCACAGCACCCGAGCGTGGTGTGACCCCCCCCCAGTCACAGTGAGACACACCCCATCACAGCACCCCAGCGTGGTGTGATCCCCCCCGTCAGTCACAGTGAGACACACCCCATCACAGCACCCGAGCGTGGTGTGACCCCCCCCAGTCACAGTGAGACACACCCCATCACAGCACCCCAGCGTGGTGTGACCCCCCCAGTCACAGTGAGACACACCCCATCACAGCACCCGAGCGTGGTGTGACCCCCCCCGTCAGTCACAGTGAGACACACCCCATCACAGCACCCGAGCGTGGTGTGACCCCCCCCAGTCACAGTGAGACACACCCCATCACAGCACCCGAGCGTGGTGTGACCCCCCCCAGTCACAGTGAGACACACCCCATCACAGCACCCGAGCGTGGTGTGATCCCCCCCGTCAGTCACAGTGAGACACACCCCATCACAGCACCCGAGCGTGGTGTGACCCCCCCCCCCAGTCACAGTGAGACACACCCCATCACAGCACCAGAGCGTGGTGTGACCCCCCCCCAGTCACAGTGAGACACACCCCATCACAGCACCCGAGCGTGGTGTGACCCCCCCCCAGTCACAGTGAGACACACCCCATCACAGCACCCGAGCGTGGTGTGACCCCCCCCAGTCACAGTGAGACACACCCCATCACAGCACCCGAGCGTGGTGTGACCCCCCCAGTCACAGTGAGACACACCCCATCACAGCACCCGAGCGTGGTGTGACCCCCCCAGTCACAGTGAGACACACCCCATCACAGTACCCCAGCGTGGTGTGACCCCCCCCAGTCACAGTGAGACACACCCCATCACAGCACCCGAGCGTGGTGTGACCCCCCCAGTCACAGTGAGACACACCCCATCACAGCACCAGAGCGTGGTGTGACCCCCCCCAGTCACAGTGAGACACACCCCATCACAGCACCCGAGCGTGGTGTGACCCCCCCAGTCACAGTGAGACACACCCCATCACAGCACCCGAGCGTGGTGTGACCCCCCCCAGTCACAGTGAGACACACCCCATCACAGCACCCCAGCGTGGTGTGATCCCCCCCGTCAGTCACAGTGAGACACACCCCATCACAGCACCCGAGCGTGGTGTGACCCCCCCCAGTCACAGTGAGACACACCCCATCACAGCACCCCAGCGTGGTGTGACCCCCCCCAGTCACAGTGAGACACACCCCATCACAGCACCCGAGCGTGGTGTGACCCCCCCCCGTCAGTCACAGTGAGACACACCCCATCACAGCACCCGAGCGTGGTGTGACCCCCCCCAGTCACAGTGAGACACACCCCATCACAGCACCCGAGCGTGGTGTGACCCCCCCCAGTCACAGTGAGACACACCCCATCACAGCACCCGAGCGTGGTGTGATCCCCCCCGTCAGTCACAGTGAGACACACCCCATCACAGCACCCGAGCGTGGTGTGACCCCCCCCCCAGTCACAGTGAGACACACCCCATCACAGCACCAGAGCGTGGTGTGACCCCCCCCAGTCACAGTGAGACACACCCCATCACAGCACCCGAGCGTGGTGTGACCCCCCCCCAGTCACAGTGAGACAAACCCCATCACAGCACCCGAGCGTGGTGTGACCCCCCCCAGTCACAGTGAGACACACCCCATCACAGCACCCGAGCGTGGTGTGACCCCCCCAGTCACAGTGAGACACACCCCATCACAGCACCCGAGCGTGGTGTGACCCCCCCCCGTCAGTCACAGTGAGACACACCCCATCACAGCACCCGAGCGTGGTGTGACCCCCCCCGTCAGTCACAGTGAGACACACCCCATCACAGCACCAGAGCGTGGTGTGACCCCCCCCAGTCACAGTGAGACACACCCCATCACAGCACCAGAGCGTGGTGTGACCCCCCCGTCAGTCACAGTGAGACACACCCCATCACAGCACCCGAGCGTGGTGTGACCCCCCCCCGTCAGTCACAGTGAGACACACCCCATCACAGCACCCGAGCGTGGTGTGACCCCCCCCGTCAGTCACAGTGAGACACACCCCATCACAGCACCCGAGCGTGGTGTGACCCCCCCCGTCAGTCACAGTGAGACACACCCCATCACAGCACCAGAGCGTGGTGTGACCCCCCCAGTCACAGTGAGGCACACCCCATCACAGCACCAGAGCGTGGTGTGACCCCCCCTCAGTCACAGTGAGACACACCCCATCACAGCACCCGAGCGTGGTGTGACCCCCCCCCGTCAGTCACAGTGAGACACACCCCATCACAGCACCCGAGCGTGGTGTGACCCCCCCCGTCAGTCACAGTGAGACACACCCCATCACAGCACCAGAGCGTGGTGTGACCCCCCCAGTCACAGTGAGACACACCCCATCACAGCACCAGAGCGTGGTGTGACCCCCCCTCAGTCACAGTGAGACACACCCCATCACAGCACCCGAGCGTGGTGTGACCCCCCCCCGTCAGTCACAGTGAGACACACCCCATCACAGCACCCGAGCGTGGTGTGACCCCCCCCGTCAGTCACAGTGAGACACACCCCATCACAGCACCCGAGCGTGGCGTGACCCCCCCCGTCAGTCACAGTGAGACACACCCCATCACAGCACCCGAGCGTGGTGTGATCCCCCCCGTCAGTCACAGTGAGACACACCCCATCACAGCACCCGAGCGTGGTGTGACCCCCCCCCGTCAGTCACAGTGAGACACACCCCATCACAGCACCCGAGCGTGGTGTGACCCCCCCTCAGTCACAGTGAGACACACCCCATCACAGCACCCGAGTGTGGTGTGACCCCCCCCCGTCAGTCACAGTGAGACACACCCCATCACAGCACCCGAGTGTGGTGTGACCCCCCCCCCGTCAGTCACAGTGAGACACACCCCATCACAGCACCCGAGCGTGGTGTGACCCCCCCAGTCACAGTGAGACACACCCCATCACAGCACCCGAGCATGGTGTGACCCCCCCAGTCACAGTGAGACACACCCCATCACAGCACCAGAGCGTGGTGTGACCCCCCCTCAGTCACAGTGAGACACACCCCATCACAGCACCCGAGCGTGGTGTGACCCCCCCAGTCACAGTGAGACACACCCCATCACAGCACCCGAGCATGGTGTGACCCCCCCAGTCACAGTGAGACACACCCCTATCACAGCACCAGAGCGTGGTGTGACCCCCCCCAGTCACAGTGAGACACACCCCTATCACAGCACCAGAGCGTGGTGTGACCCCCCCCAGTCACAGTGAGACACACCCCATCACAGCACCCGAGCGTGGTGTGACCCCCCCCAGTCACAGTGAGACACACCCCATCACAGTACCCGAGCGTGGTGTGACCCCCCCAGTCACAGTGAGACACACCCCATCACAGCACCCGAGTGTGGTGTGACCCCCCCCGTCAGTCACAGTGAGACACACCCCATCACAGCACCAGAGCGTGGTGTGACCCCCCCCAGTCACAGTGAGACACACCCCATCACAGCACCAGAGCGTGGTGTGATCCCCCCCGTCAGTCACAGTGAGACACACCCCATCACAGCACCCGAGCGTGGTGTGACCCCCCCTGTCAGTCACAGTGAGACACACCCCATCACAGCACCCGAGCGTGGTGTGACCCCCCCGTCAGTCACAGTGAGACACACCCCATCACAGCACCCGAGCGTGGTGTGACCCCCCCCCGTCAGTCACAGTGAGACACACCCCATCACAGCACCCGAGCGTGGTGTGACCCCCCCCGTCAGTCACAGTGAGACACACCCCATCACAGCACCTGAGCGTGGTGTGACCCCCCCCAGTCACAGTGAGACACACCCCATCACAGCACCAGAGCGTGGTGTGACCCCCCCCAGTCACAGTGAGACACACCCCATCACAGCACCCGAGCGTGGTGTGACCCCCCCCAGTCACAGTGAGACACACCCCATCACAGCACCCGAGCGTGGTGTGACCCCCCCAGTCACAGTGAGACACACCCCATCACAGTACCCCAGCGTGGTGTGACCCCCCCCAGTCACAGTGAGACACACCCCATCACAGCACCCGAGCGTGGTGTGACCCCCCCAGTCACAGTGAGACACACCCCATCACAGCACCCGAGCGTGGTGTGACCCCCCCCAGTCACAGTGAGACACACCCCATCACAGCACCAGAGCGTGGTGTGACCCCCCCCAGTCACAGTGAGACACACCCCATCACAGCACCCGAGCGTGGTGTGACCCCCCCAGTCACAGTGAGACACACCCCATCACAGCACCCGAGCGTGGTGTGACCCCCCCCCAGTCACAGTGAGACACACCCCATCACAGCACCCCAGCGTGGTGTGATCCCCCCCGTCAGTCACAGTGAGACACACCCCATCACAGCACCCGAGCGTGGTGTGACCCCCCCCAGTCACAGTGAGACACACCCCATCACAGCACCCCAGCGTGGTGTGACCCCCCCAGTCACAGTGAGACACACCCCATCACAGCACCCGAGCGTGGTGTGACCCCCCCCGTCAGTCACAGTGAGACACACCCCATCACAGCACCCGAGCGTGGTGTGACCCCCCCCAGTCACAGTGAGACACACCCCATCACAGCACCCGAGCGTGGTGTGACCCCCCCCAGTCACAGTGAGACACACCCCATCACAGCACCCGAGCGTGGTGTGATCCCCCCCGTCAGTCACAGTGAGACACACCCCATCACAGCACCCGAGCGTGGTGTGACCCCCCCCCCCAGTCACAGTGAGACACACCCCATCACAGCACCAGAGCGTGGTGTGACCCCCCCCAGTCACAGTGAGACACACCCCATCACAGCACCCGAGCGTGGTGTGACCCCCCCCCAGTCACAGTGAGACACACCCCATCACAGCACCCGAGCGTGGTGTGACCCCCCCCAGTCACAGTGAGACACACCCCATCACAGCACCCGAGCGTGGTGTGACCCCCCCAGTCACAGTGAGACACACCCCATCACAGCACCCGAGCGTGGTGTGACCCCCCCAGTCACAGTGAGACACACCCCATCACAGTACCCCAGCGTGGTGTGACCCCCCCCAGTCACAGTGAGACACACCCCATCACAGCACCCGAGCGTGGTGTGACCCCCCCAGTCACAGTGAGACACACCCCATCACAGCACCAGAGCGTGGTGTGACCCCCCCCAGTCACAGTGAGACACACCCCATCACAGCACCCGAGCGTGGTGTGACCCCCCCAGTCACAGTGAGACACACCCCATCACAGCACCCGAGCGTGGTGTGACCCCCCCCAGTCACAGTGAGACACACCCCATCACAGCACCCCAGCGTGGTGTGATCCCCCCCGTCAGTCACAGTGAGACACACCCCATCACAGCACCCGAGCGTGGTGTGACCCCCCCCAGTCACAGTGAGACACACCCCATCACAGCACCCCAGCGTGGTGTGACCCCCCCAGTCACAGTGAGACACACCCCATCACAGCACCCGAGCGTGGTGTGACCCCCCCCGTCAGTCACAGTGAGACACACCCCATCACAGCACCCGAGCGTGGTGTGACCCCCCCCAGTCACAGTGAGACACACCCCATCACAGCACCCGAGCGTGGTGTGACCCCCCCCAGTCACAGTGAGACACACCCCATCACAGCACCCGAGCGTGGTGTGATCCCCCCCGTCAGTCACAGTGAGACACACCCCATCACAGCACCCGAGCGTGGTGTGACCCCCCCCCCAGTCACAGTGAGACACACCCCATCACAGCACCAGAGCGTGGTGTGACCCCCCCCAGTCACAGTGAGACACACCCCATCACAGCACCCGAGCGTGGTGTGACCCCCCCCCAGTCACAGTGAGACACACCCCATCACAGCACCCGAGCGTGGTGTGACCCCCCCCAGTCACAGTGAGACACACCCCATCACAGCACCCGAGCGTGGTGTGACCCCCCCAGTCACAGTGAGACACACCCCATCACAGCACCCGAGCGTGGTGTGACCCCCCCCGTCAGTCACAGTGAGACACACCCCATCACAGCACCCGAGCGTGGTGTGACCCCCCCCGTCAGTCACAGTGAGACACACCCCATCACAGCACCAGAGCGTGGTGTGACCCCCCCCAGTCACAGTGAGACACACCCCATCACAGCACCAGAGCGTGGTGTGACCCCCCCGTCAGTCACAGTGAGACACACCCCATCACAGCACCCGAGCGTGGTGTGACCCCCCCCCGTCAGTCACAGTGAGACACACCCCATCACAGCACCCGAGCGTGGTGTGACCCCCCCCCGTCAGTCACAGTGAGACACACCCCATCACAGCACCCGAGCGTGGTGTGACCCCCCCCGTCAGTCACAGTGAGACACACCCCATCACAGCACCAGAGCGTGGTGTGACCCCCCCAGTCACAGTGAGGCACACCCCATCACAGCACCAGAGCGTGGTGTGACCCCCCCTCAGTCACAGTGAGACACACCCCATCACAGCACCCGAGCGTGGTGTGACCCCCCCCCGTCAGTCACAGTGAGACACACCCCATCACAGCACCCGAGCGTGGTGTGACCCCCCCCGTCAGTCACAGTGAGACACACCCCATCACAGCACCAGAGCGTGGTGTGACCCCCCCAGTCACAGTGAGACACACCCCATCACAGCACCAGAGCGTGGTGTGACCCCCCCTCAGTCACAGTGAGACACACCCCATCACAGCACCCGAGCGTGGTGTGACCCCCCCCCGTCAGTCACAGTGAGACACACCCCATCACAGCACCCGAGCGTGGTGTGACCCCCCCCGTCAGTCACAGTGAGACACACCCCATCACAGCACCCGAGCGTGGCGTGACCCCCCCCGTCAGTCACAGTGAGACACACCCCATCACAGCACCCGAGCGTGGTGTGATCCCCCCCGTCAGTCACAGTGAGACACACCCCATCACAGCACCCGAGCGTGGTGTGACCCCCCCCCGTCAGTCACAGTGAGACACACCCCATCACAGCACCCGAGCGTGGTGTGACCCCCCCTCAGTCACAGTGAGACACACCCCATCACAGCACCCGAGTGTGGTGTGACCCCCCCCCGTCAGTCACAGTGAGACACACCCCATCACAGCACCCGAGTGTGGTGTGACCCCCCCCCCGTCAGTCACAGTGAGACACACCCCATCACAGCACCCGAGCGTGGTGTGACCCCCCCAGTCACAGTGAGACACACCCCATCACAGCACCCGAGCATGGTGTGACCCCCCCAGTCACAGTGAGACACACCCCATCACAGCACCAGAGCGTGGTGTGACCCCCCCTCAGTCACAGTGAGACACACCCCATCACAGCACCCGAGCGTGGTGTGACCCCCCCAGTCACAGTGAGACACACCCCATCACAGCACCCGAGCATGGTGTGACCCCCCCAGTCACAGTGAGACACACCCCTATCACAGCACCAGAGCGTGGTGTGACCCCCCCCAGTCACAGTGAGACACACCCCTATCACAGCACCAGAGCGTGGTGTGACCCCCCCCAGTCACAGTGAGACACACCCCATCACAGCACCCGAGCGTGGTGTGACCCCCCCCAGTCACAGTGAGACACACCCCATCACAGTACCCGAGCGTGGTGTGACCCCCCCAGTCACAGTGAGACACACCCCATCACAGCACCCGAGTGTGGTGTGACCCCCCCCGTCAGTCACAGTGAGACACACCCCATCACAGCACCAGAGCGTGGTGTGACCCCCCCCAGTCACAGTGAGACACACCCCATCACAGCACCAGAGCGTGGTGTGATCCCCCCCGTCAGTCACAGTGAGACACACCCCATCACAGCACCCGAGCGTGGTGTGACCCCCCCTGTCAGTCACAGTGAGACACACCCCATCACAGCACCCGAGCGTGGTGTGACCCCCCCGTCAGTCACAGTGAGACACACCCCATCACAGCACCCGAGCGTGGTGTGACCCCCCCCCGTCAGTCACAGTGAGACACACCCCATCACAGCACCCGAGCGTGGTGTGACCCCCCCCGTCAGTCACAGTGAGACACACCCCATCACAGCACCTGAGCGTGGTGTGACCCCCCCAGTCACAGTGAGACACACCCCATCACAGCACCAGAGCGTGGTGTGACCCCCCCCAGTCACAGTGAGACACACCTCATCACAACACCAGAGCGTGGTGTGACACCTCCCCCATCAGCCACAGTGAGACACACCCCATCACAGCACCCGAGCGTGGTGTGACCCCCCCAGTCACAGTGAGACACACCCCATCACAGCACCAGAGCGTGGTGTGACCCCCCCCAGTCACAGTGAGACACACCTCATCACAACACCAGAGCGTGGTGTGACACCTCCCCCATCAGCCACAGTGAGACACACCCCATCACAGCACCGGAGCGTGGTGTGACCCCCCCAAGTCACAGTGAGACACACCTCATCACAACACCAGAGCGTGGTGTGACACCTCCCCCATCAGCCACAGTGAGACACACCCCTATCACAGCACCAGAGCGTAGTGTGACACCCTCCCTTCAGTCAGAGTGCACTCCTGCCACAGCACCAGAGCTTTGTGTGACACCCTCCATCGTGTCACACCCTCTCAGTCCTGATGTTGGGTGCCTCGTCCCCATCACTCAGTATGTCACCCTCTAACTCAGCATCAGAGCACAGTGTAACATCCCCATCCTCCCACTTTCAATCCCAGTACCAGAGCATGGTGTACACCCACCCCCACTTCTGTTGTAGTGTGATTTCCCCTCCCTGGCATCAGAACATTACATGACATCCCCCTCTCCATGGCACCAGATCACTGTGTGACAGCTCCTGTTACAATGTGACATGTACTCACCCCTGGCATCAGAGCACTGTGCGACATCGCACCATCAGTCACATTGTCATACCTCCTACTCCTGGCACCAGAGCATGGTGTGACAACCCTCGCCACCCACCCACATACACACCCACACACACCCACACACACACTCTTGGCACCAGAATGCAGCATGACAGCTCTAGGCAACAACCCCTCCCCCATTCAGCCCTAATGTGACTCACTTTCCCTTTCCCACCAGGGCACCAGGTTCAGCGTAACACTTCCCTTAGAGTACCAGCACACAGCCTGATATCTACAGTGGGACACCCTGGCTTCTCTAGGGTACCAATGCACAACATTCTAGCCCCTCCCTAGGGCACCAACATTAAGCAAGAAATATGCTATCTAGTCCCACACTACACATACTGGGCTAGATGGCATGTTTCACACTGAGTGTTGGTATTTTGGGGAAGGGTTATTATACAAAGGAGCAGAATTAAGGCTGCCAGAAGAACTGTAACTTTGGGTTACCTACTCTCACCTAGTTGGCTTGGGGGGGTTGCACAACAGCTTATTCATGTGGGTGCACATGGAGCACCAGTCCAGAGCACTCAGCTCCATGATGCTATCACCCAGGAACAATGTTCCTGGAGAGCAGTGGCCTCCGTGGTGGGACCCCTTCCCATGACAAGCCACCACTATGGAGTCTGGGGCCATGGAACCACACAGCAGTGCCACAGATGGCACAGAGTCATGCCCACACTCAGGGAGCATCTGCTCCTGGTCAAGCATGGTAATACGGAGACTGAGTCCGTGCATAGGAACTCGCTGGGGAGAGGAAGAGAAGGGGAACCCAGTAGCGCTCTCTCTGGCAAGCAGTGTCTGCCGCTCACACACACTTCCCCCAGTAGCAGGGATAGAAGTTCTCTCTCTGCAGGACATCGCCAGTGCTGGATGCAGCATATGTGGGAGACAGAAGGAAGCTGAACTGCTCTGTCCACCACTGCCACCTGCAGACTCCTGGCCTGGCTGGCACCTTCCCATCTCTGCTTGTCCCCAGGCCATGGGTGTAGCAAAGCTCCCGGGGACATCTGGGACATCTATGTTCCTGCTGGAAAGTGTCTGCTGTCTAGGCAAAATATGGCCTTGCTTGAAGCACATCACCATTGTCTGAACCGAGACCGTTGGTGTCGACTTAGAGATTAGGGCTAAGCTTCATGCACAGTGTCTCCTGGCATGACTGCCCTTGTCACTTTTCTTCATAGCTGGGCCAGCTGTGAGCATGGCGTGTCCCCCACCTTCCACACTATCTGCATGATTCCATGGGATCCGCAGGAGGAAGCACACCTGGGAAGACGTAATGGGGGAGCAGATGGCTCCCTGCAGTCCCTCATCTGGGGGCTTGAGGAAGAGCATCAGGAGTGGGCTGCCAACCACGAGAAGCACTGAGTTGATCGGAAGGAGTGCTTGACCGACCGTGGGGAGTGCTGGGCTAACCGGGAACAAAGGAAGGCCGGCTAGGCTCAGCTAGTATGCAAGCATGACCCCATATGCTCCTCCCTTATCCCTACCCCTCACCAGGGCTTCCTGTTCTAGCCCCCCCAGGGGCTGCTGGGACCCCAAAACACAGGGTGATGGGACCTCTTGGGCAGCCAAAGCCTCCTGATCAGTTGGAGTGGACGCCAGCCCCAGCCCTGAGCCTCCTCTGCCACCCTCTTCCATGATGCTATCCCTCTCCCATTCCAGGCTCTTTAACCAGCCCCTTCCCTGTTCTGTGTCCTCCCAATAAACACTCCTGTATTTTCAATAAACATGTCTGTATTATTTGCTCTGCAGGGGAAGGAGGAAGGTGGGAAGAGAGGGCAGGGGAAGGGAGGGTGGAGGAGGAAAGGCACACAGAGGGAATGCAGGTGCCCCTTGTGGAGAGGCAGAGAGGAAGAGTCTCACAACTGGTCTTGCACAAAACTCTTCCTCAAGGCTTCCGTGATGAGCACAGCCCCATGATGTGCTCTCCTGATGGTGCTGGTGTCTTGCTCTCAAATTCTCTGGCCAGCCGCTCAGCCTCAGCCCTCCACGCTGGCAGAAAAGTCTCCCCCGTGCTCTCACACAGGTTGTGGAGCACACAGCTTGCCACCACCAGGAAGGGGATATTGCACTTGGTGAGGTCCAGACAGGTGAGGAGACTCCCCTTGAAATGGCTGAACACACATTCCACCACCATGGTTAGCCTTGTGTTGAAGTGCTCTTTGGTGGGGTCCAGGCTGTCCGCGTAGGACTTCATGAGCAAGGGGTAGGCTGCGTTGCCCAGGATGATGATAGGCATGCCCACCTCTCTGACTCTGATGGTGCGATGGGGGAAAAGAGTGCAAGCGTGAATCGTTCAGGACAGGCAGGAGTTCCAGAAGATGTGGGAGTTGTGCACCTTTCCTGACCACCCAATGTTGATATTGGTGAAGTGTCCCTTGTGGTCCATGAGGGCCTGAAGCACCATGAAGAAGTACCCATTCTGTTGATGTAGTCCGAGGCCTTGTGGTCGGGGGGCCAGGATGGGGATGTGAGTGTTGCCTATGATCCCCCCCTGCAGTTGGGGAAGCTCATGGCAGCAAAGCTGCCTGCAACGCTGTCCATGTTGCCTAGAGTGGCGACCCTCTGTAGCAGCACCTGGTTGATGGCCTTAGCCACCTACAGGAGCATGGCCCTGACTGAACTGGTTCCCGACAGCGTGGTAGTTGACTGGCATGGCGAGCTTCCAGAAGGCAATGGCCACACATTTCTGCATGGGGATGGCGGGTATCATGCGGGTGTCCTGTTGCCTGAGGGCAGGGGTGAGCCACTTGCAGAGCTCCGGGAAGGTGGCCTTCTGCAGGTGGAAGTTCTGCAGCCACTGCTGTTTGTCCCATCCCTGTATGGCGATGCGGTCCTACCACTCCAAGCTTGTCTCCTGCTGCCAGAAGTGGCGTTCCACAGTGTCCAGGGGACTGAGAGGCATGTGCAGCAGCAGGAGCACCACGACCTGGGGAAGCAGGGCCTGCGGTCCACACTGGGGTTCATCCTGCAGGTCCTGCTCCTTGTCCTGCTGGAGCAGCAAACGGGCAGTCTGGACGTACTGCGCCATGTGGTGCAGCACAAGGCCCGTGAGCCTGGCACAGCTTTGCAGCAGCTCTAGCTCCTTGTTTTGAATGCTGTGGCATCTGCAAGGACAACCAGAGAACACTGTGTCCCTTTTGTGTCCTGTGAGGCGGGAGACAGTGGAGGAGTGGCCTGTGAGAGACAGCTGTAGAGCGGAGCCCCTGAAAGCACACGTTGCAGCTTGCCTGACCAAGCAGCCACAGGACAGATCCACCCTCCAGGTGCCCTCCCCAGAGTACTTCTGGGGGCTCTAAATCCGAGGCAGGTTCCAATCAGTATGGACGCTGATATTTGAATATTTTGGACTAATCCTAACTAGGGATGTGAAGGACTAGTTGACTATCCGATAAGAAGATGTTTATCAGATGTCAACAAGCTGAATGGCTTGATCCCATTCAGGAAGCAGCTGGGCAGCCAACAGGGGCTGCCCCGGGGATGGATCTCGCTCCTGCATTCGGAAAGCAGGATAAGGGACCGTCTAGAGGTAAGGTGAGTTCTTGAGCAGCCTAGGGGCTAGGGCATTTGCCAGGGGAAGGCAGGGTTGTGGGCTTGAGACCCACCCACCCTGGGAGTGGCTGGACAGCTTGTTGATTAGATACTCCCAGCCCTATGCTGCCTCTATCAGAAAGAGGCAGCAAGGGAGGGGTAGAATGAGGTACTTCAAAGTGGTAGTTCCACGTGAAATAGGGCCAGACCTTGGGCTCGACTCAGCGCTGCCACTTTGAAATGCTGCAACAGGAGCCTGGCGTTAGGCTTCTCCTGGCATTTCAAAGCAGCAGCACCGCTTGGAGCTTGGGGTCAGCAGGGAGTCCCCAGGCTCCACATGGCACTTTCGCCTTTAAAGTGTAGCAACAGCCCTAGGGTTGTTGCTATACTCCAAAGGTAGAGATGCCCTATTGACTAGTCTGCAAAATGCTTAGACTATTCGATGAGTCAATTACTTGCAATTTAACATCCCTAATCCTAACTAATTGTGATGTTTTCCCATAGTGGGGACATGCTATTTCGATGTTGTTAAATCGGGAGTTATGTCAATTTTAATGATTTCAGAATAATTTCTTAATGTAGACATGCCTTTAAAGACAGATGAACAGCTAGAGCAAGGTATTATTATTTTTCTCTTCCCCTGTTATCTCCATCTTAAATTCACTATCTCTTCTACCTAGGTCTATACCACCTTCTTCCTGTTACATTAATCTCTCAGGGTATGTCTACACTAGAAAGTTAGTTCGAACTAACGGACGTTAGTTCGAACTAACTTTCCTATGCGCTACACTAGCGCTCCGCTAGTTCGAATTTGAATCGAACTAGCGGAGCGCTTAGTTCGAACTAGGTAAACCTCATTTTACGAGGACTAACGCCTAGTTCGAACTAGCTAGTTCGAACTAAGGGCTGTGTAGCCCTTTAGTTCGAACTAGTGGGAGGCTAGCCCTCCCCAGGTTTCCCTGGTGGCCACTCTGGCCAACACCAGGGAAACTCTATGCCCCCCTCCCGGCCCCGGACCCCTTAAAGGGGCACGGGCTGGCTACGGTGCCCGTGCCAGGTGCAAGCCTGCCAGCACCCAGCTAGCAGACCCTGCACCTGGCACGGCACAGAGCCACCCACCCGATGCCCCCCAGCCCACCCCCTCTTGCCGGGACCAGGCTGGCGGCTCCCGGGAGCTTGCCCTGGACCGCAAGAGGCGGGCACCTTCCTGGGCTAGTGCGGACATCGTGGACCTCGTCCACGATCTCCGCACTAGGCACAGGAAAGTGGCCGTCTAGGGCAGGAGAGCTGCCAGCCTGGCCACCCAGGACCAGGTGTGCATGAAAATCAAGGGGGTCCACTGAGACCCCCGACCCTGAGCCCTGAGCTTACAATGGCCGTCCTGGGTCAGACCAAAGGTCCATCTAGCCCAGTAGCCTGTCTGCCCACAGCGGCCAACCCTAGGGACCCTGGAGGGGATGGACCGAAGACAATGACCAAGCCATTTGTCTCGTGCCATCCCTCTCCAGCCTTCCACAAACTTTGGGCAGGGACACCACTCCTACCCTCTGGCTAATAGGACTCCATGGACCCAACCTCCATGACTTGATCTCACTTCCCTTTAAACTCTGTTCTAGTTGTAGCCTTCACAGCCTCCTGCAGCAAGGAGTTCCACAGGTTAACTATTTGCTTTGTCAAGAACAACTTTCTCTTACTAGTTTGAAGCCTGCTACCCATTCCTTTCCTTTGGTGTCCTCTAGTCCTTCTTTATGGGAACTCAGGAAGAACTTTTCTGAATGCACCCTCTCCATCCAACCCCTGCTTTTAGAGACCTCTATCCTGTCCCCCCTCCGTCTCCTCTTTTCTAAGCTGAACAGTCCCAGTCTCTGTAGCCTCTCTTCATATGGGACCTGTTCCCAACCCCTGATCATGTTAGTTGCCCTCCCCTCTCCCAGCCTTTCTCTTCCCCTCTCCCACCTCCTTTTCCCAGTCTCCCCCAGTTTTTTTCAATAAAGACAGAGTCAATGTTGGAAGAAACGTTATCTTTATTTTGTACATCAATAAGAAGGGGGGCTAGGGAAGGGCAAGTGGAAGGAGGTGAGGGAGGAATGGGGTACGAGCCCCCGATGGGGAGGACTGGGCTGGCTCTGCGGGCTTCTGGGGGTGGAAGCTCTCCTGCAGCCCCCCAATTACTCCCTCTCCCCAGATGGCAGCCTGCGGCAAGTGCAGCCGGGCTGATGGCCGAGTGGTGTGATGTGCCCAGTGTGGGCACTCAGGGCACTCCAAGCCAGAACTTCTTTGCAAGCGGGGCACCCCTTAGAACTGTGTGTCCGGGGTGGGGGTCGGGACCCTTTAAGCGCAGCCCTCGGCTAGCCTGAGACAGTATCTCCATGCTCTAAGTCCTCCTTTTATGCCCTGCCGGCACTGCTTCCGGCCATCATTAAGCCCTGTTCAGAGTCCACTCAATGTGGACTTACTAGTTCGAACTAGCAAAACGCTAGTTCGAACTAGTTTTTAGTTCTAGATGCGTTAGTTCGAACTAGCTTAGTTCGAATTAACTAATTCGAACTAAGTTAGTTCGAACTAGCGCTGTAGTGTAGACGTACCCTCTTGCTTTCTCTCTCATTTGCCCTCTCCCTTAAGTGCTACTAATCATTGCACAGCACATCAAACTATTCACTGGGATTTAAGGCTCAACACTGCTTCAAAATTCAGTGCTGTGCCCCAGTGGGGTCTAATTCTGCCAACATACATGTGATTTTAAGCATGTAAATAATCCCACTGAAGCCAATAGAATTATTTACATGTTTTCAAGACAGAGCCCACAGTTTGAAATGAGTCTGATAATTTGAATATTTTGTTAATACCTTTTCATATATTAAAGATGAAATCTGTGTTTGAGTCAGAGCTTTACAATCTTTATTCTTTTCAAATGTTTATTTAAAATCAAAACAGGCATCTCTGGGTGCACATAACCCCTGGCTGTGAGAGACCAAAATTCTTTCAAAGCCATCCAAATGGAAATAACTGCTCAGAAAAAAAATAGAATGTATGTAACTTGTATTTCTGGAGCAGGGTATAATTAGGCCAACCTTATTATTTACCTATGTACTCAAGGGAAAATGGCTCAGCTTGTGGAGGGGAGACTCACTAGGAGATAAATATAGAAATGTGAAGAAGGAAAAAAAAAGCAGGGAGAATTTGCTTTCTTCCATCCTAAGCAATTTCTAGATGCAGCATGTTTGGACAAGACATGGACAACAAATCATCCCGGAGAAACAGTGAAGTAGTTTATGAATATAAAGACTAGGGATGTAAGCGACTAGTCAACTATCAGGCATAAAGTTTTCAAATAGTCGACTAGTGATGTGACTAGTTGATTCCTCCCCTTGCTCCCTCTATCAGGGGCAACAAGGGTGGAAGGGGGAGCAGGAGCCGGTGTTGGGAGGAGCTGACCTAAAACTCAGCACCATCTGTGTGAGGGGCAGGGGACGAAGAGGCACAGTGGGAAACGGTGCGCGAGGGGACTGAAGCAGTCTCTGCTCATGCTGTTTCTGCTGCGATCCTGGTGCAGTTCTTATACATTTTAAAAGCAAAACCCTTCAGGGAGCATGGGGCCAGCCCAGCGGGGGCTCTTGTACTTTTCAAAGGCTCAGGTGCCAGCAGGGCTCTTGCTACAGTTCAGGGCGGAGGCGCCCTTATAAACAAATTGAATAGTCGATAGAAATCCCATCAACTATTTGATTAGTTAATTAATCTGCATTTAACAACTCTAATAAAGACACGAGGAGAGGCCATATTCATTCCTGGTATAAATCATTGCAGGTACACCCAGCAATGAATTTGGCCCTTCGTTGTTTCTTTGAAAAGTGCCTTGACTATAGGCATGTATTTTATTTTTAAAACATTGCTGTATGTAATATTGGCATGATCCCACTAAGGCTCTGAAGTTAACACCTAATTTAATAAAAGAAGGAGCAGGATATTAATAGCTCCCATCTGCTGTCTACTGAGGTATCTTTCAGAAAGTCATCTCCACCTCCTCACTCTTTCGACTGTCTTCTCACTCTCCTTCTGCAACTATTTGGCATCTGCTTCTTTCTCTTAGGGTATGTCTACACTACAGAGTTTTGTCAGAAAAACAGCCATTTTTCTGACAACCTGAGTTACATCCGCACTGCAATCATGTTCTTCCAAAACTAAATGGAAAGAACAGACGGGTTTTTTCCAGTGTTGATAATCCTCATTCTACGAGGAAGAAGCCTTTTTCTGAAAGAGCCTGTGTGTGGAGGGGGAAGAGGGAGTTCTTTCGAAAGAAGAGGAAAAAGCACAGGTGCCCTAGTGGTCCATAGTAATCACAGTCTAAATGCAAGATAGCATCCACACTGAATGGACGCTATCTTTCGAAAAAGCAGATCACTTTTTCAATGCTCTTTTGTGTGTGGATGCTCCCTTTCAGAATACATTTTTTCAGAAGATCTCTTCCGGAAAAAGGTTCTTCTGAAAGGAGCCTGCAGTCTAGACAAAGCCTCAGTGGGGAAGGATAGATGGAAGCTCCATTTAAGGGTATTAGACAGCCTAACCTCCTGGAATTCTCTGGTAGGTTTATTACACTCATCCCACCTTCCCAGCCTGATGGCTTTGGCCAGAGCTGATGAGAGGGGGGGGACAAACGTTTTAGAGGGGTAGCCATGTTAGTCTGTAACTGGAAAAACTTAAAAAACCAACCAACAGTCTTGCAGCACCTTAGAGACTGACAAAAATGTAGATGCTATTATGAGCTTTTGTGGGCACAACCCACTTCTTTTGTACTCGGGCCCCAAGCTCAAATGGGTTCCCAAAATGTGTGTGCAAAATGGGAAAGGGTGGGGCTTCAATGAACACAAGTTTACATTTGTCTGGAATGGGCTTGGACTGTGCTGTGCCCTGGAAATGCTGGGAAAATGGGCCTTTGCCTAGGAATTGTGCTAGCAGCATTCACAGCTGCTCTAACTTGTGTTGGGGTCCCTTTTAGCCACTGGCCAGCCCCACGGTCGGGGCACAAGGGATGGAGAAGAAAAGTGATGCTGCACCAACTTTGCCTTTGCCCATCCATTGTGTGAATACAGCCCTCAGGTTTTAGAGATGTTGCAGAATCAATTTGGATCACATATTTAAAGATTCTTGGATTCTAAGATCAGAAAGAGACACTTAGATCAAAAGAAGCTTGTCTAGATAGTCCATTTAGAAACAGTTTTAAACCAAATAAACATTTCTCTGAAGTTTCTGGCAGCTGAAACAATGCAGCAATGAGCAAAGTGAAATCAAATGTAAATTAAAGTGAAACTGATCGAGGAATCCACAAAATAATCAATGAGAATAAACAAAGCTGGTGATACAGGCAAAGAACTTTGTTTCTTTACACCACATGATTAAATTGACAGGGTCCCTTTCTCTGTGCCACCATCAGCCAAAGGTAATGCCGCTTCAGTCCCTGGAATCAGGTTCAATACAATGGGACTGCATATCCCTTGAGTACTACTTTACTCTTAGACTCTGCCATAGTCCTGACTTAAAGGGGATTTCAGATGTTAACAAGAAAAGCTGATTACCGATGATGAAGGCTGGCAGAGCAGCCGTGCTCCTGAGAGCTCTCTTCTGCTTCAACTCAATTACTGCTTTTGCTGAGCTTCCCCGGGGAATTGATCTTAGTAAGTGAACACAAGCTTGTTAACTATCTAAGTTTTGTTGATCCTTCTGCTCCGTAATAAAAAATATACATTACAATGGGCATGCTTTATGCTTCACCTCTGTCTTTTTTCACCATATAATTAAAATGGTGAAAAGCTATATGGCCCTGTATGTGTCTAAAAGGTCAAGCTCTGAGGCTTTGGAGAGGCTAGCAGTTACTCACTTCTATGCTTTGCAGACCCCGCAGAAAGAAAAGATTCTATGGATGAAATCCTGGGTCCACTGGAGTCAGTGGCAAAACTTCCATTGACTTCAGTGGGGGCTAGACTTCAGTGGAGTTTGGATTTCACTTTTATCCTGGACAATGCTTGAATTTGTTTTGTTTGCAGTTAAATGGGGTTTATCTGTGATATAAGGCCTGCAAGTCAACCAATAAGACTGGCATTCAGGTTCAGATGTTCCAATAAGTTTTTAATTAATGACTATATTAAATAAGACCACCATTCGCTCTTTGGGGAACTGATCCAACTCTCCATGAAGCCAATGGGAGTATTTCCTCTGACTTCCATGGGAATTGGATCATACCCCAAATCTCCTTTCTGAAAGTGAACTTTGCTACATATTATAGAGAAATTTCTGATAAAAAACACCCAAAAATAATCAAGAGAAATCAACACACATCTGTGGATATAACTAAATAGCTAATAGGCAAGGTGTCAGCGAATAAGGCAGACAAAACCAGAAATACAAACAAACAGTTTCAGAAACTCTGCATTGTACCACAATAAGCCATTAAAATATGTAAGTGTTCAACATGAAATCAGAATCAATGGAAACTGCCGCTAGGATCATATTGTCAAAGGAATGGGTGGGGAGGAAGCGTGGCAAAACTTCAAAGCAGCCATTTGGCATCTCAGTACTTGTTTTGTTAGTCTATAAAGTGCTACCAGACCATTTGTTGTTTTTTTTCTGTAACAGACTAACTCGGCTATCTCCTGAAGCTCCAGTACTTGTACAGTTAGGCTGTGTCTAGATTGGCCACATCGTAATATACCTGGGCTGTGTCTAGACTGGCTAGTTTTTCCGCAAAATCATCTGCTTTTCTGGAAAAACTTGCCAGCTGTCTACACTGGCCGCTTGAATTTCCACAAAAGCACTGACGATCTCATGTAAGATTGTCAGTGCTTTTGCGGAAAAACTATGCTGCTCCCGTTCGGGCAAAAGTCTTTTTCTGAAAGACTTTTGCGCAAAAGGGCCAGTGTAGACAGCAGAGATTTCTTTTCTGCAAAAAAGCCTCGATCGCAAAAATGGCGATCGGGGCTTTTTTGCGGAAAAGCGCGTCTAGATTGGCCACAGATGCTTTTCCACAAAAAGTGCTTTTGTGGAAAAGAGTCTTGCCAATCTAGATGCTCTTTTCCAAAAATGCTTTTAACGGAAAACTTTTCCGTTAAAAGCATTTCCGGAAAATCATGCCAGTGTAGACGTAGCCTTATGGTATATCCTGTCTCCCAGCACCAACAGGAGCTGTGCTACTGAAGCCTCAACAACAACCATCTGGGGTGCTTTACTGTCACTCACTTACTGCCTCAGTTTCTAATTCTATGTTAGATAGCAGGCAAACATTTAGAAGACATCTCATCCAATGAGAAAAATCCATGCCACTTACCAAACATTTTCTTTCTTCATGAATCCAGGTCCAAAGATTCTCCAAGACAGGTCCTGTCGCCACCACTACAGAAGAAGGCAGAACCAGTGCACGGTTATCCATCCCCTCCAGAAGAGTCTGCCAACTGGAGATAATGTCCACAGCCAGGAAAAATTAGTCTAGATTGAAAGTTACATGCTAAATATTGCCATAAGAAATATCCAAAACATCCTGATAAATCTGAGCAGATAGAACAGCTACACGAGCCAAACAGAAACAATTTCTTTTAAATTGCATCCCAACCAACATAATAAAATCTGATTCTATGGACCTGGATTTTCTAATGTATTACTTTTACAGCAAGGAGGACACATTTTCTCATTTCCCTACAAATCTACAGATTCTCCAGGGTGGGATTTTAATAGCAGAATCTGTTTATGGGCACCTTTGGAAACACTGAGAGGGTCTGTCTACACAGCAAAGTTATTTTGAAATAACAGCCATTATTTCGAAATAACTTTACTAGCTTCTACAGAGCCAAACCACTATTTCAAAATAAATTTGAAATAGTGGAGCGCTTATTTCGAATTTGGTAAACATTATTCCACGAGGAATAACGCCAAATTCGAAATACCTATTTCGAAATAAGTGCTGTGTAGACACTTATTTCAAAATAGGGGCCCTCCAAACTTTCCAGGATGCCCTGGTGGCCACTCTGGCCTCAACCAAGAACACTCTTCTCTCCCTCCCCCCTTCCTGGAGCCCTTAAAGGGGTTGACACTGGCCACAGTGCCTGTGCCAGCTCCAAGCCTGCCAGCCCAGAGCCAGCAGTCACTGCCCCTGACCCAGTGGCCCCAAAACATGAGCCAGCAAGCCACTGGCAGCCAGCCCTCTACCTCTCCCCAGGAGCAGTCTGCCAGCTCCCAGGAGCCTGCCAGGGCCTGGAGAAGGTGGGAGCCTTCCTGGTCCAGGGTGGAGATCATGGACCTTATTCAGGTTTGGGGGGGATGCCCCCAATGTCCATGATCTCCACACTAGACAGAGGAATGCTGCCATCTATGTCAGGATAGCTGCCAGCCTGGCCACCAAAGGCCACATGCGAACCCAGGAGCAGGTTTGCATGAAAATCAAGGTGGTCCGGCAAGACCCCCCAGCCCTGAGCCCTGAGCTTCCCCTCTCTCTTCTTCCCCCTTCCAGCTCCCTCCTCCCAGGTTTCCCCCTCCCCTCTCCCACCCTCTCTTCTCCCCTTTCCTGCCTCCTTTCTCCAGTCTCACCAGAGTTTCATCCCCCCCCCCCGCAGTTTTGTTAAATAAAGAGAGTTTGTGTTCATAAAATACATGTATTTTATTTGACATCAGGAAGGGGGGTTACGGAGGGGTAAGTGGAAGGATGTGAGGGAGGAATGAGGCACAAGCCCCCAGTGGAGCAGACCAGCGAGGCAATTAGTGCTCCTCAGGGTGGAAGCTCTCCCGCAGGGCCTCCTAGATACTGACAGCCCCCCGATGGACCTCCTGGATGGCAGCCTGCAGAAAGTGCAGCCAGGCTCTCAGCAACGTATCCAAGAGAAGCACCAGAGTGCCCAGGGGCAGCTCTTGCTCCATGTTGCTGAGTGCTGAGGTGTCCTGAGTGAGGGCAACCAGAGCACGCAGAGACAAAATGCTTTTCTGTCCCTCATCGAGGTAGGCAAACAAGCAGGGAAACCTTAGAACTTGCTGTCTGGGGGTGGGGTGGGGGTCCCTTTAAGTACAAGCCTCAGATAGCCTCAGGCAGCAGTCACACAAAGTAACTCCTGACCTGATGCCCTGCTGGACCTGGTTCTGGCCGACCTTAAATGCGATTCAGTGTCCACTCAGTGTGGACGAGTTATTTCAAAATAGCAAAATGCTGTTTCGAAATGCATTTTGTGTGTAGACACGTTATTTCGAAATAAGTTATTTTGAAATAACGCTGTAGTGTAGACATACCCAGATAGATAAAAACAGTAGCATCCTTTCTCTCTGAGGCTATGTCTAGACTATGAGGTTTTTCGGGGATACCCAGAGGTATCCCGGAAAAACTCCTCCGCATCCAGGGAACGCACCTGCTCTTCCACTTTTTTTTTTTTTGCAGAAGTGCAGATGTGATCTTTCGGAAGTCCTGTCTTCCTCCTTCCACGAGGAAGAAGGGCTCTTCTGAAAGTTTTTTTTTTCTGAAATTTGACCCAGTGTAGACAGGCCAAATTTCAGAAAAGAGCGCAATTTGAATACTTTTTCCCAATAAAGCCCTGTAGTGTAGACATAGCGTGAGGTGCTCATTTCCTTGTGCATTTCTCCTCACTGAGGGGCCATCACTTGGCACACTCACCATATAAAGGACATTCTGGAAGATGTGAGGATGTTCCGTTTGTGAAATTTTGTCAGTGTATTCTGGAAGGACCTAATTATTGCTTTAAAATTTTCCGTTTAAGGAATATAGGCATGGTCAGCCCATGAAGCCACCATGGCTCAGAAGGACTGAGCCCAGAAACCAGATAGAGGAGCCGGGGACTTAGGTCTGTTAGCTTGCACAATGGCCCGCCTTTGGAAGCCTTGCTGAAGAAACACTTTTGACCTTTTGAAACATAAAGAACATAAGAACGGCCATACTAGGTCAGACAAAAGGTCCATATAGCCCAGTATCCTGTCTGCCAACAGTGGCCAATATCAGATGCCCCAGAGGAAGGGATCACAACAGGCAATCCTTGTGCAATCCTTCCCCTGTCACCCACTTGGAGAGAAACAGAGTCTAGGGACACCATTCCTACCCATCTTGGCCAATAACCTTTCCCAGCGTACTCAGACCTACCATGGAGGCAGTATGATGCTGATACATGAGCTTCCAAAGTGGCTGTTTTGGATGTCCTGGAGAAACTTTTAACTATTTTTCACTATTACCAAAGATGGGCCATCTGGTTATGTCTACACTACCCTCCTAATTCGAACTAGGAGAGTAATGTAGGCATACCGCACTTGCAAATGAAGCCCGGGATTTGAATTTCCTGGGCTTCATTTGCATGAAGCCGGCCGGCGCCATTTTTAAATGCCGGCAGTTCGAACCCCGTGCCGCGTGGCTACACGTGGCACGGAGTAGCTAGTTTGGATTAGGCATCCTAATCCGAACTAGCTGTACTCCTCATTCCACGAGGAGTACAGCTAGTTCGGATTGGAAGCCTAATCCAAACTAGCTACTCCGTGCCGCGTGTAGCCGCGCGGCACGGGGTTCGAACTGCCGGCATTTAAAAATGGCGCCGGCCGGCTTCATGCAAATGAAGCCCGGGAAATTCAAATCCCGGGCTTCATTTGCAAGTGCGGTATGCCTACATTACCCTGCTAGTTCGAATTAGGAGGGTAGTGTAGACATACCCTCTCTCTCTTTCCATAACCCGGCATCTCACATGAAGCCAGGTCTCGAAAAACCCTTTGTTTGACCAATATAGTGGTAAAAGTATCTGCTCAATGTATCTACACTAGCAGATGTACCCGACGTTGCTTGGGTCTTTAACTGAAGTAATTTTTGAGGGCTTTTTTGGGGAAAAGAAATGAAAGATGTACATGCTTTATTTCAATGATTGTATATTTGGAAAATGAAGGCTGGAGTGAGGGTTTGGGGATAAGGAGAGGTGTGGGGTACAGGGTTGGGAAGTTTATAGGGGGCTCAAGGCACAGGGTGGTGGCCTCAGGGCAGGAGGAAGGAGGTGAGGGTGTAGAAGTCAAGGCAGGTGGGAGGTGCAGGATTCAGGGTAGGGGGCGCAGGACAGGAGGCTGGGGGAGCAACTTACTGAGGCCGCCCGTGTTGGTGAGAGTGGCATCATCCCAGGAGGCCATGGCAGTGCTCCGCAGCCAGCGGTTCCTCCTGAGGGGCCAGGGCTGCACTCCCCAAAGGGTGGCTCCTCCCAGGAGGGGGGGATCTGGATCTGCATGCTTGTCAGATGGAGTTGGGGCTCTGTGGGCTGGCCTCAGCCTCCAGCTGGTCCCCTACTCCCAGCCTGAAGCCCATGGGGGAGGGGGACAGCCCCCAGCCTGTGACTGCCGCCCTGGCCTGCAGCTGCTTTGGGGCACCTTTCTTAGGGTAGTGGCCACCCTGTCCTGCAATCTGTTGGGGGGAGGGGGTGGCACGCTGCAAGCTGGCCCTTCCTCCAGCCCTCCCCCCGCCCAGCTTGCAGTCTGTCTGGGGGAAGGTCCAGGTTCTGGGTGCTACCCCCACTCCAGCTGCCCCCCTTGAAGCCTGTTGGGGGGCTGACTCCGGGGGCTGCCTCCCTCCAGTGGCCCCTGTGACCTGCAGGCTGTCTTGGGGGTTGGTGAGGCTCTGGGGGTGTCCTGGGCCTCCAGCGGATCCCTGGGCTGCAGGCTGTTAGGGAGGAGCCAAGCTCTGGGGACTGCCCCCTTCTCCAGCAGGTCTCCACAGGGGTGGGGGCAGGGGTAGAGTGTGGAACAGGGGGCAGGTAACATGCAGAGCCCCAGCCCTGCTGCCCACTCTCTTTGTGTTGCAGCTGCCCCAGTGGCCACACTCAGTCTCTCGTCCCTCTTGTTAGTGCCCCTCTTTTTCGTGTCGCTCCACCCTCTGTCCCCTCCCTTTCCATGTTATTGAAAACAGTCCCATTCCCATCATTTCCCATTTTCCAGGTACAACCAAACCCTGACCTTGGTTTAAATTAAGGTAAGAGGAAGCTGCATTCCAAATTTGGTGGTCCTAGCTCTTTCAGCTCAGCTTAGGAGTTCTTGAACAAACAGACAAATAGATACACAGAGAAACCGACACATTCTAATACATACATGTGGACTATCTACATGGTTGCTGCCTCTGATAGAGATACAGAATTCTGAACTTTGCCATTGTAGAGGCAAAGAAGTTGCATCTTTGGCACAAGAGTTGCAATTTGGTTGGGTTATCTGGCAGGTTTTTAAGAAAACTTTATGATTAGAATCTGGGTGCTGGGTTGATGTCTAGGGAATAGAACGTGGTGTATGCTGCAGGAGCCTAATGTTTGATAGTTCTTTGACACATTTCTTTGGGTTTTGAAGTTCCGGTATGGTACACAAGTGACATAAGCTTTAGTAGGATGGTTGTATAACTACTTCACAGCTATGTTAAATATGTCATCCCACGTACATCACACCTCCCTTTCCATCTTCAAATAACGTCTGATAACCCTCCTGTTCCACAAAGTCTCACCACTCATGGCTCTGTTTGTATTAAGCGTATTCTTTATCGTAAGCTTTTCAGGGCAGGAATTTATTTGACACATTTTAGTTTTATGTAACACAGTGTATGCTCACAGTACAGAGTACTGCACTTTTCTGGGCAAAAATATTCCCAGAAGAACAATAATTTGGTGTCAGCATCAGGAAAAATCATGCCAAATCACTTTGTTGTCCTCCAAGAGCAGCTCAGATACTATAGTGATGAGCATGGTGTAATAATCTATATAGAACAGATAGCTTAATGGTTTAGTTTTGAAAGCAAGAGGGAGGATTTCAGTTCATATGGTTTTGGATTAGAATAATCACGCCAGAGGAATGACCAAGATACCATACTTTCTATGGGAAGAAACAGGGAAGGGAAACAGCTTGTGGATTCACCAGTCTCTTTTCTTAGGGTTTTCTTTTTTAAGCCAGAAGGGCCTACCCTACTTTCATATGCAAATTTTTTTGTACATGCAGGTCATGATATGTTTGAACATCTTACCTACTCAGGGTACGTCTAGACTACAGGCTTTTGTCGACAGAAGTTTTGTCGACAGATACTGTCGACAAAACTTTTGTCAACAAAGAGCGTCTACACTACATTCAGTTCTGTCGACAAAGCAATCTGCTTTGTCGACATGGTAGTGTAGACGCAAAGGACAGTTTACATGCAATAACACCTTCTGTCGACAGAAACTCTGTCGACAAAAGGCATTATGCCTCGTAAAATGAGGTTTACCAGCATCGACAAAACTGCTGAGTTCTGTCGACATAACGTTATGTCGACAGAACTCAGCGGTAGTGTAGACGCAGGTATAGTTTTGTCGACAAAAGTCCACTTTTGTCGACAAAACTCTGTAGTCTAGACACACCCTCAATGTGTACTTTCACCCAAAAGAATGTGAAAGTTAGGAATAAGAGCTAACTTTTTTGTCTGTATCTCTGTTATTTTGATCAGATGTTTCTTTGATAATAGCTCTTGATTTTGTGTTTATAACCTGATTTTGCTGGTTTAAAATGGTAGAAAAACTGGTACCAGTCTACCAGAAAATCTACCTTCAAAATACATTTAATTCTTAATAGCTGAACCAAAGGACCCTGGTGGTGGTAGATTGTGAAAGCAAATTGTCGCGTCTAAGAATTTTGCTCTTACCAGTCAACAAAATTGGTGAAAATTACACTGTCATTTTTATTTTTCAATGCAATTAATATTTTTTCTGCCATAATCAGCTACAAAACCTGTGCTAAAGAAACCTCAGACAGCTGTCTGAATGGTCCAGATTCTCAGCTATACAGTTCTGTACTTCGTTGTTTTATGAGGACATTTTGGTTTCCAACAGAAAACAGAAAAACCTCAAGGCTGCTGTAAATTATGATAGAGATGTAGCCGTGTTAGTCTGGTGTAGCTGAAACAAAATACAGGACTTTGTAGCACTTTAAAGACTAACAAGATGGTTTATTATGACAATTTGAGATGGCTGTGATGGTCCTCTCCATGCTGTATGAAACTGACTTATAGATACAAATATGCATAACTTGAAGATGCTTTGGACGAAATACCTCATGTAACCTATCTATTTTAATGTCTCAGTCTGCTGGGTCTGTATATCTTATTTTCGTGTATGTATCATTCTTGTATGTAAAGTTAAAAATATGGGGTATGGAATGTTTTATAGTTCTAAATGTGCAAATGAAAGCCATCAAGGGTGTTTCCCAATGCCTGAGTGATCACCTGTAAACAGCCTCTTTTGTCCTTTCAGTCTCTAAACAGTGGTTGGTTTTAGGAAATCAAGTGACCACCCCAACTGGTAGGGGTCTGACCAGGTAATTTTCCATGGATGGGTGGAATGTAGAGAGATTTACTGCCTAAAAGTAAGGCTATTTAAGATACAAAGTTTTTCAGTTCTTTGTCTTTGGCTGGCATGTCACTCCCAAGAGAATGAACCAAAGACTCCAGGGGAAAAAGGAACTTCTGTGTTTTGGAGGCTTAGCTGGTAAGTTCGTAATAAGTGTTAGAACTAGCTATGCTTTTTTTTTTGTTACTTTAAATTTGTAATCTACTTTCCTCTGCCTGTTTTCACTTGCAATTACTTTAAGTCCAACTGCTTGTACTTAATAAAATCACTTTTATTTATTGCCAAGACCAGGGTAATTAATTGTTACCTGGGGGAGCAATCAGTGTGTATATCTTCCTTTCCTTGTTAACTACCTAAGTAATTCATTTAGGGTTCTGATCCCATTTGGGGAGTGGTTTCCTTGGAAGCTGGGATCAAAACTACATTTTCCTCAGACCTGAAGGCTGTGTCTATACTGCGCCCATTTGGAGCAAGAAATATGCAAATGAGGCAAAGCATGGAATATCACCATGCCTCATTTGCATAATTAGGTTCCGTTTTTGTGCAAACCCGCCCCCTTGCGCAAGAGCTGTTCTTTCTGAAAAAAACATAGAAGAACAGCTCTTGCGCAAGAGGGAGTTTTTGCACAAAAGCCTGAGGCGCAAAAACGGAGCCTCATAATTATGCAAATGAGGCGGTGATATTCCATGCTTCACCTCATTTGCATATTTCTTGTAAAATGTAGGGTGGTGATTTCAGCTCTGTGCCTTGGCTAGGGGAGACCAGGATATCTGGCCCAGCAGGACAGGGCGGTGAGAAGCCTCAGAGAGCAGAGGCAAAGGTCAGTGGCTTTGTCAGCATTCTGGTATCTTCTGTGACTGCACCCTGTCACAATTGCTTCCGGGGGAATGTTGCAGTAGGTGATGAGTGCTAAAGTACAGCTCACTCAGGTCATGCCTGTGCCATGCCCACTCTCTGCTCCCAAGCCAGCAGTTAGCCAGGAAAGCATGGCAGAGTCTTGTAGTATTAGCTAGCCCTATGCTGCCCACAATGTTAAGGGACCTGAGGGAAAGGCTGGGGGAGGGGAGAAAGGGGAGGAATCCCTTGCAAGAGAAGGAAGGAAGGGAAGCATGGATAAGGGTTGCCAGGTGTGCAGTTTTCACCCTGACAGTAATTGTGACTTCTGTCCAGTACACACCTCTATGCTGGTGCTTCTCAAACTCATGCTTCTGCATTCATTCAACTCCAGCTCAGCATAGTATTTGCAAAGCTCAATATGGACTCAGCAGTAAATAAGTTTATATTTACAGACATTTAGTACACTCTGAAACATTATACACATTTGCTAACAGCTCTTCACAGCATAGGGATGTGTAGGGTTGCCAGGTGTCCGGGTTTTGCCCAGACAGTCCAGTAATTGTGGCTTCTGTCCAGTAAAAAACCCCAGAAAATACCGGACATGCAAAATGTCCGGTATTTTGTTTTTCTCGGATGAAAGGCTGGCAGGGACATTCTTCCCCTGCTGCGTCTGGTGGGTGGGTGTGTCCCCCCCCCAGGGCCACTTTACAAATTTCCCCCAGCCTCCCCTGCAGCATGGCCAGATACTTCGGGTTCCTCTCCTGCACGTGGGAAAGGCGCCCACAGGCGATCTGGCGAGAGGGAGAAGCTCCACATGCTGGAGGCCTGCAGCATTTCAGCCAGGCAGCAGTGAAAGAAGCTGCAGCTCCTTCCCAGGCTCAGGCGGCTGCAGAGGTTGCCAGCAAAACTCCTTTTGTGGTGAGCAGGTGTGTGGGATGAGGAGAGGGAGGGAGGGATCCATTCCCAGAGTGGGAGGGAAGGGAAGCTCCATAGCCCCTTCCCCGCATTGGGCACCTTTTGGAAGGAAGCAAGGTAAACTTCTCCCCCTCCCACCCACATCTTCCCTGAATAGGCTGGCTAGCCTCTGGCAGACAGGAGCGTTAACAGTTAAGGAGGCATGCAGGACTGGAGGGACCGTGTGTGTATTTGTGGGGAATACCTTGCAGGAGTGGGAAGGAAGAGAATCACCCCCAGCCCCTTCTCTGCATCAGGTGCATTTAAGGAGGAAGGGGTGGCCACATTTGGGCAAGCCCTAGAACAGTGATCCTCAACTTTTGGAGCTGCCAGGTGCCCGGGGGGCGGGGCTGCGTATGCGCTGCGTGCCCGGGGGCGGTGACCCCATGTGCTGCGCACCTGGGGCCAGGGCCGCCCAGGGCTGGTGCTGCACATGTGCTGCGCGCCTTGGACCGGCACCACACATGTGCCACATGCCTGGGGCGGGGCCAGCCCCGAGCACATGGCAGGCACATGTAAATGCCCCAGCGGGCGCCATGGCGCCCGCGGGCACCGCATTGGGGACCACTGCCCTAGAACTTCTTCCCTGAAATAGGCTGGCTGCAGCAAGGAGCAGTGCCTTGTAGTCCTAGCTAGCCCTACGCTCCCCGCAATGTCTCCTTAACAGTTAAGGGACCTGAGGGAAAGGCTGGGGGAGGGAGGGGAGGAATCCCTTGCAAGAGAAGGAGGGAAGGGAAGCTCCCGCACCCCTTCCCTGCATGGATAAGGGTTGCCAGGTGTGCGGTTTTCACCCTGACAGTAATTGTGTCTTCTGTCCAGTTAAAAAAAACAACAGAAAATACCAGACTGCAAAATGTCCAGTATTTTCTGTTTTTCTCAGACGGAAGGCCCGTGGGGACATTTTTCCCCTGCAGGAGGGGAGGGGGGTTTGTTCAACCAATTTTTTCCCCACCATGTTCAGGATTTTTTCTGAAAGTATCTGAAAGTAGGGATGTGAAGAACTAGTGGACTATCTTATAAGCAAATGCTTATTGGATAGTAGACAGGCCAGTCGACTAGTCCTTGCTGCCTCTATCACAAAGAGGGAGCAAGGGGGGAGAAGAGTAGGTGCTACAAAGTATCAGCACCATATGGAGCCTGAGGGTCAGACCCTGGGCTCCACACAGAGCTGCCGCTTTGAAACGCCACATGCAGCCTAGGGTCCCCAGCTGGCCTTGGGCTGCACAAGTGTTTCAAAGCAGCAGCGCTATGTGGAGCCTGGGGTCAGCTGGAGACTCCCCCGCTGACCCTGGGTTCCATGAGACACTGCCGCTTTGAAACACTGTGGGAAGCAAGGGGCCAGCGGGGGACTACTTAAGTCTCCCACTGGCCCCATGCTCCCCGCAGCACTTCCATCTTTGAAATGTAGCAACAGCCTTGGGCTGTTGCTACACCTCAAAGGAGGAAGCGCCCTTATTGAATAGTTGATGCAAATTGCATCAACTATTTGATTAGCCAAATAATTGAAATTTTACAACCCTAGTACAGAGTGGCCTAGGACTTAGCTGCAGGTAAAGTGAAATAAAACAAGGAAAATGGCACCCTGCCAATGTAAGACACATCCACCTTTGCATAAACATTTTTTTTTCCTTGGCCCATAGTGCAAGGAATCTGGTACACAGCTCTTTTTGGTTGAGCCAAACCTGCTGTAATTAACAAAAGCTGTTTGCTTCAACTAGGGTGTGGGGGAAAACAAAATCTTTTGGAAGCAAGATGGCCAGTTTCCCAGTTCCACTTACTTCCTAGTCTTGGAGTGTCCTGATACAGTTTCTTCACTAGATTGGGAGGATAAGGAAGAAGAGAACTTCTGGCCCCTCTGGGGCTTTCCCCCAGCCTTATAATGCCTCCCTGCTGTGGGCCTGATTCAAAAAGATTCCACTCTCTTCAATCGACTTTGGATCTTACCCTATGTTCTTGCTCTAATGAGCTGCTAGTTAACTTCTTACCTGCCTATATTAGTGAGGGGGAAAGCCTCTTACAAACTTTCATTTAATTTAGTAATTTCCATACTAGCTACTCCTTCCTACCCCCCCAATAATAAAAATAAAAAGTCACCTCTCCTCCTCCAGGCCAACAAAACAATGCAAATGTAGCAATGTATAAGCCAAGCAGTATTGGAAGTTGAGACTAAGAATATTAAGAAATCTTCAGTCAACCACAAGCAGGTTTTTAGATATCAAGGCCACCATTATTTTGCACTTTAAGTTAATTTTGCTCCATGGAAAACCACTCCATAATAACTCACAAAGGCACTTTAAATATAGTGTTAAATTATACAGCTCAAAATACAGAAAGACACTAACCACACTGTATTCACTTAATATTAATATATATATATATATATATATATAATCAAACTAATTACCTAAAATCAGATTCAACACAATACTGGAAAACAAAATTCTTGTTCCTTTAAGGCACTACAGTGTAAACAATAAAAAATACAGATACCATGCAATTAATGAGTACAAAAATAGAAGTTCTATTCAAAATGTATTTTGTAACAAAACAGTATTGTTTTTAATGTCATTTATAATCTTTAATTCCTTATTGTATATTTCTAAATATATTCTCACTCATTTGTTCTCTATTCAGACCGTACAATACAGTGACAATATGAAGATTTATTTAAAAGACATATGTGCTCAGAATAGTATAGGCTCATTTTATGTATTGCAAGAGGGAAGCGTAGTACCAAGAAATTCAGTTGATTTCCAAGTACTATGGGAACAAAAATACTGGCCCTCTCCCCACACATTAATGGTTTTATTTTAAATTGCAAAATGTGACTCTAGTTACATGGAGGCCTTTAGGAAACTACAGGTTCCATTCTGCAAGCACTGCCAGGTATGATGCTTACGTGACTGATATACCTTTAATTTGAATAGCACTGCTGTAAGTAACAAAGCTGGTCACTCTGTGGTATTCGCTGGGTCAGTTGCTCTGCTTTAAACTAAGACGATACTACAGGAGCATCAGTACACAAAATTGTGTAAAAGTGTATTGCTTGATGCAATTTAAAAATTGTGCCTGGGTAGCAATGGCAGATTAGAACCATAAGGGCTTAATGCTGCAAGGTGTTGAGCAATTGCTAGAGCTGGGAGTACTCAGTAGCCTTGAAGCCTACATGAGCTTTGCCAATGCAGTTTTAGGACTGATGGTTCATTAAATAGAGCTTTGTTTCTAAAAGGACGTTAGCGCTCTCAACAATAAATATTGTCAGATAAATTCACAAAGAGCATTCTTGCCCCAATTCAAATACTTTCAATAAGGAATTAATTAAATTAAAACATTCTGTTTTGTATTACTAATTGTAAGCATGCTCAGTCCTGTTGAAATGCGTGTTGATTACACTTTTAAACAAGACACTACTCTATCTGCAAAAGAACCACTTATCTATTGACCAGCCAGTTTTATTACTGAGTTGAAAATGAGGCAATTCCAGTTCATGTAAAGTTCAAACACGGTTCTCTAGAGACGATGCTGCCGACTCAAGAGATTCTACTCCCCAGTTGACTGAATATGCTGTAGTAGCTGATCACAGTAGGCTGGAGTTCGATGCTTATGTTCAACTGCTTCTATTTCTTTCGCCAGCAATGCTGGATATAAAACACTTCCTTCTTTTAACACTTCTATAAAAAAAAGAACATATATTCATAGTAATCAAAAGATTTGTCCTTCTCTACACATGCTTGAAAGTGTCTGAAACCTGACCTGGAACAACCTTAAGAAGTAAGAAATTTCAGTCTTCATGCTAATTTAATCCCTGTACTCTCTGTGGCTGATTATAAATCAAAGAACATTTCTGGTGATCTTCAAAACCCAGCTTCATGCCTTGTAACACAAACAAACATGCACAATTAAGCACCTCCCACAATGCATTGTATAAATTATGGACGGTCCCTTTGCTGATATTGGTAAATGCAATGTTGATAGCCAACTACTTGAAAATGGACTGAAATACCAGTTCATTTCACATAAGCCACACAACAGCTAGCATATTGCAGTGACTAGTAACTTCTGACAGATCTGAGGCAGTGATTTAATGGGGAATAGTGCTATACCCCATTACATTTCCCTAATTTGTTGTGTTCCTGGAAGGTATAATCAAACAAGGGAAATCTGGGATTAATAATCAAACAAAAACATTACAGGAAAAGTGTAAGCAAGGCAAGACTGTTGGGAAAACGGAAGTCATCCAGGAATTGTGCAAAGTGGAGAAGAAATCACAAAGATCAGAAAATCTAAAGTTCAGGAAAGAAGCAGTTCAGAAATCAGAGGAAATGTCATCTAAACAAGATATGAAAATGATAAAACAAGAACGTTAAATTGTATGGAACAATTAAGCTGATGATGTGAGCCTAAAGCTATCGGTTAACTGACAGCAAATGCTGAAGATGTGCTGTAAGTACGGAAGGAGTATTCTGACAAAGTGCTGAACTCTGTAGTTAATCTAGATACTAAACATTCCTTGTAAATTGATGAACATTGCACCTTAAAAGGGAGAACATAAGAACGGCCCTACTGGGTCAGACCAAAGGTTCATCTAGCCCAGTATCCTGTCTGCTGAAAGAGGCCAATACCAGATGCCCCAGAAGGAGGGATCACAACAGGTAATCCTCACTTGATCCCTCCTCTGTCACCCCCTTTCAGAGAAGAAAGAATGTCAGCACTGAATCACCACCAGAAGAAACAAAAAGAACAGGAAAGCAGTTTTAAAATAGGAAAGCTGAAGAAAAAGACAATATAAGAGCTGGGCTGCTAAAGAAAAAATAGTGGGACAAGTGCTATCACCAGATTCAGAAAAATATACCAAAAAGGGAATAGCAATAAAAGGAAATGTCAGATGACTGGCTAAAGGCAATAGCAATACCAATCTTGAAAAAAGGAGATTCCACCGGTCTGAATAGTTATAGATAAAATGGAGAAATGTAGCCTCAGTGAAGCTGTAGAACAAGTAATATTTCTTATACATACCCAGGAAGTTTGATCAACGTTGACAGTTCTGAGGGTGTAGTTAAAAGGATGTGCACTTTAGCAACAAATGTTGCACAGAAGTTGATGAAATTAAGGACTGATAATAACATTATGTTGGTACCAAAGTGAAAATTTATCAAAATTTATCAACTGTGGACTAACAGTATTAATCTAATAATACAGCTGCATTAAATGAAACAGACATCAGAAGGCTAGAGGCAGTAGAAATCAGAGCTGTCCAGAAGATGAATGATTTTAAAGTAAATGAAGAAGTTAGATGGAGAGTAGAAAGTAAAAGTAGAGTATGGGACTGGCTACAATTGTAAAGATTAAAGTGGTGCTGATACTGTAGAACAGGACTACTCAACTTTGGAAGCCCTGGGGGCCATGATGATACTCACATGCTGCAACTTAAGTTGCATATATATGCAAATATATATGCAAATATATATGCAAATAGCTTCTTCCACACTGACAGGCATGAATACAAAGATTAAGGCAAGACTACACAACATGTGGGCCTCATTTAAATCAGTTCTGCTGATATTAATAAAATGCAATATTTACCCGATTTCCACCCATATGACAGCACTTTTAATGAGCAATGACAGTTCAGGAATTTAACTACTAAAACACAACAGAAGACCATTATATTGAATCGCCATTGTGAAGCATGTTCCCAGTGGACAAAGGATCCCACTCGTGGGCCGCATGTTGAGCCCCTTGTAAACCCAAACCGCATTGCAGGCTGCAAACAAATGGGCTGTGGGCCACATGGGGCCCATGGGCTGCATGTTGAGTAGCCCTGCTGTAGAAGATAAACTGACTAGATGGCAGAACATTGTATGAAGGTGTACCACCAGACTGGGCTTAATGAAGAAACAAGTAATGGATAGGAATGAATGGTGTCACTAGTGCTCCCCATATGTGTAAAGATGCTTTGGGATGAAAAGAAGCTAGAGTATTTAGTTTCCAGAAAGGAAAAATACACCCACCCACCTATTTGTATGAAACACTGACTATTCAATTTAAATTGCTTGTTGAACTATAGCTTACATGACTTACCTAAAATTGCCTGTTGGATATTTTGATCAGGGTCATCCAAATGAATTAACAGTTCTCGGTAAAGAAATTCAATATTATTTTTAAGTACAGTTTTTCTGTCATCGTTTCTTAAACATTTAAACCAGTTAGTTAAAGCTTGAGCAGCTGCTAGTCGTACATCATGGGCAGCATCATCCAGTCGCTTTAAGAGTTCTAAAAAAGAAAGCATATATGTCATTGAACAAGTAACACTGAACAGACACGAGAAATCATAAAAAAAAGACAAATAGTCAAATGGTTTCTTCTTCTTTTATATTATAAGACAAAAAAACCTGTATTTCATGACTGTGAAAAGCTAAAGATTATTAGGTTGCTTCTATCACCCATCTTTGAGTTCCTGGACTATACCAAATAGACAGTATATAATAATAATGGATTATTACTGGATTACTGCTGATTTAGCAGATTTTAATTTAAAAGCATCTCTTCATAAAGATGATATAAATTTATACTCATGCATGATAAAAATACAGCTGGGAACTTAATTAGAACTTGGAGCATTAACATTTGTTTCCACAAAATATTTCTGTCAATTATTGTTATTTCAGAAAATATTGTATGTTAAATTAGTATGAGTTTGAAATGATCTAAACTTGTACAGGGTTGAGGTACAGGTTGCACCTCCAAAATCTGGGACTCTCTGGTCCGGCAACATCTGTGGTCTGGAAGGACCATGGATATTGCTGGACTAGAGATCCCCCATTGGCCAGAATCATGGTCTGGGCTGGTGGTGGGGAGCACAGCCTAGCGGTAGCAGAGCCAGTGTGGTGGGGAGCACAGTCCACACTGGGGCTGGAGGCAGGGCACACAGCCTGCCCCCCTTCCCCTCTCCAAGCACAGCCCTGGCAGCAGCAGAGCCAGCACAACGGGGGAGCACAGCCCTATGTGGCTGGCAGCAGAGTGTCCATCAAAGACTGGCAGCACAGTCCTGGTTGTGATGGCATAGCTGGGAGTATAGCCCCAGCTGGGCGAGAGGCAGTAGAGCCTACTCCCAGTGTGGTGAGTGCACAGCCCCAGCCGGAGTCAGTGCGCTGGGGAGCGCAGCCCTAGCAGGGCTGGGGGCAGCGGGCCTGTGGTGGCATGCAGGGCCACAAAAGCTGGGCAGGGAGCCAGGTCTGGAAAACTCTGTCGTTTGGGACCATTACGGTCCTGAGGGTGTTGGACCAGGGAGGTCCCACCTGTACTACACTCACGGATTCCAGTACGATGTGAAGAGGAAATCCTTTGATAATTGTTCAGTGACAATACTGATTACTTATGCCTATAAAATGAGTTGCTAGTTTCTTGCTGTGCTATGTGGCAAACACATTACAACTGTGGTGCCCCACTTGGGAAAGAGACATTTAAAATCACCATTCCTGATACCCACTCCCCTGATAACCACTCTGTTCAGCACTTAGATACTATATGGATGTGTGCTATAGAAAATCCAAATGCAAAATTATCCATTTTTTTGCATGTAAATCTACATGTGTGTCTATATAGAACATTACTACCATTGCTCTTTGAAGTAGAGTCTATTTATAGCATGACATCACAGTGTGTTGTCAGTATGATTCTGAACAGCACTGGCAAGAAGCAGAGCATAGCTACTGTTTGCATAATGTAACTGTGTTTCACCTGCACTATAGTTAACATGCACACTACTTCATGCAATCTAAGCTGGGAATGATGCAGATGAGGAACAGGCAAGTTTTGAGAAGAGGATATTATAGAGAAAGGTTCCATCTAGTGGTCAAACACACAATAGCACTATGATACTTCAGACTGATTCTGCAAAAATTTTATGCTTGCACTTCACTTTACACACCCTAACTTATCCCAGTGACTGCAGGTGAGAATATTTAAAGCTGATAAAATTAAGCACATCTTGATCCTTCAAAGACTTGGACATTAATAGTGCATCCTGTGAAACAAAAATGCTGTCAAATGCATAAAACTGTACAGCCTCTTTCCAAAGTTTTTATGTTTATAAAATTATTAGAGGGGAAAGTTTATCAAGAAATGCTGATAAAATACCAGATAAAAGAATGCAGAAAGAGCCTTCTTTAGATAGTGCATGTGTACAGGACAGTGAAAGAATGAATGAACAGGAAAGCAAACTGCTCACTCAGGATAACCCCTCTATGTAGAGGACCAACACAAGAGCTATGTTAGGGATGTTAAATTTTGAGTAATTGATTAATTGTATAGTTGATGCAATTTGCCTTGACTATTCGATTAATCGATAGGATGCCTCTGCCTTTGAAGTGTAGCAACAGCCCTAGCGCTGTTGCTACACTTCAGCAATGAAAGCAGTCCCCACTGGCCCTGTGCTCCCCACAGAGTTTCAAAATGGCAGTGCCTCGTGGACCCGTGGACTCCCCTGCTGATGATCCTGGGCTCCACGTGGCACCGCCACTTTGAAGTACCCTCTCTGCTTCGCCTCCCCCCCTTTCTGATAGAGGCAGCAAAGGAGGGGGGAAGTGACTAGTTGACTCAACTATCCAATAAGCATTTGCTTATTGAATAGTCAACTAGTCATTCACATACCTAAGCTATGTATTATTTCAATTTCATGTAGGCCACATACAGGCCTCATGCTGGCCCAGAACTGAGGTACAATGACACAGTGATAAAAAAAAAAGACTACCTCCTATTCTACCACTAGTGTTTCCATCTTTACTAACGTCAAGTGAAACTGCAGAAGGGCTAGGCAGATTGTGAAAAAAGCCTGAGGGCCAGCCTGTACGACTAATCACCAGTCACATTATTTTACATCCTCAAAGACACTACAGCCCAGATTAAGGTGAAAAAGCAATATTAGCTATGGAGTTGCTGACATCTCCTCTATAAGGAAGATTCATTAACAGCATTTAAAAAAAATTCATACCAGGATAAATGTTGTTGAGTTTTTCTACATCAAACTGCTTCCCACAGATGTTTAAAAAAACATTGACAATACGGCAAGCCATTACTCGAGTCATTTTAGAATCTTCATCCAATGTGGCAATTATCTGATGCATCAGTGCATCTTCCAGTTTAAAAATCTACAATGAATAAAAAAATATTAAAATAGTAGCCTTTCAGTCACCTGCAATAAGTGTACGAGTTACTTTAACTTAGAATCTCTGACAGAGATGCTATCTGCTTTAATATCATTTTTGAAAAACGAATTACCAACTAATATTTATAATAATATTGCATTTGAGTTGTTTTATTTTTTGCATTCAATTTAGTATGGTGAATGAAAATAGATTATCAGGCCGGTCCTGTAATGAACACTTATGGGGAAACATGCAATTGAATGTTGTGTAAGGGGCAAGGCATATGTTTAACTTGCTTTTGTGTATTTTTAAATCATTTTCATAAAAATTCCATATTTTGGAGATGATTATGTTTGTACCTAGTAGATAACACTCATGCTCTAAATGAAAATTTTAAAATACAATCCTTTGTCATGCAGTATTCCTGCAGCTGCATTTTATATTTTTATCTTTGTAATATACAGATATTCTGTACTGCACATTATTGTAGGAAGGTACAAAGGTCTTGATGCAGCAAAACATTTTTGGCCGGGGGCCATTTCAAAAATTTTTGAAGTGTCCGCGGGCCAGGCCAGAAAGGGTGTGGCCTAATCCAGAAGGGGTGGGGTCAGAATGCTTCTGGGCTTCCCCACCCTCAGACCATAACTGGTCTGGAGGTGGGGGATGCCTTTGTCCCCTCCCTTCCCTTTCCCCCATACCCTTGGCAGGGTGGGAATAGGCTTCACACACTCTCCTGCCCCCAGGCCTTGATTGGCCTGGGGCAGGGAAAGCATGGGAAGCCTGCTTTCACCCTGTGAGCAGCGTGTGGCACTTTAAAGTGCTGTGCACTCCTTGCAGGGCTGAGACAGGGGAAGGAAGCTTCACGCAGCTCCCAGGCCCTGATTGCTGCACAAAGCTTCCCTCGCCCTGCTCCTGCCCTGCACGAGTGTACAGCACTTTGAAGTGCCGTGCGCGCCTCACAGGGTGGGGGGCAAGGGGGTGGAAACTTTGCATGCTCCTCCTGCCCCCAAGCCAATCAGGGCTTGGGGGCGCGGGAGCGCATGATGTCTCCTCCTGCCCTGCGAGCAGTGTGCAGCACTTCAATGCACTGCATGCTGCTCACAGGGTGGGAGGAAGCTTCACACGCTCCCCTGCCCCCAGGTCCTAATTGGCCTGGGGTGGGGAAGCAGCAGGACCTCTGTGGGCTGGATCCACCTGTTTGGTGGGTCGAATTCGGCCCACGGAGGCCCTTTTGCCCACCCTTGAGCAAGACCTTAAGCATGCAAAGAGTCCCTTCAAAGTCAGTGAGAGTGCTTTCGCATGTAAAGTTAAGCCTGTACTTAAGCAATTTGCTGAATCAGGGCTTGTCACAGAAACACCTCTTCCTCCGAAGTTAAGTAGTATTAATATCACTTTTAATGCCACTTTTCTTTATAGTTAATTAAATGTTAAGCAGAATAAGGGAGGGATGTTAGGAGATCAGTAGTTTAACTGTGGCCCACAATTTTCTCAATGTGACCTGCACCATAACCATCTTCATCTTACAGTGAATAATATAAGAAAAATCCATATGATCCAAAGATGTCACTTGGACCTCGATGAAACTTTGCCTAAACCTGCTCCCTTTCCTTCGTATTCACCCACAAGTCATAGAGTATTTTTGTTTTCTATTATTTTTCTGAGTTCACTCGCTAGCATAGTGATTATTTTGTTTCACCTGTAAGTTGTTACTGAGACCCATTAGATGCACAGGATGAGGTATCCACATGTGTTGATAGGGATGGTAGAAACCTAGAATCTTGAAAGGTGTGTTGGGGGGTGGATACTGATCTTTGTAGCAGAGGAGAGATGTCTGCAGATTTTGCATCTATTGTTTAGGCAAGATCTGGGGTTACTTTGACTTTTTGTGTCCTGGTCTGTGGGGAGCTCGGGAGAAGGGTGTCTGAAGGCCAGAAGAGGGGGTTTAGTAAAGATTTCTTTCAGGATGTTGTGCCTATCGAGTATAGGCTGTAATTCTTTGATGATAATCTTAAGGGTTCCAGTATGGGTTGACAACTAGGGTTATGAGGTTGGAGGAGGTTTCTGAAGTGAAGCAGCTTCTCTTTTATTTGGGTGGCCCATTCCCTGATGTTATCTACTTCTCTTGTAGAATGTCCTTGTTTAGTGAAGGTAGTTTCGAGTGCGTTAAGATGTTTATCCAAGACTTTCTGCTTGGAATATATTCTGTGGTAACTGAGTACCTGGCTACAGATAATATATTTCTTGGGTTACTTTACACTGAAGCCATACAGGGTCAAACCAATTACAACCCATACTTGGTGGGACCCACTTCCTGAAATAATCCTTTTCCAAATCTCCAATGCCCCCACTTCACCAAGTTCAGCATCCGAAGCAAGTTCCCCACAGACTAGGACACAAGAAGCCAAAGTGTCACCAAACTGCCTGAATAACAGAATAAATTCTGCAGCCATATTTCCACTGCTACAAAGATCAATACCCCCCCCATCCCTCTTTTGAAAGACCATACATTTTTCAAAATCATGGGTCCTACAAATGTCTATCCTAACATATGGTGTACTTCAGCCAGTGCTTCAGATGTCCCCAAAACAATTATGTGGGTGAAACAATCAATCACTATGGTCTCAAATGAACTCATATAGGAAAATAAGAGACAAAACACCCTGTCATCAGTGGGTGAATACTTTTCACAAAGTGATTACTCCATATTTTATACCCTAGTCCTCATCCTCAAAGAAAACCTACAAAACATCTTCAAAAAGACAAGCCTGGGAACTTAAATTCATAACTCTACTGGACACTGAAAATCATGGACTTAAGAAAGACTCTGGTTTTATGGCTCATTACAACAATCTGTAAAATACCCTGTTGACTATTATGCTCCTTTCCACTAAGTCTGCAGAGGTGTTAATTTTAAGTGGGCTTCTATAATGAATGTGAACTCCTTATTGCTTACCAATCTGTTCCCCTTATATTTAGCTGTGCCTCTGGGGTTACCTTCACCTGGCTTGAGGAAGATCTCTGTGAAGCTCAACAGCTTGCCCTTCTACCTACAGAAGTAGTTCCACTAAAAGATATTCACTCACCATCATATCCTGGGACCAACATGGATACAACAATATTGCCAACATCTTAAAACATCACATTTTAAAAAGGAGTATTTTTAAAGGACAAGTTTTTGTTTACTATGTATGTCTTTTATTTTCCTGCCTAGGCTTTGAAGTACATTTGTTGGGAAAGAGGAAGCTTACCTCTTTAGGTGAAAGCATTTCACCGTAAATAAGAGCCCAAAGGCATGATACAGCTGTAGTGCGGATGGCAGCTGCTGTTCTTCCAGCATGCCACTGCAGATTAGGAGCCAATATGTCTTTTATTACAATCTCAAGATAGCTAAGAAACTTCCTAAAGAAAAAAAAAGATCATGAGAAAGAGGCAAAGAGATTCAAAGCCTGGAAAGAAGTTAGGAAAAATAAGGAAGAACAAAGCATAACTATTAAACATTTGTATCCATTATTATTATAATATATATTAATAGCATGGATGGACCTTTGCTCTGACCTAGTGTGGCTGTTCTTATGGTCTTAATTGCTTAACTTTTTTCAGCTAAATATCTGGACTTCAAACAAATAATATATTCAGTGAAAGGGGAGTCCGGACTTCTTCCAGTTCAGATTGCCAATGACTTGCTGTGTAAATTTTGTAAGCTGTTAACCTTCTGTGCGTCTGAATTCACCAACTGTGGAGATCATAAAGGCCCAACTCATGCAAGTGCCAAGCAAGTTCATTAAAATTTGTGCAGCCCCTTGAGATAATCCAATGAAAGATGTTATATAAACTGAGAAGTGTATTTGCTATTGATGAGACCCATATTACTGATATTATACTGAATCCAAATTGGAAATATTCAATTTTTCTTTGTCTCAGAAGCTACTCTCTCTAGGAAGAGAGCTTTGTAAGATTTTCTATTTGTTTTGAACACTGGGGATGTCAACATGCTTGTGTGTTGGATACCTTTGATCATGAACAAGAGTTAACCATTCATTCCTGTTGAATAAGTGGCCAAAATACCCAAGGGTGTATCTAGACTACAGGGTTTTGTCAACAAAAGTGGACTTTTGTCGTCAAAACTATTCCTGCATCTACACTACCACCGCGTTCTGTCGACAGTAAATTGACAGAACGCGGCAGTTTTGTCCACGGCGGTAAACCTCATTCTACAAGGAATAACGCCTTTTGTTGACAGAGCTCTGTCGACAAAAGGTGTTATTGCAGCCACACTGTGATTTTTCAAAAGAGAGCGTCTAGACTCTCTGTCGAAAAAGCGGCTTTCTTTGTCCACAGAACTGGCTGTAGTCTAGATGTTCTTTGTCGACAGAAGCTTTGTTGACAGTATCTGTTGACAAATATTTGTCGACAGATACTGTTGACAAAGCCTCTGTCCACAAAAGCCTGTAGTCTAAACGTACCCCAAATCTGCTGCAAAGTTAAACAACTATACCCAATTACCCATCTAATTCCAGATAAAACAATCCTCATTTTAAATTGAGTATAAAATATATAGACTTTGGACACTAGCCTCCCTCTTTTCCTCCCCATCCTCCCACGTTGCTGCTGACCTCCCCCAAAGTCCTTTTGGCTTCAGGGTGAAGTAAGTGACTCCTATAAAGACATGACATGGATTGGAGGAACATAGTATGCAGATGTCTGTGACAACCACCAGTCCCCAAATATTTTAAGAAAAAGTGTAATAGAGTTCCTTTGTGGCCTATCAGTCCAACAGGGATTGGTAGTGATTTTTTGTCTCAAAAATGTAACTATTACTGTTGGTTCTTACTAGATGGATAAAGAACCATTATAGAAAAGGCCTTATCAGTTAGGTATAATATGACTAGTACAGGGGTCAGCAACCTTTTCAAACCAAAGAGACTAACTACATCAAAATTAAGAACAAGTGGTCAACAAAGAGCCATATAAGAATGTCCATTTGCATGACTGAAAATATACAACTTAATATTATTGATAATTATCATGATGATTAATAATAGCATAAATGAAACACTATACTCACAGACTTTATATAATAGGACTTCTACTGCTGCATCTTTTCACACATTTCACATATCATAACTGGTCAAATTCAGGTTCATGCACACATTCAAGCTACATGAGTACTTACACATTTTTAAAATTTTGAATTAATTTTCATTTTAATTTCAAAAGTTACATGTATTTTGGGAATGACAAAAGAGCCATATTTGGTTCCATAATGACCCATATTTAGCTCGAGAGCCATAGATTGCTTAGGGTTGCTAGATGGTTTCAGAAAAAAACACTGGAAAAAACCCACAAAACAGCGTGGCCCCTTTAAAAAACATGTGGTGAGGCTTTTTGGCCTTAACAGGCTGCTGGCAGCCGCCCGCCATCTTGCCTCCCTGCGTGGGGCCAGAAAGCTCCCCTGCGGAACCCAGTAAGCACTAGGGTTGCCAGGCTGCCTTCGTATTGAGCTGGACAGCTCAGAATTTTTGCCTCCTGTCCGGGGAAAAAAAATCAGAAAGTACTGGACATTTTAGGTGTCTGGTATTTTCTGAATTTTTTTTGCAGAGACCTGGACTACAATATGGAGAGTTGATTTAAATAATCTGAATAGCTAATGTGTTAGGCATGAATTCTCTAGTACACTGATTCTCTAGTTTTCTGTACATTAAAATTGGAAATCTGTATGTTCTATATGATAAAATCCATACAGCTTTTTTTTTTAAATCTGTTTCAGTTTAGAATAGCAAATCGGAATTAGAGACAGGAAAGACTACGTTCCCATTTCTGCTTTTTGCCCAGCAGGTGGCACTTAAGAATCAGTAATAAAAGAGAGATCAGAACCTCTAAAATCAAATTAATATCTGACAAAAACCTTTGATTTACAGTTTCCACAATTGATATATTTTAATGCATTTATAAAGTTTTTTCAAAAGATAATGGTCATTTCCTACACAACAGGTTACTAGGAAAGTTCTGAGTATAGCCCATTATTACTATACATTTCCTTTTAGCTCTAAGGTGGTCTATGCTAAGTGGCCCTTAGATACTTTAGCATTTTTGGGAAGGCCTTCTCTAAGCAGTTAAAGAAAATCTGTCAAAATATAGAGATAGACTCCTTTCATACTTAGTATAATGGCATATTCTCTCTGAATAATTCCGTCAAACATGCCTTGTATTTGGTATCAGTGAGGCAAATCAAGGCTAATATTATAAGACTTTTAGGCAAAATGAAATGGCCACACAAGAGCTCTTAATAAGGTAATTAGAACATGTCAATCTGAACTATTAAAGTGTGTAATAAGAAGAAAATTATTTTTGCATAATGAATGATGTTATATGACTACAAGAAAGTAAACACCATTTTCTAGGATGAAGTAAGTTGTTCAAACAATGGACTCTCTATGGTTACATCTACAATGATACATTGTATTTATGCATTTTCACTGGTGTATGCACAACAGTAAGAATGTACAGGTTGAAACTCTTTTAACTGGGATTCTTTCGTACAGCATCATTCATGGTCTGGCATGGATGTTACAGGACCACAGAGTCCCAGTGGAGGGCCAGCAGTAAGGGGTTGGCAGGGCAGTTGGCTGCCCACAGGGAACTGATGGTAGGGCCGCCCAGGGCAGCATGAGATGAGGAGCTGGCTGGGAGGCCAGCGGCTGGGCTGGGGGGCCAGTGGCAGGGGTCCAAAATGACCTCCCCTAGTCCGGAAAAATCCCTCATCCAGGACCAGTCAGGTCCCAAGGGGGCTGGACTAAGGAGGTTCAACCTGTAGTTTATACATTGCTGAAATCTCACAATCACATCTGTACAAGCGAATGTCTAAATATGAACTATTTCCATACAATGAGATTTCTCCCGCCCTCCTTTTTGATAGAATTTACTAATTTGTGAATTTGCCTTCACTTTTTATAAAACAACTAACGTGGTTCTATGTCCATAAAATACTTAGCTCTTACATAGCAGTTACCAGTTGCTCTCAAAGTGCTGTTACAGAGTAAAGAAATTTGTATTTCCATTTTATATATGCAGTTATGCTCTACCCTCATTTTCTTTAGATGTCAAATATTTTAATACTTTTTCAGAATTATTCCCTTTCTTCATTTTCTATTACAGAATTGTAATAAGCAAATTCAACTGAAATTTGCTTTATAAAAATATTAATATGCTGTATTCATCTTTAACAAAATGTGAGAAGACAGTGGTCCACCGCAGATAGAGGCTCAGAAACTCAAGAAATACTGCTGGTGCTAACTCCAACCGAATATGCAAACTGAGGTGCAGTGGCTGAGAAAGTTACAGGAGAGCAATTTATCCAGATCATTCCCGGAGAGGGGAAGATACAGGTATGTCATCAGCCTGAGACATTGACCAAGGCCTTATGCTTGATGGATGCTTGATGGCTGTAGACAGACCCCTCTAAGGCCATGTCTACGCTAGCAAACTATGTTGAAATTAGTAAATTCAATTTAACTCCCGATTTAACAAATTTGAACTAGCGTGTGCACACTATGGAGAAGCCTCAAAATTAGTCCAAGACAGGCTCTATTATAGTTCCTTTAAGCCTCAGGAAGCACTGAGGAATAATAATTTTAAAATAGCGGCACCAGAGTATCCCCACTGCTGTTATTTTGAAATAACTATTTTGGAATTACAGTAAAACTCCGATGGTCCGGCATCTGATGGTCCGGCACTCCTGATGGTCCGGCACCAACAGGAACCCGGAAGTGCTCCGGGCAGCCAGACCATTGGAGCTGCTCTGCCCCCATCTTCCCCGATTCAGCCGCTGCTAAAACTGACCAGTGGCTGAATTGGGCAAGTCGGGGACAGAGCAGCTGGAGTGCTGCCGGGTAGGTCCCGTAGCGCTGCCCCTCGGGGCTGCGGGACCAACCCGGCAGCACCCCAGCTGTCTCCATTCAGCCGCTGCTGAAACTGACCAGCGGCAGACTCCAGGAAGCCCGAGGGAGAGCTGCTCTGCCCCGGCTTCCTGGAATCAGCCCCTTATCAGGTTCAGCAGCAGCTGACTTGGGTACACCTGGGACAGAGCAGCTGGGGTGCTGCCGGGTTGGTCCCCGCAGCGCCGAGGTGCGGCGCGACTGGACCAACCCCGCAGCACCCCAGCTGCTCTGTCCCAGGTGTCTGGATTCAGCTGCTGTTGAGACTGACCAGCGGCTGACTCCAGGAAGCCCGGGGCAGAGCAGCTCTGCCTCCAGCTTCCTGGAGTCAGCCACTGATCAGTTTCAGCAGCGGCTGACTTGGGGACACCTGGGGCAGAGCAGCTGGAGTGCTCCCGGGTTGGTCCAGTAGCGACGCACCTCGGCGCTGTGGGACCAACCCGGCAGCCCCCCAGGCTTCCTGGAGTCAGATGCTGATCAGTATCAGCAGCGGCTGACTTGGGGACACCTGGGGCAGAGAAGCTGGGGCACTGTGGGGTTGGTCCAGTAGCGCCGAGGAGTGGTGCTGCGGGACCAACCCGGCAGCACCCCAGCTGCTCTGCCCCAGGCGTCCCCAAGAGCAGCTGGGGTGCTGCCGGGTTGGTCTCGCCGTGCCAACGGTCGGCACTACCAGACCAACCAGGCAGCACTCCAGCTGCTCTGCTGCAGACGTCCCCGATTCAGCCGCTGCTGAAACTGACCAGAAGCGGCTGAATCAGGGACACCTGGGGCAAAGCCGGACTATCGGAAGGGGGGGCTATGAGGTGTCTGGGGTGGCATCCCTCCCACCCCACCCCTCTCATAGCCCCCCCCTTCTGATAGTCCGGCACCCCCTGGGTCCTAAAGGTGCCGGATTATCGGAAGTTTACTGTAGTGTTACTCCTGATGAAAAGCAGGAGTACAGAGTTCAAATTTCATGGCCTGTCATTTCAAAATAAGTGTGGACACTCAGCTTATAAATTAAACTGAGGGGGAAGGGAGGAAGGCTAATTCAAAATAAAGTCCTAGTGTAGACCAAGACCAAGATGCCAGGTAGTACTTATACTGGATCCAGCAGTCCAGCGCATTCTGAAGCATGTGCCAAGTAAGAAAAATGGCCCAACTGGAACTACACCTCTGACTGAATGTTACCAGTGGTCCAAGATCATAGCAAGGCTGCTGACCCCAGTATCACAACCCCTGCATGCTTTAAGAAAATTGGCTTATGAATATGAATATGCATAACTCAAAGACATTTTTAGGCAAAATGCATCATGTAACATCATTTTTAAAGTTTTTAACTGCTGAATGTGTATATTCTATTTCTGTGCAACTATCATTCTTGAATGTGGACTCAGATATATGAAGTGTAAACCTGTTTATTGATCTAAAATTTGCAGTGAGAGCCACTACTGGTACTTCAGGACTTTAATGGCCTGGTGCTCAAGTTACAATCTATGAATGGTTTTGTTTTTTCTGTAAGCCTGGACTGTGGTTGGTTCTGCCAGGCCACCTGATACTGGAATACATTTTGGATCTTGTACCTTTCCACTCAAGGTGAGAAAAGTCTGAGCTGAACACAAAGAATTCTCACCTTCAGCAAAGGGGATATAAAGGTGACAAACCAAACAATAAGATGCCAGGAGACCTCAACTGATCATTCAAGACGCCTGCTTGAAACATTTAAGACTGAACAGAGGAGAGGATCAGGCTCAAGACAGGAGGATGCTTTGATGGTGAAAAAATATAATTAGAACTACTGTTAGGATAAGAATTTGCGTGTAACAAGTTTCTTAGTTTATTAGGCTTAATTGGCATGTTTTGTTTATTTTGGTTTAGTAACTGACTTGGATCTGTCTGTTTTCACTTGCAATCGCTTAAATCCTATTTTTATACTTAATAGAAACACTTTTGTTTCTTATCAAACCCAGTGTAATTGTTACCTGGGAGGGAGGAACAACCATTGTGCATCTCTCTTCTTGATAAAGAGAGCAAGTTTTATTAGCTTTCTCCGTGTAAAACTTTTATACAGAGTAAGATGGATTTATTTGGGGGTATAAGCCAGCTGCTTGAGTCTTGGGTCCCTGACCTGGGCTCAGGCCTGGAAATAAATGGCCAGCAGCACCCTTCAAAACCCAGGCCCTGAGTACAGGGTGGGAAGCAACACCAACGCAGTCCCACAGTCAATAGGGCCTATGCCCTTGTTAAGGCCCCAGAATGGTGTTAATATTTAATGTGGGCACAGATGTTTAGAAACACATCTTAAAAACTTTCAGTTAAAAAAGAAAGGTATTATCAAATGATGTCTTAATCACACTGGCCCTAATCCTACAATGGGATCTGTGGGATCAGTGAACATCAGGATTCCCCATTTCATAGATCGCATTGGAGGATGTCAGCCTATAAACTATTTGTTATGCTTTCATGTGAAAGCAGTAACGAAAAAGTTAAAACAGGATACCTTCAACCTTAGTCATCACGTGTAGGCATAAGCCCTTAGTTAGTGAGTATTTAGTTCACTGAATTTTAAACACACCAGGCTAGAATGTAGCTTTTATAATGAAATGGAGGACATCTCTTTTTGGTTTTTCTGTTAAATTTTACATTGATAAATAAATCTATAGTCATTGCTTATAACAGTCAGTCAGAAAAACACTGAAATTCTCATCTTAGCTCTCAGTTACCATAGTCCTTCTCCAGTAGTTGTTAGTTTTGTTGTTTATAAAAACAACAAAACCAAGCTCTCCCACCACTGTCCAACCATTAGTGCTGCTGTGGCATGATAGCAAAGACGGGAGAGTTGCTGTGGATAGAGCTCAGACTTTTTTACTTCTGTGTTATGCCAAACTCTCCTGAGCAGGCTTACATAAAATGACAGTAAAAATATCTGAGACCTGCAGTACATGGTTCAAATATTAATGGAGGATTAGTGATCATGAACTTGATTTGTGAATAATATTGTATTGTTCAGATTGTATATATGAAAACCGAGCTGTACTTACCCCTGAGAGTTGATGGTCTCATTTGCTTTCTGGAGCAACTGTGATAATATAGTGAAAAGCTTTAAGCGCATTGATGGATCTTTGGTTGGCTGAAGACATGTCTTAAGGACGAGAATGAAATCCTGAAGGGCCTCACCTATTACAGGACCTAAAAAATAAATGTTTAAATCTTGTTGGATTTGTACTAAATATTCATTTATTTTAATCTTACATTTAAATGTTTAGCATATAAATCTAGCAAAATCTGTGAGGTCAACTTCTTTTCTTCTTCAATGCTTAGCCAAACAGCTGGCCATATCAGTAGTTTGCCTTTTGGCCTGATCCCGTGCTGCCACAAAGGCTTGATGGACCAAGAATCCAACATCAATTTAACTTTGTGTGCTGCATCAGTCCTTCCAAAATAACTATCACAGCTGTCAGAGTTCTGAGTGAGACAGAAGTGTAACTACGTTAGAAAGTTTCAGAGGGTAGCTGAGTTAGTCTGTACAGAAAAAACAACAAATGGTCTAGTAGCACTTTATAGACTAACATAACATGTAGATGGTATCATGAGCTTTTGTGGGCTGAAGAAGTGGGCTGTGCATGTTTTGTTAGTCTATAAAGTGCTACCAGACCATTTGTTGTTTTTTATGTTAGAAAGCTCTTCTGCTCCCCACTGGAACAGCGAGGGTTAAAACTCCAAAGCCAGGAAGCAGATGGAGCATGTTAACTATCCTGATTTATTTGTAAGAATGAGGTGAACTGCAGGGAGGGCTTTAAGCAGATAGCATGACCAAGCCACTACTGACTGGTTGTAAACTTCCAGTAGGTTTTAATCTGTATTTGATTCAGACTATTTGCAGGATGGGTTGTATTTTGTTTTACATTGCTCTGAAGAAGACAGAGCAGAAGACTGGTTATAGATTGGCTATTAGCCAAGTGGTACTCTGCTTTGGAGAAGAAGCCTTCTCCCCCACCTTCAGAGCTTGAGGGTGAGCTGCTCGGGCATGCATGGCCAACCTAGCAGGTAGAGTGATGAAACAGCACTGTAGCCCACATCCTGCAAACCTGAGTTTGTGGTGGGCATTTAACTGTAGCGTAGACATGCAGATTTGAATTCATTGATCATACTATATATGAATTCAACCGGGCTGTGATTTCAACCCAGGACCCCAAACAGAGTCCCCTCTTACCTGAAGGCCCTCCTTTTCAGAAATCAAGAAGGTCCTTAATATCTCCTATCTCCAAAATGTTTATATAATAGGGATTGTTCAGGATGGTCAGCCCCAAAACATTTGACAGAACAATTACAGGAGTGCTATTTCTTTTCTTTTCTATCTTATCTCAGGCTTTTTGCATGTTGAAGATTGTTATGAATGTTTTAGTTTGCTATTCTATTTAAAATAAGTTCATACTTTTCAAATTAATTTTCTAGTCTGTTAATACTGTAAAATTTCAAAATGGGAGTTTACGTAAATCTATTCTTCACTCCTATATACTATGCAAACACAGGAGCGGACAATTTTTAAAGATGTCCTCCTCAAAAGGCTATTTTTTTCCTTCACTGTAATGATTGAGACGCTAAAGGTTTTGGTCTTTTTCTTCAAAAGAATTCTATCCTTTGCATCTACATTCACTTCAGAAATACTAAGACTTGCACTACACTAGAAAATTAGGTCTGTTTATCTACATCAATGAGGACTGTGAAAAATCCATACCTTTAAACGGCATAGTTAAGCTGACCAAAGTCCCTCTGTAGACAGTAGAAGGTTGATGGAAGGATTCTTCCATTGACCTAGGTATTGCCTCTTAGGAAAGTGGATTACAGGTTTAATCACTAAAATCTGGGCCTGGTTTAATAATCCTTTCGGACCATGGATGTTGCTGGACCAGAGAGGCCCAGATTGCCACGTTCAGGGGCGGGGATGATCGTGGGGAGATCAGCCCTGGCTGGGGCCGATGGCAGGGAGCACAGCACTGGTCAATGGGGACTGGCAGCATAGCCCCAGACTGGGCTGGCATAGTGGGGAGTGTAGCCCCGGCTAATACGTAATAGTGTAGCAAGAACGCAGCCCCAGCCAGGGTCAGCACGCTTGGATCATAGGCCTGGCAGGGCTGGGGGTAGTGGGCCCGTGACGGGGAGCAGGGCCAATAGCCAGGAGAGGAGCCTTAACCTCCCCTAGTTTGGCAAACTCTGTTGTTCAGACTGCTCAGGTCCTGCTCAGGGTGCTGGATCAGGGACGTAATGGTTCTACCAATGCCAATAGGAGAAACTCTCCCATCAGTATAGGTAATGTCTACACTGAAGCACTGCAGTGATGCCTCTGTGCTGCTGTAGCATTTAAGGATGCGTCTTTACTGCAGGGCTTAACTTGAAATAAGCTATGCAGATTGAGCAACGTCCATTGTGTAGCTTATTTCAAAATAGCTTATTTCTAAATAGGGAGTGTCTACACAGCACTTATTTTGAAATAGAACACTTTTCCTCTGACTTCCCTTACTCCTCGTACAATGAGGGTTACGGGAGTTGGAGTAAGAAGTCCTCTAGCTTGACAGTATTTTCACACTATTTCAAAATAACTGCCTGCTGTGTAGACACGACGAAGTTATTTCGGAATAGCGCTAGTTATTTTGAAATAGAGTTGCAATTTAGACGTACCCTAAGTGTAGAAAAGACCTTAGTCTTCCCTTCTTTGTGTTTGCAGAACTAGAGAACTGCAGTGAGAGCTCCCTCAACCGTACCTGAATGGATAGGGGTATCAGAATCTTTAACTAGAGCTCTTTTCCAAGAGCATTTCTACACCAGGAAATTATTTCAAAATAACTAAATTTGAAATAACTCCCAAAATAACTATTTTAAAATAAGCTTATTCCCTGAGGAAAGCAGAAGTACAGATTTCTAAATAACCAGCCCGTTATTTCAAAATAATGGGCTTGGTAGAGTGGATGGTCTGCTTATTATTTCAAAATAAGGGGGGTTATTTCAAAATAACTTCCTAATGTAGACCATGGCCAAGTGATTATCAGGAGTTTGTTTGTCTGCTTTCATTAATGTTATTTTAGTCAAAGGATTGTAATCAGTCTGACTAAAATCCACTTTCCCATAGCACCAGTTCAGGTTTTAGTTTTTTATGGGTGTTTATCCTAATGATTTTCCAATCAATGAATACTCTAGCAAACACAGGCTCAAAAATAGCTGATATTTCTAATGCCAAGATAAGAAGAAAACACTTTGGAAAGTTAAAAAAACAAAACAAAACAAAACTTTTTTCATTATGTCAGAATCAATCTATTCTTGTTCTGTATAGGTCACATTTAAAACAAAAGCATCACAAGCAAAGTACCAGTTACATTTTCACTGTGATACGAGTGACAACAACAACATTCTGTAACATGAAGAATTGTCTGAATAAAGTATTCAGATTCCAAAAGAAGATCAACACCACTTAGAGTCTGAAAGAGTACTGTCTCAAACCTGGAACAAAATAATAATTTCAGATGTCTAGACTTAAACAACATAGGCCATAAAATACAACTTGGTAAATATCCATGCCAAGTAAGGTTTTATTTTTGTAGCAATTATTCAGGTGCATTACTCTATGCTAGACTTGAGGTATTTTTAAAACAATGCCATTAAATCATGTTTTGATAATAGCAAGTTAAATATATGGAGAATAAACAACATAATCTACATCACTTATTTCAAAACAGATTCAAATTTTTGCAATTTTTTTTTAAAAAGAGGGACTGGAAAGGAGTAATCCTCATTAAATTGATTAAATGCCACATTATATATGGAAATGAAAAGAAAATGGGAATCATACTAGGCGCTGTTGTTTCAGACAAGACAGAAAACACAGACAAGAGCATATCACCACTATGGGTGAAAGCCAAAATATTTGCCCAGACAGTTTATGATTTATTTTTCATTAAGCAAAACAGACAAATGTCCAGAAGTTCTGTAAATAAATGAAAGGAGACAGATTGTTGGCCTTTCAATATTTGTATTGGATAGTTGTTTTTTACTCTAAGGCAGGGGTGGGCAAGAGGCAGCTAGCGAGCTGAATCCGGCCTGCCTAGCCACTGGATTCGGCCTGCAGCCACCTCACTGACTCGCTCTCTACACAGCAGCTCACGCCGCTTTAATGACTGGTTGCCTATTGCTATGGACACTAGGGACGGATGGGGAAACATTGAGCGCTGTCCTTTCCCCCTAGAAAAATCCCTCAGCTCCCATTGGCCAGTTTCTGGCTAACAGGAGCTGAGAAATTTTGTTGGAGGCAGGGGCAGCAAGTGATGCTTTCTCCCTTCTTCACTCCCCCTCCCCGTTCTCGAGCAGAGCTACTTGAAGCAGCTAGCTCAGTAGACAGGCATGAAGCCTGTCTCAGGTTCCTGCAGGGCTGCTGGCTGGGAGCTGCCTAGGTAAGCATCTCCCAGAGACAGAGCCTGTCTCTGGTACCTCATCTCCTCTCTCCCCCCAACTGCCCCAGACCACCATCCCCTCCTGCCCCAGGTCACCAGCCAAACCCTCTGTACGCCCTCTCCCCACCTCCTCCAAGTCACAACTCCCTCCCAGACTCTGTACCCCCTCCTACACCACTCCCCCAGACCAGAATCCTCTCTTGCACCCCAAGGCCCTGCCCCAGATCAGAACCCCTCCTTCACCCAAATTCCCTTTCAGACCCTACACTCCCTCCTACACCCTAGTTCTCTATCCGAAGCTCCTTTCTACACCCCACCCATCGTCCCAGACCTGCACCCCATATACAGAAGTGCAGTCCTTGACCACTTACCAAAATCTTGGAGTGGCTCCCCATTAAAAATTATTGCTCACCCCTGCTCTAAGGACTAGACTACACTTTAAAGTTAACTAGGATTTTGAATTCAAAGTGCAAACGCTATTTCTGGAATAACTCCATGTGTAGACAAGTCCTAAGAGTGAGGAGAATTCTTACAGAGGTTGGGCTCTGCAGAGCGAGAGAGGCAGGTTTTAATTGAGATAAGCTAAATGGTTATGCAATTGAACAGCTAGAGCAAGGAAATGGTTATTTTAAAAATACAATTAAAATACTGAGATTCCATTTTACAAAGTGCCTGAGTTTATTTATACAAGTTTCCATAGCGATTATCCAAAATATGCATTTTCAGGAAAATTCTTGCAAAAAGCAATATTTTATGGCTGCATGCAAATAAATAGCTACCTGTGTTAAGAAAAGTATCTAGTAACAGTATTCCCTCTAGGGATGTTAAAATTAATCAACTAATTGAATAGTTGATAGAATTCCATCGACTATTCACTTAGTCAATAAGGGTACTTTTGCTTTGAAATGTAGCAGGAGCCCACCTGGCTCTTGCTATATTTCAAAGGCGGAAGTGCCGCACGGCATTTCAAAAACTGAGTCTATCACTGGCCCCAGGCTCCATGCGGTACTTCTGCTTTGAAATGTACGAGAGCCCCAGTGGGGACTCTTGTACATTTCAAAGGTGGAACACCGCCACTGCACCCCTGCTCTCTCCCACAGAGTTGGAGCTGGGGGGAACTGGCTTTTAAGCCAGCTTCCCCCAGTACCCGCCTCTTCTTCCCCCTCCCTTGCTGCCTCTTTCTGATAGACTAGTCACTTAGATCCCTAGTTTCCTCTAAGATGCATGGCAGCACAGTTTCGCAATGATTAATCAACCCCGCCCAGTCAGTAGCACTGTGCATGGAGCCCTGAGCCTCTGCCTGGCAGGGGCTGATTAATCACCTGTGAAGCTGTGCTGCCATGCAGCTTAGAGGAAACACTTATCTAGAAGTGATTTAAGGCCCCAATCCTGCAAAGATGAAAGAATGTATATGAGAGTCATGCATATGATCTATCTCATTGACTTTAATGGGGTTACTCCAGGAGCGGGCAATAATTTCTGTGGGGCATGGGTGCACTCCAAGAATTTGGTAAATAGTCATGGGCCACATTTTTCTAAGGGTATGTCTACACTACCACCCTAGTTCGAACTAGGGTGGTTAATGTAGTCATTCGAAGTTGCAAATGAAGCCTGGGACTTAAATATCCCGGGCTTCATTTGCATCTTGCCGGGCACCGTCATTTTTAAATCCCTGTTAGTGCGGACTCCGTGCCCGCAGCTACACGCGGCACGGAGTAGGTAGTTCGAATTAGGCTAATTCAAACTACCGTTACACCTCATTCCACGTGGAGTAATGGTAGTTCGAATTAGAAAGCCTAATTCGAACTACCTACTCCGTGCCGTGTGTAGCCGCGGGCACGGAGTCCGCACTAACGGGGATTTAAAAATGGCGGCGCCCGGCAAGATGCAAATGAAGCCCGGGATATTTAAATCCTGGGCTTCATTTGCAACTTCGAATGACTACATTAACCACCCTAGTTCGAACTAGGGTGGTAGTGTAGACATATCCTAATATATTAACAGATGAGGTGCAGGATCTGGGACGGAGTTTGGATGAAGGAGGGAGTTGTGGTGCAGGTTCTGGGAGAGGGTTTGGGTGCAGGAGAAGTCTGCAATGTGGGGCAGAGTTTGGGGTACTGGAGGGGTGCCAGGTGCGAGTTCTGACCAGGCAACACTTACCATAGGCAACTTCTGACTGGCAGCCCAGCAAGGTGCTCAAGCAATTTGCCTGACTGCTGTGGCCCCATAAACTGCTCAAAATGGCTGGCAGCTGAGGCAAATGTGTCTCCTTGCACAGCACAGTGTCTACATGTGCTGTCTGCACACACAAGGACTGTCACTGTAGCTCCCATTGGCTGGTTTCTGGCCAACAGACATATAAGGATGGTGCTGGGAATGGGGGCAGTGCGCAGATACCCACTATCCCTCTCCCACCAAGGGCCATGCATGCAGAGACATGTTTGCCCCAGCAACCAACCACTTTGAACAGCAGCAGGCAGGCAGGCAGGCAGCTTGCCTAAGCACCCCGCTGGGCCACGGGACATTAGTGACCTGGAGGGTTATTTTGACCAAGCTTAAAATGAAGCGCATGCTTGCATGCCATATTGGATTGGGGCGTAAATGTACAACATACAGTTTAAAATAAGAACACAAGGTGATTTATTATACTAAAACTTCAAGTGTTAAGTGAGTGTTTTTATTATTCTCTGAGCAGACCATACATTCTGAAAAACTCCTAGGATACCTCAAAACTTAATTCTATTTCTTGCATTATGAACATATGACGTTTTTGAATACTGAAGTTATAAAATACAGCATGTTTGAAAGCCTGGAGATTACTGTGGAACATAAGAAATCACTAAGATAACCATTACCTTGCTTAATGAATCATACCTGAATGAGTGGCAATGACATCTAACTGTAATAATTCTGGAGAATAGCAGTTCCAATGATCATGTGATACAGATACCCATTCCATAAGTTGATCTATATGTTGTTTATAGAGATCAATAAAACCATGCAAATGCTGTACCTTAGCTAATAAACACATTGACTCTTCTACCTGTTTAGAACAAACAGAAACCAAACCAGGTGAAATTAACCAAAATGTCAGTTAAAAAAAAACCATTTTTATAAATTTATGAAGCAGACCATAATGTTATAACCACCAAGAATTAAGGGAATAGTATAGGCATGTCTGTATGCATCAGATCTTTTTAGCTTTCTCTATATATACATAAAAAGATTTTTCCTGTGGCACAAGACTGTGATGTCATCATGCCATTCTGTGTCGCCACACCCCCAACTCCAAACCCAGAAAATGCCTCCCCCCACCGACCAACCTCTCACTATACTACCAGCTCCGTTGATAGGCTTCCCCGCTGACCGGCCTCTTCGTCCATAGCCCTACCGACTGCAGCCCCTCCAGGCCTGTACGCAGCAGGGTGCAAATGCACACTCCCATGTCCCTCCAAGTGAGCATAAGGCTGGGGTGGCATGTTGCCTCAGCCCTTCTACTCTGTGGTTTGGCTGACCGAGAGTGGAAGCTGCAAACTGCCACACAGCATCTCTCTCCCTGTCCCAGAGGAGGCAGGAGCCACGCGGCCTCCCCACTCCTGGGAGAGGGCGAAAGCCACGTGGCCTCCCCCTCTCCGGTGTTCCAGGGGGGTGGGCGCCGCGTGCCTTCCCCCCCCTCCCTGTACCCCTCACACACTCCCTTAGCCAAGAGCCATGGCTGATGCACCACAACTGGGCCCCACCCAGCGGCAGGGGGAACCAGGGCTGGGATGACCTCAGCCCTGGGCCCTCCCTCCCCAGCAGCTGGGGAGGGGCGAGAAAGAGCTGGAACCATCTGGGGGGCGGGGTGAGAGGGCGGGAAGAGGGGCGATCGAGAACCGGGTTTGGCCAGGCCCTTCCTGACAGCCAGAGGTGGGGAAGAGCTGAGGCGAGGACAGCAGAGAGGGGGGCTGGCGAGCGTAGCGAGCAGGGGGCACACAGACCCCTAGCTTTTTTTAAATATAAGAAAATTCAAGAGACAAAGAATCTCTCATGGTTTCTTAGTAGGGCAGTCACGGTCAATAGCTAAACATAATTAATTACAGCATCATTAATTACATCTCTGCTCATCTGAGGAAGTGGGTTTTGCCCATGAAAACTCATGATACTATAAATACATTTTGGTTAGTCTCTATGGTGCTACAGGACTACTCATTAGCATTACACCTGTTAACTTTAGTTTTAAAATGGAAACATTGCTTTTGGCTTCACTATGACATCACACAGAATACTGCAATCCAAAATCAAAACTGGTGAAACTCAACATCACATAAAAGAAGTTCAAAGCCAATCAGAATTGCAAAACAGTTACTTTTCCATATAGTTAAGTAGTGATTTCGTCTCCAACTCAATAATGCTTAAAACAGTTATATAGGAAGTGACCTTCCACCTGCATGCACAGCTGTTCCAATCCAAAGCCGAGGACTATTACTTCTTGGATCATACCCCATCTTTCCAGTTGCTAAATTGTCTTCATTTTTACATTCCACTAATGCAATCTTTCTGTATTTATATACAAAGTTTTTCCTGAGGGACAGAGTGATGTCATGCATCACTCTGCATCCTGCAGCTCCTCCCTCCGTCCTAAGCCATGTGGCCTCCCCCATGTTGGGGGGAGGGCAGGAGACATGTGGCCTGTAGCTAGGCCTGCTGCAGCTTTGGCCTTGCCTGGCCCCACCCTCTGTGGCTGGGGGGAGAGAGTCAGGCCTGCTGCAGTGAGGCCTGGCACAGTGGGCAGGGGCAGGAGCAGCGAGCTGCCTGGCTCCCAGCTTCCCCCTCCCGTGTGCTCTGGGGAAAGGCCGCGCAGCCTGCCTACTTTGTTCCTGAAGTGGGGCTGTGGGGAGCAGACAGGGTTGCTGTCTATCCTGCGGCATCTCGGGCTGCATCGGAATTGGCAGTGGCAGGGCTGGGCTGTGGTGGGCAGCTGGGAAACAGGGCAGCCTGACTCTGCATATGGCAGCAGCCTCCCTCTGCCTGCTCGGTCCTGGGTGCCTCAGGTCGCAGCTGGAGCCACTTGAGAAGAACAGAGGGAGGTGAGGCCTCCGCTTCCCTCTCAGCGAGCCGGGGCTGCATCACAGGATCGGGCCCCAGGTAGAGACTCACTGCAGCCTGGAGTAGCTGGAAGGCTGCAGAGGTGCCTGTGTTCCCCTGTGCACCCTTGGCTACAGGTTGCTGGTAGGCGAAGAGGGGGTGGGTTGGCTCTCCACCTCCTCCTGTGAATGGGACTCCTAGCCCAGTCCCACAGCACCACCTGAATGGTAATGCCTTCACTGGGCGAGCAGTGGGGTGGGGGTGGGAACCGACCCTCTCCCGGCTCCATGCTGCACAGGCCAGGGGCTAACCCCTCCTCCCTACACCAGACTCCGTGACACATGGGCTGGTGGTTTAGCCCCCCAACTTGAGCGGTGTGGAGTCAGTTGGAGGGGTAGGGCGGTGGGGGGGGGGGTTATTTCCCTCCCCCCCGCACCCCTTGAGGTGTCACAAAGGGGCGACCCAGCAGCATTCGGAGCAGTTGCCAACCTACTGGTGCTGTTTCCTTGCTGGTTAGGTTGCCCATTCGTGGGAGAGGCAAGGTGTTCCTTAGGAAGGGAGATAGGGTGTATGTGGGGATAGGTGGTGCACTAAAGGGTGGTGGTGGGGTGAAGGGGACATAGGAATGGAGAAAGGGGGATAGGCAGTGTGGGGTGGAGAGGGGTTAGGGAGGGTGGTAGGTGTAGAAATGGAGGATGGAGGTGGGGGTGAGGATGGAAAGAGGGGGGTGGGTTGTGGGCCATGGAGCTCCCCTCCCCACAGCAGCGCACACTCTTCCCCGCAGACTGAATCCAGTGCGGGGCCTTGGGGTTTCCTCCTCCCCCCACACCCACAGAAAGCTGGTACTGGCGCTGTAATCTTTCTGGGGGGGGATGTTCAAAGCTGGAGCACCGGGCAGGTGGCGGCCCGAGAACGGGTCAGGCGGAGGCAGCTACATCCTGGAGTGTTGGGGACCATGCTGCTGCCTGGCTCTGCCCCCCTCCAGAGGTGGGCCTAGAGTCTGGAAGGAGAGTGGGAGGCCCGGAGGCAAGAGGCTGGGGGCGGGAGCTGAGAGGCTGGGGAGGGGAGAAGGAGGTTGGATCTAACAGAGCCTGGGCCTTCCAACCCCCAGAAATAGAGGGGAGGAGGGGTTGGCGAGCATAGCGAACAGGGGGCACTGCCCCGTAGTGTAATGTAATGTTTAGGAAGGAAAAAGTGAAACACGTAAGTAAAGAAATACCAGATAAACATGCAAGCTACAGTTATGTTATGCAGGAAAGTATAACGGTTTTGTAATAAACTCTAACAGAGGTGCATTCATGCATAAAATTATTTGCTTTTATAGCTCCTTAAATCTCTTATAAAAAATACCTATCTCCTGAAGATGTGATCCAAAAGTCCACTGAAGTCAATGGATATAATCTCACTGTCTTCCATAAATTTTGGATTATACCGTAAGGGCCAGACTGTGATATCCTCACAATGAGTAGTACCTTAACTCCACCCGGAGCCCCCCCGGACTACTTACAGTGTAAGTCTGAATTCAGTGTGAATACGGGTGACATAATTTAGCCTTAAACAGTTAAGTGCAACTAAATGATATGCATTTGTTTTGCTGTTTTTAAACTGAACTCATCTGCACTGATGTTCTAGGCCTTTTAGAATTCTGAAGATAGATTGCTTGCGTGACAAGTCATTATGGAAGTGCCAGATGCGAAAAGATTTTAGAAAAGGCAGGATTTGCTAAGTACAAAGATGATAGTTTAAGCGACTTTGCCAGAACCCAAGACAATGGATTCCTTCTTTCTGCAGGATCTGCATTCTAGCCAAATTACTCAATACTTGTGTTCCAAAGTTTTTTTTGTTGACCTGTAAATAAATCATACTATTCTGCAAGACTGAGGTATCTCAGATAAAAACTGTTGTCTATTCTAGGGATGTTAAGTTGCAATTTAATTGCCCAATTGAGTAGTCGATGGAATTTCTATCAACTACTCGATTAATTGATGGGGGGGCACTCACTACCCCGACTGTGGCTCTGCAGTTTAAACGGAAAAGGGAATCTGAGATATATAAACCAGTTTAATATGTTCTTGACATGGCCTTAAGCATTATGAAGCTGATATTCAAATATACTGAAAACTGCAGCTTATTTTGAAGTTGTTGGGAGTTGGGTACACAATAACCAGGCTATTCTCGTCTTTGGGCAATTCCAATATTTCAGGTTTGTCACAATCTCGTTGCTAGATTATCTATTTTGTGGAAAAAAGTTAAGAACAAAGACTTTTTCATCCAAAGTAATGTCAATTGGAAAAAACCCTGTAAATACAAGAATATCCAAAGGCTTTAATAATTTTAGAGGATTTTCTTTGTTTTATGAGAGAATCAGGATTTATCTCTATAAAACCACTTTACTTCTAGGACTCGGCTACTTTCAGTCTCCTCAAATCCTTAAAAAGCCCGGAGGTTTTGTAATGCCCCAAAAGGCAGATATGTGTAACATACAGATGTTGTTGTTTGGGGACTCACCCATTCACAATACAATTTATAAATATAAATCACAGATTAGTTCCTTGTGTAACCTGTCTGAGTCTGAAAGAACATCTTGCATCTTGTTTCAATACTATTAAGCTTTGTTTCATTTCTCCTTTTCAGATTAACTTTCAAAGGCTATGCCTTTTTGATGGGAGCCTGCCCTGACAGGGCCATAAATACTAGTAAAACACAGGCCTTTGGACTGTAATGCCCAGAAGCAATGCAAGAGGAAGTAGAATAGCCATCAGATTAAGGAGGTCTGAAAAAACAGAGTTGGATAGGCCACCAAGGAGTTCTAGTGAGGAAGGATGGCTTTCTGATTTATTTGGCACTTAACAGGGGGAAGGGGATGCAGGGATGGGAGGAATGAAGATGAGATAGTGGTTTAAAAGAAAAAAAAAAAAGGACTTATTATCATAGCCTCTGTAGATGAAGTCCCTGATGTTAAGATTTCTTATGAGAGGTGGAGAAGTCAACTACTTTAAAAGCCAAAATGTTTGCCTAAGCACAGAAAAATATCCATTTTGGGGTTAGTAGCTTGATTGTTTTTCTGTGGGATGTTAGTGTATAGTTGAGTAAATGATTAACCGATAAACCTGGTTTTATTGGTTAATCCAGTCTAACCTATATGAGAGGCAGCAAGGGGAGGAGAGGTGGAAGCTGGTGCACCCGTGGGAAGACCATTTAAAAGTCAGCTCCCCACGAACACCTGATCCCATGGAGCCGTCGGCCCCCCGCCATTGCTGCCTCCCAAAGGGGTGGGGGCAGGAGTGCAGGTGGGAGTCAGTGCTCAGGGGGTGGTGCTGGGGGAGCCAGCTTAAAAGCCTGCTCCCCACGAGTACTAGCTTCGCAGAGCTGCATTCTCCCTCCCACCATCAGAGGCAGATGGGATGCCAGCCCAACCCCCTGAGGACAGGGACTGCTGCCACAGAGCTTCCTCGGCCCACGGTGGGCCCAGGTTTGCTGTGGACAGAGTCTGCTCCATGAGATGCCGAAGCAGCCTTTGTCGACAGGGAGCCTGGGCCCCCAGCAGGCAGAGCAGCCTCTGTCTGCGGTAGGCCTGGGCTTGCCCTGGACAGTGGCTGCTCCATGGGATGCCAGAGCTGCCTCTGTCAGCTCATGGACCTCGTGAACTCACCAGTTAAGGCATAACATTGAGAAATGTTGGCTTTTCAGGAAAGGTGCAATGGGGAGAATTTATTCCTGGAGCATTTACATCTTTTGAGAAGGACTTAGAATGAAACAAAACAATTCCGAGGGATTTTCACTACTGTCTTTAAAGAGAAAATTTGATTAATTTCTAATAGGAAGACTGTACTGGGTGAAGTGTCTAACCTGTAGAAGCTTAACTTACATGATGGCTAAAATAAAAGTTGATCAATATTATAAAATGTTCATAGTCAGTAACATATTTTCTAATGACAAGAATTCCCCTCTTTAAAAGTGCTACGTAAATTGGTTATAATACCTACCTGTCTTTTAATAAAATAGGGTGTGGCTACCTCATAGAGTGTTATAAGACTTTAATTGAATGTTTGATGAGCAATTTGAGCTCATCAATGAAAGGTACTATACAAATATAGTGTATTACTCATGATGATGATAATAACTAGGAATTTTTTAAAAACAAATCAAAATATCTCTAGAAACCACAGCAGTTATTTTCTGGTAAGAGGATCTGGAAAGAACCATTATAGAACATCTTAGAGCTACCTGATACATTAAAGCAGAAAATGTCAGCATCTAGACTGGTGACTAACAATAAATAGTCTCTTATAAGACATTCAATTAAAGTCTTATAACACTCTGTGAGGTAGCCACATTCTATTTTATTAAAAGACAGGTAGGTATTATAACCAATTTACGTAGCACTTTTAAAGAGGGGAATTCTTGTCATTAGAAAATATGTTAGAGTATGTCTACACTACAGCACTAATTCGAACTAACTTAATTCGAATTAGTTAATTTGAACTAAGCTAATTCGAATTAGTGCATCTAGACCTAAAAACTAATTCAAATTAGCGTTTTGCTAATTTGAAGTAGCATGTCCACATTGAGTGGACCCTGGACCGAAGTTAAGGCTGGCCGGAACCAGTGCCGGCAGGGCATCAGGTTAGGACTTAGAGTGTAGAGCTGCTGCCTCAGGCTAGCCCAGGGCTGTGCTTAAAGGGACCCGACTCCCACCCCGGACAGACAGTTCTCAGGGTTCCTCGCTTGCTTGTCTACCTCGATGAAGGACAGCAAAGCAGTCCTGACTTGGAGTGCCCTGAGTGCCCACACTCCGCACATCACAGCACTCGGCCATCAGCCCAGCAGCACTTGCCACAGGCTGCCATCCAGGGGGGGTCAATCAGGGGGGCTGTCAGGATCCAGGAGGCCCTGCAGAAGAGCTTCCACCCCGAGGATCCCGCAGAGCCACTCCAGTCCTCCCCCACCTCCTTCCACTTATCCCTCCTTAGCCCCGCTTCCTGATGTAAAAAATAAAGGACACGTGTGTTCAAAAATAGAAATTCTCTTTATTTAACAAAACTGGGGGGGGGGGGGGGGGATTAACCTCTGGGGAGACTGGGAATAGGAGGTGGGAGAGGGGAAGAGAGAGGGTGGGAAAGGGGAGGGGGAAACCTGGGAGGGGGAAGCCAGGGGAAGAAGGAGGAGGAGAAGTATCAAACTATTGTATGCCATATCTTCAGTACTGTGTACAGATGTGGTCTCCTCACCTCAAAAAAGATATTTTGGCCTTGGAAAGGGTTCAGAAAAGGGCAACTATAATGATTAGGGGGTTGGAACAGGTCCCATATGAAGAGAGGCTAAAGAGACTGGGACTTTTCAGCTTAGAAAAGAGGAGACTGAGGGGGGATATGATAGAGGTCTATAAAATCATGAGTGGTGTGGAGAGGGTGAATAAAGAAAAGTTCTTCATTAGTTCCCATAATATAAGGACTAGAGGACACCAAATGAAATGAATGGACAGCAGGTTTAAAACTAATAAGCGAAAGTTCTTCTTCACACAGCACATAGTCAACCTGTGGAACTCCTTGCCACAGGAGGCTGTGAAGGCTAGAACTATAACAGAGTTTAAAGAGAAGTTAGATAAATTCATGGAGGTTGGGTCCGTGGAGTGCTATTAGCCAGGGGGTAGGAACGGTGTCTTTGGCCACTGTTTGTGGAAGGCTGGAGATGGATGGCACAAGACAAATCGCTTGGTCATTGTCTTCGGTCCATCCCCTCCGGGGTAACTGGTGTTGGCCGCTGTCGGCAGACAGACTATTGGGCTAGAAGGACCTTTGGTCTGACCCAGTACTGCCGTTCTTATGTTCTAAGCTCAGGGTCGGGGGTCTCACTGGACCAACTTGATTTTCATGGAAACCTGCTCCTGGGTTCACATGTGGCCTTTGGTGGCCAGGCTGGCAGCTATCTTGCCCTAGACGGCTGCATTCCTGTGCCTAGTGCGGAGGTTGTGGATGTTGGAGGCCTCCCCCTAAACCTCGATGAGGTCCACGATCTCCGCACAAGACCAGGCGGGCACCCGCCTCTTGCGGCTCCGGGCAGGCTCCTGTGAGCCGCCAGCCTGGTCCTGGGAAGAGGCGGAGGGCTGGGTGGCAGCGGGTGGCTGGCTCGTGCCGTGCCAGGTGCAGGGTCTGCTGGCTGGGTGCTGGCAGGCTTGCAACTGGCACGAGCACCGTAGGCAGACCGTGTCCCTTTAAGGGCTCTGGGGCTGGGAGAGGAGGCAGAAAAGTTTCCCTGGTTGTGCCCAGCGTGGCCACCAGGGCAAGCTGGGAAGGGCTAGCCTCCAACTAGTTTGAATTAAGTGGCTACACAGCCCTTAATTCGAACTACTTAATTTGAACTAGGCATTAGTCCTCGTAGAATGAGGTTTACCTAGTTCGAATTAAGCGCTCCGCTAGTTCGAATTAAGCTTGAACTAGCGGTTTGCATGTATAGACGCTATGAAAGTTTGTAGTATAGACATACCCTTACTGACTATAAACATTTTATAAGATTGATCAACTTTTATTTTAGGCATCATGTAAGGTAAGCTTCCACAGGTTAGACACTTCACCCAGTTCAGTCTAAACATTAGCCTATTTTATAAACCTCAGAATGGTTTGCAAACATTAGCCAAACTTAGCAACAACCCAGTGGAGATAGTTGAGGGCAGAAAAACTGAAGGACTTGCTCAAGACCAAAGTCCTAAATCAGAGCTGCGATTAAGAACTAAGAATTCCATGTTTTCACTCTTATGCTTAATTAGTCTGTGCCAATCTCTTAGAGTATGTCTATACTTGCATCCTAGTTTGATAGTCAATGAAGCGGGGATTTAAATATCCGGCACTTCATCAGCATGATCTTGCCAGCGCGTTACTATGATCAACAGCTGTTTCTAAAGGAGTTTTTTGAGGAGTAACAATAGTTTGAACCAAGGGGTTTGGTTTGAACTAACGCGTCCCGGCGTGCACTTTCGCTTTTGAAACAGCTATTGATCGGAGTAACGTACTGGCGAGATCATGCTAACGAAGCGCAGGATATTTAAATCCCCGCTTCATTGACTATTTTGAATGCCTACATTTGCATCCCTAGTTCAAGTGTAGACACCCTTACTCTTGCAACAACAGAAAAGATATGCTGAATTTGAAAAACTGTAAAATAAATAAATAAAAACAATGCTGTCTTAGGGTCTAGATCCTCAGAATAAATCAAGTTTTTAATTGCGCCATAATGATTTATGCTAGTTGAGGATCTGGTCCTAGGTGTTTCAGTAAGAGTCTTTACTCAGACTAAGACCAAAGGAACTTCCTGGGAAAAGAATGAGTAGTCAGACAGAGTTTATAGCATTGTGTGTGTGCCCCCAGGGAACATAATGACTCAATCTTTTGAACTCTAATCTTTACTGATCAGTTCTGAGTTGAGCGCATGCAAAGCTTGAAGCCTAAGAACAGGCAGATTTATAGAGGCTACATTACATTTAGACAAATTATCTTACCAACAGTAAAATAAAAATAAATAAATAAATAAACCCAGGACTTTACTAATTGCCATTCACAGTTAGCGTCACCTTTTCATGAAGATGTTCACTGCGTGGTATTGCCATTATTGTCACCAAAACTTTCATTAGCTGCAAGCTAATGTCTTTGCAGTCTTCTTGGCACACTTCAATTATTGCTTGTACACAACAAAGCAACTGTTCCATATAAAAGATCTACAAACAAAATGCATGAAATGTGGAAGTTTTGTTAGTGTGAGACACCTTTTCTTTCACAGGCCAGTAAAACTGACACAATCCTCTTAAAAAGTCAGATATTAGTAGATGACAATAATACATAAGAGTAAATTCTGCTTATCCCACTCTTATTCCAAACATACACGCTACAATTTTAAAATGACCTATCACATGTTTTTTGTGGAGTAACAAATCAACTCTTTCTTCCCATGCTTTTTGCTTGGGGAAGTGGTTACCTTGTACAGTTAAGAAAAAGTAATCACCATCCTGCTAACAATATATGCTGAACACCATTCTGAATTTGACAGAGAATTTTGGGATTCCTAGGAAGATTTTCATCTTATCCTGAAACAGAACTTTCACTTCTAAGGCTTCTGCTGTGCCAGTCTCAAATGTTCACATTTTTTAACATGTCAAGGAGCACAGTAATATTGAAATACACAGAAACAAGGAACCCTGATGGTCTGTCTTTTACAGTCAGTTATTCTTAGTTATTGCAACATAAGGGCATGACATTCTGGCCTTACTAAAATCAATAGGAGTTTTGCCATTGACCATAATGGAGCCAGGATTTCACTCAAAATTCTTGTCAATTTGCAAATCTTCTGTAGCAAAGCATGGCAAACCACTGTAGAGAGAGTTTCCATGATTTGCTGTACTCCATGATTTGCTGTCAAAAACTGCACCAACAGGTGAACATGGGTCCCTCTACTTTCTGTATTGTATAACAGAATTAATTTAGAAAAGGCCACATGCCAATTTTGCAGAGCTATCTTAAGGACTCCTTGCTTGAATATCCAGGATATGGTGGTGCTTCCAGTGGAGTAGATCCCTAAGAATAATGGATTTCAGTGTGACAGAATGCTCAGAATTGTCCTGAAAGCATCACTGAAACACATCCCATTAAAACAAAGACAATTAAACAGACCTGCAACACTAGAATAATCTTCTTAAATCTGACAAGGGACTACAAAGAATCTTTTGGAAACAGGGTGTTGACCAACTGCATACTCTCTGAAGATCTCCTTCTAGCCATTCTAAGGGCAGAGGCTTAACGTATCAAATTCCTGCTTAGAAAGAAAGCTAAAATTTTAATGAAGGAGGCTTGGTAGATTTATGGATTTTTCTTCTGTACCATTAACAGAACACTTTGCAAATCTGGAAATAAAAGAAAGGGGTGAAGAACTCCTGAATTTCAACTGTTACACCAGAGAACACACTCCATACTGGAGAAAGAAGCTGCCATATACCAAGCTGAGAGGGTCAAGATATTGAGAACTAAGTCCTTTTAACTGAACTTGTTTGGGTGAACAATTACATTGTTTTTAATCTGATTTAATTATTCTATACATAACAGATGAAGAAGTACACCAAAGAAAAAAAATGCTAACTGATTTTACACAGGACTTTCAGCATATGGCTCTCAAAGAATACAGGCAATTCAAAATAGTACAGTAAGAACTGCCTTCAGGTTCACCTCCCATGAAATCCATCTGCTGCATATTATTTATGCATGTGCTTAATAGCAAATTTTATCATTATGGAAGTGTCTTCATCCTACATTCTTAAGATGAAGGAATCCAAGCCTACAAAGCTTAAATTCTAAAGCTTTTTGCAAAGAACCTTCCCAAATCATCGTTTAAGCATAAAGTCTTTTAGAAATCAAATATTAATATTAAAAAAAATGAACAAAAACATTCTCTTTGTGAAAAATAACATGACAATCACTATTGTCAAGAAAATGTTTGCATCAATCATTTTTACTTAGTTGGACTGCAGGGCTGGGAAGGGTCAAAATACATTCATTTGGATATTGTACACAATGTACAGGAAACCCTCATGATTCGCAGTGGATGTGTTCCTGGCAAATGGCAAAATTCATGAATACTGGGAGCCTAGGCTCCCGACTCCTGCGGTGAGTTCCCTGCGGCTCCTGAACCCACCACGCCTCCAGCAGCCATGGGGAACTCTCCATAGAGGCAGGGAGCAACAGTAAGTTCACCGCAGCTCCTGGCCCTGTCCCTTCTCCCCCAGTTGTGAATATGTGAAAACATGAATAGTGATTCCATGAATCACGAGAGTCTCCTGCATTCATCAAAACAAGGACAAAATTGTGCCTTTGGAGGAATGCAAGTGACTCCCATTGCAGTACATGGGAATGACATTCATGGGCTTAAAAGCAGAAAGTTACCCTAATGTAGATAATTTGAAGTTCTCTATCAGGGAAAATATCAATATTTGATAACAATACTATCAAATAACCCAGTACAGTTTGAAATGAACATATGCAAGACTGTGTGAACTCACAATCACAAATGAAAACTTCTGTAAACAAATTGTAATAACTTAGAACTGCTATTATTTTGGTCACTATTTCCATGGTAAAAGGGGACTTGTCACAGGTGATGTACAGCCTACTGCCATGATTTTCAAATGACAAAATGTGGGCCACATTCAGGTGGCATGCAGATGGTTTTGAAGTATAGTTTGACAATAAGAATCAATTATACTCTATACCTAAAAATAACAAAAGTGCTTTTGGCTTTTAGATGTGGTATGTTAAGACTTAAAGTCTGAACCAGTGGCCTAAGCCCTGGGGTGTTTTGGATTTTCCATTTATCCTTACCTCTTCAGATCGCTGACAGATCTCAGGTTGTGAGAGTGTGTTAGCAAGATTAGACAAATGAGGCTTTAAGACTTGTCTTGGGCAACCTCGGATCACTGCAGCAAGAATCATGAGATAAGATGGCATAGGTGTTTTTTCAAGGGCTGACATGAGTAATTTCAGAGATACCTTAGGGTTAACAAATGTTCCAATCAACTCTGCTGCTTTCACACACTGTAGAAAAGAGAATAAATATAATTTGAGGATTATTTTTAAAACACAAAGACCATTCATCATATTCTGGCCCTTCCTTTTTTATGATTCCAGCTGTTTTTTAAATACTTCAGCAATTGGCTTATACGCTTTTCCACTCACTCAATAATGACTGCATGCATGAAAAACATTTCTTGACATGTGTTCAGAAAGCTCATAATAAGGCATGCAAGCACCCTTCTCAGCATCAGACTCAAAACTTCCATGAGAAAGTTGTAATGCACAGAAATGAAGTATGTAACTTTCAGTGTAACAGATCTTTAGCTTAGGGTGACCACATGTCTCAGATTTCCTGGTTTAGGGTCCCTGCCGTCTCTGCCAAAACTGTTGTGAAGCACACCCTCTACCCTCATAAAATAGAAGTAATCCATTTTTGTTACATTCACACTCTTCTCAAAACTGCATTTTAGAGAAGCAACTTTGTATCCCTCTCTCGCAAGCAGAGGAGTCAAGTATATGTGGCAACCTAGCACTAACATTGTGACTACCATGCAGAAAGAGCCTGCTACTTTCAATCTTTCATTCCTGTAGCTAGCAGGACTGCCAAGTACTATATATCTCTTTCTGGCAGGCAGAGGAGTTCCAGAGCCTAGGCTACAGCACAAGCTCAAACATCTATGCCTCAAATGAATAGCCCCACAACCTAAGCCTGAGTCAGCTGACAGGGGCCAACCATGAATGTTTAATTGCAGTGTAGATATACTCTTATAATGCCCTAACCCAGAAGGGAGCAAACTATGTTGCCCATGGGCCATATCCAGCCTACGAGACCCTTCAGTCTGGCTCCCAAGCTCCCAGCAGGGAGTGGAGTTGTCAGAGCCTTGCTAGGAGGAGTTAGCCCAGGGGTGGGCAATAATTTTTGCCCAGGGGCCACTTCAAAATTTTTTGAAGTAACCCCGGCCCACCCCAGAAGGGGCAAGGCCTAAATGGGAAGGGGCAGGGCCTAAACGGGAAGCTTGATTTGGAAAACTAACTTTGTTGACATTGCCTGGAGTATCTGCAGCCAGTATATGTCAAATCTATTCTACCAATTTTTCAAAAAACAAAATTTAAAAACTGGCAATGGAACAATTCATTACAACTAATTTTTCATGTGTTTTGGTGACAGTAAAAAGAAATAAATAGGAATGAGATTTAGTTAATAAAATAAAAAAATCTGTCCTGAATTCCATTTGATAACTTTGGCTTAATTTTGTAAATGTAGCCACAACTGACAATCTATGAGAGTTCTGCCTGCTGATAAAAATCAGTAAAGAACTGATGTATTTAAGACAGTGCAGTAAAATACACTATTAGAAAAAGTATTCTATTTCTTGTCTAAATACAACAATAGGAAGGAAGCATTTACTTGTATAACTGATGTATTTGAATACCGATTATGGCTATCATATGAACCTTAATGTTATGTTTAGATTATGCACTGAGAGATGAGATAAGTGAAATTAACTAGAAAGAGCATGCACGGCACATATTTTTAAAATGGAATTTGTTGCCCCAAGACACTTACACTTAAATCTGCTCCTTATGATTTTTAGTTGTGGTAAGAGATTAAAAACCTTTTAATAGTCTTAGTTTTGGTCTTCACACCAATAATTCAAAAATTATTTTAACAAACGCACATAAAATCTACAATGTTTAACATCCTCCCTAAAAACATTTAAAATTACTGGATGTCTTGATCATGCATGTGTACTCTGGCAAAATTCCTGTTGATTTCAGCAACAGAATCATTAGAACCATCTTTTTCCACAACAATATTTATTTGAAAGATTTTCTAAAAGATGAATGAGATTCCAAGCACTAGTGACAATCGTAACTTTATTCTATATTCTTTGGGAAGAGTGAGGCGGTCCCTTAAAAGAAATGAGAAAGAAAAGAAATTATGAGCCCAATTCACTCATGTTAGTTGTTTAGGTGGTGAATGCTCTTTTGAGTTCAATTACAGGATGGGGACTTTTCCCAACATGATAAATAAAATGACATTTTAAAATGTATTTATAGTTCATTAAGAATAGTTCAATCTAAGGATGTTAAATTTCGGTTATCTAACTAATCGTATAGACAATACAATTTGTATTGACTACATGACTAGTAGATAAGGACAGCTATGCAGAGCAAAAATAGTCGATACTCCAGTTGACTAGTTGCTTACATTCCCATTTCCATTTTAGTTATATAGACTCAATCCTGAACGTTAGATACTATAGATATCTAAAAAAAGCAAACTTACATTTCTAACCACATTATTCTCTTCATCTAAGCATACTCGGTACAGAGTTCTAAGCAGTAGCTCCATGTGCTGTGTAATGTGGTCCTCAGCATGTAATAACAATATAAACAGAAGCTGAGATGATTTTATTCTTGTTCCCTCAACCCAGTCTGTTATATCATGACAGAGACCTGGAAGAATTTTGGAGAGGTTTCTTGTAACGAGCTCCCGACATCCCAATTCTGGTCGAACCACTAGGAGAAAAAAAAAAGAAAAAAAACCCAGAAGGAAAGTTCAGGATATGTGCTACAAATGCTTTGCAGAAAATTTTAGGAAACATTAACGGTTTAGACTCATAACAAAAATAATGCCTGCTCTGCTTCTATGTGAAGTACAAGATTCAAAGTGCTTGTATAGTTTTATCTATCAGATCTGACATTGAATTTAATAGCACTGCACAACTAAACATTGCTATTAACACTTTGAAAATATAGTTATTAAATAAGTAATGCGAATACCACCCAGGTGTTATATAGCAATTTTCTTTAGTAGAGCTGAAAGCGCTTATATGATTGGAAAGGTGGTATTGACATTACATGATTTATTTAAAATGTCTAAAGGAGAGAGGAAGGGAAATAAGAAACTCACCCCCAACATGGCAAAAACATCTTAGCCAATTTCAAAGTGACAAAAAGCAAATAAAAATGAAAAAGATTACCTCCTATTTACAGTAAAACTCCATTAGTCCGGCATCCAATGCTCCGGGACTCCTGATGGTCCGGCACCATCAGGAACCCGGAATTGCTGGGGCAGCCGGACAGGCTTCCCCCATTCAGCTGCTGCTGAAACTGACCAGCAGCTGAATCGGGGAAGCCGGGAGCAGAGCAGCTGGGATGCTGCCGGGTTGGTCCCATAGCGCTGCCCCTCGGGGCTGCGGGACCAACCTGGCAGCACCCCAGCTGCTCTTGGGGACGCCTGGGGCAGAGCAGCTGGAGTGCTCCCGGGTTGGTCCCGTAGCGCTGCCCCTCGGGGCTGCGGGACCAACCTGGCAGCACCCCAGCTGCTCTTGGGGACCCCTGGGGCAGAGCAGCTGGGGTGCTGCCGGGTTGGTTCACTCATGTTAGTTGTTTAGGTGGTGAATGCTCTTTTGAGTTCAATTACAGGATGGGGACTTTTCCCAACATGATAAATAAAATGACATTTTAAAATGTATTTATAGTTCATTAAGAATAGTTCAATCTAAGGATGTTAAATTTCGGTTATCTAACTAATCGTATAGACAATACAATTTGTATTGACTACATGACTAGTAGATAAGGACAGCTATGCAGAGCAAAAATAGTCAGCAAAAACCAGCAGCGTCAGTTTCACCAGCAGGCTGAATCCGGACGCCTGGGGCAGAGCAGCTGGGGTGCTGCCGGGTTGGTCTTGTAGCGCCGCCCCTTGGCGCTGCGGGACCAACCCGGCAGGACCCCAGCTGCTCTGCCCCAGGGCTCCCCAAGTCAGCCGCTGCTGAAACAGATCAGCGGCTGATTCCAGGAAGCCCGGGGCAGCGCAGCTCTGCCCTGGGCTTCCTGGAATCAGCCGCTGCTCTGTTTCAGCAGCGGCTGAATCGGAGACCCCTGGGGCAGAGCAGCTGGGGTCCTGCCACGTTGGTCCCGCAGCGCCGTCCTTTGGCTCTGCGGGACCAACCCGGCAGCACTCCAGCTGCTCTGCCCCAGGCGTCCCCAAGAGCAGCTGGGGTGCTGCCGGGTTGGTCCCGCAGCCCCGAGGGGCAGCGCTACGGGACCAACCGGGCAGTACCCCAGCTGCTCTGTCCCAGGCGTCCCCAAGAGCAGCTGGAGTGCTGCTGGGTTGGTGCCGTAGTGCTGCCCCTCAGCGCTGCGGGACCAACCCGGCAGCACCCCAGCTGCTCTATTGCAGGCATCCCCGATTCAGCTGCTGCCGAAACTGACCAGTAGCAGCTGAATCAGGGATGCCTGGGGCAGAGCCGGACTATCGTAAGGGGGGGCTACGAGGGGTCTGGGGTGGCATCCCCTCCCACCCCACTCCAGACCCCTCATAGCCCCCCCTTCTGATAGTCCGGCATATCTGATAATCTGGCACCCCCTGGGTCCTAAAGATGCCGGATTATTGGAAGTTTCCTGTACTGTTATAATGTGAGGCTGAGAGGTCTGATTTTAAAAATTAAACTGAAGCAAATGAAAACAAAATAATAAGAAAAGCTGGACTTCTAAACAAATTTGTAATGGACTTAAAGTGCAGCAGGGGAGGTTTAGATTGGACATTAGGAAAAAATTCCTAACTGTCAGGGTGGTCAAATATTGGAATAAATTGCCAAGGGAGGTGGTGGAATCTCCCTCTCTGGAGATATTTAAGAACAGGTTAGATAGACATCTGTCAGGGATGGTGTAGACGGAGCTTGGTCCTGCCTTGAGGGCAGGGGGCTGGACTCGATGACCTCTCGAGGTCCCTTCCAGTCCTATGATTCTATGATTGGTGGTGTCAGCCATGAACAGCACTCAGAAGACTTAGAAAAAGCATAAGAAACAGTAACTACAACCAAGCAACCAATATCCTCATGCTCTCTAACAGAAAAGATTTCAATTGTATCTAGCAGATTCTAAACACTAGATCTAGACGTAACCAGCCAAGAACAACAGCCTGAGGTGCTGGATGTGGAAAAACAGAAACTAAGACAATGGTACTGGAAAAGGAAGTTTGCATTAAAATACTTTTAGAAAAATCAATACAGGTTGAAACTCTTTTAACTGGGACACTCTGGTCTGGCAGGACCATGCATGTTCCAGGACCAGAGAGTCCCAGTGGAGGGCTAGCTCCAGGGCAGCAGGAGCCCCATGAGCGGCAGCAGGAGCTCGGTGCAGAGGCTGCGGGGCAAGCAGGAGCAGGAGCCAGGATCTGCACTGGGAACCCGGAACGCAGAGGCAGCAGGGCTACTGGGCACTGCAACAGGAGCCTAGGATGCACACAGGTGGCAGGGCTGCCTGGTGCAGCAGTGGGAGCCCAGTGAGCAGAGGAAGTGGGGCTGCCTGGTGCAGCAGCAGGAGCTGGGCACAACAGCAGGAGCCCGGTGTGCAGAGGTTGTGGGGTGGCCTGGCAGAGCAGCAGGGGCTGACAGGGCAGCGGGGCCAGCAAGAGGGGGGAGTCACCTGGGAGGGCAGCAGTCGGGCCAGGGCTGGAGGGGGCTGGCAGAAGAGGGGACAGAAATGAGTCAGGCAAAATCCCTCATCTGGGACCAGTGAGGTCCCAATGGTGTCAGACCAGGGAGGTCCAACCTATAGAATTATCTACTATATATTTTAGAGAGTTTGTCTGTTTGATCAAGCACTCCTCCTAAATGGTAAGATTTACGACCACCAAATTTGAAATACAGCTTCCTCTTATTGTAACTGAAAACAGCATAAGGTTTTGGTTGTGCCAAGAAAGTGGGTTGTGTCAGGAATGGGATTGATTCTCATAAAACCAAACAGAAAAGACCCAGAACCACCAAATCAAGAACAGGTTGAACTTCTAATCTGGCACCCTCGAAAACTGACTGGTGCCAAACTAGGAATGTTAAATATTGATTAATTTAATAGTTAAATAACCTCATGAATTCTTATCAGTTATTCAGCTATTCTATAGTCCCCAGGGTGGGGCCAGTAGCCAGTGCAGTCCGGCTCCTCTCCCAGGGATCCCCCTGCCACTCCATATTGCTTCTGTATCAGAGGCAGCAGTGCAGGGTGGCAGGCAGAAGCTGGCCTGCAAGGGGAGACGGTTTAAAAATCACCTCCCCTCGTGGACCGGCTGCTTGTTGCCCTGTGCTGCTGCCGCTAATAAAGAGGCAGCAGTGCAGAGTGAAAGCAGCCCTTGTCCTGAGGGGGATGTGAACTCCCAGACCTGGTGCAAGCTGGAACTGAGCTGGGCTGCCTACCCGCTTAGATCCTCAGACACTTTAAATGCAGAGCTGCAGCAAGGATAGGTCCTGAACCCATCGCAAGCCAGGACTGAGCCCAGCTGCTGGCCAGCCTGCTAAAAAATTTACTGGTAAGTGGGAGCGGGAGGGAGTGAAATGCGTGTATACTATAGCATTAGCCTATACGCTCTTGCTTATCAGTTAACTGACTACACTATTACATTCCTGTGTCAAGCCAGAAAATTTGCTAAACCATGGGAGGTCAATATTGTCTAGCAACATTACTAACACTTCCTCTGCTTAATGGGCTCTAAGTCATCTAGAGGTAAATTAGAGCTAAAAGTAACAGCACAGAACACTGAGAGACAGGTCTGATGGCTGTGAACAAACTTCATGGGACCATGGGAAACTTGGCCATACCCACGATAGGTGGGCATCCGGCTAATTAAAATCATGCAGGACCACAGATGTTGCTGGACCAGCGAGTGCTGGACTAGAGAGGTTCAGTTCTGAAATGCTGAAGGAGACTGAATCAAGCCAGAAACATAGGATGAACCTGGAATCGGATTGCTTCTCAATAAACCTTACAGAAATGGAGATAAAATGGAATGGAAGAGAGCACTTGGGATTGTAAGAATTGACAATGAATAGCTATGGTCAGATGAAGAAATCTGCTTGAAAAAACAAATATGGAATAGCACTCTATTGACCTAAGGCAGAAAGTTTTCTTTAAAGGATTCTGACCATTCCTTTTCAATTGTTCCTTCATTTCAGATGATCAAATGCGGACATTTTATCCCTGTAGCTACTTGCTGTCAAATATTTTTTCCCCTTCACTATGAACTATTTGCATCTGTATCCCAAGGCAATGGTTGCTCAATGGAAAACCATTGAATTGCTAAGATGGCATTGACTATTAGGCCAGACTCCACTCCTTTCCACCCCCACTTGCAGTGTCTGTCACCATGAAATCAAAGCACATTAACATGGGGGTGTCAGGCTCATTAGCTTGCAAGTACAAAAGAATGGTTAAGGAAAATGCATTACAGCCAATAATGGAAAAGAAGGAATTCTATATTCTGAAATATAACTGTACAATGAATCACTCATCATTATGGAATTTACAAAATATGTTTTAAAAAGGAGGCAAGCAGAAGCAAATGTTAAAACATAATCACAAAGAACAAAAAATAATTTAAAATACCAGAAACTGAAATATAAAACATGGTACACACACATACATAAATACAAAACTTACAATAAGACACCCTAAATTCCTATTCTCATTTCAAGACACGCTTAAACTCAGTGGAAAAGTCGTCCTTCTCTCTTTCATCATATATAACTACAGAAAACCTATCAGATGCAATTTGACAATAAAAAGTAAATGACAAGAAGGTATCTTATAGTAATTAACAACATATGAGGGCTGAAATACAAAATTACTGGGTAATTTCCTCAGAACGCTCTGCAATTATTTATTAATTTTTTTCTCTGAAGACCTAAATACAGAACTTTAGCAAACAAAACAAATAAAAAAACCTGATGCAACTTGGGATAGTTGGGGGTGTTGCCCAACACTGTGAAATTCATTTATTTTGATAAGAATATTGTCTCATACAGCTCTGTAGCAAAGACTGGCTCATAAAGGAACTCAATTTTCTACTAGTGGTAAGTTCTATAAAAATAATTCCACTAGAAACAATGTTCAAACATGATGCAATTAAATACTAACCAAAATGTTATTTTAATTAACGTAGATCACCAAGGTTCCCTCCTGTGGTACATTTCCTCTTTCATGGTAGGATCACCAAAACTGATCAGCTTTTCTGTTCCCACATCAATCTCACTCATAAAACACACACTATATATAACACATATCCTTGATGATAAGTATTAATTTATAGGCGATGCCTGCATTTGTGCCTCTTCTGAAAATGGTCTAGGTAAATACAATCCTGAAGAGGACACCAAAGACTGCCCTGAAAACAGCACCGGTGATATAGACAATGACAATCTGAACAGTGAACTGCTCTTAGGACAGGTTGAACTTCTCTAGTCCGACACTCTAGTCCACGGGAGGTCAATATTGTCGAGCAGCTTTATCAACACTTCCATTGCTTACTGGGCTCTTTGAAAACATTTAGGGGTAAATCAGAACTAAGTAACAGCATACAACATTGAGAGCCAGGACTGGTGGTTATAGACAAACTTTATGGGACCACAGGAGACTTGGCTATAGACATAAGTGGACATCTAACTAACTAAAATCATGCTGAACCATGGATATTGCCGGATTAGAAAATGCTGAATTAGAGAGGTTCAACCTGCACCAATTTTTAAAGGTGCATCTTAACTGATCCTGGAATTTTAAAAAATGTATTGCCACCTATTCTAGAATATAAAACACTTGTGAAAATGTAGCAACTGGTGTAGGAGATTATTACCTAAAACCAATAATTTGGGATGATAATATTTGTAGCAAAATCTGATCTGATTCAAGAGTTTGGTGCAGATTATCAGGTCTTTCCAGTTGCATAAAATAACAACTTCTTTCCCCCACGGGGAATTCCTAGATTCCTCAAGTGAAAACTATCAACATGTCCGAGAAACTGAGTAACGTAAAAGGACTCATTGCAGAGATACATTGCTGAGAAGAGTGGATACAAATATTTTTTAATAAAAAAATATTGTTTTAAATTTAAAATCAGATTTTTAATTAAAAAAATATTTTTAAATGAGAAATTTAGTATAGATAACAGTTACAACTACATCTCCTTACACACATACTACACATACACTTACAGTTTCATAAAAATGAATTAATGGCTCAAGTCTGTCCAACCTAACTACAGTACTAGCTCTTGTTTCTTCAGAGTTCTGGGCTTTCAATTGCTGGTTCTCAGCAGACTAAAAAGTAACATGTGCAAAGAAAGAAATAAGCTGGATAGGATTGGTTTTGTCCTGTGCTTATGTGGTAGTGGACTTTGGTCAAGCACAGCAGAGAAGTTAGTTAAGAACTCGTCTTAAAGACAGAGACAATATATAGGAAAGGACAGGGGCAGCACAGAAAGGAACAGTGGCATCAACTGGAAAGAAAAAGGGAAGACATTATTCAGCACTGGGGATGTGAAGGACTAGTCGACTATCCGATAAGCAAATGGTTATTGGATAGTCAACAGGCTTGTCGACTAGTCACTTCCCCGCCTTGCTGCTTCTATCAGAAAGAGGGAGCAAGTGGGGGAGACTGGGGGTACTTCAAAGCAGCAGCACCGTGTGCAGCCTGGGGCCAAATCCTGGGCTCCGCATGGCGCTGCCCTTTGAAACGTGGCCGTGGCCTCTGCACAGAGATTCAAATACAGAATTAATAGAGCAAGCATTTATTTTTATTTCCAATGGAAGTATCCTTTCAGAGGTACGATCATCTTTCATGCTCACGGCAGTTCCATCATTCAGAACCGTGAGGAAGTTCCAGACTACTTATGTGACTTGGTACAGTTCACTTACTTTCTGTGTCTCAGATTCCTATTTGTCAGAGGATATAACAAATCCTTTCACCCACCTTTTGAATATCTGTGTATTTATAGTGTAACCGTATTATGTGTTTGTAAAGATCCTAACACAATAGGGTTCTTGTCTCAACTAGGGCCTCAGGCAATACCTTTTGGTAAATAACTATTTATAACAACGAGGATAAAATATTTCCTTTCCATGACAATCCTCCTTTCCTAAGGTGAGTTAAAATGGGGTTTGGAATCAATTGGGTGAAGTCATACTAGTTTCTGTTATTTTTGTTTTTATTATTGAAGCTTCCCTTCATCATGCTTACTACCATAATTTTAATATGGGTAACAAACAGCAGCATCATCTCTTCCTATATATAAAAACGTGTTTCCTGCCAGATAACATTGGGCAACAGAACGACGTCATCAGCGTCAACAGGCTCTCAGCAAAGCAAAAGTGGCCAGAGAGAGGGGGGTAAGCGAGTGTAGCGAGCAGAGGGAGCAGCCTCCTAGTTTCATAGAATCATTGGGTTAGAAGAGACCTGAGGAGGTCAACAAGTTCAACCCTCTGCCCAAAGCAGGACCAATCCTAACTAAACCATCCCAGCCAGGGATTTGTCAAGCTGGGACTTAAAAACTTCTAGGGGTGGAGGTTCCATCGCCTCCCTAAGTAACCCATTCCAGTACATCACCACCATGCTGAATAAAGGGGAATAATCACTTCTCTAGATCTGCTGGCAATTCTCCTCCTAATGCACTCTAATATGCCGTTAGCCTTCTTGGGTACAAGGGCACACTGTTGACTCATATACAGCTTCTCATCCATTGTAATCCCCAGGTTTTTTTTCTGCTGAATTGTTGCTTAACTAATTAGTCCCCAGCCTGTAGAAGTGCTTGGGATTCTTCCATCCCAAATGAAGGACTCTGCACTCCCCCTTGTTGAACCTCATCAGATTTATTTTGGCCCAGTCCTCCAATTTGTCTAGGTCAGGGGTGAGGAACCTAAGGCCCGGGGATGTGGCCCCTATATTGCCTGGATCCGGCCCCCGAGGCTCAGGGCTCCACGCCCCCAGCACTGGAGCCCGCACCGGGTCTCCAGCCCCCTCCTTCCCTGCCATTCCTCCACGGGGCTAGAGCACACAAAATATACTAGCCTGGCCCCTCCTAGGATCTGGTATGCGAGGGAAATGTGTGGAGTGTCTTTCTCCTTCTCAGTCAGAGATCACGTCAGTGAAGGTTTGTTTTGGGATTTTTTTGCTTCTCACTTGTGTGTGGCTCCCAACTGATTTTTCTGTGGGCCAATGGCCCTCAACCCAAAAAAGGTTCCCCATCCCGGTCTAGGTCACTATGGACCCTAAGCCTACCCTCCAGCATATCTAACTCTCCCCCTAGCTTAGTGTCATCTGTGATCTTGCTGGGTGTGCAATCCATCCCCGTATCTAGGTCATTAATAAAGATTTTGAAAAAAAACTGGCCCCAGAACCGATCCCTGGGGCACTCCGATTGACACTAACCGCGGACCAGACATTAAGCCATTGATCACTAACTACTGAGCCCAACAATCTACAGGCAGTCCCTGACTTACGCGGATCCGACTTATGTCGGATCCGCACTTATGAACGGAGCTTTCTCGCCCTGGAAGTCGGGGCGAGAAAGCCCCGTTCGTAAGCTGCTCCGGTGCCCCTGGTCTGCTGGAGACCGTCTCCAGCAGACCAGGGGCACCGGGCGGGTTCCCGCGCTTCTGAGGCTTTGCCAGAGGAAAGCCTCGGAAGCGCGGGAACCGCTGCTGCTGCCACTTGGGTGCCGGTGCCTGTGGTCTGCTGGGGACCGTCCCCAGCAGACCACAGGCACCGGGACCCAAGCGGCAGCAGCGGGCGGGTTCCTGCGCTTCTGAGGCTTTGCCAGAGCAAAGCCTCAGAAGCGCGGGAACCCCCGCTGCTGCCGCATGAGACCCGGTGCCTGTGGTCTGCTGGGGACGGTCCCCAGCAGACCACAGGCACCCGGACTGAAGCCGCAGCCGCGGGGGGGTCCCGCGCCTCTGAGGCTTTGCCAGAGCAAAGCCTCAGAGGGGCGGGGAACCGCCGCTGCTGCCGCTTCAGTCAAAGCGGCAGCAGCGGCGGTTCCCCGCGCCTCTGAGGCTTTGCTCTGGCAAAGCCTCAGAGGCGCGGGACCCCCCCGCGGCTGCGGCTTCAGTCCGGGTGCCTGTGGTCTGCTGGGGACCGTCCCCAGCAGACCACAGGCACCCAGACTGGAGCGGCAGCAGCGGCGGTTCCCCGCGCCTCTGAGGCTTTGCTCTGGCAAAGCCTCAGAGGCGCGGGACCCCCCCGCGGCTGCGGCTTCAGTCCGGGTGCCTGTGGTCTGCTGGGGACGGTCCCCAGCAGACCACAGGCACCCTGACTGAAGCCGCAGCCGCGGGGGGTCCCGCGCCTCAGAGGCTTTGCCAGAGCAAAGCCTCAGAGGCGCGGCACCCCGCTGCCGCTGCGGCTCTGCTCCCCGTGTCCCTGGTCTGCTGGGGGGGGGGGGGGCGCAGCTAGTGTGCTCCCCCCCCCCCCCCCAGCAGACCAGGCTTTTGTTTTGGACTCTGGGGCAGAGCAGCTGGGGCGCTGCCGATTGGTCCTGCAGTGCCCGTGGGCACTACTGGACCAACCCGGCAGCACCCCAGCTGCTCTGCCCCAGGTCCTGATTCAGCCGCTGCTGGTCAGTTTCAGCAGCGGCTGAATCAGGACGTCTGGGGCAGAGCAGATGGGGTGCTGCTGGGTTGGTCCAGTAGCACCCCAGCTGCTCTGCCCCAGGCGTCCCCAAGTCAGCTTCTGCTGAAACTGACCAGCGCTGACTACAGGAAGCCCCAGGCAGAGTTGCTCTGCCCCGGGCTTCCTGGAATCAGCTGCTGATCAGTTTCAGCAGCAGCTGACTTGGGGATGCCTGGGGTTCTTAAGTTGATTCTGTATGTAAGTCAGAACTGGCGGTCAGTTTCAGCAGTGTCTGAATCTGGACGCCAGTTCCGACTTACATACAGATTCAACTTAAGAACAAACCTACAGTCCCTATCTTGTACGTAACCCGGGGACTGCCTGTAGTCACCTTTCTATCCACCTTACCAGTCCATTTATCCAATCCATACTTTCTTAACCTGCTGGCAAGAATATTATGGGAGAATATATAAAAAACTATGCTAAATTCACAACTACTAAGATTGCTTAAAGTGTTCTTTTACATTCAGAACACTGACCACAACATTCATGAACAGAGCAAAAATTTCCATCAACCTTCGTTTCAGAAATTAAAAAAACCCTGTCATTATCTTTACAAAGGGAAAATATGAATGATAGGCACTTATATAAAAACTCACGAGGCTGACCATCTATTAATATGAAGAGCCTGTGACTCATGGCAAGTATGTCTTCTCAGAGAAACCAAAAGCATTTTTTATCATTTACATGTCCCAAAATACTATAACTTACATCACAGAAAAAAAAATTAAAAAGAATAACAGATTAATCTGACTGCCTTGAAAGCTGAACAGTGCAGTCAGGTTAGTTACCATTATGAAGTACTTCCCCTTTCAATCAAGCATTACCAAGCAAAACAATTTTAACAAAAATATCATTTAAAAAGAGAAAGGACGCTGGAAACCTCCGTCATGGAAAGGATTTTGCTGTTGAGGACATGACTGGCAGATAAGGAGAAGTCAAGCATGATCTTGTTCTTTCCCACCACAAGAGCTTTTTGTTCTATTAAATCTTAGTGTAAAAATCAACTTCAACCCTCTCTTGCACCAACATCCATATGCATAATTTTAAACATACACTTCATAAACCTAAGCCAGAAAACAAGCTTCATGCCACAACATAAAAGTTAAAGCTACCAATAAATAATATGGTGCAAGCATTTAGCCTTTTTTGCATACCTAGTTTTCCTTGGAAAATAAAAGAAGGTAGTTCTGCTTTAAGATGCGATGATCTGGCTAATGGTATTGTATCGACTGTACAATTAGTCAGATAATCGCTTTTTATACGATTAGTCAATAAGCACCTCTGCAGAGCCGTGGGGGTAACTCCAGAGGAGCTGACTCGAGCTGGGACTGAGCAGTCTTGGCTTGCGCCAGCTCTGGAACCACCCGCGCTGGAGCTCTTCATTTTAAATGTATTAAGAGCCCAGAGGCTCTTAATACATTTAAAATGCAGAGGTGCAGCGATCAGTGCGAGCTGGAACTGCTTGGTCCTGGCTCACACTGAGTCCAGCAGCTCCTGTCCGCTGTGAACAGGGGCTGGTGCCAGAGCAGCCCGTTTGCAGCAGCCAGGGTTGGCCGTGGACAGGGGTTACTTGGCGGCAACTGCCCCTGTCCGTGGGGGGACGCAGCTGCATCCCCTATCCCCCCTGCTGCCTCTAATAGAGGTAGTGGGGGAGGGGTAATAGAGGGGCAGGTGGCACTCCAAGATTGTGCTGGGGGAACCGACTTTTAAGCCAGCTCTCCCCAGCAGTGGCTCCTGTCCCACCCTTGCTACCTCTCATAAAGGCAGCAAAAGGGGGGGTGCCACAGAGAGGACGGATAAGCAGGGACTGCTTGCATCCCTGCTCGCCCCGTGCTTTCTGCGGCACTTCTGCTTTTGAAATGTACAAGAGCCTCATAGGCAGCCTCTGAGCAGCCTCTGCTCGCGCTGTTTCCTACTGTACCTCTGCCTCCCCTGACCCCCGCAGAGACGGTGTGGAGGGGAAATGGACTTTACTAGTTCCTCCCAGCACCAGCTCCTGTCCCCCCCGTTGCTGCCTCTCTCTGATAGAGGCAGTGGGTGGGGGAGGGGAACGACCAGTCAAGTTGACTATCGGATAATCATTGCTTATCGGATAGGCACCTAGTTGCTTACAACCCTATTCTGCTTAACTCTTTCCATTTCTCCCCCTCTGCTGGATGACTTTACATCTACTTACAAGTTTAATATAATTTTGAAGCAATCTTGCCCTCCATTACATTTCTTTGAATGATTGATGATATTCCATGAATACTTGTGTCTCAGTCTCGCTTTTCAGGAAGGGCTTAATGTCTCAGAGCATGTCCACACTAGGAAATTATTTTGAAATAACTAAATTCAAAATAACTCCTGAAATAGCAAAATTGAAATAGTGTTTCCCCACTATGGGGGAGCTCCAAATTAGTCCAAGGCAGACTCAGTTATTGTGGACACGCTACCTTGACTTAAGACCCCCAGGAAACACTGGGGAGTAATTACTTCAAATTACTCTGAGGGTAGTTATTTTGAAATAGCAGCAGCAGAGCATCCACACTAACGATATTTCAAAATAACTATTTTGAAATAAGTGGTATTCCCCAAGGAAGTCAGGAATACAAATTTTTGAAATAACTAGCCCATTATTTTGAAATAATTCTCTAGTTTAGACCAGGGCTCAGGATCTCTCACTCACCCACCTTCTCTTCTTATCTCTGTTCCCTTTCCTCATGGCTGCGTTTAGACTGGTAAATTTTTCCGCAAACTTGCCAGCTGTCTACACTGTCCGCTTTGAATTTGCGCAAGAACACGGACGATCTAATGTAAGATTGTCAGTGTTCTTCCACAAATACAATGACTCTCCTGTTCGGGAAAAAGTCCTCTTGTGCAAATGCTTTTGCGCAAGAGGGCCAGTGTAGACAACTGAGAACCATTTCGTGCAAAAAAGCCCCGATGGCGTAAATGGCGATCGAGGCTTTCTTGCACAAAACCGCATCTAGATTGGCACGGACGCTTTTCTGCAAAAGCATCCGTGCCAATCTAGATGCTCTTTTCCATTAAAAGCATTTGCGGAAAATCATGCCGGTCTAGACACAGCCCTCATGTTTACCGCCTTAAACAAGCTTAACATAAACATAAGAATGGCCATACTGGGTCAGACCAATAATTCACCTAACCTAGTATCTTTTCTTCTAACAGTGGCCAATACCAGCTGCTTCAAGGAGTAATGAACAGGACAATTACCAAATCATCTATGCCCTGCCATCCAGTCCCAGCTTATGGCTGAGTGTAGGGAACTGCAATATCATTTTATCCTTTTCAACATTCAACTCTTTGTTCACTCTCCTCTCATATATGTTTAGGCATTTTTGGAGAAAGCAGATTTAAATATTTTACAAACCACCACTTAAATCAGTGACTGCATATGGTAATGAGTCTTATCCCATTCTCTTCAATTATTTTGGGACAGACTGTGATAGCCTCTTTCACAAGGAGTACAAATTATTTTATGTGAAGTCCCATTAAGACCAACTGGACTATTTTCAGGATAATGAATAATGTACTATCAAACGTGAGTAAAGGCATCACAATTTAGCCCTATATGGCTTTAGCCCTCGTCATTTACTTTTATTTCTGATAACAATAGAACAGGAATTAATTCAGGTGGGAAAATAGGATGCCAGAGGTTATAGGAAAACCTGAAATGATGCCATTTAATAAATCTGAATATTGCAGCAGAACTGCAATATTGAGGATGTACAGTGAGGCACCTGGGACAGAGGCTCAGCACTACTTCTAAATTGATTGAAATCCAACTAGTGGATGGAGTATTGTTTTTATTTTAAAAACATAAAAATGGTTCCTCTACTAAAGAAACATGCTAACTGATAGTGAAACTAGGTCTGGGATAACACTGTTTTAGGAGAAAACAGAAATGTCTATATTAATGTATGAATTAATTTTAGTCATCAGTCCAAGCTGTTGTGTATTCTGACCACTCGATGTACCAGGAATAATTTTGGCCTTATCCTCTGCCATTAGTTCTACATTTTTCTGAACTATAGATATTCCCCAACTAAATTTCACAAGTTATGTAAGTCTCCCGATTAGTGAAAACACAATCTTAGTTTTGTTTGTTTTAAGATTAACTGTACACTTTACTTATATATTCTCATTTTCAGGTACTGCCTCTTCTTTTTGACAGCATGCGCATGTTCTGTTAATGACTGCAGGGGTCAGGGTAAAATGACTAGCAGTACTACTTCTGAAGTGTTCTCAATTATTAACAGACTCTTCTTCCTCCCCTGAACTGGAGATGAAGGAACCAAAATTTTGGAGGCTGATTAAGGTAAGAAACGGGGAGCAGAGGAAAGGGTAAAGAGATCCCTACACCTGATTAAGGCATCTACTGAGAACAGAGATGCAAGTCTGAACAGATGAATAGCAGTAGAAAAGGTATGAGACCAGGACATAGAAATGCAGAGGAGGAATAGGAACTCCCAAGGCTTGATTCAGTACATCACTGAACACTGCTACAGAGAGAGGGAAGTACCTTTTATTTAGTGAACAAATTTCAACTTTACATTTTCATAGATGTTAACTGTAATAACATCTAGTGACCACTTAAACTGAACATTTCCAGTAATCTGATTCTTGCATTATCCTCCACACAAGAGTCTCAAATACAGCAGGGGTGGTCTTTGTTGCATTTTCTTTCCTCCTCTTCTACTGATTTTATTTGTTGCTCTGACAGAGTAGTCTGTATGATTAATGGCAAACCCCACTATATCTGCAAACAACAGCAGTGACTGAGGCGCTTGTCATAGATTGACAAAATTTGAAAACTACTTTATGTTGACTTAATATCTTGCTCAAATAATAAAATTCAAACCAAGAATGTATATTCAATAAACCAGATTAACTTTCTTACACACAGACTTGGCATCCATTTCAGGACAGGTTGTACCTTCCTTAACTAGGACTCCCTGGTCTGGCATGAACCACGAGTGTTCCTGGACCACAGAGCCAAGGAAACAGTAGGTCTGGCAGCAGGGGGAGCGTCGTAAAGGGCACTGGCAACTCAGAGGGGAGCCCAGAGTGTGTGTGTGGTGTGGGAGTTGGAGGGCAAATGGACAACATGGCAGGGAATTCTGGCCCCAGTGGAGCTCCCTAGCCGGGGACTTCTGGTCCCAGCCAGGGAGATCTGGCCCCAGCCCCAGCCCCGTTCTAGCTACAGCAGCCGGGGAACTCCAGCACCAGCCCCAGGAGCCAAGGAGCTCTGGCCTGGGCATAGAGCTCTGGCCCCATCTCTCTGCCCCAGCTGTGGAGGTCTGGCCCCAGCTGCGGAGCCAGGTGGTGCAGCTCTGGCCATAGTGCTCCAGCATTGGCAGCAGTAGGGCTGGAGAGAACCTCAGGGGGCTGAGGCAGCAGTAGGGGCAGGCTGGAGCCATAGCCCAGTGGCAGCATGGCCACAAGGGTAGGGACCGTCCCTGATCCAGCAAATCCCCTCATCCGGGATCAGTCAAATTCCCAAGGTGCCAGACCAGCAAAGTCCAATCTGCATCACAGACAAGGATAGTGGTAGAAAGATTCCATCTGTGCTGGAAAAAGTTCCAAATTATCCACAATATTGAAAACTGACTATAACAGTCCATAGCTGTTATGAAAATAAAGATAGTGATATGGCTATGTCTGTACTGCGAGCTAGAGATGCGACTCCCCTGATCATGTATACACTCTCACACTAGCTTGATGAGAGCTAGCATGAGTACAAATAGCAGGGTAGTTGCAGTAGCCTGAGTAGTGGCAGCAGAAAACAAGCATGAGCCATATGAGTAATCCTACCAGGAACCAGTGGCTATGTACTAAGCATAGCTCAGTCATGCCTTCACTACCCCTGTTGTTAGCATAATACTATTCTTTATGCTCATGCTAGCTCTCAAATATCTAGCACAAGTATGCACTGGTAACATGTGAGCAGGGTCAGAGGGCCATGTGTCCTCCACCATGCCATTGGCAGGAGGAGCAAGCAGAGAGTCTCTGGGTTGTCCAGGGGATTGGTGGGAAGGCCTGGCCCCCTTACCCCCCCCCAACTCACTGGTGGCAGTAGGGGGAAGTGGAGCAACCTGGCTCTGATCCCCAGCTGCCAACTCATCATCTGGGGAGAGGAGTGTAACCAACCCTCTGCAATCACTGGCAGGAAGCAGAGTGACAAAGCCCACAGCTGGGGAGTGGAGACACATTGTTTCACTCTCCCCGCTGCTGCCGGTGACTTGCAGGGGGACCAGACCCTACTGTGGATGCCAGACCTCCACTAGTTCCCTGGTCTGCATTGCTGGGGGAGAGCTTGGGGGAAGAAGCACGACAGGGGCAGAGCAGAGGTGGAGAAGAGGCCAGGCATGGGTGCAACAGGACAGGAAGAGGTGACGCAGGAGTGGGCTATGGGGCGGAGGAGGCATTTTCCTGCCCCTCCCCTAGGCGATGCAGGGAGGAGTCACATGAAAGAAAGTGGTCAGGGGACCCCCCTGCATCCTTCTTCACCAATCATCTCTACAAACAGGTGTCTATGAGCCACAAATCACATTCTCATGGACATAATCATTAAATTATAAACTTAGTTTTCACTAGATGTGACAGCTCTGGGTAGACCAATATATTTTAAGAAATTGGAACAGAATGGTAGGAAGACATACATTACACATTATACATTACATTACAATAGAACACTTGATAGACAAAAATGAGTTTGTATCAATACAGAAGAAAATAAATTGTTGCAACTTTTTATTAAAAGTCTGTATAATCTGTGAATGGAAGCCAAATACAAATTAAATCACATGGTTTTGTTCTGTTTGTATTTTAATTCGAGCAGATGTGTTTCTCCATGGAAAAAATACCCTAGATTTTTCTTACTGGGCAAAAAGGAAAAATAAGTTCTGTAGAAAACTTGTGAAAACTATCTGTGCTCCTGCACCAATTCTGTACAACCTTTATAGATAAAAGTAATATGTACATGAAGTTTGTGTTTAAGTTAATTAAAATGGGATTTTCTAATGCACTCAGTGTAGGCTTAACTCTGTTTCTATTGAAGTCAATGGGAGTTTCACAATTAAAATAAATGCTTTAACTGAAACCATTTCTTTGAAAGCTGAACTACCCTTAATCAAATGCATAAGCAGAACTTAAGTCTGAGTGCCTTCAGGTCCCATTTAATGTAATGGGAGCAGAGGGGACACAGCCCTTCACAAGATCCATCCCATAGACAAGTATGGATGCCTCAACTGCCTTCAAGTATTTATTTTTCACATCATCTTCTTCCCTTTTTAGTATCTTTTATGCACTTATAGCTATTGAAGATGAGCTTTTGAAACTATTTTTTTTTTGCTTCCTGAATACTTTTCTATAATACTTACCTCCTTCAGGATAATGAGATGGTGTTGAATAAAAGTCAAGCTTATCCTTAATGTCCTCTTCATTCTCTTTTTCCCACTGCAAGCCTATCTTCTTCCAATAACTCATAGCCAGTTGCCTAAAGTGCAAAATCAAAATGTTTGAACCACCATATTAGCATACATACAGAACAAAAGGATTTTTAAATGAGACTGCTGGAAATTCAGATGCTCAGAATCAGAAGAATTATTTGAATACACTTGGACAAACACTGTCTTCAGATAAGCTTATTATAACTGCATAAGTGCAATTTAAAAAAAATTCTAGCCAAGCTGTACATAAAGTGTGGATATCAGCTAGCTGGGGGGGAACCCTATTATTTTTAGAGGAAGAATGCAACTTCTTTATCCCTTTTTATAATCATACTTATTTGAATGTAGCAATTATAAACAATTATTGAAGAGCTATATGAAGAACTAAGCAAATGCAGTAAATAAATAAGCAGCATGTTTTCCTGAACTCCTACAAGTTACCTGAGTGTAGAAGTACAGGCAGTCCCCGGGTTACGTACAAGATAGGGACTGTAGGTTTGTTCTTAAGTTGAATCTGTATGTAAGTCGGAACTGGCGTCCAGATTCAGCCGCTGAATCTGGACACCAGTTCTGACTTACATACAGATTCAACTTAAGAACCCCAGGCATCCCCAAGTCAGCTGCTGCTGAAACTGATCAGCAGCTGATTCCAGGAAGCCTGGGGCAGAGCAACTCTGCCTCGGGCTTCCTGTAGTCAGCCGCTGGTCAGTTTCAGCAGCAGCTAACTTGGGGACGCCTGGGGTAGAGCAGCTCGGGTGCTGCTGGGTTGGTCCAGTAGCGCGGCCGCTCCTCGGCGCTACTGGACCAACCCAGCAGCACCCCAGCTGCTCTGCCCCAGGCGTCCTGATTCAGCCACTGCTGAAATTGATCAGCAGCGGCTGAATCAGGACTCCTGGGGCTGAGCAGCTGCCGGGTTGGTCCAGTAGCACCAAGGAGCGGTGCTGCGGGACCAACCGGCAGCGCCCCACCTGCTCTACCAGAGGCCCCGGCTTTGCTCCACATCTCCCTGGTCTGCTGGGGGGGGCACTAGCTGCGTCCCCCCCCCCAGCAGACCAGGGAGACGTGGAGCAAAGCGGTAGAGGACCCGGGCCGGACTGCGGCGCTTCCAGCTGATCTGGAAGCGGCCGCGGGTCCGGCCCCGGGTCCTCCGCCGCTTTGCTCCCCGTCTCCCTGGTCTGCTGGCTCCCGCAGCAGACCAGGGAGACGAGGAGCAGCTTTTCTCGCCCCGGAGGAGGCGGGCGGCGGGACCAGGCGTCCCGCCGCTCGAGTCCTCCGGGGCGAGAAAATCCCCGTTCGTAACTGCGGATCCGACATAAGTCGGATCCACCTAACTCGGGGACTACCTGTACTTTAATACAAGTTATTTATAAAAGCTGAATCCTTTGTTCTGCTTACTTGTTCTCGGGCATTTCATCAGTAAAGCTGCTGAGTAACAAGGGAATCAGTTTGTGGAAGTAAGAATATCTATCCCGCAGGTGCAATAGCCATTCTCCAACAACACCTGTAACAGCTTGCCGTACCTAGGAAGGTGACAAACAACAGAGTGAAAAATTTGCTATAATTCTAGAGTATGAAGTGAAGAACTTTGAAAACAAAAGCCTTAGAGCAGTGGTCATCAACCAGAAGATCAGGATTTACTGGTAGATCTTGGAGCCTCTGAGAGGTGATCCTGACTGGTTTGTTAAGGAAGCTATCAAGCGCTGGCACTTCAGTTGCCCCTCCACCTGCTGTCATGCTGTTCCTGCCCTCTGTCTTGGAGGTGCCCTCTTAGGAGCCTCTTGCTTGCTGTGTAGGGTGTGGGAGGGAGAAGAGACAGGGTGCTGATGTCAGGGTGTTCTTCCTCCCTCCACTCCCGTACTAGGAATGTTAAATTTAGTTTAATCAACTAATTGACTAGTGGATGGACTAGTCGATTAGTGGATAAGAGGGGGAGCTGCAGCAGAGTTAGCTCCCAGCTCCAGAAGCTCTTAATATATTTAAAATAGCACTTAATATATTTAAAAGGGGACCAGGAGCAAGGCAAGACAGCTGATTCCCGGCTCATGCTGGGTCTCCTTGCTGCAGTCCAGCCTTTTTACATTTAAGGCTGGTGTGCAGCGGCAGTATCTGACATGAGCTGGGCAGCTGATTCCCAATTCGCACCCTGTCCCAGACACTGTGCCTCTGCTTTTTAAATGTATTAAGAGCCCGCTGGCTCGCACCAGATCCCTACTGCTGCGGTTCTGATTTTTAAATGTATTAAGACCTGGCAGGCTCTTTAGTACATTTAAAAAGCAGAGGCACAGTGTCTGGGACAGGGCATAAACCAGGAATCAGCTGTCTTGGCTCGCGCTGGGTCCCCCCTTTGAGCTTCAGCCTTTTAAATGTATTAAGAGCCTTCCAGCTCTTAATACATTTTAAATGCAGAGCCACAGCAGGATTAGCTCCCGGGACTGGGAGCTAACCCTGGTGCGGCTCCCCCTCTTATCAACGAATCGACTAGTCGATGGAAAATCCATCTGATTCCTGGCTTGCACCTGGTCCCTGCTACCCTGTCCCCCACAGAGATGGTGCTGGGAGGTGGGGAATAGGGATGTTAAATATCAGTTAACTGAATAGTCAAGTAACCTTATGTATTCTGATCTGTTAGTCGACTATTCTATAGTCCTCAGGGGTGGGGTTGGCAGCCAGTGCGCTCTGGCCCCACTCCCAAGGAGCCCCCTGTCACTTTGCGCTGCTGCTTCTGTATTAGAGGCAGTATTGCAGGGTGCCAGGCAGGAGCTGATCCACGAAGAGAGCCAGTTTAAAAGCCAGCTCCCCTTGCAGACTGGCTGCCTGTCCCCCAACTCCCACTGTGGACAGGGGCTGTTGCCATATCAGAAGCAGCAGCGCGGTGTAAGTGTCTGAGCTCCTGGATCCAGCATGAGCCAGAACTGAGCCTGTGCTGCCTGTCCACCTACCTCCTAATAATAGTTTAAATGCAAAGTCACAGAAGGGATAGATCCAAGCCAGGACTGAGACAGGCTGCTGGCCAGCCTGCTAAAAAATTTACTGGCAGGTTGGATGAGGGAAAAGGCATGTAGTCTATAGCATTAACCGATAAGCAAAAGCTTATCAGTTAATCGACTACACTATTACATCCGTAGGGTGGAAAACCAGCTTTTAAACTGGCTGCCCCCTCAAGCTCCTGATAGAGGCAGCAAGCGGGGAGAAAGCGACTAGTCGACTACCGAATAAGCTTTTGCTTATTAAATAATCAACTAGCTGCTTACATACCTATTATGTACCCTATCTCCACACGGAGAAAAAGGGATGGAAGCAGCTTGGCAATGAAAATCTCTGTTACTCTCACTCATTGTGAGAATGACACACACACACACACACACACACACACACACACACACACACACATCTCCCAACCCAACACATACATGAGTTGTTGTTATTTTTACTGCTTGCAAAGTGTGTTATTTTTGGTTTTTGACTGGTGTGTGCATTTCATTATTTTCATTTAACTCTTATGCTTAAATTGAATTCTTTGAGTAGTGAGTTCTAAAATGCCTAACTTGTCATGACTGAGGTAATTATCCCTATGGCAATTGCTGCTCCTGGACATGACTAGCATGTCTCTGCAGCCCCTGAGGGAGGCAGAGCAGGGGGTCTCCACATACTGTCTTTGCTTGCAGGCACCGCTCCTGTAGCTCTCATTGAACAGTGATGGGGAACTGTGGTCAGTAGAAGCTGTGGGCTCAGTGCCTGCAGACGAGGTGCAGCACATGGCACCATGGAGCCACTGCTGCACATGCCAGCTGCTTTCAGGAGTGGTGGAGGACCAGGGCAGGAGTAAGCCTGCTTTAACCCCACTGCTCCACCACCCAGAAGCAGTCTCAGTCAAGTGGTGCCCAGCCAGAGCCTGTATCCTGAATCCCTGTCCCAGTCCTGAATCCCCTCCTGCACCCAACGTCCTGCCCCAGAAGTGAGTCCTCCTGTATCCAAAACTCCTTCCTAGTGCTCGCACCCTGAACCACCTCCTGGACCCCAATCCCTTGCCCTGGGCTAAACCCAGAGCCCCTCCCACACTCTGAACCCTTTGGCCTAAGATCAGAGCCTGCACCCCAACCCCCTACCCCAGCCTGGTCAAAGTGAATGAGGCTCAGGGATGAAGAGGGATGGAGTGAGCAGAGTCAGGCCTCCAAGAAGGTATGGAGCAGGGGCAGGGCCTCAGAGAAGGGGCAGGAAGGAAGTGGGGCAAGGTTAGTTGGGTTTGAGGTAGATCTTACATTGCACTTAAACTGAAAAAGTGATCTTGTGGTTAAAAAGATTGGAGACCACTGCTTTAGAGTAAACTTTAGTGAAGTGTCTAGAAGAGCCATTTATCAAACGTATTTACAAAAACAACAACAATACAAATAATGAACTGTCATAAAAGACAAGTAAGCTTTGAGGGTGGGGGGGGGGGGGGGAAAATCAGGCAAACTACAGCAGTAGACTGCCTATATTTCCAGAGGATCATTATCTTAGCCCATCATTCCCAGAAGGAGAGCTCCAACATACAGTATTTCCATTTAAATGGTGGACAAATTCGGACTCATTCTAAATCACAGTAGTTCTTGGAGGAAGTACCTTATGGAATAAGGAAAAAATCATGGCATCCTCTGCTAATTTTTTTTTTTAAATAACAATATTCATTTATACAGTGCATTTTAAGCAAGGCTCTCTCTCAAAGATTACCACTTGTGATATAGATATGATATATTATAGATTTTATGAGACTCCATTTAACCTAAAATGTTTGTGTTCCCCCACCCTGAGATAATATTCTTCATAGGCACTCAGTCCTGCTAGCTGGCCCAATTCAGTAAGTACTTAACTTTATGTACATGAATAATCACATTAAAAGTCAATGGAACCAATCATATGCTTAAATGTGTACATAAGTGTTTTGCTGGATCAGGCCAGAATGCTCAGTCCTTTGCTATATCAAACCCTAAGATTGCAAGGAGAACATAAACGCTATTACTCAATTCTGTCAACCAACACTTTAGATTTTCTAGTTTACTTGGTCTTCAAAGTTCCTATTTCCTATCTACTGATACTATTATGTTCAGGAATTATTGCAAATCCCTTTAATTTTACAAAGATTTTTGTCAGCCCCTGGAGAGTCTGTCGGAGACTAAAATGTAGACACCATGTAGATTCAAGGAGGAGTCCTTCATAAAACACAGCAAAGAGTTTTCAATTATACACATATTACTAAGGGTCAAAGAACTAATGGACCAGAATTCTAGAAGTATTTAGGCACTGAACCTCAACAAAAACCTGGCCCTAAGAGACGTCTTCAAAATTAGGTAACAAGGGGTAGTATAGACTGGAACACAATCCAGAACTTCTGATACTAGTCTACATGCCCTTCCGCAAAAAGTTTAGTATTACAAGTACATGCCGTCCTCCTTCATTTTTTATTCTCTCTCCTTGATGGCCAATTTTTACTTGGTCAATTTTGTACATTAACATAGAAACACTTTAATTCAGCTGAAGATAGGAACACAATTTAACGCATGTCGTAAAAAGTTATTACATTATTTTTATCCCTAAAGTATGTTAATGAAGATGGGGCACAATCTGGACAAAAGAAAGTAGAATTACCTGAGGAATCTCATCAAAAAGTCGTTGGGCCAGATGAGAGAGAACATCGTCTACAGATTTTCCATTGCCAAACTCTATCACTGTTCCTGTGGCCTGAATCACAGCAACACGGACTCTGAAGTGCTGGTGTGAAATTGTTTGCATTAAGGGTTTTATCAAAAATTCTGACTGCATATGAAAGTGTTCTGTAACAGGAGAAAAAGAGAAAGCTCAGCTCTGCCCTTACATGTATGCATACTACACTAGACCAGTGTTTCTTAAATTATGTTCCGCGGAACACTAGTGCTCCATGAACAACTCACAGATGTGTCGCAACCTCTTTGATTTTGTTACTTCTTTGTTTTTGTCTTTTTTTGTTTTTCAATTTTCTTCAAAAAAAAATTGTCAAGGTATTCCGCATAAAAAAATATTATTGTTTGGTGTGCCATGGCCTCAAAAAGTTTAAGAAACACTGCACTAGACCTTGGGCAAACTTCACCCAGCATTTATGTACTGTCTTGGGGACATGGATCTGATTTATATCACTGTGTTTATGTATACATATGGTCCCATTTGGTATAATGGTTAGACTGGAATAGCAGCACATTTCGCTGCCAGTCCCATGACCATCCCAGCTCCCTGCTCCTTTTCCAGCAGGTTTCCTGTAATCCTATCCCTTCTACCCTGCTCTCTACTCCCCCATCCCGTTAGGATGGCCAGGTGCTGTCCACATACCTGCAACTCCTCCAGCCAGGTGCCCTGCACTCTGAGTTCCATCTCCAATTCACCTGCTTCATCCTCAGGGCCACTTTCAATGCTCCCTGCCTTCCCTCACCATCGCCCCCCTCCCCACTTCTCGCCAGGCCCGAGCGCAGGACCCTGTGCACCTGCAGCTGGCAAGCCACTCCCGGAGCCCTTCCCCGAGTCCCACCTGGCATAGCCCTGGCGCTGGCGGCCGCACACCTGCAGCTTTCACGCTTGACCTCGGGGTAGGGGTCGAGGAGAGTGGCCTGCAGGATGCGGATGACCTCGGGCAGGTAAGGAGCCAGAGCGGTGCCGCAGAGCTCCAGCAGGAGGCCCAAGAGCTGGATGAGGGCCAGGCGCAGCTCCTCGCAGGGCTCGTGCACCTGTCCCTGCGGCGGGCAGAGGCGCTGGGCCAGGGCCGGCAGCAGGCAGGGCAGGGCCTCGGCGGGCCGGGCGCCGCGGCTCAGGCCGTGGCAGGTGAGCTGGACGGCCAGCTCCCGGCAGCGCTCGGCCGGATCCCCCACCAGGCACCTCACCAGCGGCCGCAGCAGCTGCTTGGCGAAGACCTCCTGCAGCACCAGGGCCGAGAGCGGCCGCTCCTGCACCTCGGCCCGGATGGCCCGCAGCGCCCGCAGCCGCGCATCCCGGCCGGGCTCCTGCAGGCCGCTCAGGTGCCGGGCCAGCCCCTGCGCCACCTCGGCGGCCCGCCGTTGGTCACCCAGAGCCCCGTCCTCCGCCATGCGGGATCGTCGCTAGGGAGGCCGCCCGCGGCGCCCCGTTACTAAGGACTCTGCACGCCTCGCGGCCGCTTTCACGACACCTACTCAGACGCTTTACGGCACTGTTGACGGGCGAGAAACTTTATTGGCAGGCTCCGCTGCCGGACAGCGACACTAGGGGCGGGGCGGGGCGGGGGCGGGGCTCGCTCAGCCAATCCGTCCCACGTTGACGCTTCCAGAGTGCCAGAGTTCTATGGAGGGGCGGGGTTCAGTGGTGAGAGTGCACAGCTGGCTGTTTCACACTGCTGGGTTTGCACTAGTGTAGTGATTAACCCATAAGCCAAAGCCTATAGGTTAATGCTATAGATTACAGGCATTTCCCTCCCCCCCCCCACCTTTGCCAGTAAATTTTTTAGCAGGCTGGCCAGCAGTCCAGCTCAGCTCTGGTTCATGCTGGTCTAGAACCTACCCCTGGTGTGGCTCTGCATTTAAGTGTATTAGGAGCCAGGTGAGCAGGCAGCTCAGCTACTGCTGGGTCCAGGAGCTCAGACTCCCCCTTAGACAGAGGCTGTTCCCACCCCAAGCTGCTGCCTCTTTATGAGAGGGAGCAGCACAGGGTGACAGGCAGCTGGTCTAGGAGGGGTGCTGGTTTTTAAACTGGCTCCCCTGCTGGACCAGCTTCTGCCTGGCAACTTGCACTGTTGCCTCTGATACACTGGCTACTGGCCATGCCGCTGGGGACTATAGAATAGTTGACTAACCGATAAGAATTCATGAGGTTACTCGACGATTCAATGAACCGATATTTAGGATAATAGAATCATAGATCTGAAAGAGACCTCAGGAGGTCATCAAGTCCAGCACCCTGCCCAAGGTAGGTCCAATCCCAACTAACATCCCTAGTTTAATTTCCATGGGGTCTTGGGCCAGTCATTGTGCATCTCCCCTCCCTCAGGTTTCCCATGCATTTACCGGTACCAACACCATTTACAATGCCCTTGCTGATCCTGACTCGGCGCAGCACTCGCTGGCGCCTATTATTCTGTCTCCTGGGTGAAGAGTTTGCTTTGAGTTCATATTCACCAGTGATCAGAGTGCAACACTGTGATTGCATAGCGTAAGTACATGTTGAAGGGGGCAGTCCCAAAAAAATAAGCTTGAATGGGAATTTAAAAACCCAGAGTGCTGCTCTTTGCTTTGTCATATAATCACCCTATCTTTGACGGAAGAGCTTGTCAAAGTGTAGCGAATCATTAAATTGGGGGTATTGATATTCGTTCTCCCCGTCTGCATCCCCCTCTGTCTGCTTGCTGGTTCTTGGCCAGTCCCATCTCCTGAAAGGCATTGCTGCTTTAAATGTTAAAAAGAACCCCCATGGAACTTTTGGAGCCTCACGAAATTTTGCAAGGTGATGTTAATGAATGTCAGAGTGTTTAAAATTGCCTACAAATTGTTAGTCCCAATCCTGTGATTAGCCCTATGGGGATGATCCAAGTGCAGATTCAGGGCCTTTTTTGTATCCTTGTATAGCAATGATTGCACAGTGCTTTGAAGATGTAAAGTGTTAATTAAAGGTGAAGGCTACATTCTTTAGAAATTGGGTGTGTAATAATAGGTATCTAAATCCATAATCTCTCAGAGATCTGGGCTTCCTTCAGTTGCATACTGCATTCAAAAGCAGCAGTGCGGATGACACTAAGATAGGGGGAGAGGTAGATACGCTGGAGGGCAGGGATAGGGTCCAGAGTGACCTAGACAGATTAGAAGTTTGGGCCAAAAGAAATCTGATGAGGTTCAACAAAGACAAGTGTAGAGTACTGCACTTGGGACAGAGGAATCCCAACCATTCTTACAGGCTGGGGATCAACTGGCTAAGTAGCAGTTCTGCAGAAAAGGACCTGAGGATTACAGTGGATGAGAAGCTGCATATGAGTCAACAATGTGCCCTTGTAGCCAAGAAGGCTAATGGCATATTGGGGTGCATTAGGAGGAGCACTGCCAGCAGATCCAGAGAAGTGATTATTCCCCTTTATTGGGCTCTGGTGAGGCCACATCTGGAGTATTGTGTCCAGTTCTGGGCCCCGCAGGATAGAAAGGATGTGGATGCATTGAAAAAGGTCCAGTGGAGGGCGACCAAAATGATTAGGGGGCTGGAGCGCATGACCTATAAGGAAAGCCTGAAGGATTTGGGTTTGTTTAGTCTGCAGAAGAGGGGATTTGATAGCAGCCTTCAACTTCCTGCAGGGAGGTTCCAAAGAGGATGGAGAAAGGCTGTTCTCAGTAGTGATGGATGGCAGAACAAGGAGCAATGGGCTCAAGTTACAGTGGGGGTGGTGTGAGTTGGATATTAGGAAAAACTATTTATCTAGGAGTGTGGTGAAGTCCTGGAATGAGTTATCTAGGGAGGTGGTGGAATCTCAATCCCCCCTCACTCTTCTCTTCCGCAGACTAAACACACCCAAAACCTTCAGTCTCTCCTATCACTTTCGTCGCCCTCCCCTGGATCCTCTCCAATGTGTCCACATCCTTTCTATAATGGGGGGCCCAGAACTGGACACAATATTCTAGATGTGGCCTCACTTCCATCCCAAGTGCAGGACTCTACACTTGTCCTTGTTGAACCTCATCAGATTTCTTCTGGCCCAATCTTCTAATCTGTTTAGGTCACTCTGGATCCTATCCCTGCACTCCAGTGTATTTACCTCTCCCCCTAGCTTAGTGTCATCTGCCAACTTGTGAGGGTGCAATCCATCCCCTCATCCAGGTCATTAATAAAGATGTTGAACAAAACCAGTCCAAGAATAAATCCTTGGGGCACTCCGCTAAAAACCGACTGACAACCTGACATCGAGCTGTTGATCACTACCCATTGGGCCTGACAGTCTAGCCAGCTTTCTATCCATTTTACAGTCCATTTATCTAATCCATATTCCTTTAACTTGCTGGCAAGAATATTGTGTGTGACCGTATCAAAAGCTTTGCTAAAGTCAAGGTATATCACATCCACTGACTTTCCCATATCTACAGAGCCAGTTACCTCATCATAGAAGCTAATCAGATTGGTCAGGCACGATTTGCCCTTCATGAATCCATATTGACTATTCCTGATCACTTTCCTCTCTTCCAAATGCTTCAAAATGGTTTCCTTGAGGATCTCCTCCATGTTTTTTTCCAGGGACTGAGATAAGGCTGACAGGTCTGTAGTTCCCTGGATTGTCCTTCTTCCCTTTTTTAAAGATGGGTACTACATTTGCCTTTTTCCAATCTTCCGGGATCTCTCCTGATCTCCAAGAGTTTTCAAAGATAATGGCCAAAGACTCCATGATGACACTTGCCAGCTCCCTCAGTACCCTCAGATGCATTAAATCTGGACCCATGGATTTGTGTATGTTTAGCTTTTTTAAATAGTTCCAAACTTGTTCTTTCCCCACCAAGGGCTGTCCACCTCTTTCCCATACTGCATTGCCTAGTGCATTTGTCTAGGAGCTGACCTTGTCCGTAAAGACAGAGACAAAGAAAGCATTGAATACTTCAGCTTTTCCCATATCATCTGTCACTAGGTTACCTCTCTCATCCAGTAAGGGCCCCACACCCTCTCTGATCACCCTCGTATTGCTAACATGCCTGTAGAAACCTGTCTTGTTATCCTTCACATACCTTGCTAGCTGCAATTCCAGTTATGCTTTTGCCTTCCTGATAACTGTCCTGCATTCTTGAGCAATATATTTATAGTCCTCCCTAGTCATCCATCCAAGTTTCCCCTTCTTGTAAGCTTCCTTTTTGTGTTTAAGCTCACCAAGGATGTCCCCAGTAAGCCAATCTGGTCGCCTAACATATTTGCTTTTCTTGTTGCGCATTGGGATGGTTTCTTCCCGTGCCTTTAATTCTTTAAAATACTGCCAGCTCTCCTGGACTCCTTTCCCGTTCATGTAAGCATCCCAGGGAATCCTGTCCATCAGTTCTCTGAAGGAGTCAAAGTCTGCTCTTCTGAAGTCCAGGGTGTGTATTTTGCTTTCTTCCTTTGGTCAGGATCCTGAAATCTACCATCTCATATCACTGCTTCCCAGGTTGTCACGCACCTCTACTTCCCCTACTAGTTCCTCCCTGTTTGTGAGCAGCAGGTCAAGCTGAGCATGGCCCCTGGTCAGTTCCTTCAGCACTTGTACCAAGAAGTTATCCCTAACATTCTCCAAAAACTTCCTGGATTGTCTGTGTACAGCTGTATTGGTCTCCCAACAGATGTCAGGGTGATTAAAGTCGCCCATGAGAACCAGGGCCTGCGATCTGGAAGCGTCTCTCAGTTGTCCGAAGAAAGCCTTGTCTACCTCATCCACCTGATCTGGCGGTCTATAGCAGACTCCAACCAGAGCATCATCCCTCTTGCTTCAACGTCTAGACTCTCTGCTGTCTTTTCTCCCTCTAAATACTGGAGCTCTGAGCAATCATAGTGCTCTCTTACATACAATGCAACTCCTTCTCCTTTTATCCCCCGACTGTTGTTCCTGAACAGTTTATACCCTTCCATGACAGTGCTCCAGTCATGCGAGTCATCCCACCAAGTCTCCGTTATTCCAATCAAATCATCTGATACCTTGTGGCATCAAGTCCCACAAGTTAATTACATGTTAGATAAAAGTACATCTTTTTATCTTTTTAAATGTTTTGAATTTGTTTTGCTGAATGTCTCCTCATTCTTGTAAACAGAATAGAGGATGTAAATAGAAACACTTGATTATTTTCCCTTTATCATTCATTATTTTATACCTCAGTCATATTCCCTCTTTTCATTTTCTAAATTAAACAGTCCTCATTTTCAGTTTCTTCTTATGTAGCAATAATTCCTTTTCACTTTTTTTTTACTATCTCTTCATCACTTTCTACCTTTTTGAAGATGGTGTAGTCACAGTAAGAACATGACATCAATATTTTTAATATTAGTGTCTCTCTCATTCTTTATGATGCATCGTGCTTGTCTGACCACATGGCTGTCTACGCTGCCCCTGTTTTGCGCAAAAAATATGCAGAAGAGGTGAAGCTTGGAATATTGCCGTGCCTCATTTGTGCAGGAGGCTTTTGTGCAAGAGCCGTTCTTCCGCATTTTTTTCAGGAAAAGAGAAGCCCTTGCTCAAGATGGGGTTTTTGCACAAAAATGGAGCCTAATTAATTATGCACATGAGACGTGATATTCAACGCTTTGCCTCATTTGCATATTTTTTGCGCAAAATGGGGGCAGTATAGACATAGCCCTACTGTACATTGTGTAGATATGGGACTGTGGTCAACTAGATAATTTTCCTGATGGGTTTCAATTCATTTAGAACCTAGCAATTGTTATGAGTAATTAAAGTTATTCTTTTCAAATTATCTTGAATTTACTGACACTGAATTTCATCTGCAATTACACTGCTTATTTTCCTAGTTTTCTTTGGACTTTCTGGAGTTCTTTAGAGTCTTGTCTACTATTGACTAGCCTAAATAATGTTTGTGTTATTTTCCGGTTTTTCCACTTAATTGTTGTCCCATTTTTTCTAAACCATTAATGGGTTTATTATACACTAGCTGTCCTAGTTTATATTTTTAAGATATCATTTTATTACCTTTTACCCTGTTATTATTTAGGGTATATCTATACCAGGAAAATGGAGGTGTGTAAGAAAATATGTTCACTCACATGTTTGCCCTCTCCCACTTGCCCCCCAAAAGCCTAGGAAATTACATTGCATGTGCTGAAAGTTACCAAATCTGGTCTTTGGGGAACCATATGGTCAGTCTGTGTAGGCGACAGAGCTTTCTTAGGGGCTGGACTGAGAGGCTATGTCAACACTACAAGGTTTTTGCGCAAAAATGCTGATTTTTGCGCAAAAACCGGTGGAGCGTCTACACTTCAAGTGCTATTTTGCGCAAAAAAAAATTACAGTAAATCAACAGGACAGAGGGCTTTTGTCAGTAGAGTTATTCCTCTCCCCACGAGGAATAACTCCTTTTTGCACTACAGCTCTTGCGCAAAAGGCATGTATGTGTGCTCTGCCGGGGTTTCTTGCTCAAAAAGAGACTATCAGAAAAAGCACAGGTGCTCTGATGGCCATTCTGTTAATGGCCTTTAGAGCTTTCTTGCGCAAGAGTATCCATGCAGTGTGGATGCTCTCTTGAGTAAGAGCACATCGCTTTTGTGATGCACTTTTGAGTTGTGGACACGCTTTTATGCAAGAAGTTTTTGCAGAAGATCTTGTCCGCAAAAAGCTTCTTGCACAAAAACCCTGCAGTGTAGACAAAGATAGAGGATGGAATGAATTCCCCAGGGATTTTCAGACCATCACAAACATTCCCACCTTCTATTCCAAGTGCAAGACACATTTCTGATCTGCCTTCTCTAACAATTACATAGCAGCATATACATTTAGAAGACCGAACACAATTCTTTTGTGACTGATGAACTCCTCTCTGCCAGCTGACAAGATTTCTGGTATGGTATATTCTAGTTCAACAAAATATGGCACATGAAGTCTTACAGGGTCACACTGATCATTGATATCCTTGTGAAATGTATGTATGGATACTATGCAAAGACTTATGTATGTCTATTGAAAATCTGCTTTGAAGTCTATATCAAGGAGGTTTGGCAAACTGGCTTTCTGCCCTGCAAAAGAGGTTTATTCACCTGCTGTTGGCATGTAAATTAAATACTGTAAGTTATGACCAAGAAGAGTCATTTACATATGAAGTCAATGGGAGGATGTGAAATCAACAGGGAGGCAGCACTATGGAAACCAGAGTCTATTTTGAATCTGGGGACGGTCAGTGAACTTTTAGGGATATAAGGAGAAGGCAAGGAAAACACTCCTTCATTCTCCACCTAGGAGGCAATTTGGTTGTGTGATTACATTCATGAAAATGGGATTGCAACAAGCCTTGGTTAAAATGCTGCAAAAGACATTTGCAATGAGATAAATTCCTTTAGACAGAAGATTAGCTTATTAAGTTTAGTCTCTAGAAATCATGTTATGATTTTGTTCTGTACATAACTTTTGGTTTTCATTATCCTTACTGTCCTTTGACTCTGATAATAAATATATTGTTGTTTCCACTATATAACCAAGTGTTGGGGATATTAAGCTAGGTGCTGATCCGAAGTTGAATCATCCAAGTTGGTGTGTAAACTTTCCCTTTGGGAACAGCAGACGTGCTGTTTCTGGGAGCATTTGGTGAATAAATAGCCAGACACTACAGGGGAACACGTGCTTCCAAAGGGTTTGGAGATGGGGTGCACCTATTGTTTACCTGGAAAGCAAAGAAGGGCTGGCTTAGCTAAGAGGGGAGTGCTTGGTGGCTCATAGGTTGGTAGTATTTGGAAGCTGACACCCAGTTAAGTACACATAAGTTTCTTTTATGCTGGAGGCAGGGTACCCCTAGAACTTATACTGTGCACATGGTTCCACTCCTGTAAAGAAAATGTGTCTCATGACACAGATTAGTCAGTTTGTTATTGCACTACTGGAAGACAATGTTCCCTCTAATCTTTTCCATCCATGTGCAGATTTTTTCATCCACATGTATAATTCATTTTTCTATGTGCACTGCCAGGAGAAATACAAACCTAGCTTTGGGTGCTCTGCTAATCAGCTAGGCAGCATTTGAATCTCTCCTGAGCCAACACATAAGCTCGCAGCTTACAGGGAACACCGCTGGAAAACACTCAGATGCTTATGAGGTTTGTATAAGAAGGACAAAATGGTAGCACATTGGGAATCAGCCTGAGCATTTCACAGGACCAGAATTGCTGCAATATCATAGGGCAGAGAGGCAGTTTCTGAAAGTGACCATCCCTAAACCTTTAAGAGTTTACCGGTCAAATCCAGCCATTTCAGCTTGATCTGGACATTAACTGGCAGTCAATGGTGAACGTGGAGCACAGGTGTAAGGGGCATGTCCAGTGAGATGTTGTTGATAAGCCACTGCTTTAAAACACAAGGGCTGTGTTTAGACTGGCAAGTTAAGCAGCTGCTTTTGCAGAAAAACTTGCCAGCTGTCTACACTGGCCGCTTGAATTTCCGCAAGAACACTGACGATCTCATGTAAGATCGTCAGTGTTCTTGCAGAAATACTGTGCTGCTCCCGTTCGGGCAAAAGCCCTCTTGCGCAAATCATTTGAACAAGAGGGCCAGTGTAGACAGCACAGTACTGTTTTGCGCAAAAAAGCCCCGATGGCTAAAATGGCAATCAGGGCTTTTTTGCGCAAAACTGCGTCTAGATTGGCACAGACGCTTTTCTGCAAAAAGTGCTTTTGATGTAAAGCGTCCGTGTCAATCTAGACGCGCTTTTCCGAAAATGCTTTTAATGGAAAACTTTTCAGTTAAAAGCATTTCCAGAAAATCATGCCAGTGTAGACGTAGCCAAGAAGTTTCAAGGCATAGCTCCAAGGCAAACCCACTACAGTAATCTAACCAGGAGGTGACAAGGCACAGGCAGCCAAAAGGATGCAGGCCTCATGCCAGAAGACAATAAGCATGTGTGGATGCAGCAAGACTCCTAGAGTATGAGCCACAGAACCGGACAAATGGCTATGCCTGCCAAAGAGGGGGCACCCCTATCACAGCTGGATTTTCTCAGCCCCTTTCCTCCACCTGTTAAACACCAGCCCAAAAATCAAGCCCCAGATGCCCAGGGCACCTTTTTAGAGATGGCAGGTTGAAGGGGGGAATTACCCTCCTCCTTGGGCATAGCTGTCTGTCTCTCTCACGCTGCGGTCCCGGGGGCAGGCTGCGTGCCCCTCCTTTGGGGCCTCCCCCCCCCAGCCTGCTCCCAGGATCAGAGCCTGCCTTTGCCTGCAGGAGATGGGGAGGGAGGCTGTGCTTATGCGTGACTGACAGCAGCCGGGACTTCCTGCAGGGGAGCTGCTGCAGAGCCCGACCGCTTTGTATGTGAGCTATCTGGGGGTGGGGGGCAGGGCGGTGAAGGGGAACCCTCGGCTGGAGACCTTGCGCTGCTGCCAAGGCAGAGGAAAGGTAGCAGAAGCAGCGGCTGGGGAAGGAGGCAGCGGCTGCACTGCAGAATAACAGGAGCCCCCACCCCCCTCGTGCAGAAGGGAAGAGAGAGAAGAGCTGCTGCTGTCACTGCTCCAGCAAGTCAGGTATTTACACGGCCCTCGCACTCCCCATCCCTTCCCCACGGCTGCTCTTGTCCCCTTGCCCGGCTGGGAACCCTCGCGCCCTCCTTCCTCCCTGGGGTTGACAGCCCCTTTCCCTCTCCATCCCCTCCCCCACCCTGGCTCGGGCGCTGCACTCCAGCAACAATAGGTTTATTTCAGCACCCAGCCTGCTGCTCGTGGTGGAGGGGAGCGGGCGATTATTTACCCCCGCGTGGTGCCATTCACAAAGGCAGGGAGATGCTCTGATGGGGAGGGGGGTGTCGTCTGAGGCATTGGGACAATTGAAAGGAGAGAAGATGCCCCCTTTCCTACCTCCCCCATCCGAAAACAAATCCCCGTCCAGATTGAGGTTCTCTCGTTTCATTGTCAAACACACACAGCTACATTTTCTCTCTCGCTGGAGGGAGAGGCTTGACAAACTGCTTTCAAATGAATTCTCGGGAGGAAGGGGTTTCCCTCCAAATAGGCTGTAAGAGATAACCCTCAACCTAAGCCCAAGTTTCAGTTAGTTGCAGGGAGAATTGCCTCCTTTGACATTCATTTTGAGCCAGGTTTATAGGAGCATCTGGTTCTTGTGATGAAGGATTTTGCTGTGTCGTTTTTGTTCCAAAGGAACATTTAAGCATCTCTATTGTTTTCTTTAAAAAAAAAAGATCCCTCTTGTTTGAAATGGTCCCTTCCTGAAACATGCCTGCCAGTTGAAAGCAAACCTCAAATGATGCTCTGATGGAAATTGAGAGGTGACAAAACTTAAATTATCTTCTGACATAAGTAAATTAATATTAATGTAATATACCACAAACCTATGTCCCTTTAGTTTGAACTAGGGTGAACAAACATTAATTGGAGGAATCAAACATGGTTTTCTTTCATCGCCAAACTCCCCTTTTGTGCAAGACAGATGCCCCACATATGTATGGTTTTTTTTAAGGGAGGGTTAAAAGTACTTTTGTAGAGACAGATGCCCCTCCATCTTCTACAAAAATCTAGGACCCTGAAGAGAGAGAGCTAGATTCCATTTGTATGCTGATAGGGACATTACTTTAAATTGTCATTTAGCAGATATCTTTAAAACTCACATTGTGCAAGATTTATTGCACTATTGCTTTCAAATGTTGAAGAATGTCTAATAATGTGAATTTTCTTTTTGTAATTCTTGGGTATGTTGATTATGTAGAGATGACATGATTCAATATTTGCATGTAAAGTGCCACAACACTGAAATGTGTTGATTCGTTAGCTTGCGAAGAGAAGATGTACAATATTAAAATACCTTAGTTTGACTTCAGGAATTCTCTTTGATATATTAATTGCACCATTTTCTTACCTAGGTTTGTTTTCTGTTTACAAGCCTGAAGATGGCTGCTTCTTCCTCCTGCAATGTGGAAGAAGATGAGAGCCTGAAGGGATGTGAACTCTATGTTCAGAAACATAACATCCAACAGATTTTGAAAGAGTGCATTGTAAACCTTTGCATAGCAAAACCAGACCGGCCAATGAAGTTCCTTAGAGAACATTTTGAAAAATTAGAAAAGGTCAGTGACTTTCATGTAGCATCTGTTTTCAGTTTCCAAGTGTATGAGTGCACAGAATGTTCTTAAAGTTTCATATATTTGGGTGCAATTTTTTCTTAGCATCCTGCTTTAGTAGTTACCCTTTTAAAAAAGCTCTTAAGGGAAAAACTTCTGTTTGTATATGTCCATTGTAGTACTTGATTCTAGGCACAATTCCTTTTTGTGTGATAAGGGTTATAATTTCTCAGAAGATTGCAAAGATAATTGCATTGATTGGTAAAATTGATCCAGAGAGTTACAAACATTGTAACGCAGAGGGTCCTGTTCTCCAGTCCATCAGAAGGACCTTCATAGCAGAGCACCATGTGGATTTTTCCTATTCAGGTCAATGTCAGGAAGTGCAGTTTGCCCTTACCCTCATCATGGAAAGCTCCAAGTTCTGCGTAGATATTGGGAAATGCACAGGGGCCCATATGCACTGACTCCTGCCCATTTGGAGCATACAGCTCCAAAGGAGTGGTACAATACAGGGACTGTCTATACTGTGATGGCTCTGAAAAGGCATGTTGCACAGAATAGAGACATGTCATCATGCTAGGCTGAATTGGTGTGTTCCCTTACAGACAGGCATAGTGTTGCAGATTGGACCTTGCTTGATTTTTCCCTCTTCCAAGAGACCATGACATCCAAACAGACTGTGGATACTAAGAAGCACCTCCTGGTGAAGGATTTAATTTCTTAACAGAAAAGCCAGTGAAGAGCAAACAAAACGTTCACCTAAACATCTCAGCTGCATGTCTGGGTCTTTCTTAGTCTATCTGTCTGTTGCCAAAGTCTAGTGCTTACCTTCATCTAGGCTCTTCCTCAAGAGTTCTCTCAGTGCCAGACTTTGCCCCTGGAGTTAGGACTTGTGCCCTTACCAGAGTAAGGGTATGTCTACACTACCACCCTAGTTCGAACTAGTGTGGTTAATGTAGGCAACCGGAGTTGCAAATGAAGCCCGGGATTTGAATTTCCTAGGCTTCATTTGCATGTTGCCGGGCGCCGCCATTTTTAAATGTCCGCTAGTTCGGACTCCGTGCCCACGGCACGAACTAGGTAGTTTGGATTAGGCTTCCTGTTCCGAACTACCATTACTCCTTATGCATGGGGCTTTGGATCTATATCTTTAATCCTGCAAAGACGTACACAGGTACTTACTTAACTTTAACATTAAACCTAAGAGCCTATTTGTGTGCTTAAAGTAAGTGTGTAAATCTCTTCAGGATGACGGTTTAAGTTTTATACGCTTGCAACTTGACTTCATTTTTTAAAGTATTTTTATTGTAAATGTAGAATTTTAGGTTATTAGTAAAAATATGCACAGAGCAAGAAATATAATCAGTTATCTGCAAATGCAGTCAATATACTATATGTTGTGCATGCACTATATATATGAGTGTCTGTGTTTATACTGCTTATTTCATAGAATCATAGAATACTAGGACTGGAAGGGACCTCGAGAGGTCATCGAGTCCAGTCCCCTGCCCTCATGGCAGGACCAAATACTATCTAGACCATCCCTGACAGACATTTATCTAACCTACTCTTAAATATCTCCAGAGACGGGGATTCCACAACCTCTCTGGGCAATTTATTCCAGTGTTTGACTACCCTGACAGTTAGGAACTTTTCCCTAATGTCCAACCTAAACCTCCCTTGCTGCAGTTTAAGCCCATTGCTTCTTGTTCTATCTTCAGAGGCCAAGATGAACAAGTTTTCTCCCTCATCCTTATGACACCCTTTTAGATACCTGAAAACTGCTATCATGTCCCCCCTCAATCTTCTCTTTCTAAACTAAAATTTAGATTATTGTACTGTCTATATAGGATAGTATATCCCAAACGTAGGATAACGCTGAGCAGCAAATCAATTGCTTGTGAACTAGTGCCATTGAAAAGTGGTCCTCACAACCATACACTTCTTGTTGAGCTCTAACCTGACAGGATCAACACTGTACAATGATGCTGTGAAGGCAGCATTCTTTTCTCTTCTGTACAACCATCCTAGATCACACTGAGCTGTGGCCTCGTCTACACTGCAATGTTATTTCTGGATACCGGAATTTTTCGAAATAGCTATCCCGTGTTTTCACAGCAAGTCTGTTATTTCAGGCTCTCTATTCCGACATCCCTGTAAACCTCATTCTATGATGAGTAAGGGACATTTCGGTATAGTGTTTTATTTCGAAATTTGGCACTGTGTAGACAATGCCAAATGATGAAATAAGCTATTTCAAAATAGCATTGAAATAAGATACGCAATTTGCGTAGCTCAAATTGCATCTTATTTCGAGTTATGGTGCAGTGTAGATACACCCTCAATGAATAAGCATTTAGGATGATCAAGTCCAATATGGCTATGTCTAGACTTCCGCTTTTTGTCGGAAAAAGCTTTGCAAATTGTGCTCTGCAATTTGTGTACCTTTTTCCGATTGTTTTTTTAGAAGAGGCTTTTCTGAAATTTGGCCCGTCTACACTGGAGCAAATTTCAGAAAAACCTCTTCTTTTGGAAGAATGAGGAAGACAGGGCTTCCAAAAGATCATGTCTGCTCTTCTGCAAAAAATGTCGGAAGAACAGACGCATTCCTTGGATGAGTTCCTCTGGTATCCCGGAAAAACTTCGTAGTCTAGACATAGCCTATGTTGCTAGCAATATAAAATCCTCAGCCTTGCAATGTACACAGGTGCATTCCTGTCTCCATATGGAACTCACTGAAGCAGTGAATTCCCATATGGGCTCTGCATATCACATTCAGAGTCAGGACCCACAAATGCAAAACTGGCGAATCCTCTGCAAGCCGATGGCTTGAGATGGGGCAAGTTACAATTTGTAAACAAAAGTCTAGAGAATTACTTCAGTAGGGAAGAGCAAATTCAGAATAGCACTTAAGACTGAGTCAAAAATGCTGGAGGAGTTAAGACTAAAGAAATTGACTGTCTTCCATCTCCTTGCGAAGTGTTGCCATATTCCATGGACAGCTTAACTGGACAGCATTTCTGAGATAGTAAAATGACTCTTTTAAGGGAAACCAGATAGATATTTAGGATGGTTCATTCATCTTTACCAGAAGGACTTAATTATTTCAGAAATTTTTGAAGGGGTCCCAGGCAGCCCCTGGAAGGGGCCAGGCCTCGGGCAGAAGGGTCAGGATCAGGACACTTTTGTGCTTCCCCACCCACAGGCCCTGATTGGTCTGTGGATGGGGGAGCACATGAAGTCTTTGTCTCCACTTGCCCCACAAAGAGAACCGCCACGTGTTCTGATCAGCTGACAGTTCCCTCTATGCGCCCCTGCCCCTGGCGGTGGGAGGAGAATTTGCACGCTCTCCCCTTGCTCCCAGGCCAATCAGTGCTTGGGGGCGAGGGGAATGTGCAAAATCTCCTCCCTCCTTGCCTCCATTCTGCAAGGAGAGTGTGGTGCTTAGAAGCGCAGCACACTCCTTGCAGGGCAGGGGCAGAGCGGGAGGAGACTTCACGCACTTCCCCCACCCCCAGGCCCTGATTGGCCTGGGGGAGGGGACAGCATAAAGTTTCTTAGTCCCTGCCCTCTAGCACATGGTGCTTAGAGTCAGCTGCCAGGGTTGACTCTAAGTGATGTGCTCTCTCCTTTCCCTAGGCCCTGATTGGCCTGGGGGCGAGGGAGTGGCAGGACCTCCGTGGGCCAGATCAACCCACTTAGTGGGCTGGATTCGGCCCGCGGAGGCCCTTTTGCCCACCCCTGCCTAAGAAATTATTCTGGTCACTTTACCAGCATATGGAACAGCTTCTAAGAACAGTTTCCCAATAGCAATACAGGATTTTCCCCAATGCTTACCTACTAAATACAGTAATAGACTGCAGTAGGAGCATTTGTGCTTGCTGCATCTGGTGAGCCTCAGATAATATTGCATACATAACCTCCTCCACAGAAAGAGAAGGAACCAAACCATATCCAGCTTACTATGAACATAGAGCTGAGATTTGCTGAAATGAAGTTGGTAGTAAACTGATGCACAGCTATTAAAATTTTAGCTTGATAATAAATGCTCAAACACCCAGAGCCCCAGCTACCCAAATGTCAGACCATATCTTTGTAGCCATGGCCTCTCATTCCTCTGCAGGAATCAAGTTTTCAGCTAGGAATGGGGAGATTTTTGAGCCCAGTGTTCAGAACTTTCACAGGAACCAAACAGAAACAATGGAACTCACTCCCAGAATACTTATTAACCTCCCTGCAGTCAGAATTAAAGGTACAGCTCATTCCTTCAAGTTAGGTTTCCCACAATAGTGCTTGTGCACTTATGCTCATGACCCCCTCCCCAACCACCCTCCAAAAATTGAGCAGATTTTCCTACTAGATGGGGAGTCCGAGAAGAATATTGTGATATAAACTGTGAGAAGCACTCAGACACTCCTCTGATGGTCATCAGTATAAGAACTTGATAGACTGAGTAGTCAGGGCAAGTGGGCTTCCTTGAAAAACATGATTTAGACAGGAAATCTTTATATTTTTTATTTTTAAACCCCTTTCCCTAGATTTTTTTTAAAACACAGGAGGGATGTGTTTTTGTAACTTATTTTACTTGTTAGGAATACCTAGATCTCTGGAATTGTGCTTTTAAGAACCATGTCAGAAATAAATTCACTTAACTCCCCATCTTAGTTTACATTTGTCCACGTGATTGTGTCCACTGAAGGTAGGGAAGAGGCAACTGGCACCAGGTCCAGTGATTCTAAAGGGTCCGGGGCTTGCCTGCTGCCACTATTATTGCAGCGGCAGTGGTGGCCAGAGCCCAAAGCCCTTTAGAATTGCGAAGGAAGTTCCATGAGGCGTTCTCCAAAGTCCTGCATGGCGCTCCTCAGCTGGCTTTGAGGGCTGGCGGGACTGGGGACCACCGCACTGTCAGGGAGGCATTGGGGGCTAGTTGTCAGGCCTGACCCTTTCTGCTGGAAGCCCTGCCCCTATTGGGAGCCGGAGCCAACCTTCCCCCTCCACACACACACATTGCCCAGGGGCCTGGCAATCCTGTTGGCTCCCCTGCATGTGATAACACTTTCCCTGTTCTCAAAGTGGGGAATTGTTGGACTGGACTTCATTGGCAGACTCGAGAAAGTTGATCATTATCTGCCCTTACTTTGTCTAGATGTAGCCTTTTGTTTTTAGTTTCTGATTATCAGGTATTTTAGAGCCCTAATACAGCGAGGTACTTAAGCACATGCCTGTTGTTAAATATGAGTAGTCCCACTGACTTTAAAAAAACTTTGACTTCAGTGAGACAAGCACATAAGTACTGGATCTGTCATTGTCCAGTGGCAGAATTGCATCAGATGGTGATAGAATTGTAAGACTTTCTTAAATATCTTGCCAGCTCCTGATTACCTCAGTGGCTTCTGCTATTTTGAAAGGGGTTTACAACCTCGTGTGACCCAGATCTCTTCAAGTGTGGTGTCAGGGCTGTTCCTCACTCTGGTACTCCGAGTGCAGAAGGTGGAAGCCCACAAAAGACCTGAAATACCTTGCCTCTATAGGGTCTGCTTTTAACAAACAAACAAACACCAGCCTACCCAGAGTCACAGATGCATTGGCTCTGGAAAATAGGCTGCCACCATCAAGTGATTTTGCCACAAGAGCGGTTGATAAAAGAAACAATAAGCACATAAAACAAACTATATCTCTGATAGCTGACCTCTCAGGCTAGGCAGACACACACAGAGACCACCTGCTACCTTCCAGGACATAAGAATCAAATCATTGTTTTAAAAAAGGCAATTTTATTAACAAAACAAAAAGATATACTTGATAAAGCATACTTAGTTGCTAGATGTTACAGAGCAACTCAGAAGAACAAACTAAAATGCAGAGAGCATTGTATCTCTGTGTATAGCTTAAATAGTGAAGGGGGAAGGGGAAGAGCACATGGATTTTACACAGAGAAGCTTAACCAAACAACCGAAATAAGGAAAAATACCCTGATGGCGACTAAATATACATTTTCCCTTAGTTACTCACAATCCCTTCATGGTCCAGTCGACTTCCATGCCCCAAATTCTGTGGAGGCATGATAGTTCTGATTACTGCATCTGCTCCCTTCAGCCCTTAACTTAAAACTCCCCAAGGAGAAATAGCAGCAGGTATGTATATATAATTAACATTTCAGCACTGTATCCCTTTGGTTCTTCTGGCCCCCTGCCAACACCCTTAGCTATCTGAGTTTAACCCTTTAGTCAGTGAGGGTATGTCTACACTACCCCCCTAGTTCGAACTAGGAGGGTAATGTATGCATACCGAACTTGCTAATGAAGCCCGGGATTTGAATTTCCCAGGCTTCATTAGCATAAAGCCAGCTCCGCCATTTTTAAAAGCCGGCTTGTTCGAACCCCGTGCCGTGTGTAGCCGCGCGGCACGGGGTTCGAACAAGCCGGCTTTTAAAAATGGCAGAGCCGGCTTTATGCTAATGAAGCCCGGGAAATTCAAATCCCGGGCTTCATTAGCAAGTTCGGTATGCATACATTACCCCCCTAGTTCGAACTAGGGGGGTAGTGTAGACATACCCTGAGTGCTGGCCAGCACTCCTCCTATCCATCACAAGTGGTGCTTTCATTTTGGGGTTTTAATTATTCTTCAGCATCAGCAGAATGGTATTTTCAACATCTTCTGTATTCAATGGCCCCAGCAGTGCCACCATAGCACAGATTAGAAAACTATTTAATTTCTAGGGGAAAACTGGATTGGGGATTGGCTAGCTTGATAAGGAGTAATATCAGTGTTGTTTGGGGTAATCTATATCTGGAGAAAATCTGTGGCAATATTTTTTGTTAATTCTGAACATAAAATAAGGGGCTACCTATTGACTCATTTATCAACTATACACAATACAAGCTAAATTAAAGTGCCTCAAATTAAACAATTTAAAGCCCAAGCATTGGTTCAGAAATATCCATGGGTCTGATAAGACTAATTCATACTCAAATTAAAGTCATGAGAACATAAGAGTGGCCATGCTGGGTCAGACCAAAGGTCCATCTAGATCAGTATCCTATCTTCTGACTGTGGCTAATGCCAGGTGCTCCAGAGGGAAATCAGCTGATCTTGATGCATAATCTGCTTGACACTGTTTACATGCAAATGTACCATTGTTAAGATTTATAGGGCAAATTCGCACATCTCTTGATGCTATTTTACTTAATTATGTGTTGTTGCTTTCTCAGTAAAATGGCAGTAGTTTGATTTATATCGACACAGCTATTTTTGCATCCAGAAAAGTTCAAAAAAGAACTAGATAAATTCACGGAGGATAAATCAATCAATGGCTACTAGCCATGAAGAGCAGGGATGATATGTCTAGCCTCTGTTTGTCAAATGTGGGAATGAGCGACAGGGAATCATAGAATCATAGAATCATAGAATAATAGGACTGGAAGGGACCTCGAGAGGTCATCGAGTCCAGCCCCCCGCCCTCAAGGCAGGATCAAGCTCCGTCTACACTATCCCTGACAGATGTCTATCCAACCTGTTCTTAAATATCTCCAGAGAGGGAGATTCCACCACCTCCCTTGGCAATTTATTCCAATATTTGACGACCCTGACAGTTAGGAATTTTTTCCTAATGTCCAATCTAAACCTCCCCTGCTGCACTTTAAGCCCATTACTCCTTGTCCTGTCCTCAGAAATCAAGAGGAACAAATTTTCGCCTTCCTCCTTGTGACACCCTTTTAGATATTTGAAAACCGCTATCATGTCCCCCCTTAATCTTCTTTTTTCCAAACTAAACAAGCCCAGTTCATGAAGCCTGGCTTCATAGGTCATGTTCTCTAGACCTTTAATCATTCTTGTCGCTCTTCTCTGTACCCTTTCCAATTTCTCCACATCTTTCTTGAAATGTGGTGCCCAGAACTGGACACAGTACTCCAGCTGAGGCCTAACTAGTGCAGAGTAGAGCGGCAGAATGACTTCACGAGTTTTGCTTACAACACACCTGTTGATACAACCTAGAATCATATTTGCTTTTTTTGCAACAGCATCACACTGTTGACTCATATTCAACTTGTGGTCCACTATGACCCCTAGATCCCTTTCCGCCATGCTCCTTCCTAGACAGTCGCTTCCCATCTTGTATGTATGGAACTGATTGTTCCTTCCTAAGTGGAGCACTTTGCATTTCTCTTTATTAAACCTCATCCTGTTTACCTCTGACCATTTCTCTAACTTGCTAAGGTCATTTTGAATTATGTCCCTATCCTCCAAAGAAGTTGCAACCCCACCCAGTTTGGTATCATCTGCAAACTTAATAAGCGTACTCTCTATCCCAATATCTACATCATTGATGAAGATATTGAACAGTACGGGTCCCAAAACAGACCCTTGAGGAACTCCACTTGTTATCCCTTTCCAGCAGGATTTAGAACCGTTAACAACAACTCTCTGACTACGGTTATCCAGCCAATTATGCACCCACCTTATCGTGGCCCTCTCTAAGTTATATTTGCCTAGTTTATCAATGAGAATATCATGCGAGACCGTATCAAATGCCTTACTAAAGTCTAGGTATATGACATCCACCGCTTCTCCCTTATCCACAAGGCTCGTTATCCTATCAAAGAAAGCTATCAGATTAGTTTGGCATGACTTGTTCTTCACAAACCCATGCTGGCTATTCCCTATCACTTTATTACCTTCCAAGTGTTTGCATAGGATTTCCTTAATTACCTGCTCCATTATCTTCCCTGGGACAGACGTTAAACTGACCGGTCTGTAGTTTCCTGGGTTGTTCTTATTCCCCTTTTTATAGATGGGCACAATATTTGCCCTTTTCCAGTCTTCTGGAATCTCCCCTGTCTGCCATGATTTTTCAAAGATCATAGCTAAAGGCTCAGATACCTCCTCTATCAGCTCCTTGAGTATCCTGGGATGCATTTCATCAGGACCTGGTGACTTGCTGACATCTAACTTTCCTAAGTGATTTTTAACTTGTTCTTTGTGTATCCTATCTTCTAAACTTACCCTCTCTCTGCTTGTATTCACTACGTTAGGCACACCTCCAGACTTCTCGGTGAAGACCGAAACAAAGAAGTCATTGAGCATCTCCGCCATTTCCAAGTTCCCTGTTACTGCTTCTCCCTCCTCACTAAGCAGTGGGCCTACCCTGTCCTTGGTCTTCCTCTTGCTTTTAATGTATTTATAAAAGGTCTTCTTGTTTCCCTTTATGCCTGTAGCTAGTTTGATCTCATTTTGTGCCTTTGCCTTTCTAATCTTGCCCCTGCATTCCCGTGTTGCTTGCCTATATTCCTCCTTTGTTAGTTGTCCTAGTTTCCATTTTTTATATGACTCCTTTTTTATTTTGAGATCATGCAAGATCTCCTTGTTAAGCCAAGCTGGTCTTTTGCCATATTTTCTATCTTTCCTACACAGCGGAATTGTTTTCTTTTGGGCCCTTAACAACGTCCCTTTGAAATACTTCCAACTCTCCTCAGTTGTTTTTCCCTTCAGTCTTGCTTCCCATGGGACCTTACCTACAAGTTCTCTGAGCTTATCAAAATCTGCCTTCCTGAAATCCATTACCTCAATTGTGCTGGTCTCCCTTCTACCTTTCCTTAAGATCATGAACTCTATTATTTCGTGATCACTGTCCCCTATACTGTCTTCCACTTTCAAGTTCTCAACTAGTTCCTCCCTATTTGTTAAAACCAAATCCAGAACAGCTTCTCCTCTGGTAGCTTTTTCAACCTTCTGAAACAGAAAGTTGTCTCCAATGCAGTCCAGAAACTTATTGGATAGCCTGTGCCTTGCTGTGTTAGTTTCCCAACATATGTCTGGATAGTTGAAGTCCCCCATCACCACCAAATCTTGGGCTTTGGATAGTTTTGTTAATTGTTTAAAAAAGGCCTCATCCACCTCTTCCACCTGGCTAGGTGGCCTGTAGTAGACTCCTAGCATGATATCACCCTCGTTTTTTACTCCTTTTAGCTTAACCCAGAGACTCTCTACACGGCTATCTTCTACATTCATCTCCACTTCAGTCCAAGTGTATACATTTTTAATATACAAGGCAACCCCTCCTCCCTTTTTTCCCTGTCTGTCCTTCCTGAGCAAGCCGTACCCTTCCATACCAACATTCCAATCATGTGTCCCATCCCACCAGGTTTCTGTAATACCAATGATATCATAGTTGTATTTATTGGTTAGCAATTCCAGTTCTTCCTGCTTATTACCCATACTTCTCGCATTTGTATATAGGCATCTAAGATACTGATTTGATCTTGCCTCCCTGTTGTGCCCTGACCCTCCTTTCTCCTTCCCATTATAGGCCGTAGTCCCCCCCATTTCCAACCGATCTCCCAGTCCCGCACATGCAGCACTTACCTGTGGGCTTTGCTCACCTGCCCCCAACAAACCTAGTTTTTGGATCACTTGATGATTACCTGTTTTGTTCATTGCCTCTGGGACAACTGGCATTGGCTGCTGTTGGAAGCAGAGTTGTCCCATATGCTGGACGGTTTAGGGTGACTGCTCTGGGCCCCACACTTCGGTACCTTTGTGGGGCCCAGGGAGGTCCAGGGGATTCCTGGGGGGCCTGGTGCTGGCAGTAGGGGTCGGGCTCACTTTGCACTCACCAGCGATGGTGGGATCCATGGAAAATGGAGCTACCCAATCCTGCCTGCTCCATTCTGCTATCTCCCAGCTGTGTCGCTCCGCTACACCACAGTGGCAGGAAGCGGAGCAACCAGGCTGGGAGCTGGGCTTAAGGGAGCGGAGTGGTTAGGGCCAGATCACTGCTTCCTGCCACTTCTAGGGTTGCTGGGAATCACCCTGGGGGGGGGGGGGAAGTTGGGGGAAGGGGTGCAATAAAGATACGAGGGGGTGGATCAGGGTCTGGAAGAGGTGGGGCAGAGGACGAGCATGGGCATGGCTTGAGTAAGGGGAGGACTGGGACAGGGCAGGGGTGGCAAGGTGGGGCTTAGGCCATGCTGGGGTGGTTTCCTGGGCCCTGCACTGCCCTAGGGACTGCCCTGGTTGGGTGACAGGATATTGGGCTAGATTGACTTTTGGTCTGACCCAAAATGGCCGTTCTTGTATTCAGAACAGTTAAAAGCTTCAGGTTTTTAAATAAAAGCTGAAGCTCAAGAACATACAGCAAAATCTGTGGGAATTACATAAGCATGCAGATTCAATGTAAGCCTAGTTTGCCCTACGTAGTGGATGAGATTTTTAATGTTTATAATTGACTGATATTTTCTACTTCTCTACAGCAAAGACAGAAGGGGTGCAAGCCCTCACAATGCCCCTCACTGTTATGGAGAGACCACTTCTAGGGTCTTGTCTACATTAGAATACCTCTGACCCGTTTTTTTAAGCTCCAGTATAAACTCTGACATAAACTGGGCACCAGCATTTTTACAGCCATGGTTAGATGTTACAGAGGCAAAAATCCCATTGCTAGGTTTATACTAGAGTTTATACCACTGTTAAAACCATTATGTGATTTCTTAAAAACTAATCAAGGGATCCATCTTCGTACAAGGGCAATTCATCCTTTATGCTAATTCAATGCTTGTTCTGCCTGCTGTGAATACCAACACAGGTACGTACTGCTTGTGATAATTAATTTCAAGAGAATTGAGTCTCCTCTTATTGAAGTCATGGGCACTAGAGCAACACTGCTTTTTCTAGTCAAGGATTTGTGACTTTATGTGGCTTAGCTGTTCTTTCACTAATTTGCTTTGCTGTTGCATGTAAAATGTCTTTCACTATATAATACCAACGTTTCATGTAAGGTCAAAGTTTAGGATACAGACAGATGAAAGAGTCCAGTCACTTCTCCTGTGACACATAGTAAATTCTCTTTCCCCATATCCTTTCTCTGTCATTAAGTTGGGCAATGCTTCTCAAGAGCCAGTGAAATCTTTTAAGTACTGCTGCAGCCCATTTAGTCATGACTAGGGTTGCCAACTCTGAATGAAGCTATTTTGGGAGGGTTTTTTCCCCAACATGACAAAATGTCATTTTCTTAAAATATCCTATTAACATCTCCAAGTTTGCTTTCAGTAGTCACCGGGAGATTAATGCCAATTCCAGGTGACTCCAGGCCAATCCATGGCTAAGCGGTCCTTACTCAAGGGCATTAACCTATTTTCTAAATTACTTTATTTCATTTTCTCCTATTTGTAGAAGATGCTTTGGGGAAAGCCTGGATCAGACTATTAAAATGGTGTCAAACAGCTTTGCCCATATTAATTACTCTAAGTAATGAAGAATATGAAGTAAGAATATTGATTAGCTATAAGAACATTTACCAGAAGCTTATGGCAGTTGTGCTTTAAAAAAAATAAGTAAATTTGGATTTTTCAAAGGAAAAATCTTAAAGACACTTGGCACCAAATTTGATCAGTGACATTTTAAAAGAAAGAGCTGTTGCAAAATCTTGTGAGCTTGATGGTTTTCAGCCTTTCAGGGTAAATATTAGTGATAAAAAAAACCTTGATGAAAAACAAGTTTTCTCGGCTTTCATCTTTTTCTGTGCTTGTTCTTACCTCTTATATCTCAACCTTGACCCTGTTTAAGGTGCCCAAGCGTTTTTATTAATTACTCTCTTTTTCCTGATCCATCTCGCATTTCTGTGTCTTCCTTCGTATAGGCCACTATCTATGAATTTTCGACTCAGTATACTGTGGGCCAACACCCATCTACTTGAAATCCCTTCTTAGAATTCACTTACCGTAATCCAAAAAACCGTTTATCCCCAGCTCCCTTCGCCTTACACCACGAAGTGGTAGCTAATCAAAGAAAAATTAAACACATCCTGTGGAACTAATGAGAAGCTCTTAAAACAAATGGTGAAGATATCATTTACTTTTCTTGCATTCCATCCCTCACAAACATAATGTCTGCCTGAGAGTGCTATATAAATAATACATTATAGTAATTTACAGTGTAATTTGTTTCTAAAATGCATTCTGAAGTGCCACAGGGATGGGGGTGGAGGGGAGATTATCTACAGAAATGAAAAAAAATTGTTTTTATGTCTGATGAGTTTCCAGGAAGTAGTGTTACACATTAGATGTGTAATTTTCATTCCATTTATTAGTCTTCTTTTTTCAGCACTATCATTTAATAAACAAAGGTAAGCCAAGAAATTTAGTAACTGATTTTTCAGGATGACAATTTGAGTAGCAGAGTGTTGTCAGATTGGTACATCCATCATTTATTAAACCACTGTAGATGCATCGGAAGCATATTGGAGAAGAACAACAAGGTGTTGTGGAACAGAGATAATAGTAACATTGAGGAGCAATACCACAAATATGAGTTTTTCAGGCGCCCCATGGTTTACCTCTCAGAAGTAATCTTTTTTTTCCCGGTGCTCTCTGGGCCAGTATTTTCCATCCTTATAAATAAAACCATATTCCTTGAATACTCTCACACTAAAGTCAGAGGTGTTAGTTGTGGATTAAGGTATTCCCCAGTATAAATGAGAAAAACAGAATCTGGCAGTAAGTAAACAGCCATGGATTTGGCACTGTAAATCCTGTAATATTGGCATAGTTAAAAACTTTCACACAGAAGCGCTGATGTTGCTGAAAAGCACAGCAAAATATCCTTGCAGTTCAGTTTGAAGTGTTGTTTTCCTATTAGAAGTAAAGCTGTTTCAGGTGATTTTTTTCTTTCAATACTAGCTATTTATACAAATGTCTACTTGGCATTGATTTAAAAAAGCAGAACCTTTGGCTACAGTTCTCTGTTTTTAATCATCACAGATACCTTCTGTATTTTGTAATGTAACCTTTCTACTGTATAGTGAGGTATAGATAAGAAACTAGAGCAATGGTGGTGCTGGAATGAGTTTCTGCAAGGCATTGAAGTGGAAGACAAGTTTTAAGGCAATGAGGAGATAAGAGGAAGCCAGTGAAGGGATTCAAAGATGAATGGGATGTAAGCAGAGTCAAAGAAGAGAGGGATGTGTTGGCAGTAGTGTTTTGCTTAGATCAGAAGCTAGGAATGCAATGTGTTGTAAAAAGGCCAGAGAGGACCCAGTTGTAGAAGTCTAGATTGTAGATAACTAAGGCTTGGTCTATACATGCAGTGCTCCAGTGGCACAGCAGTATCAATATGCAATGCATCTGATGAAGATGCTTTATGCCAGTTGTTCCCAACTTCTTCGAGCATACAGACCCCTTTTCATTCTATTAAAATTTCAGCTCCTGCCCATCCACGGAGGATACGGCGCAAGGGCGGAATTTCAGCAGGGTAGGGCAGGGCAGCAACCGTGCGGAAGCTACATTGGCAGAAGATGCTCTCCCACATGTAACTTGTATCACTCAGGGAGATGGTTTATTCCCATTCCTGAGCAATATAAATTATGCCACCATAAGCTGTAGCATAGCCATAGCCTAAGAAATGGATAAGGACATGAGTGGCAAGGGATGGATAGTGAAAGACAGAGTTCAGAGGTGCCATAAAAGAAGAAATGACAGCATTTAAAAGCCTGGATATTAGGTGTGGCAATGCAGAGGGTCAGGTCAGAAAGTCCCACTGAATTTACAAGCCCATATAATAATGGAGTTATCTGTGGTGATTGATGACAGGATGGGGCAGGAAGAGAAGTTCATTTTTTCTCTTTGTTGAGATGTACATGGAGGGGGGACGTCTGTGCAGAGTTGACAGAAAGGTGATCAGAGAGGATTGCAGAGTGAGGCCTGGGCTATACTTGAGGAGGCAGGTCGTCTTAAGGTATGCCATCCAGCTACGCAAAATGCTGGATTCTACTTCCTTAAGCCAAGCTGCTGCGGTGTCTATACTGCAGCAGGTACTCCTGTTGGCATCCCTTACTCCTCACAGAATGAGGAGTACCGGACGCAAGCGGGGTCTGCCCTCAGTGTTCAATTTAGGAAGCTACATTAGGCCCACTAAGTCGATCGCTAGAAGATCAACCTCTGGAGGGTTGATCTTTTCCATAATGTAGACATGCCCTCAGAGAAATAGGAGTAGAGTGCTCTAAAATTTCCATCAATGTCAGATTTTGCTGTATGTTCTTGAGCTTCAGCTTTTATTTAAAAACCTGAAGCTTTTAACTGTTCTGAATACAAGAACGGCCATTTTGGGTCAGACCAAAAGTCAATCTAGCCCAGTATCCTGTCACCCCATACTGAGCAGATCAATCCAGCACTGCCAGCAGCGTGGAATAGTTTGACTGAATAAGGGTATGTCTACACTATCCCGCTAGTTCGAACTAGCGGGGTAATGTAGGCATACCGCACTTGCAAATGAAGCCCAGGATTTGAATTTCCCGGGCTTCATTTGCATAAGCCGGGCGCCGCCATTTTTAAATCCCGGCTAGTTCATTTGCAAGTGCGGTATGCCTACATTACCCTCCTAGTTCGAATTAGGAGGGTAGTGTAGACATACCCTAAGTCTTTTGCAGTTCTAATCTTTATAATCCCAGCTAATAGGACACAGATTTCAGGGCCATCAATTAGGAAACTTTCTGGAGGACTAAATTTGGGAGAAAAAGAAAATATTTCAGTTAGAGAGCATTCAGTGTAGCAGTTTTAGAACTAAGGGTATGTCTACACTAGCTCGTTAATTTGAGCTAGGTTGGCAAATCAGGCAACCGGAGTTGCAAATGAAGCCCGGGATTGAAATATCCTGGGCTTTATTTGCATGTTCCCATCCGGCCGCCATTTTAAAATCCCCCTTAGTAACAAACTGCCTGCGGCTACATGCGGCAGTTTAAAGTTAATCCAAACTAAATCCTTAGTTCGGATTAACTGTTGCTCCTCGTGGAATTAGGTATAACAGTTAATTCGAACTAAGTCCTTAGTTCAGATTAACTTTAAACTGCCGCATGTAGCCGTGGGCAGTTCGTTCGAACTAAGGGGGATTTAAAAATGGCGGCCACACGGGAACATGCAAAGAAAGCCCGGGATATTTAAATCCCGGGTTTCATTTGCAACTCCGGTTGCCTGATTTGCCTACCTAGCTTGAATTAACAAGCTAGTGTAGACATACCCGAAGTGAATATGTTGTGGGGAGCAGACAGAGGGGAAATCACTTAGTGATACTTAATAGCCAGCTTTGCTTTTGAAAGTCTTTCTGGAATGTTGTAAAGCTAGACAGCGATTTGGACCTTGCCAAGTGTCATAGGTCTCTATACTTTCCCATTGTTAGTCTCCAGACGATGACAGAGCATGAAAAGCAGATACAGCAGGAGGAACTGGGGAAAATGAATTTCTCCTTGGAAATGTGCCAACTTAGGCAGAAGAGAGTCTAGGGTCAGGAAACATACTCTTGAACTGTAATATGAAAGGAAGGGACTAACTCAAACACTTGTTTAGAATTGTGATCATTTGCAATGTTTTGGCTCATACCCTATGAAAACACTAATCAGAGAACTAAATGGCCTATTCCTTTGAGGTTAGCACACTAAATTCCTTTGTATCAGCTCCAAACTTCCCCAGAACAAATTATTTAGCTGCAACCACACATACATTAGAAACACAGGCCATTGAGGACTAGGGATATAAAATCCCATGTAATTGGTTAACTGGTTAAACATGAAGTTTACATCACGTTTAACCAATTAACAGCTGGGCTTGATCTCCTCCCCTCCTCCTGGCAAGGCTAGAGTGGCCTACCACTGCAGGCTTGGGCCGCTCCAACCCAACTGGAGCAGTTCCTGCCTGCATTGTGCCAGGCCTGCTGTGGTCTGGGGCTTCTCTGGACTTCATGATAGGTGGGGAGCTTTTCCAGCCCCCACTGATTAATTGGAACTGGTAAGCATCACCCATTAAGGGTGACTCTTACTGGTTAACCAGTAATCTTTCATATCCCTACTGCAGACATTTACAATTAAAAAAAAATTCTAGGCAAGGATAACATTTCTTGTTCCCTTTCCAATTTTTGTCCTTAATCATATATCCAGTGAAATTGCCAACTCCAGTACTCTGACTTCACGGTCCAACTCTCTTCGAATTCACTGGCAATATTATTGACTACCTTGAACTTTATGGTACTGTATTTGATCACATTCCTGATCAAATGACTGATATTTTTGTAAGACAGGGATGTTGATTTATAACTTCTGGGCGCATTGATGTAGTTCTATTATTCTAGTGATTTACACGTTTTAGGCCCAAGGCACCTCTTACTACCCCAGTGTAAGTCCAAAGTAATTCTGTTGAAGTCAATGAGCAGTCCTGTGGCGCCCTTAAGACTAACAAATATATAGTATCATGAGCTTTTGTGGGTAAAACCCACTTCATCAGATGTCTTGGAGTGGATATTACAGAATACACAGTACATATAACAGCAAAAGCAGTTACCTGTCAATTGTAGGATCAGTATTAATGACACTCAGAATACATCTACACAGAGGGGCTATTATGGGATACTGGAAGTATCTCAAAATAGCTACTCTGAGTCTTTTGAACGTACCCACTATTTCGAGATAGTTCTCGAAATAGCCAACACGTTATTTCGGCATCCCTGTAACCTTCATTACACAAGAGTTAAGGGGTGTCTCAAAATAGCACATTATTTCAAAATTTGGCACTGTGTAGATGTGCCAAATTTCGAAATATGCTATTTTGAAATTCAATTGAAATAAGATATACAATTGGCATTTTATCTTATTTCGAGCTTAGGGTGCCATGTAGATGCACCCTAATTGAGTCAGGCTCGATGTGTCCTATTCATAGCTTTTGACCTGTAAATGTGAATATCAAAGGCAGGTGAAATTGCCTTTGTAGTGTGCTAACCAGTTATTATTTTTATTCAAGCCCAAGTTGATAATGTCGAATCTGTAAATGAATTCCACTTCAGCTGTCTCCCTCTGTATTTGGGTGATACAATTCCTTTGTAGAAGAATGGCTACTTTTAAATCCATTATTGATTGTCTAGGGAGGTTATTGAAGTCAGTGCAGTTATTAGTATCAAAATTAAGAAAATAAGGCAATTGCTATTGGATTTGATCCAATACTACCACCTATTATACAGTGGTCTAGTCTGTGCGCCTATTTTCTCCATAGACTATCATTTTAAACTGGAAATATGATTCCCCTGCTGTTGTGAATTCTCTGTGCCATTCCAATAGAGAGTGAGAAAGCCTGTTGTCATGCCAACAAAAAATGGTGAGGTGTTTACTTGAAAGTGAGTTCTGTAAAAGCATTCATAGCAAGCTATAGCTGATGATCACTGTTCAAAGAACTAATCTTAAGAGAGTCTATTCTTCCTTCAAAATATTTGCTCTGTTTATGTAGTTTTACCTCAGGATATAGGGAAGATGGCTATTTGAGAGCAGTACCCTGGACACAGTGTATGCTTTTGTTTTCAAAAAGCAATGAGTTCAATAATGGAAAGCATATCTAGACTACAAATAGCGGCACATGGAAAAGCCAGCCAGTCAACTGTCTGCTGCCTATATAAAGAGAGTTTGTAGTGAAGACACTTTTTTTGAAATGAATCATATGGTAACTCATTTTTATAATTATTTAATATTGTCCTATTGTATTTGGGTTTAAGAGGTGTGTGAACTGTAATATTATTTTACCTCATTGAGCCTTTTTACCTTTTATAAATCTGTAGTAGACTAGGGGACATATTAGTTATTAATTCTTCACAAATGCCTATTATATTGCATAATATAAAAACAAAAAACAAATGCAAGAAACAAAAAAAAAGTGGGTAATATTCAAATTTAGCAAATAAATAATTTTCTGTAGTACTGTATGCCATGAATAAATAGACAATGTAAGTGTAAAGTAATATTATATAATTACCTGCCTATCTGGTTTTAATAGTGTATCTTGTGCTATACTTTTCAGAACTGAAGTGTTTACTGAAAGGAGTGTCAATTTTTACATTTGCAGTCAAGTGTCTGGAGAAACTGTATATAGTTTTGCCACTCTGAATAACAAAAGAGTATTATATGGTTGAAGAATTACATTAAATTAAAAATGCAGTCAGCTATTTAATATTTGAAATGCTTCAAAATGTATTACTTTCATGTAAACAAGTACTAATTAAAATTATAAATGCAAAGAACTTTTGTATATTCTTTAAGAATGTTTGCTTTGCTGTCGCTGCATACTTCTACTCAGTAAGCTAGTGCATCCAGACATTTACCGTGTATGTTGTGGAGAGGAATCTGGTGAGAATGTATGATTCATCGTTCTGATAGTGTATGAAAATCCAGTCTAGCCATCCTCTAACCGCATAATTTATATTTTCAGATGGAACTGAATCAATTTTCAGTAGCTTGGTGCTCTGTCTTGCATGGTGGTGAATACTCTCTTAAAGTCAGTTTAATTCTGTGCTTGTTTAGCACGTAGCGCAGTGGGTCTTGCAGTAATGCCTGGGATTCCAAATAATTAAGGGAGTTCATTACCCACAGGAGCACATTTGGATAGTTGTGGAATCAGGCCATTTGCTAGTCCAGAAGTTGTATTTCTCTGTTGGTCTCCTAAACAGTTCTGTAGTCTAGATCTTAAAAATTACCTTTGACTAAAACAAGAATGTGCTGGGAGCTGTCATTTTGGATTATGCAGCTTAAGAAATACTAACTTGTTCTTTAAGTGAGCCACCAGCAATATTATCAGGTTGATGTAAAAGGTACTTTTGTTTGTATTAAGAAAGGAGGCAGTATCAGCGAGAGAGGAGAAAGTGACTAGAACAAGACTAGAAATCATAAGCAGCATAGCTGGATTTGTCAGACATCCATAAATATCAGTGGCAAACCATCTATTAATCATCTGTTTTTCTTACAAGCTTTAAAGTTATGGGCATGTGCCAATAAAACAGGACAAATTTTATGTACCACACTCTTTTCTGGTGTCATACCCGATGAGCTATCCATAACTCATTTCCTGTGTCAACAAAGCCAACTGGCTATGTTGGTAATTAACCACATGTCTGTCACTGGTACCCTCCTTGTTTCTCCTCCTTTCCCTCCATTTGTTACACATAAATTAGATAGGAATTTCCTAGGAAGGGGCTGGGGTTTGGTATCATGATCTAGTGCAATGAGGCACTAATCTTACTAGGGACTTTGAGTGTCACCGTGAAAGTAGTTTTGTTAAGTTAAATTCTGGAAAAGTTAAACAAAATCAGTGGATCATGATACATTTTGATAAATATCATTGACTGCCATACACATTTGTAGCTCCCAGGACTTTTCCCCTTTACTGTTTCTTTCCCCTATTAGTCCCTCTTCAGGGATTCCCTTTTGTTTTCTGTATTGTTTTCTAGGAGTGGGAGTTTGGAACACAGCTTTTGGTTTGGCCAGCTGGCGCTAACCCAACTATCAATTTTCATTGTACTGCAGGGCCTGATCCAGATCTCATTTATTCAGTTTTACATGGTTGTAACTCCATTGATTTTATGGGAGTTGCTTACACTGTCATAAATCAGGAGTGAGATTAGAATTGGCCTCTATCCGTGAAGATTCCAGAATATGTAACCTCTTGAAAAAAGGTCAGCCAGCATTTTTGCTGTGTTCTAGTAGTGGGAAACCTGGAACAAAGCTCCTAGCAGAAGTAGAGGTGGTCTGATTAATGCTTGACTTTTAGTTTAGACTCTTTCCTTAAGAGAAACTTAGTCATGACAGAGTTTGTTCTTTTACTCCCTCACTCTTGAGTATCATCCCATGGGAAATTCAAAGATGCTGTAGATCACCTGGAAGAAAAAAAACTATTTTGCAAAGTAAGTAATATAAGGCCTCAGTTTTTCCCCACAGCAGTACTAAACCACTGAAAGCAATAATGATACCTTGGTGGGTAATTGATGTGAGAGAGAAGTTTAGTATTGTGGCACTTTGTAGTGTGATAGAGTCCTTGATGGGTTAGATTGCCTAGTGGTTGGTTAGTAAAGCCCCCTGTGTCAAATCCTGGTGGATAGGTCTTTAATCAGAAGTGCGGCAAGGGATGCCAATGGTTTGGATCCTTTTTGTAGCAGGGCAAAAGTAGACTAGTCTAAGCCTGTTCATCCTACCATGCACTGACCTAGGACCCTAGGAGAGTCAACAGTTTCTGGCCCCGAAGATATCCTCCAATTTAGCCTCCCTGAGTAACTTCGTGCTGTTGCTTTCCTCTCTAAGCTTATAGCCAAGATAAGGTGGAAAGCAAACCATCAGCCCTAGGCAGGCTCAGCACATGCCCATATTCCCTAAGGGAGGCTGAAGGGGGCAGGACTACCAGGGCTCAGAATTGTCCTTTAACCCCATCCTGCCCAGTGTCAGATTTCCAAGCCATACCTCATCACATGTAGATTATGTTAGCTGGTTTTCCTTCATGCAATTCACTAGTTTTCAGTGGTCCATCAGAACACACAAGTGCACAAATGTAAAAACATTGATGGAGATACAGATGTGGAAAGTTCAGTCACAGGGAGATTCCCTTGAGATGGTCACTTATGTGCTAAAATACCACTGAACCTGCCTACCTGCCGTCTGGGCACCCCACCACCCTGTCCTGATGAGCCAAGTCTATTCTGGTCCCCTCTGGTGATGGCTCAGAATTGAGGTTACAGCCCACAGCAGAGCAACATAGACGCTGAGAGCAGCTCAGCTCTGGGAAGGCTCAATCACAGGGACTTGACACAGCGCCTAAGTGTACAACCCAAATGGGACCAGAAACCCAGCTAAATCCATCTTACTCTGCACAAGGTTTATACAGAGCAAGCTCATAAATTGTTTGCCTCTTTTATTAATGAAAGAGAGAGATACACAGCTTTCCCTGAAATAACAATTATTTACACTGGGTTTATTAATACACAAAAGTGATTTTATTAAGTATAAACAGTAGCATTTAAGTGGTTGCAAGAGATAGCAGACACATTAAAGTAAGTTACTAAGCAAAATAAAACAAAACATTCCAATTAAGCCTAATACTTAAAGAAACTTGTTACATGCAATTTCTTACTCTAACACTAGTTCTAATAATATTTTCTCACAAGCTGGGTAGCCTCCCTATTTGGGCCTAATCCTTCTTAATGTTCAGGTCTAGGTGGTGTAGCAGATAGTTTAGATGGTGTAACAAGGTGTGGGACTCGCACCAGGATGCTTCTGGCTGGTCATGCTGGGAATTGGCACTTCAGCCCTGGAGCGCCCCCTTTCGGCTGGTGTCTGAAGTTGCCTGTTATTCTGAACCACTTTGTGTTAGTAACCATGCCCCTCCCAGACTGTGGGATCCTTCCCTCTGGATCCTGCTCTACCGCAGTGCCTCTACTCTCTGGGGTCCTCTCCCTCAGGGATCCCCCAAACCCTATACCCACCTTGCCTCAGTGACCCACTGCCAGTCGTCATCTAGCCCCTTTCCGAAGGGGCAAACTTCAGTCTGAAATGGCCAGTCATCATTGGGAAGGGGATGTGGACTTGTTGCCTTCTGTTGCCCTGGCTGTATCCCTGCAACTCTAGTAGCCTCAGGCCTTGTCTCAGGCTCTGCAACCTGGGAACTTGCCTGGCCAGAGCTTCCTCAGCTCTGCCTGCCTTTCCCCAGCCCTGGTCTAAGTCAGGAAGCCTCTAGCTTCCCTGGCAGCTAGATCCCTCCTGCTCCCCAGCTACAGCAAGAGTGAGTCTGTGTCTCCTCCTCTCCAGGAGCCTTTATTTATACTGCCCTCACCTGGGCCTTAATTGGTGGTCTCTGCCTCAGCTTCTGGGTTTTAACCATTAATGGGCTAGTGTGGGGCAGACGCACCATCACAGATGGTAAACAGGGGTGTCCTCTCATCTGACAGCTATTCTCGTTGCTTGGTTTCCTGCCTATACATAGATTTTGCCCAATGTGGGAATCCTTTGTGTTCAGTTCAAACTTTTCTCCCCTTCAGTGGAAAAGTACAGTGTCCAGGAAGGGTTCCAGCATTAGGTGACCTGGATACATGTCTTGGCAGGACCAACCATAGTCCAGGCTTACAGAAAAAACAAGACTATTTAGAGATCATTGACCTGAATACCGGACCATTAGGTTCCTTGAGTACTACTAATGGCCCTCACTTAGCATAAGTAGATTAGCAAACAGGTTTATACTTCATATTTCTAACTTTAAATACAGCCATGGTGCATGCACACAAATAGAATATACATGTTCAGAAGATAATAACCTTTCTAATGATATTTTACTGAAATATTTTGCTTAAAGCCTATTCAAGTTATTAATCATATTTCCATAAAGAATATGAAATATCCCATCACAGTAGAAATGAATACATTGCTGTGAGTTACCAAAGAGAAGTATATCAAGTTCTGTTTAGAGAGGCGGCTACATAGCTACGAGGCGAAATTGCATCTCTTTGTTTTTTCACTTACAGGAAGAATGCAAACAAATATTGGCTCGGCAGAAATCTAATTCCCAGTCGGATTCTCATGATGATGAGATTTCTCCTCCTCCTCCAAACCCGGTGGTGAAAGCTCGACGCAGAAGGGGAGGTGTCAGTGCTGAGGTGTACACTGAGGAAGATGCGGTTTCTTATGTTAGAAAGGTAACTTGTTAGCAACAATTTGATGCTGAAGTGTATGTTACAATCTGATGATCTGTTGGTATTTTACTCTGTAATACACAATTTGCAATGGGTCATTTTATATTGCCACTGCCTCCAAAGAAATGCCAAGCACAAATTAAGAATAAACAAAGCAAGAACTAGAAGGTTACAGTTTGTGGAAGCCCTGGACTCTACTTCACAGAGCTCTTTCAATCAAATCAATGTATTTTTATACTATTAATTGTGTTTAATCTTTGGCAGGTACTCCTAAGAGCAGGACTTTTGCTCATCTTGCCATTAACAGACTTAGGTTTTAGCCCAGAGATGGGCAACCTAGGCTAGTGAGTGGACCGTGTGAGTGGCCCTCATTCATTTCAGTAGGCTGCAAAACTGTCATAACCAAGACACTCTCCTGGGATAGGGTGCTTTTGCTAACGGCACTTGTGTCCTTGCAATTTGCAGGGTGTACCGATAGAACGATAGCAGTGTGTTGATTGGATGCAGTGGGAGTGAACTTCTCTCATGGTCAATGTTGTGAGCAAGCAGCACGCACCTCACTTCACTTGCCTTTGCTTTACATGCGTTTAGTAATACTGGTAGGAAAAAAACAACATGGACAGAAACCAGTGATGTCTGTCAACCCTGTGGTTGAGCACTGGTAAACAAAATGTCTGGAGAGCCACACATAGTACCCCAAAGAGCCATCATAATCTTAAATTTTCCTCCAGCCATTATTTCAGTGTGCCATAAGATGTGCATGGCTATTTACAGGCTAATCTAAGACAGGATCAGTGCTCTGCAGAGCTTTCATGAAAAGGCTGCAAGGCAGATACAATTTAGCATGCCATTGCTCTTGTTTGGGTCAGTTTGTTCAGGAAATTCCCAGTGGAATCACCTGAGGGTATAAATAGTGCTTAACCTAGACAGATATGGTGGGCCAAGTTCTCAGATCTGTAACTAAGCAAAACTCCCATTGGGCAGAATTTAACTCATGTGAACTTTCCCTAATGCTTTAAACTGAGGGTGTATCCCAACATGCGCTATTAGAAGTTATCTGCCTCCAGCGGTATTTCCTTCAGAAATTTTAAGATTGTTTCAACAGAGACAAGGTGGATGAGGTAATATGTTTACTGGACCAAGTACTATTGGTGGAGCAGATAAGCTTTCAAGCTTCACAGAACGCTTTCTCGAGTCTGGAAAAGGTAGCTATCGTGGTACAGCTAAATATAAGTCAGGACAGATTGTTAAGCGTAAGGAATTTGCACATGTTATAGGAGACCACTTAAAATGAAGTGGACACTTAAACACTTTGCAGTCCTATGGCAAAAGAGGTGTGGTAGACAGCAGAGTGCCTTACAAATTGTTGGAATGGGCCGCACAACGTGTGTTGCTGTTAAGTCCATGGCTTTTAGTGTCCAGCAGCGTTATGAATTTAAGTTCCCAGCCTCATCATTTGAAGGTGTATGTATTATTTTAGAGCATGTAGGTCAACTCCTACATCACTGGCATGGATTTATTTTTAGCCTTATTACATGAGCTCTTTCATTATCTGATTAGACTTCTCACATTCATCTTCAGGTATTTGTAATTTTGCAGCAGAGATTCATAACATATTAAACTTTTCTTTGTAGAAGCGTTGTGTATTTCAGGCCATGTCTATAGGAACACATTTTGTCAACCATTGCTTTTGGGTAGGGTATTTTTTCTGTCCATGATCATGCATGCATTATGAGCTCGGTGATTGCTATTGGGTCTTCCCTCACAAGAAACAGACACCTGAGAGAGCCAATTAGAGAAGAATACTCTCCCAGCATTTAAGTCAAATAATGCTGGTAGCTACCCAGTACATTTTAAAAAATGCTCTAGTTAAACTGTTAATGCATGACACTTTAAAAAGCATTTACATGTTATTTTAAAAGGGACTTTCAGCTACTTAGTATTTTCTCTCTGTAGTTGTTAATATCCACTTTAGAAACTTTAAAAAAAACAGGGCCGGCCCACAACATTTTGGCACCTGAGGTGGGGAGCTCAAATGACACCCCCATATGCACATATGCACCAGCAGCAGACACAATTTTCTACACTCTGGGTCCTAGTGGTGCCTACGGTTGCCAGGTGTCCGGTTTTCTACCGGGCAGTCTGGTATTTGCACCCTCTGTCCGGTAGAAAATTCCAGAAAATACTGGATACATGCAATGTCTGGCTGGGTGCCGGACGGAAGCCTGGCAGGGGCGGGGGAGCGACTGGGAGGCGGGACTGCGATTGGCGCTGGGAGCCCTGTGGTCGCATGCAAAAGCTGGGCGGGGCGGGGACAGTGGCTTCTGCACACAACTAGAGGCTCTCAGCGCCAATCGCGGCCCCGCCTCCCAGCTGGGAGCCTTTGGTTGCATGCTCCCAGCCACTCCCCCCGCCCCCACCCAGCTTCTACTAGCAACTAGATGGAGTGAATGCCGGGGGTGCAGCCTGTTGGACTCTGGCAGCGGCCAGTAGCTGCACCCCCCCCCGTCTGCTCTGCTTCCCGCCCCCCTTTCTCCAGCCCCCCATCTCCCATCGAGCTCCCCCCCACCAGCCCCGCCTCCTGCCCCCCTTCTTCCCGGCCAGCCCCACTCCCCTCCCGGCCGGTCCCTCTTCCCTGCCCACGATCAAGTGTGTCCAGTATTTTGGGGGGGTCTACCTGGTAACCCTAGTGGCGCCCCCGCACAGTCTGGCACCTGAGGCAAGATAGCATGTCCACATTAGGGAAGCCTGCCTTGGACTAATTTTGGGTCTTCCCTGCAGTGTAGACATGCTATTTCGAAATAAGCTGTTTTAGAATAGCTTATTTCAAAATAAGCGTGAAGTGTAGACGTACTCATTGTGTGCTATGTTGCGCCTAACTCTTCTTTGTGTGAAATTAGGAATTCCGAGTCTCTATTCAAGTGAAGGTGAAATGTTGCCCTCTGATAAGTACATGTGTTTCTATTGACTTCTCTGTGCCTTAGGGCTTGTCTTCTCTACACAGGGATCAATCCACTGGCAATTGATTTATTGTGTCTGCTTAGATGCAATAAATCGATCTCCGAGCACTCTCCTGTTGACTCCGGTACTCTGCCAGGATGAGAAGAGTAGCCGGAGTCAGTGGGAAAGCGGCTCCCGCTGACTTTACCACACAAAAGACACCATGGTAAGTACGTTGACTTCAGCATAGGTTAGATTGACAAGGGTGTTTAGTGTAGACAAAGCCTTTGACTTGAGGAAATGAAGGAGCTGTGTTTGTGGAGATAGAATTCAGCCCTTGAGCCTTTACCAAGGTGACTGTCACATTCTCCTGTACCATATATGGACTGGCTGCAGAGCTTGCTTATGCACACTAGGGCTGTGTCTACACTGGGCCACTTATTCCGGAAAAGCAGCCGCTTTTCCGGAAAAGCTTGCAAGCTGTCTACACTGGCCGCTTGCTTTTCCAGAAAAGCAATGATGATCTACTGTAAAATTGTCAGTGTTTTTCCGGAAAAACTATGCTGCTCCCATTCGGGCAAAAGTCCTTTTCCGGAAAAACTATTCCGGAAAAGGGCCAGTGTAGACAACACAGATTTCTTTTCCGCAAAAAAGCCCCGATCGCGAAAATGACGATCGGGGCTTTTTTCCGGAAAAGCACGTCTACATTGGCACGGACGCTTTTCCGGAAAAAGTGCTTTTCCGGAAAAGCATCCTGCCAATGTAGACGCGCTTTTTCCGGAAATACTTATAACAGAAAACTGTTCCGTTTTAAGCATTTCCGGAAAAGGGTGCCAGTGTAGACACAGCCTAGATGTGTTCATCGTAAGATCCTTTAATACTCTGACAGGGATGTCAGAGGTTCATTTAAATAAGGTATTTTACACATAGTGCCACCTAGTGGCTAAACCATATGGTATGGCTTAGTGCTCCATTACAGACAATGCCACTTTTCCTTTAAATAATTCTGGGGTTGTTCTTTGTTCGCACTGTAAGGCTGTGTCCAGACTCAGGGTTTTTTTTGAAAAAAGTAGCCTTTTTTCGAAAAAACCTCACCTGTGTCTAGACTGCAGCCGCGTTCTTTCGAAATTAAATCGAAAGAACGCGGCTTTTCTTTCGATGGCGGTAAACCTCATTTCACGAGGAAGAACGCCTTCTTTCGAAAGTTCCTCTGGTTTGATACTGTGGACTGATAAAATACTTTTTTTTTCACAATAAAAAATAAATAAGACCCATGTTTGAGTTTCTAAGGCTGAGAAATGTCTCTCGTGCTTTGTGTTTAGAGGTAAATTGCTTCTGAAGTTGCTTTGGGGAGAGGAATTGTGTGGAAAATGTTTTCCTCAATCTCTTAAAAAATAAATGAAATATGAAAGTTGTCTTCATAGCTCTTGTCAGTCTCTGCTGTATACGGATATTTTGTAGGGGGAGGGAAGCAAGACAAAGAGGGGCTCCGATACATATCTCTTCTGATTCTTGTATTAGTAACATTGATTCTTGTCTCCAGGCTGTTGAAACTGGGATGTATTGCTTTCTTGGTGGTTTTGTACTAAATTCTAAGTCTGACTTAGCAATTTGAAACAAACTGCATCCATCATATTGAGTAGTGCATCAATATATATATATATATATATATATATATATATATATATATATATATATATATATATATATATATAAAATAAAAACAAACAAATATATATATATATATATATATATATATATATATATATATATAATGAAACAAAGCGAGAACTGTAACTCTGTGTTTCTTTCCCCCCACAGGTTATTCCAAAGGACTATAAAACAATGACTGCCCTGGCAAAAGCCATCTCCAAGAATGTGCTCTTTGCTCACCTTGATGACAACGAGAGAAGGTACGCGGAGGTGCTCTTATTATCTCAGTAGTGGCATACAGTACTTGAACTAAAGACAAATCCTCCATAACATTTGACACATATGATACAGCAGCCTAGAAAGCTTTACAGGACTTAAAACTTCTCCAATGAGGTACTGGTGCATTTGGATTGTGGCCAGTCTACCTAGACCGTATGCAGGTCCTCAGTGGGAGTGAGTAAGGAGGGGCTGGCCCGTGGAACTTCTCTCCTTTGCATGACCCACGTAAGATCCATTTGGAATTGCAGTGCCTGAGCGCAGTGGTGTGCAGGGTCTGCTTGTTCCTACCTCCTGAGAGTACATGACAACCAGGAGGTTGCAGGGAGCATAGGAAGGAGTGAAGCCACGGGCTGGTGCTGGCCAGGTATACAAGGCAGAGTGTGTGTGTATAATGCAGAATCATAAAGCAGCTGGTGAACCTGTCCCAGAAGGGTCCTTCAGGCTCCAAGTCCCTTAGCCCCTTATAAGGCTTTTCCAAAAAGTGGAGAACTGGATCCTCTTTTCCACTCTGCCATTTCCTCACCTTCCCCAGGCAGAGAAGCCGTTATAGAGCATGTGGGTGGAGGGTGCACAGCTCTCTTGAATTTAATGGGCACTCCCTTCCCCGCAGGACAGACCTTCTGCTTCCAGGGATTCCTAGGGTTTGCCCCTTAGCTATGTTCCCTCTAATCTTTTCCATCCATATGTGGAATACGTTTTTGTTATGTGCACCAAGACATGTACGAATGAGCACCACCAGCAGAAACAAAAAACATAATCGTGGGCACTCTGCTGATCAACTGGATGACATTTAAATCTCTACTTAGCAATGCTGCACAAGTGTCCAGCTTAGAGGAAACCCCTTAGGCTATGTCTAGACTGCAAGCCTCTTTCGAAAGAGAGCGTCTAGACTGCACGTTGAACTTTCGAAAAAGCGGCTTGCTTTTTCGAAAGAAAGCATCCAGTGAGTCTGGATGCTCTCTTTCAAAGAAGCCCTATTTACATTGAAGAACGCCTTCTTTCGAAAGAGGAACTTTCGAAAGAAGGCGTTCTTCCTCGTGAAATGAGGTTTACCGCCATCGAAAGAAAAGCCGCGTTCTTTCGATTTAATTTCGAAAGAACGCGGCTTGAGTCTGGACGCAGGGGAAGTTTTTTCGGAAAAAGGCTACTTTTCCCGAAAAAACCCCTGAGTCTGGACACAGCCTTAGTGGGTTTCTTTCTAATTCATATTGTTTATCAGCCAGGGAGTAAGACCTTGTCTACACTGGGGTTTCAGCATGGGTAGCAACACCAACATAGCCCTTCAGTGAGTCTACTCACATGCGCAGACTTAAGCACACATTTGTTTACAGATTCTTACTCATTCTAGACATCAACTTAACATTCTCAAAGAGAGCTAAACAGTCTAATTACCATGAGGTTCCATTAGAGTGCAGCTCTCCAGAGTAGTTAGGAGGGCGATAACTTTCCATATAATACCTTCTAACTTTCCCAGATATGTACATCCCAGTGCTGTATAAGACTATTAATATATGCAAGCAGTTGAAGAGTATTTTCACCACCACCAGGGACATTTAGACTGGAAAAGTATTTATGGCTACCTGGATATTTTAAAAGTATTTCAGGAAAGAAAAAAAATGAAGGAAAGAAGGTTTTGCTTTCCCAGGTCTAAGTTGGCAGGCATGGCTCAAGATGATGATTCAACCCTTTTATACCATTTCCCACATAACACTTAATTCGGTAAGCTAGGGTAGTGCCTCTGGTCCTATTATGGGCATGTGGACATACGTGGGTCCACCAATGGCAGGAAGAAAAGGATCCCGTTTCCCCAGTGCCTGATGATTCAACGGGGCTGGGGCTCCTGGCCATCACTGCTGCTACTGTGGCGGCAGCAGCAGCTGGAATCCCGGGCCCTTTAAATCGCCGCCAGAGCTCCACCTGCTGCGCTCCATGCCGTTCTTAGGTTGAGGGGGGGAGGGGCTGTCACTCTCTGGGCAGTACAGAGGGCTGGCTGTCTTGGTCCCGCTCCTTCTATCCAAAGCCCCATCCCTTCTGGGAGGGTGGAGCTGCCCCATGCCATCTTTCCCAGGGGCCTGCAGAGGCTGTTAGCTCCTCTGGACACAGGGAAGGGGAAGAGTGCAGGAAGCATTTCACCTCCTTGCGCAGTCTGGAGACTGCAGGGATTGTTTTCTCTCTGTGGAGCAAATTACCCCTAGAAGAGTAGAAAAGGGGGAGGGGCATTGCCCCTTTGCAACAGCCCACCAAACTGGCTCTCTGCAGAGAGGCATGTTGCAGCTTGCACATTCCCCTTTGCAGCCAGATGCTCCAGGAGAGATTCTCCCTTTGTTTTTTCCCTGCAGCACTTAGTTATGCACCATTCCCCTGTATGGGGCTGTGACTCCACTCCATTATCAAGCCCCAAAGCAAGTATGACAAGCCCCCATCCACATCAAAAGGGATGGAAATCTCAAACCTATCCATCATACTTTTTCAGACAAGCTGGATCATTATTTCATTGTTATCCCTCCTGAAAGATTGCATGCTACGTAACTTTTATCATCCACAAAACAAACAAGCAAATGAATTCAGAGTAGAGCTGTTGGTCTCTTGCACTCTTCCTTCGCGTCACAACCAGTTCTCCAAGAGAACTTTATTTTTATCTGCTCCATGACTAAATGTTCGAGGAATCCTGTGGAATATTCGTTAGTCAACAGCTGAGGAGTAGAGCCCTGCAAATCTGCAGATACCCGCTTTATATCCGCAGGGATCTGCATCCATGGAGGTGGATGTGGATCTCCATGGATCATTTGTGTGGATTCAGATGCAGGGCTCTACTGAGGAGATCCTGACATTTGATTTGAGACCCCAGTGCAGCATGGGAGTGCAATGTAAATTTTCCTATTTCCCATGTATACTTTGACTTCTTTGGGACTAGTCACATGCTTACATTTAGGCATGTCCTTTGCTGAACTGGGGCCTAAGATCGCATAATGCATGTCATCATTGTGGAGAATCTATAACAGCATCCTTCCCCAAAGATGGTGCCATGTGTAATTGGGATCTGTACACTAAGAAATATAATGGCACATAGAAAAGGGCTACAAGCAACAAATAAAATGCAGCTTTATTGGTACTAAACAGTGGCTGGCTTCCCAGCAGAGCTTTTGATGAAATGTCCTCACTTACCTAAACTGCCTACAAAGAGTCACTGAAAAGTGACTCAGGACTTTTTCATTGTCTGGAATGGGAGCAGGATGGGAACTGCTGGTCTCACTTGGCACAGGAGGACCACCCCAAGGTAGAAGCTACAGCAGGCTCAGAGGAAAAGGAGGGTCAGTTTTAAGCCACATGTGCACATGCACGCATACATACTCAGCTTTGCTACATGCACTTCATCCTTAACCAGTGATCTGGCCTATTAAACACACAACCACACACCATAAACATTTGTACTCATAGGTGCTGACTCTGTGGGTGCTCTGGGGCTGGAGCATCCTCAGGGATACCCACCATCGCCAAGCTCCCTCCTTCTATTCCTACCACCCGTGCCTCTCGCCCACTGCTAGCTATGCTGACTAAATCCTCCCCTGCCTTCCCAATGCTTTTGGAGTGCCACAAACAGCTGATTTGTGATGTTCAGGAAGCTCTGAGAAGGAGGGGGAAGAGCAAAGATGGGGCATGGTCAGGGGAGGAGAAGAGGCAGGGGCAGGAGCTTGGGGAAAGGGGTGGAATGGGATGGGATGGACCTTTGGTCTGACCCATTATGGCTATTCTTATGTTCTTAACACGCTCATTATAAAGTATTATCTAGTTTTCACTGTTTATCAGAATTTTGCATAACAAACTAGCAAATGTACTGAAGTATATTTTTTATAAGAATAATGAAGTCTTAATAATATGAAAACTCCTCCCTGAGTAACATCTTAAATCTTTGCCGAGACCATTCTCTGTGTGTGAATGCTAAATGAAATAGATTAGTGAGTTCTACAGACACATGGAGATTAAACTGATGGTTCTTTCCCACCATTAGCAGATGACCTTTAGTTGTTGTCTTGTGCCTCCCATCTTAAAATATTTGTTGAAATTTCTGTTGATGAATGGATTTCAAAGGAATTATGACGGCTGCACACTGTATTCACTACTGCATAATATCAGAGTTTATTAAAATACTGGTTGCAGTCCAGCTGGAATGCTTCATAGATGTGGAAGAAACCTAATACAGCACCATTCGGGAACATGGTATTTAAGCAACAGGACACTGCAGCTATGTTGTTTTAATTACACAGCCTGTAGTTTCATTGCATTTTTAACTTTACTCTTTGTTAAAAACAAATACAGGGCAGATTCTGCCTGGCCTTTCTATAGACATACAGTGAGCAGGGTGGTGCAAAGAGCCTTCCTCTCCCTTGCTAGTCCATTGGGATAGATCCCAAGCAGAATTTTTATTTAGAACATTGCAGTGCAGTGGTGGGCAACCTGCAGCCCGTGGTCCATTGGGGTTCCACCTGCAGCCTGTGCATCTCTGCGTCCTTCCCCCACATCTCACAGGAGCACTGCACTTACCTACGCCTCCCGCTCCCTCCCAGCAATTTCCAAGCACCACGAATCACCTGATTTATTTCCCATCCCTAATCCCCCCTTTACTCCCAGCACTTTTGAAGTGCTGTGAATCACCTGATTCACTCCCTGTCCCCACTCCTCCCACTCTCTCCCAGAGCCTGAATGGAGTGGGGGAAGGCGCAGGCACGAATCAGCCAATTCATAGCACTCCTCAAGTTCTGGGAGGGAGGGGGAAGAGTAGGTTAGTGTGGGGCTCTAGTGCCCCAGTGTGTGAGAAGTGTGGGGGAAGGGAGCAGAGATGGGATACGCGGGCTATAGGTGGAACCCCCAGACCTCTAGTTGCCCACCACTGGATTTCAGTCTTGTGGCCCACTCACTAGTCTTGATTGCCCATCACTGCTGTAGTGCCTAGAAGGCCCAACCAAGACTGTGGACCCCATAGTGCTAGATACCACATGAACACGCAGTGAGACACAGTCTCTGCCCCCAAAGAGATTACAGTGTAATCAGGCAAGAACATCAAAGAGAGGGAGGGGAAAGAGAAGCCTAGGGAGGTGAAGCGACTTGTAAAAAGTCACACAGCAGGTCAGTAGCAAAGCCAGGAATGGAAACCAGGCCTTACAACCTCCCGTTGAGGGCTTTATCCAATAGGCAACACTGCTTCCCAGAATTGCAGGTCATTTGCTCTGGGAAGTGCAGGGTTTGATGAATAATGCATCCAATATGCATCCCCTAGCCCTGACCCATGCATATTAGCTTGAAGACAGGAACTACTAACTAGGAGGAGCAAGCTGCATCCTATAAAGGCATGTAGTACTGGGTGTGCTCTTCCTGTGTCCTAAGAATGCTGGGAGACAGTCCATAGAGTATAGCAATGTGGAAGAAATAAATACATGCATTCCCCAAATCCTGTACTTTGATTTGTACAGTAAGTCCTCATTTAACACTATAGATGCGTTTCTGAAAATATTCGTGCTAAGCGAAAACGTGCTATGCGGGGTCAATTTTCCCATTAAAAATAATGGAAAAGGTGGGGGTGCTCAAGTGTGAGGCCTGAGATAAAAGCCAGAGGAAGCAGGCAGTCAAGGGAGGTAGCCGAAGGGGCAGGAGCACAGGGAAGAGATCCTGGGCTGCCCCAGCCATCCCAGAAGCCAGGCCTGCCAGCACCGCTGCCTCAGAAACTAGGCCTGCGGACACAGCCTCCTAGGAGCCGCGACGCTAACCACCAGCCCTGGGACGTAGCCTCAGTCAGGGAAGAGGTAGGAAGCAGCCCAGGGCGGAGGAAGGACCTCCGGGAGATCGAGCGTGTTCCGGCAGACATCCCCGCCGACCAGGCAGTGGGCACTTTCACTGCCAACAGGGCCCTGGGCTGGGACCCGGTGGAGTGGGAGGGCCCAGGTCCCCCTACCCTCTCAAACCGCCTCCCCCCCCCCAGCCCAGCCTCCAGGACTGGGAAAAAGGCTTGACTTTATGGACTAGGCCGAAGGGCCGAATTTCCCCTGAGTGAGGGGCATTGAACTTTGGGGGACAGGCCAATAGGGTGTGTGTTCCCAGAGCCAAGGTGAATCCGCTCCGGAACCGGAGCTTACCCCCTCACATACCCATATTCAGATGTAACACATTCTCGACTAAAAGTGGCCAATATTGAACTATTCTGATGAATGGGAAGGATTTTGTTCTTGGAGATTGATCATTTTAGATAATGAAAGGAAGTTGGCTTCTTCCCATGAACACAAAGCTTGGCTTTTGAATTCTACCTGTTATCTGCCATAAAAGAGAAAGGCAATATTCAAAATCATCTCTCAAAAGCCTTGTGTGAACTTAACAAAGCTTTTGTTTCTTCTGAGTATTGCTGAAGAGTATTTTCTGAGTACATATCAACACTGGCTCCCATATAGTCCAGTGTCTCACGCTCTTTCTGCTTGATGAGTCCTGTTCATGGCCCTGATTCAGCCAGGTACTTGAAGCATGATACTTAAACATGAGTTTAATTTAAGTACCAGGGTAGTTCCTATGTCTTGTCATTGATTTCAGATGAACTATTCACATTCTTACTTTTAGGCATGTGCTTCAGCATCTTGTTGAATAGGATTTTGCCAACAAGGAATACTTATACTAGAAAAAGTTTGTGGATTTTGGAAACCATAGCTCTTTGGCAGCAGAAATGGAAACAGAACGAGGTGGAATTGCCCAGGCATTTGGAAAAGAAATTCTCAATTCTTCATTCACAGATTAGACACAAATTGAACACTGACTTTACTTTCAAGCATATCCATTTTGTTAACCCAAGCACAATTGTCTCTCATTAGAAAATTGTCTGGAGGGCTGCATTCTCTACGTTAGTTTTCTGCTTTCAGGAGATTATATCAACTTTGCTGTCTTTGTCCAATCAAAGATTTTGGGATATCAGGTTTTTGGTTTTGTAGGACAGACTCTTCTAAGCATAACTAAAATCTCTGACAGTTGGTATTCTCAGTCTTTAAAGAGAAATATTTTCACGGTGAATAATTGCAATAAGTTAATTTTTGCTTTCACTGTTTTGTTCAGCAGTTCATAATCTTCATTACAAATACTGGTCTTTCTATTGGCAGAACTTTTACAAAATCTGTATCAATTATTACTCCAGTGGTTTGTCAAAAGAACATAAGAATGGCCATACTGGGTCAGACCAAAGGTCCATCTAGTCCAGTAGCCTGTCTGCCGACAGTGGCCACCACCAAATGCCCCGGAGGGGGTGGACCGAAGACAATGATAAAGCGATTTGTCTCGTGCCATCCATCTCCAGCCTCTCACAAACAGAGGCCAGGGACACCATTCCTAACATCTGGCTAATAGCTTTTTATGGACCTAACCTCCATGAATTCATCTAGCTTCTCTTTAAACTCTGTTAGGGTATGTCTACACTACCCCGCTATTTCGAACTAGTGGGGTAATGTAGGCATACCGCAATTGCAAATGAAGCCCGGGATTTGAATTTCCCGGGCTTCATTTGCATAAGCGGGGCGCCACCATTTTTAAATCCCCGCTCGTTCGAACCCCGTGCTGCACGGCTACACGCAGCACGAACTAGGTAGTTCGAACTAGGCTTCCTAGTTCGAACTACCGTTACTCCTTGTGGAAGTACCGTTTTGGGACCCGTACTGTTCAATATCTTCATCAATGATGTAGATATTGGGATAGACAGTATGCTTATTAAGTTTGCAGATGATACCAAACTGGGCGGGGTTGCAACTTCTTTGGAGGATAGGGACATAATTCAAAATGACCTTAGCAAGTTAGAGAAATGGTCAGAGGTAAACAGGATGAAGTTTAATAAAGAGCAATGCAAAGTGCTCCACTTAGGAAGGAACAATCAGTTCCATACATACAATATGGGAAGCGACTGTCTAGGAAGGAGCATGGCGGAAAGGGATCTAGGGGTCATAGTGGACCACAAGTTGAATATGAGTCAAAAGTGTGATGCTGTTGCAAAAAAAGCAAATATGATTCTAGGTTGTATCAACAGGTGTGTTGTAAGCAAAACTTGTGAAGTCATTCTGCTGCTCTACTCTGCACTAGTTAGGCCTCAGCTGGAGTACTGTGTCCAGTTCTGGGCGCCACATTTCAAGAAAGATGTGGAGAAATTGGAAAGGGTACAGAGAAGAGCGACAAGAATGATTAAAGGTCTAGAGAACATGACCTATGAAGTCAGGCTTCATGAACTGGGCTTGTTTAGTTTGGAAAAAAGAAGATTAAGGGGGGACATGATAGCGGTTTTCAAATATCTAAAAGGGTGTCACAAGGAGAAAGGAGAAAATTTGTTCCTCTTGGTTACTGAGGACAGGACAAGGAGTAATGGGCTTAAAGTGCAGCAGGGGAGGTTTAGATTGGACATTAGGAAAAAATTCCTAACTGTCAGGGTGGTCAAATATTGGAATAAATTGCCAAGGGAGGTGGTGGAATCTCCCTCTCTGGAGATATTTAAGAACAGGTTAGATAGACATCTGTCAGGGATGGTGTAGACGGAGCTTGGTCCTGCCTTGAGGGCGGGGGGCTGGACTCGATGACCTCTCGAGGTCCCTTCCAGTCCTATGATTCTATGATTCTATGCTCCCATGCCTGATATTTCAGATAAACAGAGTGTAAGTAGAGCACTACTTTATCTTGTTACTTTATAGAGTATTAGACTCAAACAATGTACAACTAGGCAGTTAATATTCATGCACACTTACAATAATATTTTCATTCTAAACTCAGCTACTGTAAAATAATATATGATTGCAGCGGTATTTAAATGCAAAGTAATTAAAAAATAAAGAAAAATAATAAATAGCTGTTTACTGCTGAATTTATTGATCATTGTAAAATCTTTTCTAAATCTTTCAGTATACATTAAAGCACCTTTGAGTGCTTTATTTTTTACAGAGCAAGTAACTGGAAATAATTCTGTAAACTTAAGCATTACTTGATGTAAAACAGTACACAAATTAAAAACAAAGGTTGAGTCTACTCCATATCTAGTCTTCTCAGTGTGCCAGTATTTTCTATTTGTTTTTCTCATTCAAAGTAGATGACAGCTTGTTGGAAGTGGTAATTTGTCTCTATGCGCTGAAATACAATGGCTTATTTCAGCTAGAGCTGCTGACAGCAGTGTTTTTGTTTTTAGAAAGGATGTATGTAACTTGTTCAGTTACACTTACTGTAATATTTCTTGATTTGGGAACATTTTGCAGTCCTTCATAGGTCAGATTTCTTCAAGTGGCAATTCTACCTGTGCCTGGGTTGAAGACTCAATTCTCAGAGTTGGTCAGTTTTGGTTCAGGCTGGTACTGCCAAAGAGCTTAAAAGAATTAGACATTCAAATTGATTGAAATGTAATGGGATTTGGACACTTAACTCCCTTAAGTTATTTTTAAAATCTCAGTCATATATTTTGACATTTAGGCTTATATAAATAGCACGTCTGCTTAATAATCTTATCATTTCTTTAAAAATTGGCTTAATGACAATCCCCTCCCAAACCAGCAGCAACAACAACAAATCCACAATACTCTAAATTCAAATGTTATTTTAGAAATACAAGATCCAATTTAGAAACCAGATGAAGTTCTCTGTGATTTCAATGCCTTAATGGAAATTCTGAGTGTAAATTATTTTACCTTTAAGCTCCAAAGACTGTTCTAATGGGAAAAAATCTGACAAACCCAAACAATGATTTAGTTCTTGTTTTACAAGTTGGTTACTAAAGATTATGACCTGAACTACATTGCATCTTGTGAGGTAACAGCTGGTCTGTCATTGTCCTTGGAAAAAAGTAACAGTTGCTAATATTTCAAGAAACAAAGATGGTCTTTGAATCAACTGGAACAGCTGTAAGAGACTGACACACCATGCACTGTCAGCTGCTAAATTCATATATTCAGACTGACTGAAACAGAATACTTTAACCCTTTAGCGCCACCAGATTACTACTTTTTTTCTTTCAAATGTAGTTTTAAGTTGCTTTTTGCTTTCTCCTCCCCAAAACATTAGTAAGTTAAAAAAATTTATACAATTTAGAACATTTGACTTTTCTATTTATCCAACTTCTCTTTTGCAGCTAATATTAACACTTAGTAAAAGCTCAAAATACTTAGCTTATCCAAGTAGAATAGGGCTAGGTCTACACTGCAACATTAAATCAGAACAAGAAATGCAATTTGAGGTACACAAATTGTGTATTTGTTTCCGATTTACTTTCGAAAGAGGCTTTTCTGAAAATCTACATGGCGCCAAATTTCAGAAAAAAAGAGGTTTATGGGGATGGTGAAAGAGCGTATCCGCTTTTTTGAATTTTTTTTCGAAAAGGCGGAACGCGTTCCTTGCATGCGACGTTGCTTTTCTGGGATACCTCTGGTATCCCGAAAAACCAATGCAGTCTAGACATAGCCTAAGTGATTGCTTGATCACAGTCTGTAAGTACTAATGCAAGGAGAGGATATCTTGTACCAAAGGTCTCTTTTATTTAATAGAGAAAGGCATAACGGGTCCAGTGGCTAAAAGCAAATTGGAGAAAGGTGATTTTTTTTTAGAAATGTCAGCTAATAAACCATTGGAGCAATATAAGCAGGGATGTTGGGCATCTCTTGAAGTTTTCAAATCAGTGAGTGCCACTGTTGCCAGCTCTTACAGCCTTATCACAGATCTTGCTATGATTGGTCTTCCCCAGCTCCTGGAGTTAGGTAATTACCTGAGAATATCTGCTTCCATTTAAGTTTCTATCCCTTATGCTTGCATGGAAACACTTGACAAAATAAATTGACTGCACCCTAAAGGCTCGAAAACCAGAACTGAACAAAAAGGGTTTAAAATTTACTCTTAAAAAAAAAACCTTTCGATTTTTAAGCCAGTCTTGTGATTTTGAGGGCCTAACTTAAGATTTTTGAATTCTTAGGGTTGGCAATATTGGGTGCAATAAAGTATGTACTCTAGTTACTGTGCTTGATGCAGGAGTTAATTGGTGAAAAATTGTGACCTCTGTTATGCAAGAATTCTAGGGGATCATCATGGTCCTTTCTGCCTTTAAAATTAGTTAATCTATCTCCTTCTATTGCCTTCTGCACATCAAAGCCACATTTGTTACTAAGAAGAAGTGTGTAAATCCTCACAATGTTGCTGTTTATTGGCTAGAGAGCTTATGGTTGACTCAGTGATGTGAGGTACATATAGAACACTGACTGTTCTTATATACAGAATATTTATAAGCTACACCATTGCAGCTGCATACAACACTGCCCCAAGTCTAATGTTACTGCCCGTCCCCTCCCTTTTTGTCAGAAGCTGGGAATGGGTGACAGGGGATGGATCACTTGATTATCTGTTCCGTTCATTCTTAGGGTTGCCAGATGGTTTCAACAAAAATACCGGACACACTTGGCATTACATCACAATCTACATTACATCTTATTTAGAAAATACTGGACATTTATACTTTCTCATTTATATTTTCTCGATTTGTTTCTTGAACAGAAAGCTCAAATACTGGACTGTCAGGTTCAAAATCGAACACTTGGCAACACTATTCATTCTCTCTTGGGCACCTAGCATTTTGGCCATTATCAGAAGGCAGGATATTGAGCTAGATGGACCTTTGGTCTGACCTGCTACGGCCATCCTTATGTTCTTTTCTCCAATTATTATTTCAATGTAATTAGTCTTTTTGTAATTTTTTCAGTGGTGTGAAAGATTTTTCCTCTAGTATGATGGTGAGTGTCCTACCCTCTAAATAAATGGGAGCCCAAGTGGTAGCCCATGATCTGCAGAGGGGCAAAGGGAAACTCTAATTAGCCCCCTTGACTCTGTATCATATCTTCCCACAGACCCTGGATAGCAGAGTTGCAGTATGAGCCATGCTGGATCAGGGGTCTGTGGGAAGGTCATCCATGGTATCCTCACTAATAACAATTGCAATATAACAGTGAGTCAAGTTATGACAGATCCCGTCTGCTGTAACATACTCTAATTATTTTGTACCTTTTGGTGCTGGGAGAGACCCAGGCTTCTGTTCTCTCTGCCTGTGCAGGGCTGAGCACTCTTACAAGAGGCATATGCTGTGGGCTCAGCTTCCCTACCCCCAAATCTCAGGTTCCTGTGTGCACTGCATGGCTGGATAGTATTAGTTGTTCATTTATCTCCTTACAAGTGATTTGCAAAGACATTAGTATGTGCTGGAAGGTCCTCTGAACCCATCTGGGCAGTAACATCTCATTTTAATTTACCTCTTCTCTTCAATATTCGTAACATTATACCTCACATGTAAAGATAAAGCAAAGAGCCTCAGAGAACTCCTGACTACAGAGGAGCGAGAGTGGGGAGCAATAAGCCTGATCCTCATAGGCAGACCTTCATTAAAAGTGGCCCTACAGTGTTCATGATATTGCCAGCACTATTGCATAAATGGGAATCTTGTCTGAGCTGATGTGGTTGAGGAACAGGCTGATTTTTCATGGTGCTGTTTCCTCATCACCCCCTTCCCTTTATTTATACATGAGAAATGGCCTGCGATCTGAGTTGTTTTGGTATTCTGCAGCTTAGGCTTAGGGATGGAGCTTATTATAAAAGAGAAAAATCCCTTAAATGTTTCTGATTATGTTCCACATTTTGCTTTTAGAACAGGAGTGGGCAATAAGCTGGATGCAGCTCACCAGGGATAGCCACTGGCAGGCCACTGGCTCTTTATTTACCCACGCTTCTGCAGGTATGTCTGCTTGACGCTCCCGTTGGCTGTGGGTCACTGTTCCTGGCCAATGGGAGCTGTGGGAAGCAGTGTCCTGGGCTGCAGATTAGTGATCAGCAGAGAATAGGAGCTTCAAGCAGCCGTACCTGCAGAAAGGCAGGTAAATAAAGTGCCGGCAGCTCGCCATGGGCTAACCATGGTGACCTGCGCCCAGCCCATGGGCCAGCTATTGCCAATCGCTGTTTTATGCCGTGGTCCTACACCGTCCAAGTCCGTTTTGCCAGTGGAGTTTTGCCACTGACTTCAGGGGCTGTGGGATCAGGCCCTTATAATGTTAATGTGCTTATTATTTTCAAGTGGGGTAGCCATGTTGGCTGTTTCAGCAAAAATAATGAGAAGTCCTGTGGCATCTTGAAGACTAAGGGTATGTCTACGCTTACACCCTCTTTCGAGAGAGGATGCAAATGAAGACATTCGAAATTGCAAATGAAGCCGGGATTTAAATATCCCGTGCTTCATTTGCATGATCGCGTTCTGGTGCTATTTAGAAATAACAGACGCTGTTAAGATGCGGTTATTTCGAGAGAAAATTCTTCTCTCGAAATTAAAAATCTCATTGTTTGAAGAATAAGGGTTATTTTGAGAGAAGGGTTTCCTCTCGAAATAACTGCGTCTTAACAGAGTCTGTTATTTCGAAATAGCTCTACAGTATTTCGAAATAGCACCATAACGCGATTATGCAAATAAAGCATGGGATATTTAAATCCCGGCTTCATTTGCAATTTCGAATGTCTTCATTTGCATCCCTCTCTCGAAAGAGAGTGCAAGTGCAGACATACCCTAACAGATTTATTTGGACATAAGCTTTTGTGGGCTAGAGTGGTTAAGGTGCCACAAGAGTCCTCATGGTTTATTCTTCTTATTATTTATTCATTAGTATTATCATACAGCATGTAGGAGTCTCAGTCATGAATGAGGCCTCCTTGTGCAAGGTGCTGTACCAGTTCAGAACAAAGAGCTTCCAATCTGTGCTATCATCAATCTGGGAGATATTTATAACTCAAATCAGACCTCCAGAGGATCTGAGAGTGCTTTGCAACAGTTAGTATATTTCCTATAGGCAAAGCAGGTTTAATTATCCTCATTTTTACAGATGTTAAAACTGAGGCATAGTGAGAGTGCTCAAAGTCGCACAGGAAACCTGTGGCAAAGCCAATACAGAGTCAGAGGTTCTGATTTTCATTTACACTAAGCCCACATTACACCACCCTGGTACTCTAAAAGGGCCTTTAAGTGGAAGTAAATTATATTTGTATTTCCACGCATCTGTTAGGGCCAGCTCGCCTGTCTTACAGCCCTATTCCTTTATAATTGCTGCATTTAAGCTCAAGACCCACCTTGCTCTCTTTGGGCCTAATTTCACCTCATATTTCCACTGCCTTATTGTTCATTTATGTACTCCTATTTGTTTTGCAAAAATCAGCAAGCTGAAGCTTGAAAATACTTCAGTAGAAACAAAAGCAAAACAGCATTTTGCTTGTTTCATACACTTTCTAGATTTATTTTCTTCTCCGATTCCATAGTACCTATAAAACATTGTGATCTTTATATTTGACGTGTTCATCATCTTTTCCCTCTGGCGTTGTCCTCACATGAAACCTATGGTCCCACGCTTTTCCTCAGACAGACGTGTCTGCCCAGCTGAGGTCAGTGGGAGCTGTATTTGTATGTCTGAGGTCAGAATTTGGCCTTTTGACATCTTAATAATTCCCACAACAGCCAACAGAGGTCACCCACAGCAAGAATTTTAGCTCTCCTAGTCTAAAATTGTAATGTCATTGTGGCCTTAATCAATTTTCCCTCTAGTCTTTTCCAATACGTGTGGATTTTTTCCATCCACGTCCAGAATAAATTTTTATATGTACCAAGGCATGTTATAATGTGCACCACCAGTAGAAACAAAACCTAGCTGGGGGCACTCTATTTATCAGCTGGGGGGCATCTGAATCTCTTCTGAGCAGCCGCATGAGTGCACAGCTTACAGGGAACACTGGCTTAATTCATGATGACAGTTTCATGTGCACAGTTAATCTGTTCCTTTTATAACTGCTGCATTTAAAGTTTTTTGGTACAACATTTGGTACAGCACATTGAATTTTTCTTTTTTTAGACTCTAGATTTTAAAAGAGTAAATCAGAGCAGAATGTCATTGGTCCAACTTTACTTAGCATTCCTTAGTGGGGTGGCTTTCCCTACCTTTCTCCCGTTTGTTAATTCCTATAATTCAATAGATAAGTAATTTTAAAAAAAGAATTTGAAAATATTGCTGTATTACGGTTATATTATTCATATACAGAATTTGATCTGATGAAGACAGTCCTCAGCATTTTTGCAGGATCAGACTTTGAAAGTCAAAACTGGACCCAGTGAAATCATGAGAGTTTGTCCTTTAACTTCAACACCAGGATTTTGGTCCTAAAATGGAGGTTAAATAAAACTATTCAGTTGGCTAAGCAAAATATTGTGGAATCTGGGCTTTGATCTTTCTCCTCTACAAACTCTCTGTGTGTGCTAATGCTGATGTGTCATTTTTCTGGGACAGTAGAGTTCATGATGTCTGACTCCTTATATACAATATCTGCATTTCTTAAAGATTTTAATGTGTTCAATGGTGCAGTTAACATTTTCTAGACCATATTAGGCCATATCAAAGTAGATGCTTGGTTGTATTGCCTCTTGATATATTTTAGTGTTAAGTAAATTTGCATTTATAATAAAAGTAAATCTAAATTGTTTGGCTTATCTCAGCATTCTCCTTGTGCCTTATATTTTTTTAAATTCAACCTTAGAGTAGCCTGTAGTTATTAGTACAAGACCTAAGTGCTAACTTCTGAAAGCTTTTATTTATTGTGCACTTTGATTTTGGAACTCCCTTCCTGTTATGGTTAGCCAGATCCAGCCCTTTAAACCTGGGGGTTATTTTAATGTGTTTAATGTGGTTTGGTCTTAATTACCTGGGCTGAATAGCATTGTGTCAAAAAAATTAGATTTCTTTTGCAGCAACTTCCTATGAAAACAATTGCCTTCTGAATACAAATATGGTGAGAGTGAACGATTTATGTTTAGAAGTTTAGTTTCATTTTCCAATGATGCTTTCATGGAAAACAAGGTTTAATTGTGTGGGAACAATTGGGATTCTGCAAACAGTTCTACTAGGTACAGTTTCTTTTTCTCGCCAACAATTTTATAAATTGGATTAGATAGAGCAAAAGAGATACATCGAGAAAAGAAAAGACAAAGCCATATTATTCTTAGAATGCATAACTGTTTTCTTAATGGTTCATATTATAAACACTTCATCCAAATCTTACTTAGAACTTATTTCTGCCACACAATCTCCCACTTCTTATGTCTGATTTGTTTTGTTGCTCTGTTCTGGTGCCGTAGTGACACCCTCTGGCAATGGTATGATAGAAGAACTCTTTTGGAACTTATTAGTGATTAACTCTAAGGGTATTCCTTCACACTCAGAGTGGCTGTGTCTAGACTGGCCAGTTTTTCCGGAAAATCAGCCGCTTTTCCGGAAAAACTTGCCAGCTGTCTACACTGGCCGCTTGAATTTCTGCAAAAGCACTGACTTCCTACTGTAAGAAATCAGTGCTTCTTGCGGAAATACTATTCTGCTCCCGTTCAGGCAAAAGTCCCTTTTGCGCAAAGCTTTTGTGCAAAAGGGCCAGTGTAGATAGCTCAAATTTGTTTTCCGCAAAAAAGCCCCGATCGCGAAAATGACGATCGGGGCTCTTTTGTGGAAAAGCGTCCATGCCAATCTAGACGCTCTGTTCCAAAAATGCTTTTAACGGAAAACTTTTCCATTAAAAGCATTTCTGGAAAATCATGCCAATCTAGACGCAGCCAGTATGTCTACACAGCAGAGCTAAAGTCGAATTAAGCTACACAATTTCATTTAAGTCAATTGCATAGCTTAAGTTGAAATAGCTTAATTCAGCTTTTTGTGCTGTCTCCACAGCAGGAAGTTGAGGGAAGATCACTCTTCCTATCACTTCCCTTGTGAAAAGAGGGCTACCATGAGTCGGAATAAGAAGTCCTCCAGCACGATGTCTGTTATTCCAATATAACACTGCTGTCTAGATGTACCCTCAGTCTTTGTCTAGTAATTAAAGTTCATATATACCTTTGAATACGAATGTAACCTTTCCGATCTTACAAGATAAACTGACGTGAATAAATAGTGCAATTAGCTGGGTAACTTTTGTTCGTGAGTGAATTTAGCATTCATGTAGTGAGGGACAAATAGTGTTCTTTTGAATCAAGCATGATGGAAACAGGCATTGTGCAGACCACACATGTAAATATAGATTTAGTCTAACCTACCCTGAAACACCCCCTGCAATTCTAGTAGTAAGCCTCTGAACAAAGTCTCAACGCAAATGCTGGTTATGGTAGGTAATGTGCACTAATAAAGACTAGAATGAGACCCATTGAACTCATTTTACTTGTTAACTAAATCACCTTTTTGACTCATGTTTTCAAAGGTAAAAAAAATCTAGTATAGTACTCTCTGGTGCCAGTTACTCTCATGCTGCCAGTTTATACTGTAGCTTTTAATGCTTTTAACTCTAGCTTTTGCATGATCCTATATAGCTCACGTAACTCAGATATGTATGGAGTTGCAGGCTTTTCAAGAGGTCATGTGGGAAGATGGGAAGATTGCAAAATCATTGTTGGAGTAAAGTTTTCAAAAGCACGTAGGTAACTTTGGAGACTAAGTCCTATTTTCAGAAGTGACTTTGGCAGCTGCTGTCTTATGGAGAGTCCTTGGGAATTTTGACTCCCATGTGTCTGAGTTGCTTTTGAGAATGGGACTTAGGCACATTTGAAAACGTTACACAATATCCCTTTGTCATCTGTACATTTAGTTAAAAACTTGTCTGACAAGATTTTTGAGTAATGATTCTAGTGGGGAAAAAAATCTTAGGCCATATATGTGACTTGTCAGACCATCCTTGCCCCTGTGAAATTCTCATGCATAGTGGAAAATAGCTGTGTCAGATCAGAAAAAGGCTTGCTTTTTATTTTCTGCAGTGATGAAGAATAGTCAGAGTATAATTTTATACAGACCACGCTGTAGTTTATACTGTTAGGAAAACTCTTGCACATACATTCAGGCAGTGCCTCTCAACCTGTACCATACTAGGATCTATTTTTCTGTTCCCTGAGAACTCTTTTCCTATCTAGTTAGAATCTGGCTGGGAGGGACCCCTGTACCATTTCACAATATATGAAGGTGGTCAAGACTTCAAGGCTCAGAAGTCCTCAGTTACGAAATTGGGGATTTTTGTAGGAGAGTGTAGATTTGGTTCAGCTCATGAGAGTGGCCATCATGGTACCTGCCACCTGGGGTCACTGTATTCAAGGTTATTAAACGATGCATAACAAAGAAAATATAATCAGCAAATAACCCAGAGGCTAACATTTTGATTGCTAGTGATTCACTTGAAAGAGAAGACTGTATAAAATGCAACTTACTTTGAGAAAAATAGAAAATCTGTATTTTAATGCATAAAAACACATTTGTATTAACGCAAAGAGATTATTCTAAAATAACTAAAACACAAGGAAAGCACTGCACCTTGATTTCCTCTAGTCAAAGGTCTTGTCCACTCTAAACATCCCCAGTGCTGTATCCATCAATGCAATTTTTTTCCGTAATACACATTTTCTAAGCTCTGTGCTCATTTTGTGTTTAACACAATGGAGTTTGAACGATTTGAAAGACCCACAGTCTCTCATGTAGTTCAGCAAGTATGTATTTTGAGAGTGAAAAATGTTTACTGGGCTTGATTCTGATCTTGAACTGGTTTTACACTGAGCCTATGTTTACACGAGGCCAGGCAGGTGGGCTTAAGTTATGCCATGGAATCGGCTTACTGTATTCTGAGCTGCCATGGTGTCTATGCTGCGGGAGGACAATGGGAGCACACGCTCCCATCGGCTTTCCTTATTCCTCACAGAATGAGGAGTACTGGCAGGGGCTGCCCTCAGCGTTCAATTTGGGGGGCTACACTAGATCCACTAAATTGAATGTTAGATGATCGACCTCTGGAGGGTCAAGCTCCATAGTGTAGACATGCCCTAATATTGCTACATTGACAACAGCAGAATTATTGCTGAATTACATTGGTATAGGTAAGATTAGAATCACACCCAATATATGTTTTTAAATTGTATCCACTTTATAACAACTCTTAAACCTAGTCTGTATTAAAATCTGTGTCTTAGCTAAAACTACAAGTCAGTAAGCCTAAATCCTCAGGTACATGGAGATCATGCACTTTAGTTTTCAAATTGGCTGGCCTAGAGTAAAGAAAGATATTTAAACTAAGAAGCCTCATCCTGTGGGCGTCTCTGTGTGTGTATTTGTTTGTGTGTGTGTGTATGTGAGTGTGTGAAGCTGATTGCATGTAAGCGAGAGGACTTGGCTGACGTGTTTAGGGGAGCATTTTGCCTCAGCTAATGACATGCAAAATCCACTCACAACTCTCATCCCTGTACATGAAACAGTGTCAGTAGCTTGTCTGTCTGTCTGAAGCACAATATCCCTCGTGCTTTCTGTGGGGCATTACAGCTCTGCACCACTTATGGAACATTATAATTGCCACATAATATCCTGAAATATATTAGATGTAGCTTTTGCAACCTTAAAGCTAAGGTGTTTGCGCATTGAAACCCTAATTCATGTTGTTGTTTTTTCTATTCTCAGGCAGTGACTCATGTATAAAGACCTTATAGTTGACCAAAGGAGTATATTCCTTGCAACCTTTTTTTTGCTGTAGTTGGCCACAGGGTGGCCTTCATAATATATAAGTATCTTTCTTGTCTAAATATTCTTTAAACTTGCTACACAGCAATATTACATGATATTCTATTAAATCCAGGATTTTTTTCAATACTGAATATTGGCATCTGAGTAGGACACTCTAACTCTGATAATTAGAATGTATGTATGATCTATCTTTCATCTCACTGTTGGTATATCTTTTCACTGAACCACATTCAGGGTATGTCTAATTGTGTTGCTCTTTCGGGATACCGGAAGTATCCCAAAATAACAATGCCACATCTTTAAAAGCTCCCACTATTTCCTGGTGTCCTTGTAACCCTCATTCCACAAGAGTTAAGGGATTTGTTGGAATAATGCTTTACTTCTTGAAATTTGGTGGTGTAGACAGCGCCAAATTTCAAAATGAGTTATTTCGATTTAGACTTGGAATAAGCTACGCAAATTGTGTAGCTTATTCCAACAGAATGGTGCTGCCTAGAGGCACCCTAAGAAGTACTCCAATTACAGGAATAAATGAAAGAGAAAAATACACTGAAATTAATATTTACGTGCTTCACAATATTTACTGCAAGGCTGTGTAAACTGAAAAAGACATACAACTCAGGCAATGCACAGCAATTACCAATTCAATAGTGTATTGTAGAATCCCAGATGAACTCTGTGTAATCCAGAGGGGTAGCCATGTTAGCCTGTTAACTGAAAAAAACCTTTAAAAAACAACGAATGGTCCTGCAGCACCTTAGAGTCTAACAAAAAAATGTAAATGGTATCATGAGTTGTCGTGGGCACAACTCACTTCAAGAAGTTTTTAAAGTTTTTTCTGTGTAATCCATCAGCACAACAAACTAAAATTAGTGCCCATCATCCTTTGTGTTTGGACTAGACTGTATGTGCTTTAATACATACATACAGGACCAGCTTGTCTTCTCACATGTACCACTGTTACACTTATCTAACATTTTATTTCATTGGTGTTCCTCATAATTTAGACTAGTGTAAATGAGACCAGAAGCAGGCCCTTCTGTGTCTTTCTGCCTAGGTTCTTACATTACATTAATCACTAGTGCTTTGCACACAGTGCTGAATAAAGAATGTAAATTAAAATGTTGGTTATGACAGAAATGGCTCATGGGGATAGAAAGACATAACTGATAAGTTTCATAGTGCAAATAATATTCTTATTTTTTAACATCCTTCACTCCTTCCCTGCCACTATACAAATTATTAAGTCAAAAATACAGCACAGGGGCCTTCTTTTTTTGCATGTAAGAAAATGCCTGGAATGTGGAGCAGCAGAGAAAAATGTTCTCCTTTCGGCAAAAATCTGTCACTTTTAGTTGTTATTCAGTGCATAGGGCCTCATCCTATGAGCACTTATAGCAAAGCCTAGAAAGGTCAATGGTATTCAGAGGTGAAAGTTAGCGGGTGCACACTGGTGCATAGCTTCAGCAAGAGCTGGCTGAGCTGTGGCAAAAGCCAAGAGATAGCAGGGACCTGGATTGCAATAGGACAGTACCTGTAAGGGTCTAAGGGCTCGTCTAGACTACATGCTTCTTGGAAGAAGGATGTAAATTAGACAGATCGAAAGTGCAAATGAAGCATGGATTTAAATATCCTGCACTTCATTTGCATATTTGCGTCCGATCGCTGTTTTGAAAAAGGGTATTTTGAAAGTGAAACCGCAGTCTAGACACTTTTTTTCGAAAAAACACACCCCTTTTTTTGAAAGATCCTTAGGAGTACGGGATCTTTCAAAAAAGGGGTGTTTTTTTCCCAAAAGAACCGCGTCTAGACTGCAGTTTCACTTTCGAAATACCCTCTTTTGAAACAGCGATCAGACGTGAATATGCAAATGAAGCACAGGATAGTTAAATCCACGCTTCATTTGCTCTTTTGATCTGTCTAATTTACATCCCTCTTTCGAAAGAGGGATGTAGTCTAGACATAGCCTAAGTTACTTTCACCGCTGATGGTGTTACAGGTTGAACCTCTCCAGTCTGGCACCCTTGGGACCTGACCAGAGAATTTGCCGAACCATTGGAGGTCATTGTTGTCTAACAGCATTACCAACACTTCCACTGCTTACTGGGTTCTTAGAAGACATTTAGGTGTAAATTAGAGCTAAAGCATAGCACAGAACACTGAGAGCCAGGACCAGTGGCTATAAACAAATATTATGGGACCATGGGAAACTTGGCTGCATCCAGATAAGTGAACATCTGGCAAACTAAAATCAGGCTGGACCACGGATGTTGCCAGACCAGAGAGTACCGGGCTAGAGTGGTTCAACCTGTGCTTGCAGTCATAAGCACAACAAGGTTCAGGCCCTTAGACACTACAATGATAGGTGCATATAGCATAGATTTGAGGGTAGGTTTTGTGGTACTGCTCCTCACAATTGGGCAGTCTCCTTTTCCCTAATATTGTCTGAGTTTTTTTAAACAATGTTGATCAGTCTCTAAGTGTCTTGCCCTCAATTAACTGTGATGCTAAAAAAAAACAAATAGTAGATATTGACAGAAGTGAAGCGTGTTGAGCTAAACCAATATGAGTGGTTCATCGGTAACACTTGCTTGGCTTTAGACACAGTGGGTGTGTCTAGACTACACCTCTCTGTCGTTAGAGAGATGTAGATTAGGCACATTGAAATTACTAATGAAGCCGGGATTTAAATATCTCATGCCTCATTAGCATAAATATGGCCGCCGCTTTTTCTAAATGGTGTTTTTTTCGAAAGAAACCGTCTGTCTAGACACGGATCTGTCGAAAATAAAGCCTTTTTCGACAGATCCTGTAAACCTCATTTTTTGAGGAATACAGAATCTGTCAAAAAAGGCTTTATTTTCGACTGATCCATGTCTAGAGTGCCATTTTTTTTCGAAAAAAACTCCATTTAGAAAAAAAGCGGTGGCCATATTTATGCTAACGAGGCACAGGATATTTAAATCCTAGCTTCATTAGTAATTTCGATGTGGTTGATTTGCATCCCTCTGTCGACAGAGGGATGCAATCTAGACGTAGCCAGTAGGAGAAGACGAAATGGCTTTGTGAATTGTAGGAGACACAGAACAGGAGAATAACAAAATATCTGTGATGGTTACTTGGTAAGTGCAAGGTAGGTAGTAGAGAATTTAATACTTCAACAACAATAGTTTCTTAGCTCTTACTGCTTTTGAAAAGTAGATCTTTTGGCTCTTTAAAAAGCAGGGCATCAATCAGTTTCAGTTATTGTCAGGGGAGCTAACAGCCATTCCAGGCTACTGGACAAAGTTGGGGAGGCTGCTCTACCCTCCCAGAAGGGGTGGGGCCTCAGCTGGAATGGGTAGGGTTGAGGCTGCATCTAGACTGGCATGATTTTGTGGAAAAGTTTTTCCGTTAAAAGTATTTCTGCAAAAGCACGTCTAGATTGGCACGGATGCTTTTGCGCAAAAAATGCTTTTGCGCAAAAGCATCTGTGGCCAGTCTTGATGCGATTTTGGCATTTTAGCCATCGGGGCATTTTGCGCAAAACAGTTTTTCCCTGTCTACACTGGCCCTCTTGCGCAAGTATTCTTGCGCAAGAGGGCTTTTTCCCAAGCGGGAGCATGAAAGTATTTGTGCAAGAAGCACTGATTTTGTACATTACGAAGTCAGTGCTCTTGTGCAAATTCAAGCGGCCAGTGTAGACAGCTGGCAAGTTTTTGCACAAAAGCACCTGCTTTTGCGCAAAATCTTGCCAGTCTAGACGCACCCCCTGAGTACAACCCAGTCCTGCCTGGCGTACACTGCGTGGCACTCCCGCCTCCTTAGAGCCATCCAAAGTGCGCCATGCAGTGCTATGGCAGAGATTTAAAGGGCTTGGGGCTCCAAGCACTGCTGTTGCCACAGCAGCGACTGGAGTCCTGGGCCTCTTTGAATCACTGGGCCCCGAGGCAGTTCTTTGCCCCGTCCTGCCTACCAGCTTAGATTTTGTGTGGCATCGGTAATGATTTAAAGCAGTGTTTCTCAAAGTGGTCCGCAAAACCACTTTCAGGCTATGTCTAGACTTCAAGCCTCTTTTGAGAGGCTTTTTCGAAAAAGAGCATCTAGACTACAACCAGTACTTTTGAAAAAGCAAGCGCTTTTTCGAAAGAGAGCATCCAGGCAGTCTGGCTGCTCTCTTTTGAAAAAGCAGTTTGCATTACATAGCACCTTTTTTTGAAAGAGCACTTCGAAAAAAGACATTCTTCCTCGTAAAACGAGGTTTTCTGTGGTTGAAAAAACTGCCGCGTTCTTTCGATTTACTTTCGAAAGAACACAACAGCAGTCTAGATGCAGGGGAAGTTTTATCGAAAAAAGCCACTTAAAAAAAAAAACCTGTAGTCTAGATACACCCTCAGAAACATGCTAACTGGCTGCGCTGGTTTGGTTTTACTTATCAACACCATGGCCACAGAGCCTCCTAGCTCCCATTGGCTCCGGTTCATTGTTTGCAGCCAAACGGAGCTGCAGGAAGCTAAGTGTCCCACACTGCTTCCTGCGGCTCCCCTTGGCTGCAAATGGTGAACCGAAGCCAATGGGAGCCATGAGGGTCTGGGACTGCAACACTCGTAAGTAGCCAAACTGGTGTGGCCAGTTAGCATGTTTCTCAAAGTTGTTTCATGGACTACTTTGAGAAACACTGATTTATAGGATAAAATTACAAACCAAAGCCCCAATCCTACCATTGGATCAAAGTAAAATTGCACCTGGGTGAAGCTTGGCTAACTTCACATAGAGATTCAACTGCAGAATTGCTGCCACAGGGAAAATGGATAAAGAAGCTGTAAACAATTTAAAAAAATTGTAAAAATTATCGGTAGACGAGAATTTAATGATAGTATCTTGTAATACCTGCTTTTCTAAAAACAATCTGAATGAACAGAACAATGCTTTGTTTTCTCGCTAGTCAGCCACAAATTTAAGTTGGTCACACTGCACATTTACTGGAAAACGTACATAAAATAGTACATATATTTAATGTGATCAAGTTAATGTTGCTGTTGCAATCTTGGCTTTTGCATTTCCTGATATTTTTTACAATTTCATCAGCACAAAGTTTTTTGTGTTTAATTTTTTTAAAAAATTTTAGCCCTGGTAGATTGCAGGATAGAGTACTGTCAAATCAATCTACAATTACATGTACAAAAGCTACAGTAGTTCTAGAAACTAGTTTCTCTCTTGCTAGTAAAAGAGCCTGGCCTTGCAATCAAAGCGATATGAAAATCAGACCAATAATTTTTTCAAAGCTGTTTAGAGTCCATCTTAAATAAGTTTTCGGTAAGTCTGAGCCTATGCAACATTATAAAATAACGATGTGGTACCTCATCTGATGTAGTCAGTGGAGCTTACACCACTCTGCTCAAGCTGATTGGCATAACCTGTATAATGTTTTTGCAGTTTTGTCTCTTGTGAGTAATGTGTCCATCCCAACTTATGTTGATTCACTTTTTCGTCCTCTGCTTGATGTGTGTTTACCTTTATACCACTACTTGCTATGCTATATATTATGTATGGGTGTAACACACAAAGACACATGCATATGAGTGCACAATTATACATAAGTTCTTTGAGTTGGCATAAATTCAAATAACTGACGTTCTTACACTGATAGGCTTTGTCTACACTGCAGGGTTTTTGCACAAGAAGCTTTTTGCGGAAGAGATATTCCGCAAAAACTTCTTGCGCAAAAGTGCATCCGCACCTCAAAAGTGCATCACAAAAGCAATGTGCTTTTGTGCAAGAGAGCGTCCACACTGCAAGGATGCTCTTGCGCAAGAAAGTTCTGGTTGCCATTCACAGAATGACCAGGAGAGCACTTGTGCTTTTTCTGATAGGCTCTTTTTGTGCAAGAAACTCCTGTTGAGCATCCACACACACCTTTTTATGCAAGAAATCTTGCGCAAAAAGGAGTTATTCCTTGTGGGGAGAGCAATAACTCTACCAGCAAAAGTCCTCCATCCTGTTGATTCACTGTTTTTTTTAAACGCGTTTGAGGTGTGGACGCTCCACTGGTTTTTGCGCAAAAATGGGCATTTTTGTGCAAAACCTTGTAGTGTAGACATAGCCATAATGTACAAGCCTGAAACCTCAAATTTGAACCAATCCCTAAGATTTTGGTTCAAGGCTAAATTCTGGAAAAAGATGCAGGCAAAAATCTCTTGAGAAAAGTCATTCTAGCAATATATTTGCCCAAGATGGTAGCAATTTTGTGATGTCATATTTTTTCATTGGGGTAAAAATCTTAGGAAAAGAACTGTGATGCCACTGAGATATTACTGTTCTCTAATTGTTGGTAGGTTTTAAAAAAAAAAACCCACACACAACCAACCACAGTATGTTTCCACTTCTGTAGCATTTTCCATGAGCGGATCTCAAAGCATTAGGTGAGGAAATTGAGGCAAAGCAAAGTGAAGTTACTCACAAAGGATTTTTCTTAACCAAATAGGCATAGAAGAACTTTAATCATGGGATATTCTAATTTTCAAAGATTCTGATTATTATAACAGCTACATAAAAAACTGGCAGTGAATATGTTTCTAGGGATTTTGCAAATTGCTGGTTTATACATTTTCTTTAGAGCCTACACAATTAGAAATAATTCAGAATTTAACTGAGCAACCATCAAGAATATTGTGAGCACGTTTAGGGATGGGTGAAATGTTTTGATTACAATAATTCTATCCCTAAGACAATGCCCTTATCTCTGTCTTCCTCTCAAACTGGTTAAAGAAGGAGATTGGGAAAGTAGCTCAGTATTGCTTCCTGCTTCCTCCTGCCATTCCCTCCATCAGTTGCTCATTAATCATCTCTTGCCACCAACCTTACCTCCCTTCCACATATCTTGCTTCAGAGCCCTGTCCTTTAGCAACCATTCTATTAGTCATTATTGTAGCTTAACTTAAGCATCACTTGATCATGGCCATGCAAGACACTTGGTGGCATGTGATCCTAGTGCATTCTAGGTTTGAATTAAGCAACATCAGACACTGGCAAGGAGGGTTCTGGGTCTTGCCCCAATTGTGTTTGCTGCTAGAAAGGGGAGAAATAGAGTGGAGACATTCAGGAGATTTATTACTGGAGAGGCAAAGATGGTGGCAGCTGTTAGTTCTTGGATCTTCCTTCTTACTATCCAGAGGTATTGACCTTTCCCATCTTCCACCATTGCCTCAAGCATCTTTCCTACCTATCCGGCACTCTGGTTGGTATATGGCACTGTTTTTATCTAAGTTTGAACAGCATGGGTGCTACTGCTGTCTAAATAATAGATGAAGGTGAATAGTTGAAGGACCAGAGAAGGACATCCCTGGGAATGACGAGAAAGGCAGTGTGAAGTCACATCTATAATAATGGAATTCTTACAATAATCATAAACAGTATGTTCCCCAGGATGAACCAGGACAGTGTTCCCCTGAGCGTGTGCTAAGGACCTGGAATTACACATTTCCAGAGATGCTGCCATCTAGTTTAACACATCTAATTGGATGGATCCTACAACTCTGATTTTTAGATATGACGGTTTTGTAGAGAGTGTTCAGAACATTGCTAAAAGAGACAAACACTATAGAGCTTTTGTAAGTGCTTTTGTGACTTCATAGACATAGGAGATAGATTATGAAAGCTACCATTTTAAAATAGAAGGTTGTTTCTGAAGAATAATGATACGTCTCCATTCTGGCTGTGTTGCCTAACATGCACGCCAGGAGAAAAGCATTGATGCCAGTCTAATAGGCGTGCTTAGCAGAGAATATCCAAGTTTCTGTTTTATATCAGTGATGCTAACGTTTGGTTATAAAAGCAAGGCAACATTTGTTTTGAATCTGTGGCACTGCCAAGTTGAGAAGAGCAAATCTGACGAGGTTTCCAGTTCCTTGGTCTCAGTGAAAATAGTGGGCTGTTGGAGATCATTTGTGCCTTCTTTGACAATGAGCTTGCACTTGTTGCATTGCCTTTGCCTTGTTAGGAAACATTTATTTGCTTGTCTTTAAGTTACTCAGCCTGGCATTTGGATGTAACACAGCATAATAATAGACTGAACTGGTAGGATGTCAAATGCATTAGGGCCTCTGAAATCTAAATGTTGCTAATCTCCTCACTATTGTTTTTCCAAGGAAAAGTCACTCAGCACACTTGTCAGCAATACAGTGGCAGTGTATAGTAGCAATTTCAAGAGGTGTGTACTTCCAAAATTTAAGACCTTGTCCACATGGGAAGTTAGTGTGAAAAATTTAGAGAGTGATAGCCATTCTGCTCCACTTCCCATGTTCTCTTATTCTATAGAAGTTCCTTATTCATGTAACCCTTGTCCTTCCCTTTTCCATTCCTCTTACTGCTTCTTACTTTTCCTGTTTATATTGTAAACTCTTTGGACCAGGGAACATGTTACGCCTTTCTATTTGTTGTTTATAGTGTCTAGCACTTTTTTTGGTGCTGTATAAATAATGAAATACTAAGGATGAATAGTAGTGAGGTTCCTATTACTACTAAGGCAGAGTCAGAGCAGAAAGCTATACAAAAGTAGTCCTGTTGGAGTCTGGGAGGTAGGTGGGCATAAGCCTGCCCACATCTAAAAGGACCTTCCCCCAGCCTATGGGGAGGATCCACAGAACCAGAAACACTAAGGCTATGTCTAGACTGGCATGATTTTCCGCAAATGCTTTTAACGGAAAAGTTTTCCATTAAAAGCATTTGCGGAAAAGAGCGTTTAGATTGGCACGGACGCTTTTCCGCAAAAGCACTTTTTGCGGAAAAGCGTCCGTGCCAATCTAGACGTGCTTTTGCGCAAAAAAGCCCCGATCGCCATTTTCGCGATCGGGGCTTTTTTTGCGCAAAACAAATCTGAGCTGTCTACACTGGCCCTTTTGCCTGAATGGGAGCAGCATAGTATTTCCGCAAGAAGCACTGATTTCTTACTTGAAATCGTCAGTGTTCTTGTGGAAATTCAAGCAGCCAGTATAAACAGCTGGCAAGTTTTTCTGCAAAAGCAGCTGCTTTTGTGGAAAAACTTGCCAGTCTAGACACAGCCTAAATGATTACGGGGGAAAAATAAAGAGAAAACAGGGATGAGTGTAAAGGTAAAAGGGCTAAAATGAGGGATCTGGATGGGGACACCAAGCGGAGAACCCTGGACAGCGCATACTGTTCCCCGAAGTCCTCGAGAGAGCCAGCAGACACCACCCAGTGGAACTCTGCCCAGTTGCATGAACGGATACAGGAGCAGAGATAGGCCCTACAGTCGCAGGCCCTCCCTCAGCCAACCTCTGCTCCCTGGTCTTGTAAGTGACCATCTTGGCTAAAGCCAGAAGGAGGTTCACAGGGCAGTCCCGTGTCTTTGTGGGGCTATGGATGGGTTGTGCATAAATGAATAGGTGAGAGGGGGAGTACAGCCAGAACCTCAACAAGAGGGGCTGTAACCTGGCACACTCAAGATAGACATGTACCAGGGTCTCCCTCATACTACAGAAGGGGCAAGTGCCGGGAAGAGGAGTGAACCACACCAAGTACATGCCTGTGCTCACAGTGCTGGGGAGGATTCTCCAGCTGGTGTCCCCAGTGGGCTGTGGAACCAAGGTAGAATAAAGACTGGTCCACCAGGGCTACACACCCTCTGGAGCCCTTTGTTATCTGGGTGGGACACAGGGGTGGGGAAGTGAAGGATGTGAAGCATGAGCGTGTACGGGTGACTTTTTGGCATGTTTCAAAGGGGACCAGCTGCAATGTGTGCAGCCAGCTCAGGTGATGAGGGGGAGGTGGTTGCGAAGACACATGGGGCTGATGGAGAGATCTGGAGGGCCAGGGGTGAGGGGTGGGCGGGGTGTGTCCTCTCACAGGACCCAGTGGAGGTAAACCTGAGCAGCAGGCAGCTAAGCATCCTTCACCTCCTGAAGTACATGCCAGCGTGTACGAAGGGTGGAGAGCCCCATGCCTTGGGCGAGTGCCAGAGGATCCACCCAGTCCCTCTGGTCATAATCCAGGAGGTCTCTGATCCTGATGACTTCTGCCAGGACCAACCTCTGGTGCCACAAGAGGGATTCCACCACCTGCACACGGAGATGGGGATTGTGCAGCAGGGGCTCCGCGAGGAAGTCTCACCCCACAGTGGCCCTCAAGGACCTGGTTGCTGAAAACAGCTTCCAGGTCCGAAGGAGGTCCTGCTAGAAGGCTGGCAGCTCAGAGAGGTCTCGCAGAAGACCTTTCGAATGAAGGAGCTGTTGGTCATATCGGAGCCCTCGGAAGTGGTGAAGGAAGGTCTGCGCTAATGTGCTCCACGCTGAATTATCTGCATCATGCAGGAGCCTTTGCAGGGGCCTGGAGGCAGAGGACATGGACCTGCATGCGCAAACACATCAGGCCATGCCCTCCCGCCTCCAGGGGAAGATGGAGAACCCCGGCAGAGACCCAATGCGGTCCTGGCCAGAAGAATCGCAGCATCAGCTGCTGGATCTGAGCCAGGAAACCCGGGGTCAGGACCAGGATGTTGAGATAGTGCCAGAGCATGGACAGGACCAGATGATTAAGCACCAGCACCATCCCACACAAGGAGTGACACTGGAGCAGTCCTGTCCATCTCCGCGACTGGCCACCCTGGACTCTAACACTTGCCAGTTCTCCGGCGGGTAGGAATACACGGCAGAAAGGAAAACAGATAGAACAGAGGACCCATGCTCCACTGGATGGCCTGAAGCATGGGTGGGAGGGAGCACATCTGCCACCCTGCCCCAACCACCAGGCCAGAGCTCTTGACCAAGTTGACCCAGGCGGAGGAGGCTGCCAAGTAGATGGCTTGGCAGGCCTCCACCCATGCCAGGTTGCCCGGGTCCTGGACCATGAGGAGCGTGTTGTCAGCGTATGCCAACAGGACCAGCCACATCTCCAGCTCACAGAGTACCAACCCCATCAACATCTTGCGAAGGAGATGGAGGAAGGGATTGATGGCCAGAGTATACAGCTGACCTGACAGTGGACAACCTTGATGTACTCCCCACCTGAAGCTGACCGGTGCGGTCATGGTCTATTTGAGCTTGACCAAGCGCTCCGTGGAAGCATACAGCACCTGGAGAAACTCCACAAACTGGGGCCGGAAGCCGAAGGCCCACAGAATTCTCAGGAGGTACCCATGGTCCCTCCGGTCAAATGCCTGCTTCTGGTCCAAGGACAGGAGGGTGAACAGCAGACCATCCTGACACCCGAGCTCTTTGAGATTCCAGACCAGATTAAGATTATAGAAGATGGTATGGCCCGGGATGGTGTATGTCTGGTCTGGATGGACCATTTCCTCCAGGATAGACTGCAGCCTCAGTGAGATGGCCTTGGCAATTATTTTATATTTCGTGCTGTGGAGCGAGACAGGACGCCAATGCCTCAGATCACAGAGGTCCTCCTTCTTAGTCAGCAAGGTGAGCACCTGCACAACAAATGGAGGACCCTGCTCTTCATGGACTTGGCACAGACACTGGCAAGGTCAGGCGGAGGACTTCCCAGAACATGTTGTAAAACTCCACAGTCAACACGTTCATGCCTGGGGACTTTTTGGTAGGCATGAGACAGAGGGATTCTGAGAACGAGGCTGGAGTGAGAGGCAGCTCCAGCCAGTCCTGGTTGCCCACACTGACCATGCAGAGTTTGTCCCAGAGAACTCTGGACGTTGGTGTCGGTCGGATCCAGGGAGAAAAGGGAGGCGTAGAAGGCTCGAGCCCTCTTGCATATCTCCACCAGCTCTTTGAGAGGGGTGCCATCCTCTGCCAGAATGCAGATGATGTGCTTTTTAGCTCCTCTCCCTCTTTTTCTCCAGGGTATAGAAGAAGCAGGAGACATAATCTGTCTCCCAGAGGAGATGGATGCGAGAATTAAGAAGGGTGCCCCAGGCCTAAAGGTCATTGAGGGTCCAGAGTTTCTCCTTCTCCCAGTACGTTCCACAGAGGGATGGATTTCCAGGGCTGGTGGCCAGACACCTTTCCAGCTCTAAAATCTCCCAGTCCAGCTGCTGTATCACTGCATCCTACCGCTGACTGGCTCCCCCGGTGCAGTCGTGGTAGAAGAGCAACATGCGTCCCTTTCCCACATCCCACCACCGCTGTGTCGAGGGAAAGGCACACCGCTGCCCTTGCCAGGCTAGCCATAATTCCCAGAAGGATTTTATGAAGCCCACATCCTCCAGCAACCTGTTGTTGAAATGCCAATAGGATGTTCCCAGCCTCTCTGAAGAAAGAGAGGCCACCATGTTATGGTTCAAGACTGGGGCCAGCCAAATGCTGGAGGAGTAGGCCTGAGAAAGATGACAATGAGAAAAGTAAATGAGGTCCAACCTTGAGTGAAGCAAATGTTGACCCTCCATCCGGACAAAGGTGAACATGGTCTCCTCTGTCCGGGTGGTGGTTGCACCAGACGTCCACCAGGGTGTGGTGATCTATTATTACGTCCACGATGACCTGGCACTCCTCAGTCCCTATACAGTCTTGTTCCTTGAGGATACAGTTGAAATCCCCACCCAGGACCAGGCACTCGTAAGGATCCAGAGAGCTGAGGAAGTCAGATGCCTGCTGGAAAAAAACAGTCTCTTGGGGCTAGATTTGGGGTGCAAACATTAAAAAGGTGTAACATTAGCCCCCTCCACCCAAACGTACAGCAGGTGACCCTGCATGACCTCAGCAGTCCCCAGCACCTCAAGCTGTAGGTTTGGGGAGAACAAGGCCGCTTGACGAGCCAACAGGTGGCCAAAAAAAGACCCTGTCTCTCACTCCAGCTGCCAGCTAGCCTCAGCAGCTGGAGCAGTATGGAGTCTCCTACAGGACTATGATGGAAGGAAGGAGAGCACCAGACCTCTTTGGAGACCCATCCTGCAGCCCCAGGTATTTAAAGTGGCAAAGATGAACAGTGGCATTGGTAGGGCTGGGGAAGATCCTTGCTGGTGGGAGTACAGGCAATCCCCATTGGCCTCCACAGCAAACCATGACTGAACCCGAACATGAGCAAGGTGTCATGGAAGCAACAAGTCCTTTGGTAGGCCGCAGACTTCCACTGCCCAGTCCCTTTGCCTGCCCCCAAAACAGCCAGTACGGTCCAGCGGACAAGATGGAAGTTTCCCCAGTGCTGAAGGGCAAGAGCTACCTTGTTCTTGGAGCCACGAATGTTTTACAGGAAAATGCGCATCTCATCCTTCAGCATGTTGCGCGTCGGGGCCTCAAGCCCCCAAATATCCTTGGGCCAGACCCCCCTACGGGTCCCATGACAACTGACATAGGCAAGCAGGGACCATGAAGTCCCTCCTGCAATGATGGTAGGGGCAGTGGTGGAGGGAGAACAGCCCCAGCAGTGCTGGGAGTGGGAGAAATGAGAACCGCCTCCCGGGGCCAACATCTGAGGTAAATATGGCAACCTCAGGTGCAGCAGCAAAAAGGTAAGTGGTAGAAAAAAGGTCAGGGAGAGGACTGGGGAGAGGAGAAAGAGGAGGAAGGGGAGTAGGAGGAAGAGGAGAAGGTGGATTAGGAAAAGGAGTAAGAGGAAGGGGTGGAAGTGGAACAGGGGGAAGAGTGGAACATTTGGTTGGGAAAGGGGCTGAGCAGGGAACAATGATAGGACAGAGGTCAGGAGCAGGAACAGAGTCAGCAGAGGCGGCAATGGGACGTGGTGCCTCCTTGCAGGGCAGGGGATCAGGAATGGAGGTAAGGGAAGTTAGTGTTTCCCCAGTGCCAGGCCCCGATGCCATAGGGGGTATAGCACTAGAGGCCCCAGTTCCAGGGGTTATGGGGAACAACAGGAACTCCTGCCCACTAGAATCACCCAGGGGCTCAGTGGCTACAGCCAAAGTGCCGCTCATGGCTGGGCAGGTGGTCGCACCCTGGGGCAATTAAAGAGGCAGGGAGAGGGCAGCTGTCATCCCTTCAGGACTAGATGATCCCCCCTCTGAGGCAGCCAGCGTCACCATGTGGTCACCTCCTGGGAGAGGAAGGCAAGGACACCAGCCAGGCCTGGTCTTTGGACAAGGCGAGCGAGGTGGTTGCCTTGAACCCCGCGCATTCAGGGCCCCACGCTGCCCAGCTCCTGGCCCTGTCCCCCCCAGCCGCTCACTCGCTGCCCTGACTGGGAGCCGCATGGCTATGCGGCTCAGCCAATCACAGCATGCTACCTCGGGCCCCGCAAACTCTTTGGCCGGGCCTGCCACCACCTGCCACTATGTGGTCACCTCCAGCAGTGCCATGGTCAGCGGCTGCTTCCACATGGGCAGAGGGCATAGTAGAAGAGGGGGCAGAGGGAGCATCCTCCATAGCCTCCCACCTCTGGGAGGGAGGTATTCAGCCCCTCTGCAGTCACCACAGTCACCTCAGCCACCCACCGGCACTGTGAAGCATCTGGGGGCTCAGAGGAAGGGCCAATTCTGACATCCACCATCAGGGCAATGTGGAGGGTAACCATCAGCAGGTGAGGTGGAGTACTGGGCCCATTTCCAGTGCCTCCCCATGGCAATCTCCCAGTCCTCCAAAGAGGAAGGCTGGACTTTAGAGGAGGAAGGGCCAGGGGACAAGGGTAGCAGTGGCAGGGTGTGGGAAGACAGGGGATGGACAGCAGGAGAAGGGAAAACCTCCCCCTGGGGTAAGCTCCATCCAAGTCCGGTCACCGACCACACCACCCTCTCCTCCACAGGCCCAGCCTTGCTGCTTATTGCGGTGGCAGTGGCACCCACATGCTCGTCTGAGCCTGATGGGGCCCAAGCAGGGTTGACCATGGTCACAGATGGAGGAGGGCAACCCCAGGGTCCAAACCATCAGGGCCACTGGCAATGGCAGGTGCGTTGCCCTCCTGGGTGTCGGGAGTTCTTAGGGCCTCTCCTGGATGGGCCAGGGGGCAAACCCTTCAGACATACCCTGTCGCCCAGCAGAGAAAGCACCGAGCCTCCCTCAGAGTATGTCTACACTGCCGCCCTAGTTCGAACTAGGGGTGGCTAATGTAGGCAATCGAAGTTGCAAATGAAGCCCGGGATTTAAACATCCCGGGCTTCATTTGCATCTTGCCGGGCGCCGCCATTTTTAAATCCCCGTTAGTGCGGACTCTGTGCCCGCAGCTACACGCGGCACAGAGTAGGTAGTTCGAATTAGGCTTTCCTAGAAGGAATGGAATTCCGGGTGGCAGCCTGAAAGGATTAGGAGGTGGAAGGCAGAGGGCGGGAATGCTGGCTACCTGGGTGTACGCTCTGGGGGCTGGGACATTGTCACCCCCAGAGTTGGTGGAGGGAATGGGGGTGGGAAAGAAGGGAAGCTGTGGCCAATGCTGGGGCCACAGCAGGGGAATGAGCCAGCACTGCGGGAAGTTTTGCCCTCTTGCCCTTCATCTTCTCTGCCCTGCAGGGGGGCTCTCTTAATGGTGACACAGGCAGAAGGCCCCATTGCAGGAGCAGCGCGGGTCCTGGAATCCCCATCCATGCCCACTGCCATCGTTGTATGAGTGGGTAGCCTGGCAGCCTCAGAGGGAAAAGCATTTACATAGGTTGATGGGAGGATGGGTGAGGAAAGGGCAGCAGAGGCATCACACCATAGCCCCAACATTGTTGTTATGGGCAGGGAGGGAAGGAGGAACAACAATTGGGAGAGGGGAAAAAAGTACCAGGGGAGGGAACAAGGGGTGGAAGGAAGAGGAAGGTTTACCCCCCCATTGGGCTGGCAGTAGGGTGAGAGGGCAACAATAAAGAAAGGAGGAACGGGGGGAGGGAAGGGGAGGGGGATAAAGGAACAAGAAGTACAACTCCCAGCACAGGATAGAAAGAGGGCAGGCAGTGAGAAAGGGCCTGCTGCTGGCAGGGGCGGGAGGGCATCTAGACACTGCTGGGGGAGGAGGGCAGGTGTGCCCATGGGTGCCTGAGTAGCAGGCCCACAGCACCTGCTGCAGGACCCAGCAAAGGATATGGGTGGGGAGGGGGGAGGGTGCAATGGGGTCAAGAATGGAAAAAGGCCCCTTCAGCAACTGAGGCTAGGGAAGGAGCAGCAGTGGCGGTGGCAGTGGCAGCAGGAGAAATGTATGTGTGTGTGTGGGGAGGGAGAACCACACCCCATCCCCAGCACCCCACAAAAATCTACACTAACCACTCCAGAGACCCAGATGGAGAGAGGGTCCCTTACAACCTCCCCCCCACCACAGAGCAAGCTGCATGGAGGAACGGCCCCAGGAACTTCCCTAAAACAGCCCCCTTACCTCCTCTGCCCCAGAGGGAGCAGTAGTAGGAATGGTGGAGTCCAGACCAGCAGCAATAAAGAAAGGGGACAGGTAGTCCCCCAAGAAGATGGAAAGAGGGGGTCCTCCTCCCCCTCCCAGGGGCAGGGTAGTAAAGCCCTCACCCCACCCAGCAGCTCCTACAGCTACCTGAGGTGAAGGGGGTGGGTGGGGGAAGGAAGCTGCCTGCAAACAAAGCAGGTGGAGAAAAGAGGGGGCCTGGCTCAGAATAAGGATGTAGCCACAACAGAAGTAGTCCCCTCACATCCCTCCCCAAAAGGAAGAGAGAAGGGGAGTAGGGGAAAGGGACACATGACAGGGTTGGACCAGAGAAAGGAAAAAAAGGAGTAGAAAGGTAGAACGTTAGCCTCAGACTGAGGAGATCACTGTTCCCAAAGTAACAGGGAGGGGCTGGTTTAGAACCAGCACAGGCAATCAGGGGCAGTGGAACACTTTGAGCTAACTGACCAGGCCTCAGAGTCAGGCCAGCTTAGGCTAATTAGGACACCTGGGGGTAATTAAGGGAAAAAAAAAAACCCCAGTTCAGACTGGCTATAAAAGAAGATTTTTGCCTGAAGCAAGGTGATTGTGAGGTTGAGGTTGAGGAAAATACTGCTGAAAGTAGGATGAAAAGTGACAGCAACTGAGCACTATGAGGACAAACCAGAGGTGTGGGGAAGTAGCCTGGGGTCTTGGAGCAGTCTTCTAGCAGGTGCCAGGGGCTCACATAGGTAGCTACTGTCACAGAGCCTTGGGCTGGAACCTGGAATAGAGGGTGGGCCTAGGTTTCCCCCAACACGCCTCTCCCCATTTCCACTCAGGAGGGCAAAGAATTGTGGAGTTTTTTCTCTGTTTTATCACATGCTGACCAATGATTAAAAAAGCCCAGCAAACTAAAGCCCTAGGCATGATGCCTAAAATTGTGGGCTGCTTGTGAGCCTCTGAGGCAAGTAAATCCTCCAGGAAGTGCAGGTCCCACTGTGTTTTCATAGGAGCTTTGTCACACTGCAATCTCATTTTTTTTTTGCAAAATATTGTACAGATATTCAGAAATATGCGGAGAGATATGATGGCATCAATCTACAGCTTTCACGGAACATGAATGAAGTGCATTTTATGATGCAGTAGCCACTTCTTTTATTGTTTATTCACGTACCAAGTGATTCATTTTTTTAAAAAAATCAGTCATTCACAAAGAGTTGCTCATTCATTAGTTCAAAGTAGCAAAATTATATCACCAGAAGATTTTGTATGTGTGAATTTCAGATTGGATAGTTTATTTTAGGAGTTCAAACAGATTTTACTTTTAACCTAGTTTCACACATAAGTGTTTGCAAGTATTTCTCTACTTCTCAGAGGAAAGTGTTTAGCAATTATTTTAATAATGTTTTTCCTAATAACAGTCAGACTGAATTCTGCTTGTGCTACTTCATTTGCCTGAAAATGCCTTTCCTGCCCAGCTACCAAGTCATAAGAACATAAGAACGGCCGTACTGGGTCAGACCAAAGGTCCATCTAGCCCAGTATCCTGTCTGCTGACAGTGGCCAGCACCAGGTGCCCCAGAAAGGGTGGACCGAAGACAATGATCAAGTGATTTGTCTCCTGCCATCCCTCTCCAGCCTCTGACAAACAAAGGTCAAGGACACCATTTTATCCCCTGGCTAATAGCCTTTTATTGATCTAACCTCCATGAAATTATCTAGCTTCTCTTTAAAATCTATTATAGTCCTAGCCTTCACAGCTTCCTCTGGCACGGAGTTCCACAGGTTGACTACACGCTGTGTGAAGAAGAACTTTCTTTTATTAGTTTTAAACCTGCTACCCATTAATTTCATTTGGTGTCCTCTAGTTCTTCTATTATGGGAACTAATAAATAACTTTTCTTTATCCGCCCTTTCCACACCACTCATGATTTTATATACCTCTATCATATCTCCTCTTGGTCTCCTCTTTTCTAAACTGAAAAGCCCCAGTCGCTTCATATGGGACCCGTTCCAAACCCCTAGTCATTTTAGTTGCCCTTTTCTGAACCCTTTTCAAGGCCAAAATATCTTTTTTGAGGTGAGGAGACCACATCTGTACACAGTATTCAAGATGTGGGCATACCATAGTTTTATACAGAGGCAGTATAATATTCTGTGTCTTATTTTCTATCCCTTTCTTAATAACTCCTAGCATCCTATTTGCCCTTTTGACCGCCGCTGCACACTGTGTGGAAGTTTTCAGAGAACTGTCCACGATAACGCCAAGATCTCTTTCCTGATTTGTCGTAGCCAAATTAGCCCCCATCATACTGTACGTATAGTTGGGGTTATTTTTCCCAATGTGCATTACGTTACACTTCTCCACATTAAATTTTATTTGCCATTTTGTTGCTCAATCACTGTCACCCCAAAACTTTCCCCTTTGCATTAAACAACTAACTGCAAACCTTAGCCATTGTTCCCTTCCCTTATTACTATATCCTTAAATTCTTCCCTTACTGTAATTAGTCTGCTTTTTAATTTTGGCTTTTTATTTCTTCTCCATACTTATTTTTTTATTTCTACCTTTCAGATTCTCTGTATTCAGCTTTGTAAAGCTTTTCATAAGGCCATTTCCTAGGAAGCATGTTACATAAAATATACATTATATTGTACAGACCTTCCCTGAGGACTGCATCTTGACAGGGTAGGAAGGCTCGTGTGATCCAGTGACCCCAGGAGCTATGTCGGGCAGTGAATTTTAACTCCTGGAAGGGCCACCCAAGATGGATGGGTCAAAGGGTAGGGGCCAGATGAAAAGCAGGCCACTGGTCCTCCAGACTGGGATTGAACAATAGATTAATAACCTGTCTCTGTAAACAAGATGCAGAAAACACAAGAGAGCCATTTTGGCAAACAGCATGGTAGACAGGGATGGCAGAGCCTGATGTCCTGACCAGCTTCTGATAGTGTGAGAAATATTCAGATTCAGCTATTGTACTGAGCCCTCATTATATCTCTTCACACCATCCAGCAGACCCAGTTCTTAAGAAATGATTTTGGAACTCTTTCAAGTTACCTCCCTGATTTGGTTTAGGAAGGACACTAATGGATATGAGTACTCTGAATATTGTGAAATTTTATCACTGTTATTGGTAGCGCCTCCTGGAAACACCTCCTCTTTGAACATCCCATAGGGATAGGGTACATGTTTCCATCCAAGATGTAAGCCTTCCTTAACCTACAGGTATAGATTCCCATTCTGAAGGGGACAACATTCTGTTTTACTGGCATTTCAAAGCCACTTTTCCAGAATCACTCCACTTTGACATAATGTTTTCCTTTATAGAACTGTCTTGAGGTGCTCAGCACTTTTGAAAATCTTAAAAATGAGTTTAGGAGCCCATTAAGCTTCTATTTTGACCATGCTTTATAACCTAGTTTTATGGCTTAAAAACATTTAGCTCCTAGATCTCACCAAGATTTTTAAAAACTTAAAAAACAACGAATAGTCTAGCAGCACCTTAAAGATTAACAAAACATGTAGATGGTATCATGAGCCCATGAAAGCTCATGATACCATCTACATGTTTTGTTAGTCTTTAAGGTGCTGCTAGACTATTCGTTGTTTTTTAAGGTTTTCCAGTTACAGACTAACTCGGCTCTACACACCCCTCTGAACCAGATTTTGAAGACAGACTCCTACAGAAACCTTGCTTTTCTGAGAACCAATGCATTATCTTCCTCCTTTTCTTCCATTTTTTGCAAGGTCTCAGATCAACTTCTCTTCTTTGTGTGTAAGATAATAAAGTTTATTGAAGAGTGTAGTAATAGGAACACCACTGATTTACTGATAAATAGTTCTAGATAAACTGTTCATATTATTGAGGTTTCTTAAGTATTTGGGATCATCATATTTTAACTGTGTGTTCTGCAGCATTGTCCACTGAAATCAATCATATGATCACTGTATACAAATAAACCACACAACTTTGATAGAAAGAGCAGTATACAGTAAATTGTTATAGATCTATTCAACCCCCAGAAAACCAATGACATAGGGGAGGTCATTAAAACAAATAGTATAAATGAGCTTGACACAACTAAAAGAGAGAGATAGGGTGATTGATGGTTCTAAGGACAAGTTGGGATGTAGAAGTGATATTGAGTTAAAGGTAATAGTGCCAACACACCTTTTCCTGTTCAGCAGTTCTAATTGTTCTTCCTTCCTGTGAATTCAGCATACAATACTGTATATAGCAACATTTCCTTACAGTTTTTGGTTTGGTAGATCAATGGGCTTTTGTTTGCTCTGTTCTTTCAGTTATAAAGTTTAGTTTTTATACTGAATGCATAGAGCAAATACAGGGGTGATGTGTAGACTACCCTTTACATGAACTTAAACACCCATAACCTAAGTTGGACTCCCGTAGAGCTACATATAATTACTCTATAAAAGTCTAAAGGAATTGGTGTGGCTTGTATTGAGGAACCAGAAAGAGATGTAAAATGAAGATAATACATTTGTCTCAGGAGGATTTCCAGAATAATGGCAGAAAGGCAAAAAGAACCCCTCCCTGAAAACCATTAGGGCATAGTTGTGACATATCTACAACTTTATTTGCAGAAGGTTTTAACACTTGACCTGCAAAGTCAACAAAAGAATCACCATCTCCCATCTTAATAAACTGGGTTCTATCTGCTTTAATCACATCCTGCAAATATACAGAGTAATCTGTTTCCTTCTTGCTTACATTTTGCATACTCTTTGGAGGAAGAAGGTCTACTGTTGTCAACACTCCTGTTAAATTTATTTGCTTTTCTAGTGCAGGGAAGATACATGTATAACTCTAAAGGTCACATTGTAGATGTATTTATTTATTTGTTTTTGAGGCTTTTGCTTTATATAGAAATGTCCGTGTAATCTTTTTGCGAGAGACTTGTGTAAAATTTATCAGAACAACAATAAAATAGGAAATGTGTCTTTAACAAAGCCCTCTGGGAATTTTCACTAAAGCTCTGCCCTTGCATTTGTTCTCTGTGAGCAGAACCCTGGCCTACACTCATGTGAAGCCCCACTGAAGTCTAAAGAGTATGTGATACCCTTTCCAGAATCAGAACCAGAATCCTGGAGTTTTTCCTCTCCTTCTTCATTGCTATGTGTCTTGTAACTGGACAATAATTTGGAAAGATTTGATGTAAATAAAATTACAGTTTAAATTATATCAGTGAAAGCTTCCAAATCAGCAAAGTACTGAAGCATGTATTTAACTTTAAGCAGTTGCTTAAATTTATCTCTGTTCAGGAAAGTAATTAAGCATGTGTGTAAGTCCCTTTGTTATCACTAGCATGAGTAAGCATTTGCACCACTGGGTGAGGTTTAATTTGGCTCTTCAGCCAACTTCTTTAGAAGTGCAAATCCCAGATCAGTCTGAAGCATTAGAAAATGATTTACTTCCCATTAAAGTTTTAGTATAGTGTGAAAACAGAATGCAATTTATCTGATTTGCTTTTCTGTTTTATTTCTAAAATAATGGCAATAGCCATCAGTAGTTTTTCTTTGATACGCAGTGAAACAAATTAGAAACTTAGTATAAACATCAGTAGCCTACCAATGTATATTTTAACTTATGGAACAAATTCTTAATGTCCTTTATTCTTGAGAGCTGAAAGTAATGCATTTAACAAATGTATCTTTTAAGAGGTTATGAATTTTATATACAAGAAGGAACAATGAGGGGGATACAAATAGGAATTTGGAATTTCAGAACACAAATAGGAATTAGGAACCTAATTCTCTGTGACTAAGTTAGAGCTCGACCCATCCTTTGAACCTTTGAAAAATCTTATCCCTGACTCATTGGGTGAAAACATGATAATGCAGTACTATTGACTCCAGAGATCTGTAATGTTCAGATGGCCAGATGGCTGAATTGTTTCATCGGAGTTCATCAAATTTTTTAAAACCTCTAATTTAAGCCTGTGCCTTAGAGAACTACCTGCTTCTTTTAGAAGTTACATGTAAGAAATTCATGGCCAAAATGAAGATGTTTGTAAACATTCCTGCTCAAGAAAGAAGTCATGTAACTATATATATATATATATATATATATATATATATATATATACACACACACTTCATGTTTCACTGGCTGTCTAGATTTATTGTCCTTGGTAGCAAATATTGACCTTGTATTTATCTCAGTCAGTGTTTACCTCTTAGGTCAATAAATCTGAGGTTCACCTCAGCAGAAGTCAATATCTGCTTAGTGTTCCATTTCATCATTAATATAAATATTTTGGTGACCTTAACATGTATTAAATAGTCTAGCTTTTTACATCTATCTCTTGATATGCTTATTTCTTTAAGTATATTTTTACACTATCTTCCTTATTACTTTTCAATCTGCTAATGTAGAGAATTAATCTTTTTTTTCCCTAAGGGGATCTGTCAGATTTTGAATGTGTATTTCGCTACATAGTAGGTCCACCACAGTATGCTAATATAAAATTGACTAATGGATCACCAGGCACTTGTCTACTAATAGAGCACAATGGATACAGCTTTCTCTTATCTAGTTTTCTTACATGAGAAATCTTTTCTGTTGTAAGGTATTTCCTTTTCTGCATCTTTCACAAAGTTTAGATTCAGATGGGACTATTAGATCACCTAGTCTGACCTCCTTTATCTCGTGACCCGTCTTCATTTTATTTATTATAAACATTTCTTTGGGCCTTCCCAGAAATTAGCCTGAGGTGTTTTTAAGTTTCAGGTTTAGATTTCATACTTGTTTTGAGTGACTGCCTTCTGAATGATTGTTAGGGAATTTTCCATGTAGTCTCAAACTGAAGCACCTCAGAAGTTACAAGTTCTGTCTTCATGACTCTCTGTGGACGTTCTCAGCCACAGACTATTGCCAGAACTTTGCTGGACCCTGGGCAGTGTGTATGTGTGGGCTTGGCTCTGGACCCAACGTGTGGGGCTAAATGATAGCCAGTCCTCAGCATTGCCTGGACCATGTTGCAGGGCTCCAGTGGTTATTTAAAGGGCCAGGGGCTCTTGACACTACTGCTGCTACACTAGCAGTGGCCCGGAGCTCTGGGCCTTTTTAAATCTCTGGGCCCCAGGGCAACCTGAATATTGCTTATTCTGCCTCTGAATACATTGTTGTGTAGCTGGACATGAGAACTGCATCTGAATGTTATGTCAGGCCATTAGTTTCCTCCTGACATCCCCTCCCCCAACAGCTTCCTAGAAGTAAGATGCAGAGTTGACACGGATGGCCCCCTGAATGCTCCTTTTCACTCTCATGAGGAGAGCATGAATGAGAGGTATACAAACCAGAGTCTGAAGGTTCAGAACAGCTCTACATCTACTCAGCAGACTGGAGATAAGAATATTTCCCTTTGGACCCTTAGTCTATGTCTACACTGCAAGGTTGCGCAAAAACCCATGGAGCATCCACACCTCAAGCGTGTTTTTGTGCAAGAAAATTTAAGGTAAAACGGCAGAACAGAGGGCTTTTTGAGGTATAGGTGTACCTCTTTCTATGAGGAATAACTCCTTTTTGTGCGAGAGTTCTTGCACAAAAAGATGTGTCTGGATGCTCCTCAGGGGTTTCTTGCGCAAAAAGAGCCTATTAGAAAAAGCACAGGTGCTCTGATGGCCATTCTGTGGATGGCCATCGGAACTTTCTTGTGCAAGAGCGTCCATGCAGTATGGACGCTCTCTTGCGCAAAAGCACATCGCTTTTGCAATGTGCTTTTGAGGTGTGGACGAGCTTTTGTGCAAGTAGTTTTTGCGGAAGATCTCTTTTGCAAAAAACTTCTTGTGCAAAAACCCTGCAGTGTAGACAAAGCCTTATAGTATTTAGGCCAGCTCCTTGAATGAGGTGTCTGGCTCAAGATTTTCCCCAATATTATTGCTATGCTACAAGGCATATGTAATATTCTAAACTACAAGGCATATCGGCGATACAGATAAAATACGTTCTCCCCCAATCTCCCAAGAGTGTTCACAGTCTAAAGGCCTGATCCCGCCAACTCGTTCTCATTAGATTATTTTTTACACTAGTACCATGAGTAAATTTACGACTCTCGTATGCATAAGTTTGTGGGGTCAGGTGCTCTGTGATCATATAAAAGTAAATGTTGACGGTATGAAAATTTTATATTATTCATTCTAAAGGTATGTTGGGTTTAAATGGCTTTAGAATGTTATTCTATGGACAATTCTGGTTCTGGTTACATGGAAAAGCATAAATGTAGGCATATAGATTTATATGACTATTACTTACAGAGACAGATACAAGGTATTTATAATTCTTTTTTTCCTGTTTATTCCAGCTGGATTTATTGTAACTGAGCTTCAGTGTAGGAATTTCTGCTGCATTTCTTTCATATTCAGGGATTTCACATCAACACAGATAAAGACTGTTAACCCTTATATTAAAAATGTGTATTTAAGTGAATGGTAGGGTTGTGCTTAAGCAATAGGCAAAATATTGTCTTGGCCATCTTTTCTTTACCCTACTGTATACTAATCTCTCCTTAATTTGATGGACACAGTGCTTTAAAATTGCTTTGTCAAAAGCAATCTACAGTAATGTATCCAATTTGGATTTAAGATTCTGTTGAGAGGAATTATACATGGTGATTTTTCCATCATTTCAGTATAATCAGAAATAAATGCCAAAGCTATGTTTGTGTTGAGAGATAATTTGGCTCAGCAATATATCAAGTCTTCAGCATTTTTTCTTCCTAATGTTATCATTTAGAGGGATTTGTATGATACAGGCCATATTATAGCTGGCTTATAGATGAGGCCTGATAGAGCAAACAAAACACATCGCTGTTTTTCTGTGATGCATACCTTTAAGTCAGATTGAAGAGCAGCTTACTGTTGTCAACATTTGATTCATAGAGTTGTGTAAATGGGCAAAAATTCCTTTCTGTCATGCCAGAGGCCAAATTAAACAGAAATCTGTGAACTGGGATGGTTATTTGATTGCGGGGAAACACTATTGGTTGTATGATAACACATTTTTCCATGTTTTTATGATTTGTTTGCATTGAGTTTTGATCCTATTTTATTTAACTCTGTAAAATATAATTCTGCCTATTTGTTAAACTTCTGTAAATATGATTACTGCACTAAGGAAAACATGTAGTCAGCAGAGATGGGCAGAAAGTGTTAACACGACATATGTGTGTAGGCTGAATAAGAGTGACTAAACATTTCAGTGATAAAGATGTTGTCGTACTAGGACTGCCTGCAGAGTTCTCCATATTCCATTTCAAAAAGGCATTTAAAAAATGTCCTACAGATACTCAGTAAGGCATATACAATAGCGCTTTTTCCCCCCCCTCAACGTTAATGAAAGCCCAGCATATTTGAGACTTAAAGGCACTTTGGAAACCTGAATCTTAATGATTGTAGCACTGTGGAAAGGTAGAATACACTAAGGTATGCAGTATCTAAAAATGGTCACTCTTTCTTTTTTATTTTTTGTAGCAGAGTGCAGAAGGAACATGATTAGATTTGTGACATGTTTACTAGGCAGATTTTTGAAACACCACAAAATTAGCAAATTGGTGCTCTGAGGTTAGAAGTAGCAGGTGTCCCTGCTAGGGTAGTATGGTGAGTTTCAAATATTTATTTGATGTTCTTTTTAATGGTTAGTGAAGGTTCTGAACCACAATGATTGAGGAAGATGGAAGAAATAATGCATTCTGTGTAGCTGAAAATGGATCCTGCAAAACACGTAAGAAACAAACCCAGAAGGGATGTATGCCATCTGAAAAAAATGGATCTCTAATTCATTTTGTGAATGTAAGTTATTCTGCTCCAGATGTGTAGTAAATTAGGGGGACAGTATGAGGCTATAGGGAAAGATAAAGAAAATGGATGGGTGCATGAGTTTGCACATCACTGTCAGCTACATTGGCTATGCAAATATATAATCAAGTGCTTGCTGATATGTAATTTTGTGACAGTTGTGGAAGGATGCAGAACCCTCAAATTAGTAGATAAAGAAATATAAAGAAAAAACAGACACTTTTAATAGATAACCCTTGTGAGAATATTTTATAATAGTTTCACTAATCCAAATAGAAATTATAATTTAATTTTAGGTTCTAACTCCAGAGTGGGGAACCTCTGGCCCCTTGCTTAATTTGGTCTGGCCCACAGTGAACAGGGTAAGCTCAGGGGGACTGAGTTGAGTGTGAGCGACATGGGCAGCAGGTATAAGAGGCAGTGGAAGGCAATGCCTTCCCAAACTGCCTGGCTGGTCCTGCCCACACTCTGCCTTCCGCCCCCACCCCATTCAGCACAGCCCCCACAGTCTCTTGGGGCTGCCTGGGTTTCAGCCCTGCCAAGTCTGGGGAAGGCTGGGGCCAGGCACTGTTCATGTTTCAGGGCCAGGGGCCCTGAGTCACTCACCCTTTGGGGCTGCGAGGACTTCCTTCCTTCCCCATGCTCCGAGGAAGGCTGGGTCTCTGTGCTGGGGGAAGGGAAGGGGAAGCTGACTCTACAGTGGGGGGGCCCTGGGCAGCTGTGGGCTTGCCTCTCTCAGCCCTAAGTTCACCCACCGCCCATGGTGAATTAGGTGAGTTTTATTTTTGCTTCTCATTTTCTCACATGGGAATAGGAGAGTGGTGTTGTTGTTTTGCTTTTTGCTTGTGTATGGTCCCTAACTGATTTTGCTGTGGGTCCATGGCCCCTGACTGATAAAAGGTTCCTCATCCCTGTGACCAAAACATATGCTTTCATTGTGCTGAGTTCTTTGATATCTCCAAGAGTGGGAGCACACAACAGAATGGAAATTAACGAGACAAACGTGGGACATGGTTGCAGCCGTATGTAACATGGCAGTCAGCAAAGGGGGAGGCATGTCAAACTTTAATTGATCAGTTGTACCATGTATTTCTTTGGCATTCAGGATGTTTGCCACCGAAATATGTACTACTGTCCAAAAACTGGATGACAGTAATTGTAATTTAATGTGTGTGTGTGTGTGTGTGTGATTACTTTGAGACACTGTCTCTTCTGCTACGTCTTTACAGTATCAAACACACTGTTGGCCAAAAATAGATACGATAGGACTGGAAGGCACTTTGGGCATGTCTGTATTGCACAGAAGATCAGCTCTCCAGAGGTTGATCTTCTAGCATCTGATTTAGTGGGTCTAGTGTAGATCCCAAAATCAAATGCTGAGGGCAGCCTCCACTAGCGTCTTGTACTCCTCATTCTGCAAGGAGTAAGGGAAGCCATTGGGGGCATGTGCTCCCATCAGCCTCCTGCAGTGTGGACGCCATGGTGGCTCGGCTCAAGGTAAGTCGAATCCAGCTATGCATTTTGCGTAGCTGAATGGCGTATCTTATGCCAACCTCCCTCATCAAATATAGACCAGGCCTTTAAGAGGTCATGCAGTCCTGTACCCTAAAAGTGTGTCTAGACTACACCTCTCTGCTGACAGAGATGTAGGTTAGGCACATTGAAATTGCTAATGAAGCTGGGATTTAAATATCCTGCACCTCAATAGCATAAACATGACCACCGCTTTTTTCGAAACAGAGTTTTTTCGAAAAACCCCCGGCAGTCTAGACGCAGATCTGTCAAAAATAAACCTTTTTTCGACAGATCCTGTAAACCTCATTTTTTGAGGAATACAGGATCTGTCGAAAAAGGCTTTATTTTCCACAGATCCGCATCTAGATTACCATTTTTTAAAAAAAAACTCTGTTTAGAAAAAAGCGTCGGCCGTGTTTATGCTAATGAGGTACGGGATATTTAAGTCCCGGCTTCATTAGCAATTTCAATGTGCTAGATTTGCATCCCTCTGTCAACAGAGGGATGCAGTCTTTACATAGCCTACGTGTCTAGACCAGGGGTTCGCAAACTTTTTGACACAGGGACCAGTAAATCCATTGACGAGCTTTTGGAGGACCGGTAACATTCACTTGCATATTTGCATATTCATTAAGCAAATGATGAATATTCAAATATGTTGTTTCTGGTCCTCCCAAAGCCCCCAGTGCCAGCTTTAGCAAAGCTTTTGATACGGTCACCCACAATATTCTTGCCAGCAAGTTAAGGGAATATGGATTGGATAAATGGACTTTAAGATGGATAGAAAGCAGGCTAGGCCAGGGTTTCCAAAACTTTTTACTTTAATTGGAACCCGTTTTTTTTTCAGTACTGTTTTTTGCAGCCCAAAAATATAAACACCGAAAAAATTAAAAATGAATACATTTTCAGTGTTTCACCCGGCTGCATCCTCCACCCAGCCGGGGCCAGGGCTTGGGGGACCCAGCACCGCATGAGCACTCCAGGAGGCAGGAACAGGAGCAGATTGGGGGTAGGGTAATTGGATAGGAAGGAAGGTGTAAGAAGGGGTAGGGTTGCCAGGTGTCCAATCTCCGCTGGACAGCCCCGCTGCCCCCAGCCCTGCTTCCGCCGCCCGCCTGCCCGCCCCATCTCTACCGGACAGCCCTGCTGCCTCCAACTCTGCTTCCCGGCAGCCGGTTTCCCACACCCCACCCCCTCCTCCCAGCCCGTCCTGCCCCGCTCCCCTCCCAGCAGCCACGCTGAGGCCTGATATTTTTTTCCCATGGCTCGGTACTGGGCCGCAGCCCATAGTTTGGGAAACGCTGGTCTAGACCATATCTGACAGCTGTTTGTTGGAACTGCTCATAAAAATCTCTAATGCTGGAGATTCCACAGCCTCTCTAGGCAATTTATTCCAGTGTTTTACCACCCTGACAGCTAGGAAATTTTACCTAATCTCCAACCTAAACTTCCTTTGCTGTAATTTAAGCCCATTGATTCTTGTTCTATCCTCATGGGTTAAGAAGAACAATTTTTCTCCCTCCTCCTGGTAACAACCTTTTATGTACTTGAATAATACAATTAGTTGATGATAACCATGGGAATTTTCTGGTAGACAAAACTACTCTACAGAAAGCTAAAAACAAGAAATACCGTATTTTCTGGCGTATAAGGCGACTGGGCGTATAAGACGACCCCCTAATTTTTTAGTTAAAACATAGGTTTTCGCCTATACTCGCCGTATAAGACTACCCCCCCTTAAGAGGCCAACCGGTAGCGCCCCAGCTGCTCTGCCCCAGGGTCCACAACAAAAGCCTGGTCTGCTGGGGGGAGGGGGGGACGCACTAGCTGTGCCCACCCCCCCAGCAGACCAGGGACACGGGGAGCAAAGCCGCAGCGGCAGCGGGGTGCTTTGCTCCCGGTGCCCCTGGTCTGCTGGGGACCGGGAGCAAAGCCGCAGCCGCGGCGGGGTCCCGCGCCTCTGAGGCTTTGCTAGAGCAAAGCCTCAGAGGTGCGGGACCCCTCCGCCTCCCCGGCTTTGCTCCCGGTGCCCCTGGTCTGCTGGGGACCGTCTCCAGCAGACCAGGGACACCGGGAGCAAAGCCTCTGAGGACGCCGGCAGCGGGACAGCCGCGGCGCGTCTGGGCTGTCCCGCTGCCGGCTTCCCCCGAGACTTTGCAAAGCCATGGAGGGGCTCGGGCAGCGGGGCCCCTCCGCGGCTTTGCTCCACGTCTTCCTGGTCTGCAGACCAGGGAGACGCGGAGCAGCTTTTCTCGCCCCGGAGTACACGGGCGGCGGGACCACGAGGTCCCGCAGTCCGTGTCCTCCGGGGCGAGAAAAGCCCCGTTCATACCTGCAAGTCGGGGACTGCCTGTATGTTTATATCCGGCGTATAAGACGACCCCTGATTTTTGGGGGATGTTTTTTAGTATAAAAAGTCGTCTTATACGCCGGAAAATACGGTAAGAGCAAATGACATTTAAAATCTGAGTCTAGCCAATACTTCCTATAGTAATGATGTCTCAGACAAGAGCTATCTAGCATGGAAAGGAAAAAATAAAACATATTTCCGGGTTCTTATAATTTTCTATTTTTTTCCATACTGTGTCTGTTGCCCTTGAAAAAATCAGGCTAGTGGCTTGTTCAGACCTTCTTGCTGATTATGGGAGTTACATTCTTCTTATCAGGAGATGGAAGTAATGCCCCGTGATTCATGTGAATGATCCCAATTAACAAACATAACTCAGATTTTGAATACCACACATTGAATGCTCAGAGCATATTGTGGCAAATCCACAAAGTAAAAAAAATTGTAAACAATGTTTCTAAGGCTACGTCTAGACTGCAGGCTTCTTACGCGAGAAGCTTTTATTGGAAGAGATCTTCCGCAAAAACTTCTTGCACAAGAGCGCATCCATACTGCAAAAGCACATTGAGACAGCAATGGGCTTTTGCAAAAGAGAGCGTCCAGACTGCATGGTCCCTCTCTCAAAAGTAAGCATTGATTGGTATGCACAGAATGGCCACCAGGACACCTGTGCTTTTTCCTCTTTCTGCGCAAAAAACCCATCTTCCCTGTCTGCACACGCCTTTTTGCGAAAGAACTCTTTTGCAAAAAGGCATTCTTCCTTGTAGAAAGAGGAATACCAATTGCGTAAAAACCCCTCTGTTCTTTTTATTCTCTTGTGCAAAAACGCGCTTGAAGTGTGGACGCTCTGCGAGTTTTTGCAGAAAAGCGGACGTTTTTCCACAAAAACTCTGTAATATAGATATAGCCCAAGTGAGTACAAGCAGATCTGTATAGTGGGAAAACAGGTTAAATTTTTAGAGTGAATTCTCTGTCAATTATTTGTTCATCTTTAATATTCATAGAACTATCCAGTTGGCAAACAAAAAAATAATTTATTTCCTATATAATTTGTCTGTCTCATTAAGTAATTTCATCTAAACTTACATCTCAAATGTTAATAAAGTACTAAATGAAAACATTAGAAGAGGTTGAGCGGGTTTTACTTATATCTACTGCATATCCTGTACAATTAAGTGCAAAGCTAATGCACAGAGTATACTATTTGTTTGTGTTAACTGTAGTTTATCTAGATCAGGCATGTCCAAAGTCCGGCCTGCGGGCCAATTGCGGCCCGTGTTCCGATTTAATACGGCCCCCGCTTCCTTCCCCTCTCCTGGCTCCCCGGCGCTCTTTTGAACTGACGCGCCCAGCGCGCCGCTTCCGGCCGCACTACCGCCGCCGCCGCCCATGGCCTCCGCGGTCCTAGAGCCTGCCCTGTAGGGCACGTCCGCAGCCCCGCTCCCCCGCTCAGCTGCGGGTTCGCCCTGCCCCCGGGCCGCCGTGAGGCTGGCGTGCCCTGCGCTCTCCGCCCGCCTCCGACCCTGCAGGCCCTCCGCCTTGGGGCTGAGAGTGCGGGGACGGCCCTCACGCATGTTCACTTCTTCAAATCTGGCCCTCTTTGAAAAAAGTTTGGACACCCCTGATCTAGATAGTAGTTTAAAATAATGTCCAAGGGCGCTATTACTTTTTTCACATGTAGGATATTTAGCACATGCAACTGGCTACTAGTGCATTTTGTACTATTTAATTGAAAAATGTTAGGATTGTTTGAAATCCCAACATACTCTAAAATATATTCAAAGAATTTCAAGCACAGTAACAAAATGAAACTGGCAAATAGTAATTAGCCATCTTCAGCTGTGTCACTTATAAAGAGTTTTAGCCTACCATCTGAGTACTTATCTTTATTTTATGATGAACAGTATATAGCAACTCTTCTTACTTGGAAATAGTAGGAATAGTCCAGAAAAGGGAGCTTGGCATCAAAGAGGAAATATACTTAAAAGCACACACAGAATAAGTGCTTAAATGTGATAATTTTATAGTTGTCATTTATCATTGGTGGCGTCTTGTTTTGTATTAAATAAATATAAAAAAGATTTGCTTTTAGGCTGCTATGTTTCTACATTGCTTTTCCATCATAGTTTTAAAGCAATTTTCTATTAGAGATTCATTCTAAATATTTTGCTTTTATGATAACAAATCTTCTGTAGGTGTGTTTGATAAAGAAACAAGGAAAGTAGTAAATGCATGAGTATACAGTAATTCCTCATTTAACACTATAGATATGTTTCAGAAAATGATCGTGTTAAGTGAAAACGTGTTATATGGGGTCAATATTCCCATTGAAAATAATGGAAAAGGTGGGGATTGTGTTTCAAGCGGTGGTATCTGTTGGGACCGGGACATAAGGCTGGGGGAGAAAGACTGGATTACAGCAGGAAGGGGAGGTGTTTGGCTCTGGGGTAGGGAAGGGGAGAAGAGGGAAGCGGGATTGGGTTGGGAGTATGCCCCTGTGACGGGTCTGCCGTGATCCGCACTGCGTCTGGCGAGGGGGGGGGTCACTGGGGAATGGTGCGGCAAGTGGCGAACCCTCCACCGCTTTGCAGAGAGACGGGGGAACCCCCGCACAGCTGCCAGCAATGGGCCTGCTGGGGAAATCATGTTATTCTGGGGACGGTCATGTAATTTAAAAAACATTCCCTAAAAAAAAATCGTGCTATTGCGAAAATGTATGAAGTGGTCACGTGTTAAATGAGGAATTACTGTAGTTAGATCATAAAAATTCAAATCCCATATTCTCATATACAACGAATAGGACCATGTTTTAACTTTGGTTGACTCAAATCTATTGACCTCATTCTAGTTAGACTAGAGATGAATACTTTGCCTAAAGTATTTGATTTTTTTATTCTGATAACATTTCCCTGGGATACTTATAGAATCCCGATGCATACGAACACTGGCTTTGACTTTGTGACAGCGTCCTTCTGTGCCTCTAATAAAAATGTATTTGGAGCCTTCTTTAAATAAAAGATCCAGTACGTATGCCTGCAGCCAAAATGAAGCAATTGTACATTCTTACACTATGTAAGCTCCATAAATAGAGTGCGGTCACTCTTTATCTGACCCATCAGTTCTCATCCTCAAAAGAAACCTGCATAGCACTTTTGAAATATGAGCCTGGGAGTTTAAATTCATAACTCTGCTAGACACTAAAAATCATGGTCTTAATAAAGACACTGGATTTATGGCTTAATAAATAGTTTGTAACCCACTAACTCCCCTTTTTTGTCCTATGATGACATGGATGATAACTTCACCTTGAATGGTCCCTTAGAACATGTGCTAACTACTTATAGTAAACTGTTTGATCTTGTATTTAATTTGAAACTCTTAGTACTTTCCCCAGTCCTGAAGACAAGCTCTGGGTAGCTCAAAAGCTTGTCCCTCTCGCCAACAGAAGTTGCTCCAATGAAAGATTTTACCTCACCCAGCTTGTCGATCTAATATCCTAGGACCGACAATGGCTACAACACTGAACAGATCAGCACTACACAGAAGCCTGCACCGATCAGCACAAAACTAAAATAAATGACGGAAATGGGTGGATGCCTGTACACCTGAAGGTGCAGGGAGATAAAACAAGAATAATGAATGAATAGAATGAATTCTTACACTTAAATGGTTATGCTGCACAGGGCAAGAACCTTCACATTTTATTTTATAAAATCTTCATTGTACGAACATTAATGAGATGAGATCATTACTCTGTCTTAAATTCTACTTTATTGATCCTTAGTAAGAAGGGCAGGTTCAACATTTGTTAGAAATGCAATCGTCATCATTTAAGGAAATTAGCTCTAAGAAAATCTTAGACATACAAAAGAAAAAAGCTAGACATAAAACCTACAATAGTACTCAGATATGTCAGAGTAGGACTAAACAAAGAATTTGAAAGATAGGGTTGCCATGGAACATGTTCTCTTACCTTCTAATACAGCGAAAGCTTTGTTTTCTGGGGAGTGGGAGTTGCCAGTTAATTGAATATGCCGGATAACTGAATGTGCTGTATAACAAAGCTTATTGCTCTGCCCCTGCCCCCTATCTGCAGATCTGTCTTCCAGCAGCTTGAGGCATGCGGAGGGGGAAGGAGGCGCCTGTTGATGATATCATCTGGCAGTGCTGGCTGTCAGAAGCCCTGCAATAGGCAGCTGGACAGCCAGGAGTCAGACGCATGCGCCTGAACTTGAGGCAGTATTGTGGCTGGCAGCGGTTAACAAAGTTTTCTGGTTAATAGAGACCAGATAACAAAGCTTTCACTGTATATGAAAACAAGGAGGATCAACACTGCTGAGTAAGAAATGATAATGTTTTTTTAAAAGCTGAGAGAGTGCAGTAGAGTTTTTATGGAACTGTACCAGATCAGCTTAATATTTTTTCAAACCTACCCTCAACAAGATTGATTTTTTTTTTTTTTAGGTAAAGTGATAACAAAGGAAGAGAAAGTATATATCGCACACATGCACTGGATATTTTCTGAATTTGCTGGCACAATGAAATAATTCTGATTAAAGTCTGACAATACCTGAAGATATAATAAGAGTTTTTCATTTGTGTCAGGGAGTCTGGACAATGTATACATTTTATCTATTTTCATCTTCCTTTTGTATGATCTACTCACCACAGTGAAGACTGAAAACAAGTCTGATTTTGAAATTGGTAAATTATGTTCCATAGTTTCCTTGTATAGCCATTTCTATGGTGTGATTCTGAAATGTTTGAAATCCTGTTCTCTCACTTGGCTTTACTAAGCTTGTTCTCATTTGTCTCTTGCCAGCATTGTGTTACTGATAGTAGGCACTGTTTTTTTTCATATCCCACTTTCTAGGTTGATTCAAAATAACCTCATTGTAACAGGAAATGATATTTATTTATTTTTACCATTTTTTTCATGATAAAATTCTGAGGCCTACTTTTTATTGCTGTTCACCTTCTGTTGTGCTTTACACGTGAGCAGGCTGTGTGTGAAAGGCTACCATGTCAGAATTGTGTACTGTGTTATACCCATTGCAGAAAAATTGGTCCACTTTGTTTAGTTGTAAAAATTTCTATAAATTGGAAGCCAGGAGAGAAATCAGGCCCCTAGGTTTCAGATCTGACTTCAGTTGTTTGCAGTCCTCTTGTATGCTTTCAGGAAATCCTCAACATGTTAAAACTTGCTGTGAGTCTTTGATATCTGCAATTCTTAAAAATCTTTTAAATTTTGATATTCAGAGACAAGACAGATAGTATTTTTTGATGGAATAGATAGAGATTTTAGGTCTAATCAGATTACTCAGTTTCACCTTGTTGAATTAGTTAACCAAATTTGTATGTTATGTGTAGCTAAGAATCTTTGTTTGTAATCTCATTTACTGTTTTAGATGATATTATCACAAAGTTACTGTGACAGTCTGGGCTTTCGTGTGACACCTCACATGGCCCACTTTGTACAGAATTTGGGGTAAGCATCCCCACTATGGGCGCAGCAGTGATCTGTCTGCTCCCTTTAAAATCTAATAATGTGACAGTTACTAAAAATTAAATCTGCATAACCCTCTGTGGAGTTTATTATTGGTGACTGAAACTTGACAGTCCTTCCATGTAGAGCCAGTGGGAGCCTCGTGTAAATAAAGTGCCCCTATATCAGTGGTTCCAAGCCAAAAACTGCCCCCAAAAACCTTCTGATTGGAGCACTGGGTTTTGCTTCTTCTGACAGAGCAACAAGAATCCACCTTTCAAGAGGTAGCCACAAGAGACTTTGGAGGAGCCACAGAATAGACTTAAAGCTTTTCCCCCTGAGCACAGAGGAGTAGAAGGCTGAGGAGAAGCAGTATTAACATTAAAGAGAGTGAATTAGGAAGCTTTGAAGGAAATTTTGAGTAGGGCGTTGAGGCAGCAGTATGGGAAGTCCTTCAGGTGGAGGTTCCTGGATTGGGGTTACCAGGTGGCTTCAAAAAAAATACCGGACACACTTGATCTCAGATAGGCGGTGGGGGGACACTGGTTGGGAGGGGAGCAGAGCTGTCAGGGAGGATGTGTGTGTGCAGGAAACTGGCTGGCGGGAAGCAGGGCTGGTGGCGAGGGGGTCGGGGACAGTGGGGCTGGCCAGAGGAGATCGGGGGGGACCGGCCGGCGGGAAGCAGGTCTGGCGGGGGTCAGAGGGAGTGGAGCTGGCTGGGGAAGATCAGGAGGAGGAGTGGCGGAGAACCGGCTGGCGGGAAGCAGGGCTGGTCAGGGGGAGCAGGGCTTGCCGGGGGAGATTGGGTGCCGGGGGGGACTGGCCGACAAGAAGCGGGGCTGGCTGGGGGGGGGAACAGGGGGAGAGAGTTGGCTGGCAGGGAGTGGGACTGACCTGGGCGCACGCAGATCCCAGGGCGCTACCCATCCTGCGCACGGTCCCAGCGAAGCATGGGCGAGTCCGGGCTGGGAGATTCCATCCCGTCCCACATCCTCCCCCCCCCACGTAGTTACCTACTTCCTCGCTGGTAGACACACCCACTGTCATTTTGGGACAGCCCTGTTAACTCCAACCACCTGTATCTGTAATTGAAAAACCCAAACACAATGCCCTAGAGCCTCATTTGATCACCTAAACAACACACCTAGGAACAATATAAAGGATACATTTAAAAGTAATATCTTGTGTTCGCAATTTTCACCCACCACCCACTGACTAAACACCACATCATTGACTAAAAACCGACCCAATACACACTAACCATTTACTTTAGCATTCCGTGCCATTAGAAAACTTTGGTTCGAGTCAACATTTGATGGAGAGGCAAGTCATGCAGTATGGCTGCAGTAAATAGGGAAAGTAATATGGAGAAGACAGAATCATGGTGATTGGCTTTAAAGTTTGGATGAAGATTTAGTTAGTGATTGCCTAGATTTTTATATCATTGTGTTACCATCCTGGGGTGTGTGCACTTGAATAACCACAGACTGTTTTTTTAATACTGTGACGGAACTGGGCAGGGTGAATTGCTCAAACTCAGGGCTCCTTACAGCCCCTGACTGGAGACCCTTCCCAAATAGGCCACAAACCAGTCACACCGAGCGCTTCAGCTGCCAATCTGACCAGCAGGAAGCCTCACGAGCAAAACCCCTCAGACACCTCAGCCCCAGGCCTAACACACAGGGGAGGGGTTATAGAACCCAATCTCACCTACCCCGAATGGGTCTTTCCGGTCCCAAAGAACAAGCCACAAATTCCCGGTCAATTTATACTTTGGATCTTACCCACAAGAACACGCTGGGCCAATCCTTTATAATCTAAAATCTAAAGGTTTATTACTAAAAGAAAGAAAAGCATGAGAGTAAGGTTGTTAAGGACATTACATGCATCGAATCACCAAGTTCTCGATGCAGGCTCTTAGCAGAGATGTTACAAACTGCTATCTTAAAAGTCTCTGGTGTACATCCTATGTCAGGACGGGCCAATGATTCTTCCCAGTGCGCTGTTCCTCGCAAGGCTGCATCTGGGATCAGGAGCAGAATTGAAAGCAAGATGGAGTCCGCCTCATGGCATTTTATATCCATCCCTGGTATCTTCCAAGCTGGAGCAGGTCACATGGCTCAGTGACCTATCCCTGTGTCCCATGTCAGCAGTCATGATATTGGCTGGTTTGCAGGTTCCAGACACATTCCTCAGGTGTGTATTGGCCTCTATGAGAGCCTTGTCTCTGGAATCTTGCTAATTAGCATAGTCACTGACTGAACATTCCTTGCCCATTGCTCTGTCTCAGACAGAGAATTTTCCCAAAATGCAGGACAATGTAGCACTTTAAAGACTAACAAGATGGTTTATTAGATGATGAGCTTTCGTGGGCCAGACCCACTTCCTCAGATCTGAGGAAGTGGGTCTGGCCCACGAAAGCTCATCATCTAATAAACCATCTTGTTAGTCTTTAAAGTGCTACATTGTCCTGCATTTTGATTCAACTACCCCAGACTAACACGGCTACATTTCTATCACTATTCTAGAGAATTTTCCAGCATCAACACAGAGTACATATTTATAACTCCACATACAGATATCACACAAGTACAAGAGTAACATACATAAAATCAGTAGAACACAAGCTTTCGTTTGACACCTCACGTGGCCCCCTTTGTACAAGCTTTGGGGCAGCCCCCCCCCCTTTGGGTACAGCAGTCTGGTCCTCTTAAAATCCAGTAATACGACAAATACATTTTTGGAGGCATTTATGTGTTTATGTTTAAATATATAAAAAATAGCAAATTGGAAATAAAAATTCATTCCCTCCTTCCACAAAATCTTTTATGATTTTATTACACACCTGTTTCTTATGTCAGGGCTGTTTATAACACTTGACTTCTATGTTTATGCCTTTCACGGACAGATGTTACAGTGGGGGAGGTCTAGCTTGGATATTAGGAAAAACTGTTTCACTAGAAAGATGGTGAAGTACTGGAATGGCTTATCTAGAGAGGTGGTGGGAATCTCCATCCCTAGAGGCTTTTAAGTCTCAGCTTGACAAAGCCCTGGCTAGGTTGATTTAGTTGGGATTGGTCCTGCTTGGGCAGGGGGTTGGACTTGATGACCTCCTGAGGTCCCTTATAGGCCTATGATTCTATGTTTGTTATGAACAATTCTAAAAATAACACCTATACCTTGTAGTAAGAAGAAGAGGGTCAACATTTGAGCCTTGATTGTATTATCTCTTTAGTGAGCTCTGTTGGTTTTCCCGAGTCCATCTATATTTTAAAACAAACTTTGTTTTCTACTCTTCACTCAGACTCAGGTTTTCTAACACAAAACTGTATATTAAACATGAAAATGTATATATATAAAAATGAATGTGATATATTTTCAAATGCAGGCTTGAACAGATTCTGAACACATTTTTTAATTTTAAGAAAAAATAATTGGCATGGCTCTCTCAGGGTATAATTTTTAAAATTATTTAGCCTATTTTGTATGTTGCTAATCAAAATCAATAAATGGTACGTATTGTTTCAACATCAGTTCCATACAAGCCTAAATTAAATCAAAGCTCAATTTTGGCACAATGAGTTATGAGTATGGTAGGTTATTTGGCTAAGGTTTTGAGAAGGGTTTTGTGATATATTGTGTCCCTCAGTTTTGAGGGATGCCAACCTGAAACGTGTTAAAAGGGACTGATTTTCAGAGGGTGGATGTTCAGCATTTTCTGAAAATTGGGTCCATTTAATGTGTTTCAAGTTGGGGGATCCAAAATCTGAATCACTTTAAATCATAGTTATTTTTTGAAAACTTTAGCCTACCCACGTACATTAGGAACAATAGTTCCATGGAGGACCAGAAACACGAATAGATATTTTCAGTGACATTCGCATAACGGTTGATTACCTAAACTTGTATGTCAGTTATACCCACATATTACTATCTGAAAATGCAAATTAATGTCAACATTAAATTTGGTTGACTTGCTTGCTAGCTATCATTTAACCCACAATTATGTGTGTCTATAAAGTTTCTGTTAAAAAAAAATCAAACATTTGCTCTAGTAAATAGAGGATCATAGTAATATACACATGTATTCCTGTAAATTTAAGCAGGACAGTATTAGTTTGGTAATGCTAAACAGTTATTTCCAAAAATCTCTTCCATTATTCCTTTGACAATCCTTGTAGCAATAGTTTTTAACTTAGGAGTTTCAAAACATTTTTGAGAAAAGAAAGACATGTTTAGAAATCTGACAACAAACCATTTTGGAGAATGGTGCAGTGCTATACATAATTTATCAGCCACTATTTGTACAGTCATTTGTTAGGATATAAATAAAACACAAGCTTCAGACAAGAGATAAAAAGCTGACATTGTGTGGGGTTATTTCTTTGTATTTCATCCAAAAAACATTTTGCAAATCTGTTCTAACAGTTACATTTTGTTTTTGACACTCTTTCACATTCTGATTTTGCTATTTAATGGCATAATCTTTTGGCACCCGACCCTCTAAAGCACAGAGTATCTTCAACTCTAGTGAGAACTCTCTCCACACCTTGCAGAAGTGAGCACTCAGGGTGTGTCTAGACTACTGAGTTTTGTCGACAAAACTATACCTGCGTCTACACTACCGCTGAGTTCTGTCGACAGAAGGTGTTATTGCCTGTAGGATTGCGTCTAGACTACAGGGTTTTGTCGACAAAGCAGCTTGCTTTGTCGACAGAACTGAATGTGTTTAGACGCTCTGTGTCGACAGAAGTTTTGTCGACAGTATCTGTCGACAAAACTTCTGTCGACAAAAGCCTGTAGTCTAGACGTACCCTTAGATCTCTGCTTGGGCTTAGAGGAGGCTGTAACACAGGGAGACAATTGAGGTTCCCTATTCACATGTTACCTGGCCCCAGCATAAGATAGAGCTAATATGAACACATTACCCATGGGCACACTGAGGAATTCTGAGAGAGGCACATTCCCATAGCTGTGGATTGCCCCTTACACAGGACTGCAGGCTAATCATGTCATTGTGTCCTGGCAGTGGAAATATCCTGATTGCTCAGAAGGAAAGATATGTTCAGCTTGAGTAATAAGCGAACATTTCCTATAACTGAATCTGAATGGATTATGAAATTGTTGGACAGGAAACAAGCTAATAATGAGATTTTACAAAGTGCATTTCCCATATAAGGGATTGAAATTCACTACAGGTTTGTTGCTGACTTCCTGGCTATTTTGGTGAACACTTTAAATTCCATCATTGTTTTTACTCATTTGTGTCTGAGAGAAATTTGCTCCCATTTTGTGGGCTACAGAGAGAGTTTACATCTCACTTTTTGTAAGGGGTGGGAAGTAGATGCTCCACTTTGGTAGAAGCCAGTCACAATTCCTCCCCTTTGCTGGCAGTGAGAAGTGGTTTCCTTCAGCCTTTTACACTGATGAATTGATGTGTGGAGGGAATAACTCAGGATCTCCACCCAATCATTGCTCCCCATCCACTACCCATGGGGGAAGGAAAAACAGTGCTTCTCTGTGGCCTGATCTCTTCCCTGTGTGCAAAATGGTGGTCTGGGCAGGTAGCTTAAAGTGATGGTAATGGGTGGGTTATGTCCCTTACTTCCCAACCTGACTTTGTAAGGGCCAGTGACATACTTGCCCTATATATTTAAAATCATGGTTCTATGTGGAGTCCAGGAAAGATGAACTAGTTCAGTGCTCTTCTATAGTGTTTGCGTTTCCATAGCATTGGCCAAATTCTCATTGTACTGGTAGCTCTGCTAAAGTCACTGAGCAAAGTAGTCATATATTTACCTCTCCACTGGAAGTGTACTCCCTTGCCAGCTTGTATGCTATTTTAATTTAGTCTTCTACATTTCCGAATGCATGCTGGTTTGTGCAGTGGGCTGTGCTGGTAAAAATGGAGCCTCATTTTCAAAAGGGGCTGTGCTTCTATTCTGGGCTTCCAGCAGCTTCCGTTGTGACACACACTGGGCTCTTTTGAAAATCTGGCCACTTTATGGTGTCTAAAAGGGAAGTGTGGTCTTTTGAAAATAGAGAATAAAAAGCATGAGCTGGCTAGTTTGTAGAATGTTTTAATTTAAGAATGGGACTGTAATTTACATGTTGGAAGTTCTTTCAAAATAGCGCTAGTGGGTTGAGTCTTAGTTTTAAACCATAGTTCCGACAGAATGAGCTTTTCTTATGTTTTGCCAGCTGGGGACTGCTGCAATTAACCCCTTTCCCCCCCTTTTTTCTCTTTTTTTCTTTTTCTTTTTTTCTTTTTTCTTTTCTGTAAAATCTATTAAAGGAGGATTAACAAAGCAGAGTGATTTCAGTACTGTTGATTAAATAAGGAACATGTTTAACTCAATAATGCATATTTATTTTCTTTTATAGTGACATATTTGATGCCATGTTCCCCGTTATGCACATTGCCGGTGAAACAGTCATACAACAGGGTAAATTTCCGCGCTTATTTCCTTACACATTTTCTAAGTGTATAATTTATGGCTCTCTCAGAAGTTCAGAAAATCATAGGGCCAGACATTTTACTATTTTTGCTCACATACAGCAGTATCTTATTCCACATGTATCTAAGTATTTATTTATATGGTAAGCTCTTTGGAGCGGGAGAGTGTCTTCTTTTGCACTGTCCAGCACCTAGCCTTGGCCCATGACTGGGACTCTTAGGCAAGGGTGCAATTTTGAACACATGGGGATGGGGAGCTTTCATCCCTTTCAGATGCTAAGGGAGTGAGGGGAAAGTGTTTGCATTCTGTGCATGTTTCTCACACCTGGCTGGTGAAGGGAGCTCACCAGCCAGGTGTGAGAGGAATGCACGGAATGAAAGTACTTTCCCCTCACTCCCTTAGCATTTGGGGAATGGAATGAAAAGCTAGCAGTGTCCTGGAGTGCACGGCTGCTGCCCCCGACCCCCGCGCACGAAATGGCGTCTGTGTTCTTAGGTGCTACCACAATCCAAATAGTGATAAAACTAATAAAAAAGTATCCACATTGATTTAAATGGGGGCTGCTCACAGAAGAAAGTGCTACTCAGCATGAATAAAGAGCGGACTTTGGCCCTGAGTAATAAAAGATGGAAAATATTTTCCGTAGCTGTTGAGAGTGTGCTCAGCACCACACTGTATTGTGTACAGTTACCGGGTTTGGCAACTTAGTTGCAAGCTTAGAGCAAGTCAAGCAGGATTTTAGTATCCCGAGGGTATTAAAACTTTCTAATGTGTTTGCCTTCATTTTAAATAAATCAAAACTAATATAACTGAGAAAAAATGTAAATAATCGGCCCTAATGCTTCTTCTTGATTTGCGAAATGAGGCATGGCTGTTAAAAAATGATTTTTTGTCTTTAAATAATCCGCTCTGCGAATCTGTGCATATATGTGTGGAATCAAATGTGGGGATTGGAAGTGATTTGTATAACCAACCATCCAGCAGACATTGTGAAAAGAATCATCATTTATGTGTTTGCTTCCAGGTGATGAAGGAGACAACTTCTATGTCATTGATCAAGGAGAAGTGGATGTAAGTTTTAATTAACCTTTGATTTGGAGTCACATCCCCTTCTTATTTATTTTAATCAGACTGTTGCTCATTCTAAGTTAACACAGTAAAACCTCATGCTCATGATATTTGCGTAGGGCCTGATCCAGCAACGATCTATGTCTCTCTACTCCTGATGAACTGAGGGGGCTCAGCATGTTACAGGATTGGCCACCTTGTTAGTGTTTGTTGCATTAGGTCTTTTATATAGAATATTATAAGTGGCATATTTATGGCCATATTTATTTGTCCATTGAAAGCAGGATAATATGGTATCATAATCAAGCAAATTACTTTATCTTTAGAAGCCTATCCATACCTGTAAGCGTGTTGTCTTCACCGGAGCAGGTCGCCGTGATGAAATGCACCTGAGGGGCCATATGAAACATAAGGAAAATATTTTCTTTAATTTTCTAACTGAGCTCATGTGCATTTCTTTCCAAATCAAGAGAGAGCCCCAGGCTGCTAATTTCATCTTAGAAACCTTAATTTGCTTTTTGAACTATCTCTGAATAACTAAATAGTGCACTGTATGAATACATTAAGGATTCTTAAAAAGTATAAATTGAGTTCTTAAATTACAGAATGCCCACTAGTTTGCAGGGGCGGACTGGCCCGGCGGGATACCAGGAATTTCCTGGTGGGCCATCGTCCGGGAGGCTGTCATGTCCACATGCCGTTGCCCCTCACTCCAAGCGGCTCCGCGTCCGTGCTGTATGCAGCACGCAGAGCCTGACCCACCGCCTGCTCCACGTGCCCGACATGACGCAGGGGATGGGGCTTGAGGGGCATGCAGGGGTGATGTCATGGGGAGGGCCATTCTCAACCCATTTCCCAGGCCTATTTTGATTGCCAGTATGCTCCTGGTAGTTTGCAATGGATTTGTCAGGAAGTGTTTGAAAGGCAGCTGGCCTCTGAATCTAGTTTCCAATTCCAAATAACTCAGAATCTGCACACATCTGATCAACTTCATTCTAAACAGTGGTATGAAGTCAGCCCCCTTTGTAGCTTTCATTTGGTACAGTCTTCTCATCTCATTGAATTCTCTGGAAGCTACATCTTACATATCAACAGTTGTTAGATAGGACAGGCTGGTTCATTAGCAGTGTTGCTATGCAGACTCCCAGATGAGTTCTGTTTGGATTATTTAAAGACAGCAGTGATTTATTTTGAATCCAGCCAGCAGGCATACCATTATTTTAGTGAAAGTTTTTTTTTTTAGAAGTTTGTTTGTGTCAGGGGACCATCTAATTGGTATTGTTGGGAATCGAGAAACCTCACACTGCCTCTGGAAGTCACTCCTCAGGAAATCCGTGTGACTCATTGTTCCTATCAAGCAGGGTAGCTAGTGTGCCTCAATAGCAAACATTGCCACATCGGCAATGCCAGAAAATAACAAGTACAGTACTTACAGAAGTGTGGTGAAAATTACTTTAAAAAAAATTCATTTAGAACCTGATCCGAAGCTCGTGGACTTCCTGAGCTTTTCATCAGCCCATAAAAATATGCAGAAAAAATAGATGGATATTGGAATTCTACTGTGTACATGAAAGTACATGAAAGCCTGACTTAAAGTAACCTCTATGTGCAGGCACAAGAATTTTTTATGGGCTATTGCAGCTTCTGAGAAGGGATACAATGCTCAAAACCAATTGACTGACTTAGGGTACGTCTAGACTACAGGCTTTTGTCGACAGAAGTTTTGTCGACAGATACTGTCGACAAAGCTTCTGTCGACAAAGAGCGTCTAGACTACATCCAGTTCTGTCGACAAAGCAAGCTGCTTTGTCGACAAAACCCTGTAGTCTAGACACAACCCTAGATGCAATAACACCTTCTGTCGACAGAACTCTGTCGACAAAAGGTGTTATGCCTCGTAGAATGAGGTTTACCAGCGTCGACAAAACTGCTGAGTTCTGTCGACGTTATGTTGACAGAACTCAGTGGTAGTGTAGACGCAGGTATAGTTTTGTCGACAAAAGTCCACTTTTGTCGACAAAACTCTGTAGTCTAGACACACCTTTAGAGGTTGTGATGGGGTTTTCTCCTCACCGCCCCTGAAGGGGTTAATTGGCTCAGAAGGGGTTAGTTAAACTGGCAGGCTGCACGTGGAGAAAGACTTATGCTTGAGGATAAGGAGACTGTGAAGACCCATAGTAGGAAAAGGACAGGAGAAAGGGGACTATGGAGGCCTACTTTGCAAAGGGCAGATAAATCCACCTGAGTTTCTCCTCAGACTTATCACTCACTTATGAAGGGGGCTGACAGGCCGTGGAAAGAGATCCAAGCCATAGGTGCTGAAAGTGCGGGTGCTGGGGATGCTGCTGCACCCCGTGGCTAGAAGTGATTTCCATCACATGCGGGGTTCACAGTTTGGTTCAATGGCTCTCAGCATCCCCATTGCACAAATTGTCCTAGCAGCCCTGATCCAAGTCCTATTTAGGCAGGTTCTGGAGAACCAGTGAAGTTAACAAGAGGCCCAGAGATACCCCCAAGATTACTGGGTGAAGTTATCTGAACAGCAGCAGCATTTACTTAGGGTTCTCCAGGAAGTGAGCAAGGGCCAAAGGGGCAGAGAATGGAAAAGAGGTTCTGGGCCAGAAGGTCAGAAGTCCAGCCAAGGCATTAAAAATGAATGCCCCACAGGAATGAAGTCTTACCCTGAAGGTTGAGAGACAGGAAAGCCTAGAGGCAGTGTAGGGCCCAGGACTGTGCTACTTTTCCCTTGGCTGGTTGGGGAATCTTGGCCCATCCACTACTCCAGGTTCCAGTCCAAGGACCCTACAATGAGCTGTCAAGGTCGACATGTCTCACCTTTACTGCCGCTAATTTGGCTTTCTTCCTAGGCCCACAGAGCAGCCCAGAGTGGCAGCGACAGCCGAGAGCCTTGGGCCCTTTTGAAGCACCAGGGCCTGGAGCAGTTGTCCCCTCTGCCTTCCCTGTCGTCGGGCCTGGTACCTCTAAACTGTATAGTGTTGCATTTGATTTTATTCTGTCGCCCATAGAAAGGAAATGTATGGGTATAGAACATTAAGCTATTTGTATTTAATGTGTCTCATTTATCCTCCCAGAGACACAGAAATGGAGGACACAGTATTAGTTAGACTATCCTTTTATCTTGTTCTTCAAACTTGCAAAATTATCATTCAGGGGATTCATCATAACCCTTGTACTTATTGATTGGAATGCATATTTCCACTCTGGGCAACTCTGAGAGCTGGGATGGGGACATGCCACAATCCAGGTGGCACGGGGGGGCTGGCTGGATAGCCCCGCCCCCTTCCACCCAAGGCTCCACCCCTTTTGGGAGCATGGATCTGTCCCTCTTACCTTGCTCAGGGATCTGGCAATGCAGTTGACTTGCCTGACTGGTACATTACCTAGCTTGACACAAGTAGTGGACAAAAGAATTGTCAGAGGAGAAAATTTCTTTTCTAGTATGTGAGTTTTTATATTATCTTGCCTTTTATGTTATCTTCCCTTTTGGCAGCATTGATGACTTTCAGGTATACTGCTGGCAGTGTTAATGTAATAAAAATGGATATCTAAATAAGTGCTTATAGCCCTGCTACTTGGCTTTAAATCACAGTGCAGGTCAAATAACAGAACAATTCTATACAGTACAGGTGTCCCACTGTAGTGGCACTTGCAATACAAAAGGAGAAACACAGAAGGAAAGAGCTTTGCCTTCAGTGCATGCAGTGGCATGTATGTGCCAGGTATAAATGGGCACAGTGCACTCCCACAGGGTATGTCTACACTACCACCCTAGTTCGAACTAGGGTGGTAATGTAGGCAACCGGAGTTGCAAATGAAGCACAGGATTTGAATTTCCCGGACTTCATTTGTATAAAGCCGGGCGCCGCCATTTTTAAATGTCCACTAGTGCGGACTCCGTGCCGCGTGTAGCCGCGCGGCACGGAGTCCGCACTAGCGGACATTTAAAAATGGCGGCGCCCGGCTTTATGCAAATGAAGCCCGGGAAATTCAAATCCCGGTCTTCATTTGCAACTCCGGTTGCCTACATTACCACCCTAGTTCGAACTAGGGTGGTAGTGTAGACATACCCTCAGCTAGAGTAGTAGGAAGATTGGGACACAGGACAAGAAGAGTAGCTGAAGTCAATGGGAAAGCATCAGCCACCAACCTAACTGCACAGAAGATGCCATGGTATGTTGGCTTCAGCTACGCAAATAAAAATAAAATAAAAATAAATAAAAAGTCACGTAGATTAGATAGGGATGAGAGAAGGTTAGTGTAGACAAGATCCTAATCTCCCTTTTGGGCTGCTGCAGGAGTTGCACACATTGGCCCTATCTCAGGGAAGATTGTTAACTCATGGGCTAGTTCTGTATGAGGAATAACTTTCTGCTAGCAAGTTTATGCCTTGAGGCTTTAAGTCTTATAGGTCAGCTGTCTACTAGAAACTCTACTACTCAGAAAAATGTGGATGTATGCCAAAAATGTATCTAGTGAGGCTTATATTATGGTTTCCAGTAAAGACGTTGAAAGAACGTGCTAAAATATGTGTTTCTTGCAGAAATCTCTAATACATATTTCCAAATATAAAACTGTCCTCCTGATGATTATTTTAATCTTATAAGCTCACATTTTGCTTAAAAGCCACCATCAACTAGACTTTTAAAATATATATTTCAAACAACAGCTTCCTGTTGTATTTAATATGGTTGTAACTCTTTGTGTAAACATTTTCAGGTGTTTCTTCTTATGAAACAAAAGCCAAATGCACTATGGTGAACAACCAAGTAAAAACTTGCCAATTGCCTGGATAACTAAATAGTATTTGTGCTTAAATAACTTCAATATTTATCATATTCAAGGTATTTCCTACAGCATAGATAATAAAAAGGTACAAAGAAACATTGTGGACACTGAGGTAATCTTATCTGCTCATCATGAATAAAACTGGCAAGTTTTTAAAGGCCACAGCTACCCTGGTATGTAGAAATATAAAGATAAAATAGAGTGAACCAAACCAGAGTTACACAGAAGCTGGTCGATAAATATTGCTGGATTTTAAAGAGCTAGTTAGACTTAATACTAACATATTGGTCAATGAGATCTAATGGTAATACTTTCGCTGAAGAGCGTCCCCAACTTTTATTTTTCTGTGTATTTTAATTAAACATATCCATGACAACTAGAATTCCTCCATCATTAATACTGCTCATCTATTTTCTAATGGATGATTTTTAAACATCTAGTAAATACATTCTATGGGTTACAGCTTTCAAGATGCCACTTTTAGATTTTGAAAAGTTGTAGGATGGTCCCAAATTTTGATAAAAATGAAAAATTAAAGACATCATCTGAGAAAGTCACCCACATGTATACAAACTTCATGGTTAAGACACATTTAGATTTCCAAGAACATAAATATTTGGGACCTACTTTTTCCAGACAAGACACAGATTAAAGTTATTTAATAACTTAATGGGGGATGCTGAAAGTTGCAATACTTGGATCATTTCAATATACAAATGGATGAACTGAGTGAGAGAGCCTCAATAGCATGTAGAGGAGCAGCAAGAAATGCAAATGGTTAATAAAAATCAAGAAAAAACAGAAGATTGAAAACATTCAGTTGGGGTACATCTACACTGCACGCTTATTTTGAAATAAGCTATTCTGGAATAGTTATTCCAAAATAGCTTATTTCAAAATAGCACATCTACACCGCAGGGAAACCTCAAAATTAGTCTTAGCAGGCTTTCTTAACGTACATGTGCTATCTCAGTTTAGAGCCCCAGGAGACACTGGGCAGGAATAACTTAGAATGGTCCTAGTAAGGGGCTATTTCAAAATAGCAGCAGTGGGGCATCTACACACACCTTATTTCAAAATAGCTATTTTGGAACAGGCGTTTATTCCTTGCAGAATGATGTTTATAGATTTCGGAATAAGCCGTGTGTTATTTCGAAATAACAGAATGGCTGTGTAGACGCTCGCATTGTTATTTTGAAACAACGCTAGTTATCTCGAAATAATGGGGCAGTGTAGACTCACCCTTGACCTGAATGTACTTTCAGATCCCACTTCCCAAGCAAATGGTGGAGTTACTATTACTGGTAAGATTAAATCCTATTTCTATGAATACCTGAAGATGAATGAAACCAAGATGTGCCCCTAGCTCACTGAGTCTTGTGTGAGTTATTCTGATTTTCTCTGGTGCCTAATGTATAGCAGAGCCTATGTGGAATGGAATTGAAGGTTACAATATCACACAAGATTCTTCCCACTGGCCTCCTATGTAAAGTGAGCCCACTTGGGTGATTTTTCTTGCGAAGAAAAATTGCAGTGTTCATACCAACTGTGATGAAAACAATAGAACGCTAGAATGCCTTTGATCTCCGGAAAGTAGCTGGCTCTGGCAGTATGATTGCCCTTCCTATTTGGGCATCTGCAGCTATGCATTCCTTTACAGCTACATGAAAGTAAAAAGTTCCCTCTACTGTGCAGTTTGGTCAGCGGTCCAAGTAACAACTAGGAATGTTTTGACTGTGTGCTCTCTGTACTAGTGAGGGTTCATAAATATCGAAACTGTATAAGCCAGCTCCTCTGACCAGTATTTTTTTTGGGTGGGGGGAGCAGGAAGGAAAGGTCATCTGCTGAGCTGCTGCTCACAACATATCTTTCCCAAAATAGCCTTGTCTTCACCTTTCCTCTCCCCCCCCCCCCCTGGCCTTTTTAAAAAAATCCACCTTGAAAGGAATCTTAATGTGGTTGGACGTTCAGCTAAAGGAAAGAATGACAGGATAATATATCATCAATGCACTTTATCATCATCCTGAAGACAAATGTTTATTGTTGACTTAGGGTGCATTCTGGAGGGTGTTGTACAATGGCTTTCCTTTTAAAGTACAATAGTTCTCTTGTTGTTTTGCCATCAGAAGATTGAAATTGGAAAATGGTGCTTTTATTGCAGAAGAGAATGCTGGGCCCAGTGACCATGTCATCGGATCAAAGATTTTGTTTCAGTTCAAAATGCTTTAAACCTGACACACTTAGTGGGGTTAGAGACCATTTTCATAAACTGTTTACGAACCATATGTCAAATATGTTTTGAGGAGCCTAGTCAAATGGGATAGTAAAATTAAAGATGGCTTCGTGTGGATTGGCTTCAGCTCTTTCTTTACTGCAGTACAACGGTTATAAATGTCAGTACTTCACTGACTCTCTGCTTTGAGTTTCACCAGCTTAATTTCCCCCTTTGGTTTGCAATCATGGGCCACTTGTTGATTTAATAAGAATTTCCACATGACAGTTTTAAAATGTGGGTGCTGGAATGAGCACATTTCCCATTTATAGTTCACATGCTGTCATTTCTGTCCTGGCAAAACACCCAGCATGTTAGCAAGTCATCTTACCACACTTTTACATAATAACAGAAATTCTGCTAAACAGCAAGATGCCATACACAGAAATAATTTGCTGTTCTGAGTGTAAACTCTGAATGAGAGATCACCTGGCATTCAGGGCCTAATCCAAAACTCTTTCACTGAATCCAATGGGCTTTTTGGATCAGACACTCACTGAGAACATAAGAGTTCCCTCATTGGAACAGACCAATGGGTTCTGTGTAATCCAATGTCTACTTCTGCTGATTGTGTATTCCTGATACTTCACTAAGAAGACACCTACTCACAGCCCCTAAAGAAAAATTCATCTGGCCAATCTGGTGATATTTTAATATGGAGGGCGATTTTTTTTTGAAGATTTATTCTTACTAGAGTTACCAAACTTCACAGGACTCTCATTTAATTCATCCACCTTCTCTGCTTTTGACCTATAGAAGTACTAGGATTTACACTTTAATCAGGTTTTCTAGTGTGGACTTAAAAAATTCTTTTGCATGTAAGTTTCTCGTCATGAGAAGAATGAACAATTGACCCAACATTCTGTCTGGTTTTCCTTTCAAAGCATGTGTCACAGATCAAAAGAAATCCTGCTATTATTTAACATGACTTTCCCATTTGGTAATGAAAAAATTCAGCTACAAATGACCTTCATGGCTTGAATTCTCTTTTGGCAGACTTCTTGGTTACTGCCTACTTATTTTGGTTTATTTTTACCCTTTGCTTCTCTTGGCTTTGATCTCAAAGATACTCCAGGTATACAGAGACCCACAACACTAGCTCTTCAACTAAAGTTCAGGACTGGAGCTAATAGAACTCATACACAGTTCTTACATTCATACAAGGTCTCTGATCAGTTAAGATGCCCCATGCCCTGAGGACCTGTTCCAATTCCCATTGAAGTCAGTGGAAAGGCCTCAATGGGAGTAGAACCAGGGCTTGAATGAATATTGGGCAAAACAAGCTACTCAAGTGAAGGACTTAAATGATTCAGAGGCCTTAAATGTGTTGCCCCTTCACACTGAGATGTATTTTACCCATTAAAAAATGTAGTGCAGTAACTACATCAATCAATAACATTTTCTGATCCAAAACAGAATCATAGACTCATTGGGTTGGAAGAGACCTCAGCAGGTCATTGAGTCTGACATCCTGCTAAAAGCAAGATCAGTCCCAACTAAATCATCCCAGCGAGGACTTTGTCAAGCCGGGACATAAAAACCTCTAAGGATGGAGAGTCCACCACCTCTCTAGGTAACCCATTCCAGTGCTTCACCACCCTCCTAGTGAAATAGATTTTCTTAATATCCAACCTAGACCTCCCCCTACTGCAGCTTGAGACTGTTGCTCTTCGTTCTGTCATCTGTCACCACTGAGAACAGCCTCTCTCTTGGGCTATGTCTACACTACGGAGTTTTTCCGGGATACTAGAGGTATTTTAGAAAAACTCTGCCGTGTCCAGAGAACAGGTCTGCTCTTCCGAAATTTATTTTGGAAGAGCAGATGCACTCTTTCAGAAGCTCTGTATTCCTCATTTTATGAGGAATAAGGGTTCTTCCGAAAGAGGAGGTTTTTCTGACATTTGGCCCCAGGTAGACAGGCCAAATGTCAGAAAAGCCTCTTCCGAAAGAACAACTGGAAAAAGGCACTCATATTGCGGTTTGCAATTTCCATATCTTTTTCCAATAAAACCCTGTAGTGTAGACATAGCCTTTGGAGGTAGTTGAAGGCTGCTATCAAATCTCCCCTCTCTTCTATTCTGTAGACTAAATAAGTCTAAATCCCTCAGCCTCTCCTCACAGGTGTCATATGCTCCAACTCCCAATCATTTTTGTTGCCCTCTGCTGAACTTTCTCCAATATGCCCACATCCATCCTTTCTGTAATGGCCAAGAACTGGCTGCAGTACTCCAGATGTGGCCTCACCAGTGCCAAATAAAGGGGAGTAATCACTTCCCTCGATCTACTGGGAATGTTCCTACTAATGCACCCCTATGTCATTAGCCTTCTTGGCTACAAAGGCACCCTGTTGACTCATATCTAGCCTCTCATCCACTGTACTCCCCAGGTCCTTTTCTGCTGAACTGCTGCTTAGTCATTCAGTCACCAGCCTGTAGCAGTGCTTTGGATTTTCCCATCCCAAGTGCAGGACTGTGCACTTGTCCTTATTGAATCTCATCAGATTTCTTTTGGCCAAATCCTCCAATTTGTATAGGTCACTCTAGATCCTATCTGTACCCTCCAGCATATCTACCTTCCCCCTAGCTTTGGTTTGGATACATATCATATAATCATATAATAATAGGATTGGAAGGAGCCCCAAGAGGTCATAAACTCCAGTCCCCTGAACTCATAGCAGAACTAAGCATCATTCTAGACCATCCCTGACAGGTATTTGTCTCCCGTGCTGTTAAAAATTTCCAATACTGGAGATTCAACAACCTCCCTAGGCAATTTATTTCAGTGTTTAACCACCCTGATAGTTTGGAAGTTTTTCCTGATGTCCAACTCAAACCTCCTTTGCTGCAATTCAAACCCATCGCTTCTTGTCCTATCATCAGAGGCCAAGGAGAACAATTTTTCTCTTTCCTCGTAACAACCTTTAAGATACTTGAAAGCTGTTATCATATCCCCTCTGTGTCCTCTCTTTTCCAGACTAAACAAACCCAATTCTTACCCTTTCAGGCCTGTATGCGGGGGAGGGGAGAATGATGAAGGGTGTGAATCCCCTCCCCCCAAGTCCTTCATGATCCGTCATGGGGCCCATTACAGCTGACCTAGAGAAAGCAGGGGCAGCTCATAGCTAAGGTCACCAAATAGTTTCACAAAAAATATCGAACATGGTGGGGAAAAAAATTGGTTGAGCAAAAAAGACCTGCCAGACACAGTAGGGGAAAATAAGAACGACTTCTCATGTCTTGCTCACAACACTCCTGTTAATACATCACAGAATGATGTTTGCTTTTTTGCAGTTCATCTTTAGCTTGTGGTCCACTATGCCCCTAGATCCTTTATGCAGTACTCCCTTCCTAGGCAGTCATTTCCCATTTTGTATGTGTGCAACTGATAGTTTCTTCCTAAGTGGAGTACTTTGCATTTATCCTTATTGAATTTCATCCTATTTACCTCAGACCATTTCTCCAGTTTGACCAGATCATTTTGAATTATAATCGTGTCCGTCAACGCATTTGCAACCCCTGTATACCTGGTATACCCCTGTATCATCAGTATAAGCAGGATTATAATGGTTGTTCAATAAATTAATTATGGCTCCTGGAGAGTGGAAGGATAGTTCTATTTACATGCTATCAAATCCGAAGTATTCAGTAACCCACTAAATCAATGGGAAAACTTTGATAATTCTCCTTGAATAATTGATGGAGAGAATAAACTTATACAAGAAAAATCTCCCTTTACAGAAGATGTTTTCCTTGTTTTGTTCTGTTTTTCAGTTTACAGCGATGGTGCTTTCCGACAAATCTCATTACAGTTTTTAACAAATCTCCTTCCTTTCAAGTTTGACAGCATTCTTAAAAAGCCAAAGTTGTGACAGTTTGGCTTGTCGACTCTCTGAGAGCTGAACTCAAGGAAGGAAGACTTGACGCCAGTTAGCCACAGGAGCTGAAAACTCAGAGAGTAAATACAATTATTTTGCTGAAGCAAGAAGACTTGAAATTCTGTCCACAAAGCAGGTTGTCACCCTCTTTTGTGACTGAGCGAGGAAACTGTTAGGCTATTGTTTCTTCTGTGCCTCCCAACATGGACCAGCAGATAGGAAATTATTAATGGGTTTTTAGGTGACTGAAAGTAGAAGAAAAAGGCACAAATACTACCCCCCCAAAAAATTATTTTCCCTCTCTTTCTGTTGTAGGTTTATGTAAATGGAGAATGGGTGACCAGCATTGGGGAAGGAGGCAGCTTTGGGGAGCTTGCGCTGATCTATGGAACACCAAGAGCTGCTACTGTCAAAGCCAAGACAGACCTGAAACTTTGGGGCATCGACAGGGACAGCTACAGACGCATTTTAATGGTGAGTTTTAAATGTAATGACTTATCCTTATGACTGGCATTATTAAACATTTTAATTCAGGTCCATAAATGTGCACAACATTGATATTTTACATTCAGATTATATCAGTGCTAAAACCTCTGCAGTTTAGGGTGTAAAACAGATAAAATAAAACTGTGGGTCTCATTTAGACTTAGAAAAATGGAAAAGGCAGCAAGACTGAGTAGAATGAGCATAAGACTGTGTTCCAGAAATGCCTGAGTACTTCCCCAATCATATATAAGAATATATCAGTAATTACAGGCAGTCCCCGTATTACGTACAAGATAGGGACTGTAGGTTTGTTCTTAAGTTGAATTTGTATGTAAGTCGGAACTGGCGTCCAGATTCAGCCTCTGCTGAAACTGACCAGCGGCTGATTCCAGGAAGCCCGGGGCAGAGCAGCTCTGCCTCGGGCTTCCTGTAGTCAGCCGCTGGTCAGTTTCAGCAGCGGCTGACTTGGGGACGCCTGGGGCAGAGCAGCTGGGGTGCTGCCGGATTGGTCCAGTAGCGCCGAGGAGCGGCGCTGCGGGACCAACCCGGCAGCGTCCCAGCTGCTCTACTCCAGGCGTCGTCGGCGAGAAAAGCCTGGTCTGCTGGGGGGGGGGGGGGTGCACTAGCTGCCCCCCCCCCACACACACACCAGGGAGACGCGGGTGGCGGGACAGCCCAGACACGCTGCGGCTGTCCCGCTGCCCGCATGCTCCACGGCTTTGCTCCGCGTCTCCCTGGTCTGCTGGGGGAGGGCTCCCCTCCCCCCAGCAGACCAGGGAGACGCGGAGCAGCTTTTCACGCCCCTGAGGACGCAGGCAGCAGGACCGCAGCGCATCTGGGCTTCCCGCCACTCGCGTCCTCCGGGGCGAGAAAAGCCCCGTTCGTAACTGCAGATCCGACATAAGTCGGATCCGCGTAACCCGGGGACAGCCTGTATTTAAAACTGCGAAACCCTCAGGAAGCCCACATTACTCCCTTAAGCAACCACAGATTGTCATCTTGTTGCCAACCCCCTTCTAAAGTCCCTCAACATCACCCTATGATTGTTGCTTTGTGTTGTCTTCATTCTAGCTTATGCTGTATGCTCTTCTTGGCAGCAGCTCTGAATGAGATCCTGTCTGCATTACAGTCAGTGGGGAAATCCTCATTGTCTTCAGTGAGTCCAGGATATAACACCCCTCCTCATCCTTGTTTGTCTAAAAAATGCCATGTATGTCCAGAGCACAATAAAAATAAATAACATTGCACGGCCTGTAGTAGCAGCTGCAGAAAGCTGCCAATATGCTGTGACTTCAGGAAAGGATTCCTTTCCCCCCATGCGCCCTCCCTCCCCCAGTTTTTGCAGAGAAGCCTGTCATAGAAGCTGGCCACCTGCAGTGTATTTTAGGCTGTGGGCTTGTCGTTAGGTCTTGAGTAGTGGATTTATAATGGAAATTTTGACAAACGTTTTATTAAAGAAATATCTTAGTTTCATCACAATTATTGTTTTTGTGATGTGAATGTACATACTCTTTTCTCTTCCACAAAATATTCCCTTCCTACAGGTGGTTTACACTTAAATACTGTTATTTAAAATATATTTCTTGATTGGAACATTTCTTCATTGGTTACATTATCTCATTGTGGCCTGGGGCAAATGTTAGCATGCTTTCTTGGCAAGAAAAGATTGTGGATTAAAATATATACATCACCAATGGAAGGACTGGGTTGTATAAGAGTTTAGTAAAGGGATATAATGCCTTTCAGTGACAGGGTCACCTGTTCACATTCACCCAAGTTCTGCAGTGACCTAATATTTATGCCATTTGATGACTGGTGGGTGCCTGAGTGAAGTGAAACAGTGGTATATGTCTAGTTCTGTGTGGACTGGTGTCCACATCAGAACCAGTACTCTCAAACTACATCTATACTTACCCGTGGATCAACACTCCAGAGGTCAATCTTCTGGCATTTGATTTAGTCAGGGGGTCTAGTAAGGACCTGAAAAATCAAATGATGAGGGCTCCCCCCCATTAGCACCAGTACTTCTACGCCTCACAAGGAGTAAAGGAAGTCATGGGAGCATTTCTCCCATAGTCCTCCTGCTGTGGAGATGGCACCAAAGTCCAAATCAAGGTACGTCGACTCCAGCTATGCAATTAAAGTAGCTGGAGTTGCATATCTTAATTCAAACTTCTCCACTAATGTAGACCTGGCTTCAGTAGAGGAGTTAAAGACTCATTGGGAAGGTAGATAAAATTATTCTTCCATCTCTAGAGGTCGTGGACAGCCCCTCCACAACAGTAATGAGGTGCTTTGACAAGCTGCTAGTAATACCATTGAAGATGCTGCATCAATTCTGTAGGTGAACAAGATGAGTACTATTTGAAAGCTTCTTAATACAGGAACAGCATTAGTTGACCTTAAATAAGACATTTCTTTAAAGTCTTTTTTTTCAATTCATCGGGAAGGAGAACATAACTTGACCACTAGAAGTTGACTATCTAGAATACTGCTTGAGATGAATCTTCTTGGTGCAAATACTATTAAAAAAGTACAAAGGAGAAATTGATCAAGAGAGAAATAAACAACATAACTGATGTGGTCTCTGGCTTTTAAAGAAAGACCTTTTGGTTCTTTCTTTAATCGATCTAATGCTGTTCCACCAGACTAGAGGGGAAAGTTTCATAAACATCACCCCTGTTGAGAATCCTTTGGTCTTAAACTTGATGAAAATGGCAATAACTATTCACATTCAAGCTTGTGAACCGTTCAGGTTTAGTCACTCAGTTAGGGGTCAGATGCCCTTCTCCATTTAATTACTGTCTTGAAAAGTTGGATGGGCATTTCTTATGCCAGAAATAATTTTACTAAAAAGACGTATAACCAGCAGCAGAGGAGACTCTCCTTTTAATGCTGATGCAAGAATGCTAAACATAGATACATAGACATTGTTGAGCTTTAAAATTCAATTAGAATCCTTGCTGCTTTCAGTGTCTAGGTTCATATCACAATGATTTTTGCGTATGAGCACTTTGTTGTTTTTACATTTCAGGGTTTTTTAAAAAAACATATAGTTGGTGGTTATAATTGGTTATAATTGTAACCATTAAAAATGGCATACCTACTGCACTATGTCAGAGAGTTCCTCAATATTTTAGATGCCCCACATATTGCCTGATCTTCTATTACTTCTGCTCATTGCCCTTTTTGTGTCCACGTAAGCATCTCAATGATATGTCTAGATTTTCTCTATCCCTAAATGTAACTTTTGTTTTCTTGTAGTGGACTAAGCCTGATACAAACACATCCATCTAGCTTTTGGTTTCATTTGCCATTCGTTTATTGTTTCAGCCTGTCTTGAAAGAACCATTTTATAACAGATGCATTTCTTCATATTTCATTGTTTCTTTCTAGGTAACCTAGAGCTTGAGGGTCATATTTAAACTCACTCAGCCATCTGTGATGATAGCAAGCCTCAGATCAGTTCCTGCAGTTGAGATGTGTAAAGAAACTGCTTGGCATTCATTGCAGTCTTTCACAAATCATTATAACATGACATTCTATGGGGGTAAAATGAAGTTCCTCTGAGCCACTCAACCTCCACCCAAACATTCTTTCTGAGCACTCCACCAAGTTCTCTAACCATGTTTCCTCTGTCCAGAAAAGTTATCTGTGTTGTATGTTGGTTGCCTCACCTATGTAACATGCTTATGGGTGTCTTTGTTTACATGTTTATTGCTTCCTCAGTGTGTGTAGTAAGGAATCTATAGCTTGGATTCTCATGCATCTTAAGTTGATACAATATTGCTGATGCCTTCCTTGGTTCTTGGACTGAGAACCAATTGGGGATAGAGAGCCCCCCCCCCCCAAGAATGCACAAAGGAGACAAATGTTCATTTTCTAATGATGCCCCTGTAATAAATCAAATCCATTCCCCAACTAAGTCAGCCCTCAGGTTGAGGATATTACACACATTAATCTATTTAATCTCTCCTTTCAGAGAATAATGTACTCACCCTCCAAATCATTTGGCTATTATTGCATTGTTACAAGCTAGACACACACATTTTGGCCTAGTGCACGACTGTATCACTGAAGTGGTCCACCTGAGTCACCTTGCCACCTTGTAACCTTCTCAGCTCTGATCTGAATGGCTACAAACCTCAATAATCCATTTGTCCTTTAGCTGCTGTGTTCTGTCTGTGTCATGACAAGATGGCCAATCTTATATACAACAAGTTACATAGGATTATCATATAATCCTACTGATAAATGTATCAGACTCCATTTTAAAACTGGTTAGGTTGTTTGCTCCCAGTACTCCTGTTGTCACGGTGTTCCAGGACCTCACCTCTCAGATGGCTAGGAGCCTTTTTCTAATGTCCAGACTCAGTTTATTCCCAACTAGGGTATGGCTACACAGCAGGGCTAAAGTTGAATTAAGCTACGCAACTTTTGCTCCATCAATTGCGTAGCTTAAGTCGAAATAGTTTAATTTAACTTTTGATGCTGTCTACACAGCAGAAAGTCGAAGGAAGAACACTCTTCCTTTGACTTCCCTTACTCCTCATGAAATGAGGATTACCATGAGTCAGAGTAAGAAATCTTCCAGCTCAACATTATTTTGAAATACAGGCTTGTAGTGTAGACACACACTATGTTATTTCGGAATATCGCCAGTTATTCCGAAATAACGCTGCTGTGTAGACACAGCCGTAGTTATTTATAGCCATGGGCAACACTCTTGGGACACAACTAATGATCAGTCTAGGTTGGTCTATCCCTACTGTCATGTCTGACTTCATTTTTGTTGTTTTGACCTTTTTTTTCTAACAATCCTTGATACAGCTTTGGTTCTGAGAGCGCTCAAAAAAATTAAGTCAAATCAAATGCACATTTTTTACAATATACATTGCATGGTGGCCAAATCATAAACCATGTCCAAAGTCTGAATCCATTTAACATCTGTGCAATATAGCAGTAGACTCTTATGGCGTATTTTGTTTTCATGGCTGGTGTGCATTGTTTCAGTGACTTTTTTTTTTGTGCTCCAGTAAGAATGTACATTCTAAGCATAATTCAATATCTGGTTTACACAAGGATTAAAACTGAGATGTAATGGTCGCCATTCCAGCATCTCTTGCCAGTTGCATACCTGCCAGCATTACCCTTTTATTTGAAACTTGAGCCCTGTTCTACCATTCGGTAGCCATTTGTATGGCTTGTCATTCAAGGTGGGGCTTTTTTAGGAAATACCCAATCAACTCCAGCTGTACTTCTAAAAATAAATAAAGAGAAGGACCTGGGGAAGGAAAGCACAGAGGCAAGCAGAGGGGAAGAAAGAGAAAGATTGGAATGGAAAGAGAAAAAGTAGAGGAGGAAGGGACATTTTGAGTACCAGTTTGGGGGCACCAGATACCTTGGATACCTTAATGTATGCAGAAAAATGAGCAACTGTGCCCCAATGGGACTTGTTTACGATCTCTATGGCATTTCCTTTTCACAAGCTGTGTACAGGTTGAACCTCACTTGTTCAGCATCCTCAGGACCTGTGCAGAGAATTTGCTGAACCATGGGAGGTCAATATTATCTAGCTGCATTGCCAACACTTCCACAGTTTACAGGGCTTTTTAAAGACATTTAGGGGTAAATTAGAGGTAAATAACTGCACAGAATGCTGAGAGCCAGGACTGGTGGCTGTAAACAAACTTTAGGGGACTGCAGGACACTTAAGTGGATTTCCAGCTAACTAAAATCATGCCAGACCATGGATGTTATCAGACCAGAGTGTGCTGGACTAGAGTGGTTCATCCTGTACTTCTTAAACTAAGTTTGGAGCCTACTAAGTCTTAAGGTCCTCTAAGCTGAAGGGGTGCATCTAGACTGGCAAGATTTTGCACAAAAGTGACCTCTTTTGCGCAAAATCTTGCCAGCTGTCTACACTGGCCACTTGAATTTGCACAAGAGCACTGATGTTCTAATGTAAGAATTCAGTGCTTCTTGCGCAAATACTTTGACACTCCTGCTCAGGGATAAGCCCTCTTGCGCAAGAATACTTGCGCAAGAGGGCCAGTGTAGACAGGCACCTTAATTTTTGCGCAAGAAAGCTCGATGGCTAAAATGGTCATCGGAGCTTTCTTGCGCAAAAGTGCGTCTATACTGGGCACGGATGCTTTTGCGCAAAAGCATCCTTGCCAATCTAGATGCTCTTTTGTGGAAATACTTTTAATGGAAAAACTTTTCCATTAAAAGTATTTCCGCAAAATCATGCCAGTCTAGACGCAGCCAAGGGCTTTGAATTGAAAGTGAAACACTGCCCTCTGCATATTAAAGACTCCTCCTTGTAAATGGGACCCAGTAATCTTTTAAGTATGAGCTTGTGAATGACGATTCTGCTTCTGAGAAAGAGGGAGGATACTGAGGATTGTGGGAAAGATGCAGAAGAAGGTAGAGGGGAGAAAGAATTAGGTATTAATCCAGAGATGGCAAAGATCAGCATCATGAGATCAGCTTATCAAGCTCTCAACCAGCATAGTATTGTTTCCTAAATTACATTTGCTAGTGTTTTTATCTATCCCAGTTTTAACAGTCCCCAACAATGAGACTTTTCCTACCTCCTTTGGGGAACTTTTCCATGAGCTAATACATCCCATAGTCAGAAAGATTTTCCTGATATTCATCTTAAATTACTCCTTTCTTAACTTCCTCCCATTTCTCCTAATTATGCCTCCTCATATCCTATTTCATAGTTCCTGTCCCTCCTTGAAGTTTACATCCTTTAGATATCTGTGGATCATTTTCATTTCTTCTTCTTAAAACCCTCTGATTTGTTGATCCGCTAAACAACACATATTTACACAGTTAATATTTCCTTATAAGCCATTCCTAAATATTTCAGTAATTCTTCCTTGAATGTCTTACAATCTGTCTGGTAAGGCATGTCTTTTTGGTAAGGCATGTCTCAGACAGATCACAACATTGTAGGTGTAGTTACATTAAAACCATGTATGTTAAGACTATTATCTCTCTGGCCACTGGTAGGATGTCTTTACATATGTAGATCAAAATGATATTTGACTTTTTTGCTGCAGTATCACATTGTAAACTCATATCTGACTGTCCATAAATTTCTTTCAGCATTACTACTTTCCAGGTTTCTCTATCCTGTTGAATATTTGTGCCTTGGATTACTTTCCCTAGATATCTAAACTATTTTCCAAACTGAATCTCATTTTGTTTTTTCTAACCCTGTTTCACATCTCGCTAGGCCTCTTGGTGGTATTTCTCCATTCTGCCAAGTTTTCACAATGTTTCCCAATCTGCAGATTTCATTAATGCATTATTGGCTAGATAAGTCTCCTAGATCATTAACGAGGAACTTATATAAGAGCAGCCTAACACAGATCCCTGCTACACTCCACTTAACACTTTCTGATTCTCTAGTAGACAGGAAACAAATGGAAAGGTTACGATAGTGTAAAGGATTATGATAATGTTCACATTCTGTCTGATTTACATTAACTCTGTGAGTAATGCTTATGAGGAGACAATCCAGTGCTTTCTTAAAATCCAGATATATTACAACATTTTCCTTCATCCACTGGTTTTGTAATTCTACCAGCATTCCCATTCAAACTGGGGCCAGTACCTAGGGCAGGCTGCTGTACTAAATGGACAAGTTATAAAAAGCAGATGAGATGGCACCAAACAAATGGAAGAATGTGAGGAGAAGGCTGAAGGAGGGGATTAAGGGAGGCAGAGAAGTAGGAAATCAAAAATTCTCTCTGCCTGTTTCCATGTGGTATAAAAGTCAGTAGTACTGATCTGAATACCAGAACAAATAACCATGTGTTTGTTTTGTAATAATACTGTAGTAATGTTTTTTCTAAAGCACCCCTCTTCTCCATCCTGGAGGCAGTCAAAACCCAGAAAGACATCCTAAAGTAACAACAAAACATTCTGAGTTGCCTGAGCAAATGCATTGGAAGTGGTGAGAGGAAGCTGAGAATCTTTTCTTCTGTAATTGGACAGAAGCTGATGGCCAGCTAGCACTGCCTGAAGAACTCAAGACTTCTATTCGAGGGCATTACTTTGCCCTGCTTTCCTGATGGACAGTGCAGGGTGTGGGGGAGGCATACTGGCTCTTGTACATCATAGCAACAGGAGCAGCCCTAGCTGTTTTGCCAGCCAGGGTGGAAAAGGTTTTTGGCTCCAGCCTACTCTTACCCTTGAATGGCAGACAAAAAACAACAACAAAAACAGAGCCAGCCCAATCAGCAGAGCAAGAATGGCTAGCCAATCACAGCAGAGGAACAACAACAGAAAGCTGAGGGAGCCTTTTTTGGGTCGGGCGCCACACACAAGAAGCAAAAAAAAAAAAAAAAAAAAAAAAGCCCTGCTGACGCTGAAAAGGAGACATTCCCCTCACACACCAGAGGCTATGTCTGCACTGCAGTTCTTTTTCAGAAAAAGGTACGCAATTTACAAACTACAATTTGCATACCCTTTTCCGATTCTTTTTTCGGAAGAGGTTTTTCTGACATTTGGCCTGTCTACACAGGGCCAAATGTGGGAAAAACCTCCTCTTTCAGAAGAGCCCTTAATCCTCATACAATGAGGAATACAGGGCTTCCAAAAGAATGCACCCGCTTTTTTGGAAACTGGATGCGGCAGAGTTTTTCTGGGATACTTCCAGTATCCCAGAAAAAACTCTATAGTGTAGACATAGCCTGAGTTTTAGAGAGACCAGGCTAGTAGATTTTGTGTGCTCCAGTGCCATGGAGGGATGGCCAGGAGCTGCTAAGGCCTGGGAGTTGGCTATGGTCTTAGGTTCTGGGCCTCTATCCTAGAAGATGGTGCCCAGGTGACTGCATTTGTTTGACCACCACAAGAACCAACCCTGCTCTCAACTAAGCATGATCTTTCCAGTACCCCAGCAGTGTTATGCTTTCCCAAGCATCATGAAATGGCATCCAACTTCAGCATTAATGTCTCACTAAGATGAATAGAAGTAATTCCCTCCTCTCAGAGGGTATGTCTACACTACCCTCCTAATTCGAAATAGGACGGTAATGTAGTCATACCGCAATTGCAAATGAAGCCCGGGATTTGAATTTCCCGGGTTACATTTGCATAAAGCCGGCCCGCGCCATTTTTAAATGCCGGCAGTTCGAACCCCGTGCCGCATGTAGCCGCGCGGCACGGGGTTCGAACTGCCGGCATTTAAAAATGGTGCCGGCCGGCTTTATGCAAATGAAGCCCGGGAAATTCAAATCCCGGGCTTCATTTGCAGTTGCGGTATGACTACATTACCCTCCTATTTCGAATTAGGAGGGTAGTGTAGACATACCCAGAGCTATTGTTCCAGGCTGGTTGTAGTCTCATACTTTTAAAGTCTTCTTCCCAAACACGTGAACTAAACCCACTTTGCACTGAAAAAAATGGTAACAATATTTAATAGGTGTGAAACAGAGATGCATTTCTATGGTAATATGGACCTCTTAAGCTTAGTGTAGACAGAGTTCAGGCTTTTTAATACATGGCAGCCATCCTCGATCCTTTTCCATTTTCATCAGTTTTGTTTCTTCACTCTAGGGGTATATCTACACTGCCTCCCTAGTTCGAACTAGGGTGGCTAATGTAGGCATTCGAACTTGCAAATGAAGCCCAGGATTTAAATATCCCGGGCTTTATTTGTATGTTCCCAGGCACCGCCATTTTTAAATGCCCCGTAGTTCGAACTCCCTGCCTGTGGCTACACGTGGGACGGACTAAGAAGTTCGAATTAAAGCTCCTAATTTGAACTACCGTTACTCCTCCTGCAATGAATGAGTAATGGTAGTTCGAATTAGGAGCTTTAATTCGAACTACCTAGTCCGTGCCGCGTGTAGCCGTGGGCGGGGAGTTCGAACTATGGGGCATTTAAAAATGGCGGCTCCCGGGAACATGCAAATAAAGGCCAGGATCTTTAAATCCCGGGCTTCATTTGCAAGTTCGAATGCCTACATTAGCCACCCTAGTGCGAACTAGGGTGGCAGTGTAGACATACCCTAGGTCCTTATGCTGAGGTGTAGTTTAGAGAAATCAATGATGCTTTTGTTGCTAGAATTCATTGTCCCTTTTATTTTGAAGAACTGTCTCCTTGGTATAGTGAGAGTCAGGAAAACTGGACTCCACTTCTAATTTTGCCACTGACTTTGTATGAATTTGAGGAAGTCAATTCTCCTCTCTCTTCTCTCTGTTGTATCTAGTTAGACCATAGGCTCTTTAGCATATATGGACTACCTCTCACATTTCTGTACATCAGGAAGTACAAATGGAATCTCAGTCTTGGTTCATGTCTGTAGATGCTATTATAATAATAATAGTGATGATGATAATCATAATAAACAATCATTTAGTCCTTCACACTTACAATATTCTAACCAAAATAGTTTTGTTGGGAGTTCTATAGCACTGCTTTGGCATTGTTACAATCTTACAGAATCAAGAGTTCACATACACTTTTCTTAAAGAAATTGATGAGCTCTTTGCTTTCTGTGCCAGCCAGGATGTCTCGAGTTTTTACCTTTCTGTTTCTTCACTAGTTCTCTAAATAGTCCAGGCTGTGGCCAGCCAGCCTTTCATGGTTTCTTGATTACTGCTTCTTAAAATTCATCTGTGGCTGCAGTAAGTTTAAAAGCATTTTCCACATCTGTCTCTACATGCCCTGGCCCATCGATCTAAACCACCAATCTGGTTTTCCACAGCTGTCAATTTTGCTTGTCTGGTTTCCACTCTGGATTGTAGGGAGGAGAGCAGTGACTGCACAAGGTCCAGTTTTCCGTTCATTGTCTTACAGTGAGCTGTCAGGATTTGGCGGGGTTTCAGAAACTCCTCCATTTGGAGTTTTTTTTTTCATCTTGGCATTTTCAATGTTCCAGGGGCCTCTGAGGTAATGAATATGGTTAGTTAGATGGAAAGGTCGGGTGAAGGTTACCAGTGCTAACTCAACATGTGATGAGAGATCCTGGGGGCTATGCAGTTGTGAAAGGTGGAAGAGAGGATGTTGGCTCCTGCTTCCACTGTGATGCAAAGGCACCTGGTAGGACATGGCAGCTGCTGTGGGCCTGGTGATTCTACTCCAGTACAGGAGAGGAGCAAAAATGACAATGACTGCTGCCCTGATTCATAGTGAACCCAGAGGGGCTGTGTCTACACTGGGCCACTTATTCCGGAAAAGCAGCCACTTTTCCGGAATAACTTGAAAGCTGTCTACACTGGCCGCTTGCTTTTCTGGAAAAGCAATGACGGTCCACTGTAAAATTGTCAGTGCTTTTCCGGAAAAACTATGCTGCTCCCGTTCGGGCAAAAGTCCTTTTCCAGAAAAACTATTCTGGAAAAGGGTCAGTGTAGACAACACAGTAGTCTTTTCCGCAAAAAAGCCCCGATCACGAAAATGACAATCGGGGCTTTTTTCCGGAAAAGCGCGTCTACATTGGCCACGGACGCTTTTCCGGAAAAAGTGCTTTTCTGGAAAAGCATCCTGCCAATGTAGACGCGCTTTTTCCGGAAATACTTATAACGGAAAACTGTTCCGTTTTAAGCATTTCTGGAAAAGGGTGCCAGTGTAGACACAGCCAGGGAGTGTAACTAGCAGTTACTACCAATGCTGATGCTTCTACCCCAGTGTACAGCTGGTGTAGGAGTAGGCAGAGGATGGCAGCAACTGCTGGTGCTGTTATTTTGGGGCCATATCCAAACCCTGGTGAAATTATTAGAAAGACTTCCCTTGACTTCCTTGAGTGTGGGATCAGACTCCAGGGTGGGTGTAGGAGGAGAGAAGTTTCGTTCTAATTTGCACCACTGAATAGATTTATCTGGCTCTTTTCTTTCCAGAGCATCATCCCCGTTTTATATTTTCACTCTTACAGGATGCTTTGACAGCAAAGATTATTGTACTGCCCTCTTCCTTCCCTCTTCCCAGCATCCATCAACGTTCTTCTCTGATGGGAGGACAAGACAACGGTTTTTTTCTACAGCAACCACTAATATTTTTTTGTAGCTTATCCAAGCCCAGTGGGAGTAAATGTGACCTGTGTTTCCCCATTTCTCAAAAGATTAGCATGTCACCCTTGCACTGGGCTCTGTCCTCATGGGGCTGGCTAGCAGGTGCACCTTTTACCAAGATGTTTCACATAACTAGAAAATGGGCCTTGGTTCTTATATAGCTCTGCATAGTGAATAATTGTAAACCAAGCAAATGTTGAATGATGGCAAGAACAAACTTTCTCTGTGGTTTACTCTTTGGTACCAGGGATGGGACACTTGTTCTTTCAGATCATTTATGACTATACTGTGGGGGGAAGAGGGAGGAGGGAAAGGGGGACGAGTACTTTTGAGTGAGTAAAACTGTTGGGAAAAAGTTCTGTCGGGCAGGATATGTTTCTTATGTAAAGAGTAATCTGAGTGCAGTTCATCTTGCATTTAGAAAGTCTAGGCTCATAACTGTAGCACCTTAGAGACTGACAAAAAATATATATATACAGATTGGATCTCCCTGGTCCAGCCCCCTTGGGACCTCACTGGTCCCAAATGAGGGGATTTGCTGGACCAGGGGAGGTCCTTCCCCGCATGGCCCATTTAGAACCCCACTGCCCCCCACCCCGGCTAGGGCTCCAGCCCAGGCCCACTGCTGCCTGCCTGGACATAGGTCCCCGGGCTGGAGCCCCCTGGCTGCCACCGGGGCCAGAGCTCTGTGGCTGGCACTGCTGGCACCAGAGCTCCATGGATGGAGCTGGGGCTGGCCACCCCACTACTGCCTGATCACTGGGGCCAGAGCTCCCTGCTGCACCACCTGCTCCTTGCCCCTCCCGACATGGGCTTCCCCCTGCCCCATGGCCAGACTTCCCTATACATGGGCTCTGTGATCCAGGAACATTCGTGGTCCTGTCAGTACAATGTGTAGAATCATGAGCTTTCGTGGACAAAACCCACTTCCTTAAATAAGCAGGTGAAGAGAAAAGGGAGGATCCTCACAATTATTAACAGAAAAAGAAGGGGGAGGGGAGAGGGAGAGCTCATGATACTACATCTATATTATCTAAGATGCTATAGGACTTCTCATTTTTTAAGTTACAAACTACAGGCAGTCCCCGGGTTACGTACAAGGTAGGTTTGTTCTTAAGTTGAATTTGTACGTAAGTCGGAACTGGCGTCCAGATTCAGCCGCTGCTGAAACTGACCAGTGGCTGACTACAGGAAGCCCGAGGCAGTTTCTCTGCCCTGGGCTTCCTGGAATCAGCCGCTGATCAGTTTCAACAGTGGCTGAATCAGGACGCCTGGGACAGAGCAGCTGGGGCGCTGCCGGGTTGGTCCAGTAGCGCCGAGGAGCGGCGCGGCGGGGACCAACCCGGCAGCACCCCAGCTGCTCTACCACAGGCATCCTGATTCAGCCGCTGCTGAAACTGACCAGCAGCGGCTGAATCAGGACGCCTGGGGCAGAGCACCCCAGCTGCTCTACCACAGGTGTCCGCGAGAAAAGGGGGGGGGGCGCCCTCCTCCAGCAGACCAGGGAGACTCGGGCGGCAGGACCGCCCAGACGCGCCGCGGTCCCACCGCCCGCATCCTCCGCGGCTTTGCCCCCCCCCAGCAGACCAGGGAGACGCGGAGACGCTTTTCTCGCCACGGAGGATGCAGGCGGCGGGACCGCGGCACGTCTGGGCGGTCCCGCTGCCCGCGTCCTCCAGGGCGAGAAAAGCCCCGTTCGTAAGTATGGATCCGACATAAGTCGGATCTGCGTAACTCGGGGACTGCCTGTAACATGGTTACCCCTCTGAGACTTTTAGGATCATAACTGTATCTCATTCTGATGTTCTGAAAACTCTTTATGATGGCTGTATATAAATAACTTTAACCAGATAAAACACTGTCGAAGCAAACGAACTTCATCAACACTATCATTATAACTTTTTTCAATAATAACAATAGTAATTTTTAAATTTGTATTACATATGCACCCAGCGGGCCTACTTTGGTTGGACATTATTATACAGGTACCAGGTGCTGTAAAGATATATATTAAAATAATAAACCCTTGGTGAGCCTAGCTGAATCCGAGAGTGTCTGAGCAGGCAGATCATACTGAATCTGTAATGGATTTCCTCCCATTTTTTAATTGTATGCTCCATACTTGTGGGTCTCATGCATAATAATATCTAAAAATTAATGGAAAAATGCAGCTGCTTAAAATTAATTACTGAAAAGGGACCAAATTCATCCTTGGTGTCCAGTAACTCCACAGAATTCAGTGGAGTTATATGAGGGATGAATTTGATCCTTCCTGACATTACTTATCAAGGATACAGCTTACTCAGACATTTTATGAAGAAAATCTTGCCGTAGGCTATTTATACTGGCTATATTTAAGTTTCAGAAGGGGAAAAAATCAGAGCAGCTGGAGGAGCAAATCACAAAAATACTTTGTGTAATGTTCTGCCTTTTTTTCTCTCTTAATAATAGGGCAGCACACTGAGAAAGCGAAAGATGTATGAAGAGTTCCTGAGCAAGGTCTCCATTTTAGGTCAGTTGCCCTTTGGACTTCAGTGATCATTTCTCTGTTATGCATGTTGTCGGAATACATTTTGGCCTTTGATGAGATGATGAAAGTGGCAAGTGGTTGATCGGAAGACCCCACAGTAGCATCACCAGCCAAAGAAAAGCATATAAAAACACGTATGGCTCCTCTCACTAGGACTCATTTTTCTCACTCTTACTATGTAGCAAAAATAAGTTATCTGGGTAAAGTCTTTTCTTGCAGATTTGAGTAAGCACTTTTCTGAAAGATGAAGTTTCAGTGGTTTTTTAGTAGTATGAATGTGTTATAAAGAGCTGTTAAATCCTTCCATTTAATGGGTGAGAAACTTTTTTTCCCTACAGGAATGATATTGAAGCCTCTTACATGCATTTACATGGGCTAAACAAACTGACACCACAGATCTAAGTGGGCTTAGATTGTTTTTGTCCTGTGTCTTTTATAACCCCAGTCTCACATTCTTAAAACATCTGTTTAGCTTCTTGTCCTTGGATTTTGTTTCCCTTTGATTAATGTGATAGCCACAAAATGTGGATGTGTTCTTGATGGTCGTCAGTAGGAAAAACAACAAACTCCTAATGCCTGACCAATCAATCACTATTAGGAGAACAATTTTAAATAAGGAGGACAGTATTAGATGATACAGTGAAATGCTGATTCTATGGGAAATGCATCAAATTCCCTCTTGAAGTCTATTTTTGGCTATTTTTTTAATAGATGAATATACTATATAATTGAATAAAAAAATTCATAGTTGCTATTTAAACTATTTAAGTTTACTTATTTATGACATTCCACTACCAGTTTAGCTGATATGAGGCTGAGAAAAATGCACTTAGTAAAAATGTACTTGAACTTCTCAGAAGAGCCGGTGTGAGAAATTTGCAATTACACATGTATTCTTAGATTAATGTCAGGTAAATCATTCATTTATGTTCTCATCTTTTCCAGCAGGATGCAACAGAATCTCCTCCATTACATTTAAGTCTTCATAAATTAGGAATGCAAATTATGCCAAATTATATGAAGTGTTTAAAGAAAAAAAATCTTTGCACCTGCACTAATGAAGTACAATTACAGCAATGAGACATTTAAAAGTAATTCCAGAGATTGAAGTTATTCAGAAATGAACTCCCTTAAGCATGCAAGTTGATACTGTAATCTTATACTCTGTCCTCACTATGGCAAAACTCCCATACTCTTCAGCTCAACCACTTTAAAATGTACCATTATTTGCTGTACAAGTTTTTCCTTAGTAAGGACTGAATGAATACTTCAAACTTGGACTTTGTTTTCGATGCAAAAAATTATTAGACAACATATGTAGTGTTGTGGATGCACTGAGAATTTAGCTGACATATCTAAAAATATTTTGTATTTAAATAGTAGATGACAGCTGGCAAACTGAATAGTCATTTTAGAAATCTCAGCAATACAGTGCTGATAAATCAACCCAATTTTCCACCTTAACTTAATCTGAAAACAGTAATTTCTTGATATAAACACTAGATGTTTTGAATATAACTTTTCCAGGTTTGAATACTTTCTCTAACTAGTAAACTATGATATTTTAGCAGTAATGTTTTAAAAACTGCATTCTGACATGTTTAGATTATGATGCACAGGTTCAATGTATTTTTCAAGACATGAAAAATTAATATTTTTAAAACTTTCCTCTGAGGCTGTTTAAATGTGAAATCAAGATTTGATATGCAAAATGTGGAGATTGCAGATCTGTGTATAATCTACTTTATCTGGATGTATGAGTCTATCTCTGGATCTAAAAGAACTTTAAATGGTTACTTCATGTAAATTCCTTTATGAAGTTTTTATTTGCAAATACCATTAACTAATCTATTTGAAATGGTACAGTCCCTTTAGACAAGAGAGAGACTTCGTGACTAGAGCTACAATTAGCTTTGAATTTTTCATAAAGCCAACTGAAGAAAAAAGTTTAAAGGGACCCTTTCTTTTCATTGTTAATTTCTGACTCCTTTTTTAAATCAGAAAGCCAGCTCTTCCAGTCTTTACCAAAGGATTTTATGCTTATTTTTAATTAAGGAACACTTTTTGAATATTGTATTTACAAACTAAAAGTTTGCAAACTAAGTCATAAATTACATAGGAAGGTAAGTTAGTATGTAAACATGGAACAAAATGAAACCATTATTTTTAAGTACATATAAGAAAAAAATTATCCAGAAAATGCACAGTTACATGTACTAAGTACCTCTGAATGTATGGCCACATAGGTTTGTTAGACTCAATGCATACTTCTAATTTCTGCCACAGCTTTATTTTAAAATGCCTAATTTCAGCAAGAAAACTATTCTTTTCATGATGGTTCTAAACAGCTTTTTGAATAATGAGATGAGGAAGCAGGGTAGAATTTAATAAAGAATAGGCAAAATTAAGACCTGTGACTCTTGATTTCAAGCAGCTGTGATGCCTGACTTCAAGTAATTCAGTAATTCATAATAAAATTTCTGTTTACCCATCATTAGTATAGATTAATGGAGTCCTGTTGCATGCATTTAAATGTTTACTAGCAAATTCTGCTTTGAAGATGTGAAACATTTTTAGGCCATTCCTGCATTCCTTGTGCCAAGATTGTCACTGAAATTAGGTTTCAACCTTAAACATAACCATGCTAAATGAACCTGGTTCTGAGACCATTCCTAGCAATGGAGGTTCCATTGTCTTTGTGGGACACCGCTCAGATGCTCAGAGACAGTTGCTCATCTCTCTCATTGTCTCCTTTGTAGCCCAAAGGATACACCTATGCTGGAAGTGAGAGCAAGTCTGAGTTCAGGTCTGCACACTCAGGCTCACGGGGCTTGTACCACAGTGCTTAAAACAGCCGTGCGGACATCTGGGCACAGGCTGGATTTTGGGCTCTGAAGCCTGGGAAAGAGAGGAAGGGGCTTCTGAGCCCAAGTTCCTGTCTAAGCCAGCAAGCTGTTTTTAGCACCTTCCCACGAGCCCGCACGCCTGAGGCTGTAGAGCCAGGCTCTGAGGCTCACGACTGTGGGGCTGCCATTTGCAGAAACAGGCTGTATATAGCCAACTGAGAATCCCCTCAGGAGGGAAGATGTCTCAGCCTGCATAGTCAATAGGGATGTAATAGTGTAGTCGATTAACCGATAAGCAAAAGCATATAGATTAATGCTATAGACTACACACATTTCCTTCTTCCCCCTCCCTGCCAGTATATTTCTCAGTCCTGGCTCACGACAAGTCCAGGATCTACCCCTGCTGGAGCTCTGCATTTCAAGTGCATTAAGAGCTTGGCAGTCAGGCAGCCCAGCTTAGTTCATGGTTATGCTGGGTGTGGGAGCTCAGACTCCCCCCAGACAGGGACTGCTGCCTCTTTCTCAGAAGCAGCAGTACAGGCCGACAGGCAGCCAGTCTGCTACAGGAGCTGTTTTTAAAACTGGCTCCCTTTGCGTACCAGCTCCCGCCTGGCACCCTGTGCTGCTGTCTTTGATACGGTGGCGGCTGGCCCCGCCCCTGGGGCTTATAGAATAGTCAGCTAACTGATAACATTTCACGAGGTTACTCGACTATTCAATTAACCGATATTTAACATCCCTAGTCGTCAGTAGAGCTTGCTTCTGCATTCTATCTATCTATCTATCTATCTATCTATCTATCTATCTATCTATCTATCTATCTATCTATCTATGGTGGTATATCTATTTTGTAGAACTGGAAGGGACCTTGAGAGGTCATTGAGTCCAGTCCCCTGCCCTCACGGCAGGACCAAGTACCATCTCTGACAGATTTGCATTAACTTCCAGATTAACTTCCATTCTGGTGCTGTGAGGATCATCAGAGGTAGTGAGAAAGTAGAATTATGCTCTGCCCTTTCTCAGATGGGCTCATACACAGCTTGGGTATGTCTAAACTACATGGCTCCGTCGACGGAGCCATGTAGATTTGTTTGTTCGGCAAAGGGAAATGAAGCCGCAATTTAAATAATCGTGGCTTCATTTAAATTTAAATGGCTGCCCCGCTCTGCCGATCAGCTGTTTGTCGGCAGATCGGGGCAGTCTGGACGCTCCCCTGCTGACATGAAAGCCCTTTATCGATCTCCCCGATACACCTCATCCTACAAGGCATAACGGGGAGGTCGATAAAGGGCTTTCAGGTTGGCTCGGGAGCATCCAGATTAGCGCGCTGAGCCGACAAACAGCTGATCAGCTGTTTGTCGGCTCAGTGCGGCAGCCGTTTAAATTTAAATGAAGCCGCGATTATTTAAATTGCGGCTTCATTTCCCTTTGCCGATCAGCCTAATCTACATGGCTTCATCGATGGAGCCATGTAGTTTAGACACACCCCTTGTGTCCTAGGATCACTCCTACTCTGCTCAAATACATTTCAGGTCGGGGGGAGTGCAGACCAGGCCATGGAACTGAGGGCTCGTCTAAACTGCATCCCTCTTTCGAAAGAGGGATGTAAATGAGGCCGATCGAAAGTGCAAATGAAGCATAGTTTTAAATATCCTGTGCTTCATTTGTATATTCACATTCGATTGCTGTTTCAAAAAGAGTATTTCGAAAGTGAAACCGCAGTCTAGATGCGGTTCTTTGGAAAAAAAATCCTTTTTCAAAAGTTCCCATACTTCTGAGTATGGTTCTTTTAAAAAAAATGATTTTTTTCAAAAGAACTGTGTCTAGACTGCGGTTTCACTTTCAAAATACTCTTTTTCGAAACAGCAATCGGATGCGAATATGCAAATGAAGTGCAGGATATTTAAATCCACGCTTCATTTGCACATTCAGCCTCATTTACATCCCTCTTTTGAAAGAGTGATAAAGTCTACATGAGCCCATCCTGTCGCTACCTAACTTTTAAAATTATTCACTTCATCTTGGATGTCATAAATTATACTGATAGTAAATATTTGCATGGATCCTGAAAAGCGATTCAGGGAGAAGGCACCAATGAAATAAAAGTGAACTGACCACAATTTCATTATCTTCTAACCAGAAGGATCAGGTTAGCTGTGAATCTATTATCAAAATTAGATACTTTTACAGTAAAGCTGTATCATCTTTAACATTTTAGAATCATTGGACAAGTGGGAACGCCTTACAGTAGCAGATGCGCTAGAACCTGTTCAGTTTGAAGATGGAGAAAAAATTGTTGTTCAGGGAGAGCCCGGGGATGACTTTTTCATCATCACAGAAGTAAGTGTGTCTGTCTGACAGAATTTCCCCTTGTGTGATTAAGTTCAAGCTATTGTTATGAAAATTGTTGGCTACATTCAATCTCAGTTCATCCATTATAAATCTGGACTAATTCCACTGAAGTTAGTAGAATTATTCCAGAATCAACTGAGCTCAGAATCTGTAGCATTGGCTTCTAGATGCAAGTGTGGCTGAGGCAGAGCTGCTATGTAATCATCTAAGAATACTGATATATAATGTTATGAATACTGTATGTGGCACAGTCAGTAGAGATTCTATATAGCTATGCTGGATTATTACATTTCCTGTATTTCCTATTTTACAATGGGAAGTGTGGCAAAATATGCAAGAAGGCAACACAATGGATTTAGATAATTGTGATGGGGTGTTAATCTTTTACAGGCTAATGTGTGATGAAGAGGCTAATTCTCCTGATAGGCCACACCTGAGGGAAGGATTAAGTTGACATTCTGGTTTTGGGGATGGATTCCAGATAAAGTTGCATCTATGCCTCAAGGAGAGAAACTCTCCTGTCAACTTCCCTTACTCTTCTTGTCTGGGGTAGAGTAAAGTGAATGACTGCAGAGCGATCACATTCATTTTGGCAGGTCTTAACTAGACCCACTAAATTGACTGCCAGTGGATTGATCTCAGAGTGTTGATCCGGGCAATAGTGTAGACATAAACTGAGCAGGAGCAGGCAGGACTGAGTCACCAAGAGGAAGCCCAGCAATTGCTGGTGTGTGAGAAACATGAACAGGAGACAGATGGGGGCAAGATCGGGTGAATTGTTTTTAACATCTGTTTTCTTTGAAAAGTTTTGGTTTCAAATAAATGGTACTTTTGCTTTAAGAGGGTGCTTTGGAGGGCATGTCTACAAGTGGGGAGTTATTTCGAAATCACGCCTCTTATTTTGAAATAACAAGGGGTGAAATAACTACACTGCACTGTTATTTCAAGATAACTAGCATTATTTACAAAATAACAATGCAAACATCTACACAGCCATTCCTTTATTTGGAAATAATTTCAAAATAATGGACGGCTTATTCCAAAATCTGTAAACTTCATTCTACGAGGAATCACACCTATCCTGAAATAAATAAGATGTGTGTCGATGCTCCACTGCTGCTATTTCAAAATAGCCCCTCACCAGGGCCATGCTAAGTTATTCCTCCCAAGGCCTCCTGGGCTCTAAATTGAGATAGCCCATCTACATTAGGGAAGCCTGCCTCAGACTAATTTTGAGGCTTCCCTGCAGTGTAGATGTGCTATTTCAAAATAAGGTATTTTGTAATAACTATTCCAGAATAGCTTATTTTGAAATAAGCGTGCAGTGTAGACATACCCAAGGTAAACATCTACGCTGCCAAGTCTGTTATTTCAAAATAAGGGGCTTGTTATTTTGAAATAATATCTTCTACTTGTGAAGAGGAATAATTTTATTTTGAAATAATAGCTTATTTCAAAATAACCTGGTAGTGTAGACATAGCCAGAAGGAACAGAATTGCAGGTACTGAACCAAACTTGGGCTTGCTGAGGTAATCACAGTTAACACCTGAGCACTGCCTCTGAAAGTCTGGTCTGAGATGGGATTCCCTCCTCTGTTCCTCCCCACCCAAGAGAGGTGGGAGGTTTGAGGCCTAAGACTGCAGGGGGGGGGCACTCAAAGAAACCAAGAGAGGTCAGAGGTACAGTTAGCCCAGCAACTGTGACAGGTGGTACTGGTAAACTGAATCTGGAGGGCTGAGTTGCTTTCTCACTTGCTCTCACACAGGCAGTCTGACCAGTCAGGCAGCTGAGAGTATTGACATCCTTTGGGAGTTCATCTGACACTTCTCTTTCAGCTCCACCATCTTCCTTCTGCCTCGCAAACAAGCAAATGTTGATGGGCATTTTTCTCCCACTTTCGACAAAATATTTCAATACTCTCTTTCTCTCTCAGCTTGGAGCAAGACAATAATGTAAAAGTGTCTCAGAAATGCAAAAACAGCTTTAGTGTGTAGCCATATTCGCACTGTTTTAGGAGCCCTCACTCCATATATCTGCATTCAAGAGTTTTGGCTGCATCGTTTTTATTGCTATCTCAGGGAGTGTACTTATAAAACGTATATACCGTACTCATTAAAGCCCACTCCAGAATCATTAGGTACTTGCAAAGCAACCCAAGCTCCCTTGGCTCCTTCCTATCTAGGATTTTGGACAGGTGCCTCTGCACAAATGAATATTAAGTGTATAAAATGTCCTCCCCCCTCTTCCTGTTTATGTTGATATAAAACACTGAAGAAACTTTGGACCTGGCTTCCCCACTTTTGATGCGCTCAAAATTTTGATAAACTTAAAAAACAACAAATAGTCTGGTAGCACTTTAAAGACTAACAAAACATGTAGATGGTATCATGAGCTTTCATGGGCACAGCCCACTTCTACATGTTTTGTTAGTCTTTTAAGTGCTACCAGACTATTTGTTGTTTTTAAAGTTTATCCTGTACAGACTAACTTGGCTACTCCCTGAAGCTTTCAAAATTTTGAGTTCAAGTCATTGTTCCTGCTTATTAGGTAGTTAAATGTTTAAATGGCTGGTGCAAATTAGAGGGCAGATTTTATAAATTCAGCCCATAATATGTATTTTTAGTTAGTGAAACAGCTTGTACGTAAGCAACGCTTAGAAAATATAGCTTCTTTGTCAAACAGTATACATTTCTACAAGTTTTCTAAAAATTTTTGACTCCACAGAGAAGCATAAGGCTACAGTATTAAGTTTTTTTAGCTATCAAATCCAGTGTGGAAAATTGGCAGCTTGCTTAAGCATTACCAAAGGCCTTTATTTTTCTCCTCTTAACTGAACAGCTGCAAAGACTTGAATGGGTAGCAAAGCACTAGCACTGCATACTCATGTACTATCTGTTCTACCCCTCCAGCCATTCATCCATTCACTCCTAGAGTTTCAGCTACATGTTTCTCACTCTGGAAACTGACTGTGTTTTTCTGCATTAAGGAATGAAACCCCTTACCAGTTATTTTATATGCAAGTTACACTTGTGCCTGGTTGTGCTGCTGGGGTTCTGGGTTTGTAGTTTGAGCCTCGTTTCATAGGAGCTTATGGCTCAGATGTAAAACATTTTTTCTAGAGATGTGAGCAGAGCCATCAAGAACAAATTACTTTGCAAACTTTGGGTGAAAGTGGTTTAGCTGGTTTGCAGTCACATAGCTCCAAAAATATTAGGTCCTTTCATAATTTTCTTATTTATGGTCTTACATCCCTAAATTCTCTACAAGCCTTAGGGTGTGTCTAGACTACAGGTTTGTTTTTTTTAAAAAGTGGCCTTTTTTTGAAAAAAACTTCCCCTGCATCTAGACTGCTGCTGTGTTCTTTCGAAAGTAAATTGAAAGTAAATCGAAAGAACGCAGCAGTTTTTTGACCGCGGAAAACCTCATTTTACGAGGAAGAATGCCTTTTTTCGAAGTGCTCTTTTGAAAAAAGGCACTATGTAATGCAAACTGTGCTTTTTTGAAAGAGAGCATCCAGACTGCCTGGGTGCTCTCTTTCAAAAAAAGTGGCTTGCTTTTTCGAAAGTATCTTTCGAAAAAGCCTCTTTTGAAAGAGGCTTGCAGTCTAGACGTAGCCTTACTGAGTTATTTGCCTGCTATAAATATAGGAATAGTTTCACATGGAACAGAAACACAGTCACTTTGGGGATATGACATGGCAGTTGTTTAATAGTGATCAACAACACTGTGTGGCAGAAATTTTAGACTGGGTTTTTATATTATACCAGCGCCAAGTGAAAACGAGTCAACCATGTGATTCAACTATAGAAAAAGTTGATATCAGTCAGGGGAACATTAATTGGAATATCGTATGTAAGATATTGGAGGTGATTGTCCTACTCTACTCATATGGAGTAGTTTGACCAATTCTGGGCACCATATTTAGGAAAGATGTGGACAAGCTGGAGGGCCAAGGGAGACAAATGAAAGGGATAAAATATCTAGAAAACTTGACCTAAGAGGAAAGGTAAAAACAACTGGGTATGTTTAGTTTTGAGAAAAGAAGGCTGGTGGGGGAGACTTGGTAGTCTTCAAATATATTAAGAGCTATTATATTGAGTTTTGTAGCTTCCAACAGGCAAAGGTTCCCTATGAATATCAGGCCTACATAGTTTTAGTTATAAATTGTACAATCCATGTGATATAAGTCACCTGAGTTTTGTTAACCTTCATAGTTGCTTTCCTCGATAACATTACTTTGAGGTGCTAATGTTCCGACCATGGTGGCTCTTCACAAGACCACTCCTGAAACATGGGATACCACATGCCCTGACTTGTCCAAATAAATGTATGCATTCATCAGCACTCAAATCCTAACTTGAATTTGTGATTTGGCAAATTAATATGTTATGCCTCTTGCACTTGACATCAAACTGTTTTCCGGCGCTGTTGTTTTGGCAAGCATCTGTGTTGATTTTTGTGGTTAGTCGTAATTATATGTTTCTTTAGATGTGAGTTTTGCCGCCATGTTTTGATACCAGGAAATAGTAATGTTGTTCTGTAAACTATTGTATAATGTCTGCCACTGGATACAAAAACAACTATTCAATATGAAAGGGAAAATATTGTTAAATTAGTTGGATTTTCATTTGTTGAAATAACCATTTTGCAGCAGCTGGTATCTATAACAAATAAATGAATAAGACTAACAGATCATTTTGTGACAATATAAATAGTATTTGTTACAAAACAATTCAAATGTCTTGTGGTTCAGTGCAGCTGTAGCTTTATATTTCAGGTACTGTGAATATACAAATACCCATACACAGTTATTGAAAATACAGGCTTTAGCCTTTTTTATTTGCCTGATATCTAGGGTAACTTTCCTCTAAGGGTTTCCACATAACTTTAAAAGAGTCATTAAACCTCACAACAACACGACAAATGTGATAACCATTATTCCCATGTGAATGATGAGGAACGTGAGTCACAGAGACGTTAAGGACAGTGCCCATTAATTGAGAGTGCCTCCATTTTTTCCTGAAGTGATGAGCGCCCACTGCTCCCATTGACTTCAACTGGAGATATAGGTTCTCAGCACATCTGCAGATGTCTTAGGCTGGATGCCAAAAAGGACAGTAACACTTGTAAGAACCTGGGCCTAAATGCTTTGGATCAAAGAAAATCAATGGCTAAGGAAGGAACAGAATTCAGGACTCGTTTCTCCCTCTTGATTTAGATGGCCCCACTATGTCGAAGTAGAGCCTTTCAGTTTTCTAATTCATTCCAGCCTTTTCTCTGTGTGGAACTCCCTCCAATACCAAGGCATGTTTGCAAATTTGCTATAAATTACCTCTCTGGCTTCTTCCTATAGTTAAGCTTTCACACTCTTGAATAATCAGAAAAGCAACTACAAAGTAAAGCATGAATAATTTTCTGCTGGCAGGGTGCAGTGGGGGAGTCCATCTTTCTCTTAACCTGTGTTCTCTCCACTTTTTTCAACCCCTAGAGGAGAATGAATTTTGTTATGTGCACCAGTGTGCAGGAATTGTGCGACATGGAGGTGATGTGCAACACACCACCTTCATATTGGTTCACATAACAAAATTCAGGTGCAGGGAATGGGATCAAGGGATTCTGAGTGTGGAGGGGGATTAGGCCTGGGGCAAAAGGTTGGGGTGCAAGGGCTCCATCTGGAATGCAGGCTCTGGGGTGGGGCTAAGGAAGACAGGTTTGGGGTGCAGTAGAAGGGCTCCAGGTTTGAGAAGGGGCTCAGAGCTGGCTATCAGGGTGATGGAAAGGGCACAGGGATGTGGGTTTTGTGGTGAAGAGCGTGGAGTGCAGGAGGTGGCTCTGGGTTAGGGAGGCTCAGGCTCACCTTGGCAGTTCCTGGACAGCAGTGCTAGGGCAGGCTGTCTGGTACCTCCCTGTCCTGGGGCACCCACCTGGACCCTGGAAGTGGCCAGGAGGTCCCCTGAGGCGGTGGATATGAGCCTCCACAGCACAGTAGAGGCAGCACATACGTTCCCCCATCTGGAAGCCAGACGTGCTGCATTGTCCGCTTTCCCTCCAGCCACGGCACAAAGCTGCCCCAGCCACGGCACCTCAGTGCTGGGGATGGTGAGAGAGGCACCTCCCTTGCTGCCCCTGGCAGTTTCAGGGCTTGGGAAGAGGCATCTCTCCCTGTCGCACCCCAAGCGCCTCTGTGGGATTTAGCGGGAAGACGTGCGGCCCCAGAGCTTAGCAGGTACTGAGCTCTAAACAGGCCCCTTCTGTATTTTTGCCACCTGGACTAATCTCCACTGCCTTGCATTTGTTCACTCATCCTGCTGGTGCCGTAGCGCTCGCTTCACAAAATCCTTTGGCTTGTTTTATTATTCATGTTATCTTGTCAGTGTTCAAGTCCCAGTTCAGGCAAGCCTCCCTGTGATTCAGTACAGTATTCAGCATTCCTAAGCACGTGTTCAAGTCACCTATGACATCAAAATCAAGCAATTTTAAGTCTTTCATTAACAGGGATGGACTTTGCGGGCATCTAAGTGCTTTCCTGAATGATGGTTGTGATCATTAAAGAGGCATATTTAAAAAAAATACATGGTACATTGGCACAATATGTCACACACCAGATAAAGATGAGCATAGGAGTCCCATTCTTTCTTAATTATACCTGTATAACTCTGACTGCACTGGGATTGCACTAATGGGAAAGAGCAGAATTTTGCTCAAGAAATGAGAGGCAGGTATCAGACAGCTGTGCAAAATGCATAGCTGGATTTGGCTTACCATAAGCTGAGCCGCTGGGGCATCTACACTGCAGGAAGCTGATGGGATCACACACTCCTGCTGGCTTCCTTTACTCCTTTCAGAAGGAGGAGTACCAGATGCTGGCGAGGGCTGCCCTCAGCATTTGATTTAGGGGTCTAACTAAATTGAATGCTAGAAGATTGACCTCCGGAGGATCAATCTTCTCTGTAGTGTAGTCTGTAGTTCCACATCTGCACTAATAGGCTACGTCTAGACTGGCATGATTTTCCGCAAATGCTTTTAACGGAAACGTTTTTCCATTAAAAGCATTTGCAGAAAAGAGCGTCTAGATTGGCACGGATGCTTTTGCTCAAAAGCACTTTTTGTGGAAAAGTGTCCGTGCCAATCTAGACGCGGTTTTGCACAAGAAAGCCCCGATCGCCATTTTAGCCATCGGGGCTTTTTTGCACAAAACAGTTTTTACCTGTCTACACTGGCCCTCTTGTGCAAAAGTATTTGCGCAAGAGGGCTTTTTCCCAAGCGGGAGCATCATAGTATTTGCGCAAAAGCACTGACAATCTTACATTAGATCATCAGTATTCTTGCGCAAATTCAAGCGGCCAGTGTAGACAACTGGCAAGTTTTTCCACAAAAGCAGCCGCTTTTGCGGAAAAACTTGCCAGTCTAGACGCAGCCATAATGTTTACCCTTGCTTTGAGTAGGGTTGCCAGGTGTCCAGTTTTGAACTGGACAGTCCAGTATTTGAGCTTTCTTTTCGGGAAACAAATTGAGAAAATATAAATGTCCGGTATTTTCTAAATAAAATGTAATGTAGATTGTGATGTAACATCAAGTGTGTCCGGTATTTTTGTTGAAACCATCTGGCAACCCTAGCTTTGAGATCTGTGGAAGAAGAGTGCCACAAAAGCGCTAAGTATCATCAGCCATTCTTTATAGAAGAAATTTGCATTCTGGTATGTCTCAGAGCCTTCAGCCACTGTAGACTCTGTTGTGTTAGTCCCTGCCCCAAAGAGGCACTTAGTCTGTGGCCTGCTGCCCTAGCCTGCTGCACACTGAGTCCCTGTGTGGACCCTGCTGACATTGGTTTAACAACAGCTCCTGAGTGCACTTTGATCTACCCTGCTTTGAAATAGAAGACAAAAATGTGTGAAAGAAGTGTTAATGCACTTCAGCAGACTCCACACAGACCCTTTCGTCGTAGTGCAGGATAGGTTCATTTCCCAGCTGCTTGTGAACTAAATATTTGTATAGAAAGTGCTTACTTGCACAAGTCTAAACCAGACCCATGATAAAAACCCTGGTCCATAATACATCGTACCAGTCTCTGTCTCCATTCCCTTATATGCAAAACTAAGGTAATGATACTACCAACAAACAAAACCCACCCATTTAAGAAGTTGTAGCCACATATACTGGAGGCAGAAAAGTCTCATCAACCCCATTTTGCAGATGGGCAAACAAGAACATGTGTCTGTCTCTCTAGTGGTAAATATATCCTCAGGATTCTAGGATAATCAAGATTTTCTTCCACCCTAAATTTTCGTATGCCACCCATACATTTTCATAAATACCCATACAATGTCTTCCTGCATTACCATGGGCACTTCATTTTTCATTTAAATCTACAATCAGCAGCCGACTTCATCAAGTTTTGTCTCAATTGAAATAGCTAATGGCTAAGAAAATTGTTTTTCAGGTATACTTTTTTTTTCACTGTCTGTACCATTCTTCCTAATTAAAGATACAAGAAATCAGTAGTGACTTCAACTTGTAATAATGATAAAATAACTACTGGCCCCAAATTTGTTTACTACTAAGTTGAAACGTTTAAAAAAATCAAAACGGCAGGTTCTGTATGTGCAGATACTTTCAGATCTTGTTTTCCACTTCGCTTTTCACACAACAAACTCAGGCTTTCCCAGACTAGACAGATGTGGAATGTATCTGTTGGATTCCAAGGTCATGGAATTATCCCATATGAGATTCCTGGCACAGAGGTGCAAAGCCTTAAGCGCCATGCAACAATTGTTACCATAAAAGAATTATATTTTGGCAAGTGTAACTCATAACAGATGTACGGTTTCTAACAAATGAATCTGCACTTGTATCATCAACTACCCCAAAACTAGGAGTAGGGGAAGGCTTTATTCATTTGACTTCATACAAAGCAAATATTTTTAACTACAATTTTGAAGTAGTAACCTGCTCAGTTAAAACTCCAGTAAACCAATGTCAATCTAAATAAAATGTCATTCACACGGGGCCTGATTCAGCTTCCCCTGCGTTCAATTAGTGCTTTTCTATTAAGTTCAGTGGAAGCGGGATTAGAACCATGATACCAGGAGAAAGGACTCTCACAGTTTTCTGCTATTCAGGCTAGTGCAAAAGTTAACAGACACCAGTAGTGAGAGAGCAAATAGTTTTTATATGCTGTTCTGTAAATTCAGCCCAAAGCTTGGCTCAGTGGTGCCAGAAAATGGTAGGATCCACAGCTGTTAAGTGCCATGTTGTATCTTTCAACTCCCACCATTCACTATATCAGATCCTTTGGATCCACTTGTCATTACTAAGCACCACATATGGCACAGAGTTGTCATGGAACTGACCTGAGTATGCTCAGAAAGTCCTCTGATTTCAGTTGCATTATGCAACTTGACATATGATGAAATTCAAGGAGAACTGGGGAAAATGTTATTAGATGTAATAATGAACAGTTACATATTGGATTGTAGTTTTAAAATCCAGTACAAACATCCATGTACTAGTAGTTTGTGATAAGTAAAAAACCTCCTTTGTAAAGCTCTTTGAGACCTACGGATGAATAGCTCTATATGGAAGCAATGTATTATTTATTTATTTATTAATCTTAGTGGTAAGAAAAGGAGATGATGTCAGGTCTTCTGGGTTCCATTCTCAGCTCTTCCAGTAATTCACAGTCTGGACAAAATTTCAACATCTCCGTGTCTTTCCCTATTTTATGGATTATAGAACAATACATTTTACAGCACTTAACATGGGGGGGAAGTGGGTGAAAAATGATCTTTAAGTACTAAGTATTATTATTACTATTAAAATGAGGCAAGTGAGAAATTTTATGTGCCTCCTAAACAAGGCATTAACAGAAATGATTTGTTGACAGTATAAGGGCTTTAAAAAAAATGAGTGCATACAGCAGTCCACTTGACACAACTGATATATAGAAATGGGCTTGGATAGTTATCAGACACAACTATAACTATCAGGGGGACCATTCCTGTTGACTTTGACAGTTCAATCACAGCCATGGTTTGATGCTCCTGTTTGGGCAGGGACATGTCGTGAGACATTATGACAGCTGAAAAGTGACTGAGATTAGAAAGCTGTAGGGTGAAAGCACTGTTTCTGAACACAGCTTTAAAAATGTTTGTGCCTAGATTCCCTATGGTTGCACACCGTGTTCAAACCCTGGTTAGATTTCATAGTGTTTGCATCATGGTTAAAAGCACCAGCATGGAGGGACCCTCTGTGGTAGGAGTTAAGGGGACTCAGCACTTGCAGGATTAGGCCTTTTTGTGGTAAATGTAGGGGGGCTTGGGTATTATTGCAAAACAGGCTTTTGAAGATTTAGGGTATGAAAGCTGTTTAACCAAAAAAAAAAAAAAAAAAAAAAGTCCAATTGTTTCCTGCTTTAAATTGTTACACTTTGACACTGTAACCTGAAAGAGACCCTTTTGGCACATACCCCTGCAACAAACAGAACTACAAAGTAAACCTCTTCCGTGGGGTTAATGAAGTCACTGCCTTAGGCACACTCCACTATCACACTTGATAATCTCTTTAAAATACAGCATGATTAATTATTAATTAGGAAGATTAATGTTGTCTAGAAAAGGAGTTTCAAAGGCTACACTCAGAACTGCTTAGTGTCACCGGGATTTTGTTGACAGTGAGTGTGTTTGTCAAGGGCTGTCAGCAAAATAACTTCTAATATACCTAAAACAATAAATGAAAGAAAACAAAATAACAGTAAATGCCTGAATTTCCTGGGCTTTCAGTGGTTTTAACAACAAAATAATTATTTTTCCCAGAAACCTTGCAACAAGGGCTGATTCTGTTTCCCACTTACTGAGCTTAAATTTTACAACTCACATGGGCTCCAGTTCAGCATGCCATCCCTTCTGTGTTTGCATAGATGGGTCCTGGTCTCTTATGAGGGTTCCTAAGCACTATGGTAACGCTAATAATAATTCAGGACAGTTCTTAAGCAGGTGCCTAATTTTAAGCATGTGCTTAAGTCCCTTTGAGGTTAGGCACTTAAAGTCCAGGCTCCTGCTTGGTTGCTGTTCTAAACAGGGAGATGAGGTCAGCAGTCCAATCCAGCAAAATACTGGCCTGACCCTGCTACTGGTGGTGTCACTGGCTGTGTCTAGACTACACCTCTTTGTCGACAGAGAGATGTAGATTAGGCACGTCGAAATTGCTAATGAAGCAGGGATTTAAATATCCCATGCTTCATTAGCATAAACATGGTCGTCGCTTTTTTCCGAAATGGAGCTTTTTTTAAAAAAAATCTGGCAGTCTAGACACGGATCTGTTGAAAATAAACACTTTTTTGACAGATCCTGTAAACCTCATTTTTTGAGGAATACAGGATCTGTTGAAAAACGGTTTATTTTCAACAGATCTGCATCTACACTGTTGGGTTTGTTTTTTTTTAAAAAGCTCCTTTATGAAAAAAAAAGCGGCGGCCATGTTTATGCTAATGGAGCGTGGGATATTTAAATCTCTTCTTCATTAGCAATTTTGACATGCTTGATTTGCATCCCTCTGTCGACAAAGGGATGCAGTCTAGACGTAGCCTCTCAGAATCTATCTACTGAATTCAGTGAACGTTGGATCAGGCCCTGTAGTTGTAACTTGGGAGTGGTGCCTGGCTGTGTTTTCTGGCTCTCTGGAAGGCTGGCTTCTTCTGAAAAATGGAGTCACAAGATAGGTTATAAAATAACCCCTGTTGTTCTCAGAACCATAACTGTAGAAAGAAAAGCTTTGCAAACAAGCTCAGCTGCACCTAATTCTCAAGATTCTCAGTCTGCTAAAACTCTTGATTGTGTGCATTTTCCATCTCTTTTACCAAGTCAGTTTGTTATACATTTCATTGGTATATGGCAGAAATCAGGACCACTGAATTGAAGTTCCATGAGTTGCTCTGTACCCTAGGCCTTGATGATAAGGTGTGATAGTAAAAGCTCAGAGTGAATGTACTTACAGCACTGCTGAGAATACCATGGTTTGTCACATAAATAAATGAATAAAAAACTCTTCGGCTCGCCATCAAAATCAACTCCCACTGAGCCACCTATTACTGATAATACCTATATGAGCGAGTTGCCTGTAAATTGACTGTGAAAATAAAGATTTTTTTTTAAAAAAAGAGATTATGTAAAGCCCATGTTCACATCTCACACATTAACGGAGAAAATATTCCCTGCCAGTCTGGCAACTGCAGGGCGTTTGTGTCAAGTTTCTGGGTGCAATAATTTTCAAAAAATGAGAGATTTTAATGTCCAATCACATTGCTTAAATATTATGTTAATACTTCTACTAACTCTTACATCCTATCTTAGCTACTTTTCTGACTTAGATGGCCCTCATTACTGAGCACATCAGAAACTTTAATGTATTTATCCTCACAATGATAGGACAATGCTGTTATCCTTCTAATACATATGGGGACTGAGACCTACCAGGACTAAGTGACTTACCCAAAGTCACACAGGAAGTCCAAGGCAAAACTGAAAATGGAACCCCATCTTCTGAATTCTGAGCTAATGCCCTACCTGCACCACCCTTCCTCCTTCACATGAAGCTTTACAGGTTCAGAAAGCTGCATACACATTTATCAGATTATTGTAATTGCAAATTAAGGCTTTTATAAATAGCTAATGTGAAGCAATGGGGTTTGGGTTTTTTAAAAGAGATTAATATTTTCAGTGTTGGGTGCCTGAAGTTATACACCTAAACATTAAGTGGACTATTTTTCAGAGATACTGGCTAACAGCAACACCCACTGAGGTACTTTATACTTCAGAATTACTGGCTGCAATTTGTAAAGTATTTTACAAACAATTATTTCCCCAAATTTTTAAGATCCAGATTCTTGGCTGTGTTTAATGCCCTTCACCTTAGCATTCCCTTAAACTTGGGGCCAACTTTAGAATATCTGATCTCAAGGTATAAAGAAAGCAGCCTCTGGGTAGGGATGTAATAGGATAAGAGTTTACACGGTTAACCAATACACCTGGTCATATCAGTGACTGTGAACGGTTACATGAAGGCTCCCACCCCTAGCAAGCTGGCTGCTACAGCGCACTGCTGGCTCTGTATCAGAGACTGCAGCATGGGCTTGCAGTTGGTTTCTTGGGAGCAGGGCAGGAGCTGGGAGCTGGTACATGCTGGGAGCCAGCTTAAAAGCTGGCTCTAGGTGTGCACTGGCTCCAGGAAGCTGGTTGCCAACCCGCTGCTGCCTCTAATAGTGAGGCAGCAGTCTGTGGCAGCAGCCAGCTACCTGGGAACAGGGTAGCTGGCGGGAGCTGGCATACACCAGCTTCTAGGGAGCTAGCTACCGCCCCACACTGCAGCTGCATGTAACCATGTATCCCTAATTACCCACTTTTTAACATCCCTACCTCTAGGGTGTTATAATTTGTGCCTCCTGTCAATGTTCCCAAAGGTCAAAATGCATCAACGACTGGTGCAAAGGTGGGGTGTTCTTATTGTTCCCACTTGCCACTGATGACCCCCATTGGTAACATCAAAGTGTGGGTATAGAAGCCTTTAATCTGTTTCTGTATCCCTGAAGGACACTCCCTGCGTTATGCTTGCTATATGATCAGATTCCATCAACAGTGCAGCACAAAGCAGCTCTGGAGGATCTAGCCTCTAGTACCTTATAGCATGTAAAAAACCAACCTTTTTTCATATTTTCTGCACGGCACAACAAATTTGCATTGAATTGTCTTAATTCACATCTGGGCTGACAGCTTGTAGGGAGCATCCAGTCTCATTCAGCTTTCATGTAAACCAACTGATTCTTAAATCCCTTAAAATTAAGATTGATACCGGAAATACTGACATCCCTTTCATGATAATGGCCCTGCCAGTTGCTAGTATGGGATACACTGAAAACTAGGAGGAAAGTCAGTAGTGAGATGTAAATCCAATGTTAATTGTTGTCTTCGTGCAGTCTGTACTTGATCATTTTCAAAAAGATTAAGAATGGTGGATGGTTTTAAGATTATTTCCTTATGTAAAATGTTTCCCTGGACTTAATGTTTAGTTAGAACTTATTCTTTTTTTTTTTATGAGTATGCTTTGGGCCTGATTCTGCTACTTTTATTCATCTCAAGTTGTACCTCACTCAAGTCAAGAAATCTGACTGAAATCCTTTTAGTAAAGTATTTCTCAGCATGAGTAAGACTGGCAGAATCAGGCTATCTGAAGGTTTTCAGGAAGTTGTCAGGATATGTGTAAAGCCTTCTGGGAATTGAAGCATTTGTGTACAGACGATTGCAAGCTATTTACTCGATATGGTCAAGAACATTGCAGCTCTGAGTTCTTCAAATCTAATCTACAGGTGCCCAGATTCTCAGCAATACTAGCTCTGTTTTTAATCGAATCTGATTATTATTTCAGTGTACCTATGCTAAAATATTATAATACATGTAAACAATATTTGACATATACCTATATAGAAAATATGCAAACTGATGGAAAGAGGGGGATGTGGGATTTCCTGGATTCTGGAGGAATTCATCCATCTCTCTGGATACTAAAAACCCTGCCTTGCAGGGATGGCTGTAGTCCTGGTTCATAAAAGATACCATTAAGATGGCCATGGATTTTGCAAGATTTTGCCCGCCCCTTAGAGCAGGACAAATGGTTTTATAGTGTAGATTTCCATATATTTTCAGAATGTACACAGCTTTCTCTGTTAGAAAATGCAACTTCTGGGGCGTGTATTTTACTATGTTCCAGAATAGCAAAATTTTCTTTTTGAATGCACCAAGTTCAGCAAATAGAAGGCATTGTTTAAAAAAATCCCCTCGGGAAGCATATCACCAAACCCCAGAAGGAGTATTTTATTCCATTCCCACTGCAAATTACTCAACATTTTGTTTGTTGCTCTGAAGCTACTGCTTTAGCTGGTTGCAGCTGCTAGCCCAGTTCTGGTCACAGCATTAGTTATGAGACTTTAATTATGATGTCTGTCTTTTGCTTGGTCTGGTTACTTCAATATCTACAGAATGTTTTCACAAAGTAGCAGATGGCGGTAGGAGTAACTGGGCTGTAAAACAACATTAACAGCTAAAAATGATTTTCACCAGAAAGAAGTTTGAGGAGAGTTTACCATTATTATTTATTTTTTTTTGCGTTTTGTTTTCTTTCTTTGCATTCAATATTACCCATTCCGTAGGTGGTGGCATTCTATGCTGTCTGCTCCCAAGACATGATAACTATTAAGGTCAGTCACAAATATGAACAGTTGATGAATAACCCATTGTAGGGTCACTTTTATGTTGACTCAGTGGACATTTCCTGGCTTCAGAGAGAAAAGAGATAATGGCAAGCTTTGTAGAATGAAAAAATCTTTAAAATGCAACATTTTTTTCTTTGTGACTTTTATTGCCTTGTACACTGCCATGTCTGAAGGAGGAAAACAGTGCATTGTTGGCAATCGTCCACAGCGCTTGGCACAAACGGCCCTTGAAATCTGGCACCAGGATGAGTATTAATTCTGTTGTTTTCCCACAGAAGCTACAGAGTAGTGAAGGCCAAGCATCTTTTAGAACATTCCTTAAAAACTGACACCTCGACCTACCTTTATAGTTCTTCTATTGCAAGAGGTAATTTTTTCTGCCACTAGTACAATAGAGGGACTGGGTATGTAAAAAAAAGCAACTCAAATGCTAAAACTAGTTAGAGATAAAAAGCATTTAAGCCCAGATCCTGAGATGTGGTGGAGCCACTTAGCATCATAATGTCAACAGGATCTTTGCTTAGAGCCAATGTAAATAGCCATAGAGGATGACATCTCAGCATCGGGGAATCCTCCTATGGATAAGAGTTGATATTGATGTCCCCGTGTCACCACCTCCCCTTCTTTCCTGCCACCTTGAGTGTTGAGTAATGTACGCAAGGAAGGGCATTGCCTTACCAAAAATGCCTATATCTGGGGCTGCAGCACAACTGCCCGGCTCCCCAGCCACTTGGGAGGGCTGAAGCCAGGGTATGGCAGCCCTGGCCCAGTAGGTGGACAGGAAGGATCAAGCTGGGGATGGACGGGGCTTGGCTCCAGGCGTCAGGAAAGGTTGCGGAAGGGGCAGGGCCTCTGGCAGAAAGGGCAGGGTTGGGGTTTACCTTTCCCAACTGGGTCTTCACCCGCTGCCCATGGTGGCCAGCACAGGAGGTGTGGCCAGGAATCCTATTTATCCTCTCACACTGGTCCCAAATGGCATATGGTATAATCTAGTACAGGCTTGGGGCTGGCCCAGCACACAGCCATCCTAAAATCAGAATGGACAAAGGCCACATTTGCAGCCTCCTATCTGCATGGCTCTGCATGCTTTTTGGCTATAGGTGAAGATCTGAGTAGCAATATTGTGCAGCTATACTATGGGTATGTCTACACTACCCCGCTAGTTCGAACTAGCGGGGTAGTGTAGACATACCCATGTTTCAGACACTTGTGTACTGTACCCTGATTGTGTTTACACTGGTGTAAATCACAGTAACATTTCTGAAGTCAGAAGACTATAGACGCTGTTTCAGAAAGCATCCCCTCTGGCTATAAACTTATAAACAAAGACTGGCCAGTTGCTGACCCTCTGAGCCACACACAATAATCTTCAGAAGTTTGAGAGCTGCAGAACATCCACCACCTGCCCTGATGGGTGACGCATGCCAGGTGCAGTGTTCCTTCTAAGCTGTGCGCTTGTGCGGTTGCTCAGAGCGCCTACTGCTACGCTTTTGTCTGTACCAGTGATGCACATGCACACATGCCTCAACCAAGTATTTCAGGGGTCTCTGTACACTCTCAATATCTACTCTGATTGGCAGAGGATATTCTGTGCCTTTTGGCAATGCCAAATTGGGGACCTCAGTTTTGAAGGTCTCTCTCACACAACAGTTCTCATCCTGCTCCTATTGCAGTTAATAGCAAAACCGGTTGGCTACAAGAGTACGATTGGACTCAGTGCAGTTTTAATGCAAACTTTCTCACCATTGCAAGCAAGACTGTCTCTTGAGACCACAGTAGGGGGTAGACAAGATGATGCAAAAGGTCTTTCTGTCTCAAATGTCTATTATTTTAAATAGTAAATGATCAAGACAAAGGCATTTCCTGGTGATTAATGACTGGCTGGGTGTAGTCGTGTCTGGGCCTTAACCCTGATCTCTTCTATATCCCTAGGAAATGCCCTGTGGCTCAATTGTTTTCACTCTTTTAAGCTACTCATAGCTTATGATTGATTGACATTTTTACAGCACCTTAATAGTTGTAGCTATTTTTGGTGTCTGTGTGAAACAGATTTTGTTCCTCTCTCTTTGGAGGGTGTGGATATTATTCCTAAATTTATATAAATGGTACCCTTCAGTGATGAGAGCTTAAAAATACGTATCAGTTTATGCATGTGTGGTATTGCTAACACACATCACATTGCACATTGTACAGACCCAGGCATAGCTAGAGAGCTAATATTTAGAACGTGTGCCAGTCAGATGTCACAGTTTGTTTTCTAGTATCCTTTTTGTCTTGTAATATGCAATAAGCCCCAGTTTGACAATTTTGAATAAGAATATTTTGCATCAATGTTACCAGGTTTATATAATGTCTGTGCAATTGTATTAACAATGTAAAGGCCCCTTCTGAACCATTGTTCTGTTAAGACAAGTGTATGGGAAGCACAGTGCTTTCTTTATTACCATAATGCCATCTTTTGAACTCATTCAACATTAGGGGAATGTTTAGGGCTTAATCCAACCAGGTCCTGAGTATTTTCAATTCTCTTTTAAAAATCAGGGGGATTTGAAGGAATTCTGTGCTTCTCATGATCAGGCCCATAATTAGCAAAACTGACTAGCTCAACAATTTTTAAAATGTTGGTAGAGGCTGCTGTTACTTAGTAGCTGATTTTTCGGCATATTGAGAACTACAATCTACAATCTGTCGTAATGTGCCAAGAGAAGAGTTCAGTTGATGAACATAGCTCAAAAGAGGTTTTTTTTTTTTTTTAATGCAGACATGGAGCCCGGTTGTATAGTCCTTACTTACGTAAGTAATCATTATAACAGACAAGGAGTAAGGAGTAATGATAGTCACGAGAGTAATGGTTGCAGAACTGGGCAAAATACAATTCAAATTATAGATATTAAACATTTACTTTATTAAATTATTATTGTAAGAATAAGTTGCCTGAAACATTTGCTGATAGATCACTGTGGATCTGCTGGACTTGTCAGATGGCCAAAGTTTCCAGTGTGTTTGTTGTCTTAGAAGAGGAACTACAGTTTCCCGAATTTCCTTAATTTGAACTAATGACAGGATGATTTATATTGTAAATATTTTAATTTTGTGAATTATCAAGTAAGGGGGCAAAAATGATTAAATAACCCCCCTATGGAGAATGTATAGAAATATGCTTTGTCCGGTTCAGGCCCAAACTACCTTTGAAACCATTGACTTTGCTGTGATTTGAATGGTGCCGTTATTTGGCACAGGTGCGGTCATTTTCTGACATTTCTCCACAGCATACTAGTAAGTGTTTAGTAGCTTGTAATAACTAAGCACAGATGTAATCCTACTTCTGTAATGAGGTCTCATGTCAGTGAGAACTGGGGAGAGGCTTACCTTCTGAATGTGTCAACTCTGGGGTGAGTGGGCTGGTGAGCCAAGGGCTCGTCTGTGATGGCTTCATCACAATAGCAGAGGGAGAGAGACTACATCTATCTCTACACGACAGCGCTTACAGCGGCTTCTTGTAGCATTTGTGGTGGAGACACTCTGAGCGAATGAGAGAGCTCTCTCATCCTCTTAATAGAGCTCCCCCTCCATTACAGGTGGTACCTGTGCCAGCAGGAGAAGCTTTCTCACTGACATAGTGCTGGCCCATTGGCACGTAGTCAGTGCAATTTATGTGGCCCAAGGGTGTGGTTTATTCACACCCTCGAGCGGCATACATTATACCCAAGTAACCTGTAGTGTAGACAAAGTCTAGCTCGTTCCATCTCTTGTATCTGCAAGCCACAAACTTTTTACTGATACATGATGCAGAGGGAAGCAAAATGGATCAGAAAAGCCTTCAAAACTGGGAAGTGGGAGTGGATGTTTTGCTTCAGGATTCCCTTAACAGGATGGAAGAGACTCAGCTGTTTAAATTTCTATTTCCTAGATGAGATGAGGCTAGTTTCTCCAGTTTGTGTGTTTGATCTTTTCCCATTATTCCTTCCATGATAAAAGGGGCAGTCAAGCAAAATAAAAGGGATTCGGGGACAATTGCACAAGCCAAAGAGGAATGTTCAGCATTGTAACCATGACTGTAAGGGCTTACCTGCACACAAACTATGTACCTCTACCACAGGTATAGTTAAAGCCATACAGCCTTCCTAGGGCAGACACAGATATATTGGTGTAAAGCTGCTTATGCTGGTACAATTTATTCCCATAAGGAAAGGGAAATAAGCTATCCTGCTATACAGAACCTTTATACTGAAATAGTTAAATTGGGGCAAAAATGACATACACCAGCCTGGAGCTTTCTCGCTTTTGTAGTCTGCAGTTTGCTCTCTGACAATACTTGTTAGTAATCAGTAAGTGGAAATGTGTTCCACAGGGGAGCTCCTAAATTCACAGGAGATGACTCTCCCATTCAGAAGCTCCTTTCATGGATCAGGCCATTCAGTGTTAGTGAGATGAAGGGAAGTGAAATAGACAGAACATGGAAAAAGTTAATTTAAAAAAAAAGCCCTGAAAAGCAAAATGCAGTACCAGGTTGTATGCCCATTTCCAGATGGCTGAACACAGGGGTGTGAAATGCAGCTGATACTGTACTAGCATTTTGCCTAAAACCTGCTAGTATTATTTACCACTCCTCTTTGTACTGATAACATAAATTGTATTAAAAGAGCAGACTGAATTCACAGCACATTATTTATAATGAGCCTGGGAGTTTTGCCCAGGAAAAGCTAGATTGGGCATATATACACAGAGAACCTCAGTTCTTTGTCACAGGCAAGAAATAAGATACTGTCATTTATTTTCCTGTTAAAGGACCCAGTAGTCCAAGCCTCATCTCACATGAATGAAGGTATAAAGAAGGATTTTCAGGATCAGAAAGTGAGGCGAATTTGACCTCTTTACACATCCTGTAGTAGATTAGTAGTTTCCACGGTTTGACCAAATCCAGTATATATCTGACTCCAAGTGCTGGACACATCCCATCTAATGCTTTTTCAACAAACTTCAAAGAGTGGAAAGACAGAAGAAATATTTTAAAAATATTGTAATGACTCATATTAAAATGACAAACAATAAGTGGCACTTAGAGACTAACGAAAATATATAAAATCATGAGCTTTCATGGGTAAAACCCACTTCAACAGATGAGTTGGGGTGGAAAGAACAGAAACCAAGATATATATATATAAATAAAATAGTAAAAGAAGTACCTATCAATTGTCGGACCTCTGTTACTGAGGCTAATTAAGCTCATGAATCTATATATTTTTGTTAGTTTCTAAGGGTGCGTCTACATTGCACCTGGAGCTCGAAATAAGCTGTGCAATTTGAGCTATTCAAATTGCTTAGCTTATTTTGAGTGTATTTTGAATTAGAGTGCTATTCCAAAACACCCCTTAATCCTTGTGGAACAAGATTTACATGGATGTGGGAATAGCATGCCCGTTATTTTGAAAGCTATTTTGAAATAACGGGTGTGCTGCCAAGACACGGAAAATGCTATTTCGGGATACCGGAAATATTCCAAAATAGCACCGCTGTCTAGACACACCCTAAGGTGCCACAGGACTACTTGTTGTTAAAGTTACAGACTAACACGGCTACCCATCTGAGCCTTATTAAAATCACAGTATGTCAACAATTCCTACATAGCCATCTAATAATATTTAGTCTATTAGGCTATAATTTATGCATGACTCAGTTTTTATTATTTGAAAATCCCAAACCCATATCTCCTTTTTTCACCTAGCATCCAAAATTAAGCTATATATTGTAGCTTATAGCCTATCTTACTGTAGCAGTAAATCTCAGCCACATAGGTCTGTTACTGAGAGAGACGTGCTGTCCTGCCTCTCTCGTCTTCAGAGACTCCCTGCACAGTCAATAATCCCTTCATGGAGAACATGCAGGGGGTCTGCCAAGCCCTCTCCAGCAGATTAGCCTTCATGGAATGGTTTTGCAGCTGCTTCACAGCTAATGAGAAGGAGTCATTTCTTCACCACCTTTCTGACGGTGGCCAGGACCTTTGGGGCACAAACAGTATTTGTTTCAATTGGTGAAATCTTGAGATTTTTTCCCTTCGTTTTTGCTTTGGTAAACTCGCATTGATTTCAGAGAGTAAGAAGTGAGCATGAAATTTGCGAGCTTAAAGCCCTCTGAATTGCTGAAGCTAGGCATTGGAGCTATACTGGTGGAGAGGTCGTGCAAGCTTTACTGAGGATCTCAGTGCCCAGCCTATGTAGGCGGGCAAGCAAAGTGGTGATGGAGGCAGGCACCGTGAGAGAGGAGCCCACATTTCTGCAAAGCCAATGACCCTACCATTCAATGTAGGAGCATGAATGGGTTGGTATGGATGGGCTGCATAGCAGTTTTTTAGAGGTGCAGCTTTACTCCCTGGTGCTGTTTTGTGGCGTGTGAGGTAGATTTAAACTATATACTTCCCCAGCATAAAGCCTGAAGAACTAAGAAGGTGAAGTGAAATTCACCCTACTAAAGACAGAAGCAGGAGCCAGGGTTAGAAGACTGTTAGAATGGATCAGACCAGTGGTCCATCTAGCACAGGGGTAGGCAATAATTTTTGATGGGGGTCCACTCCAAGGTCAAGGGCTGTGCTTTTCTATGGAGGAGGTGCGGGGTCTGTGACGGAGATTGGATGCAGAAGGGAGATCGGGGTAGGGGATTGGAGTGCAGGAAAGGGTGTGAAGTCTGAGAGGGAAGGAGGGTGCTGAGACCTGGGGCAGGGGATTGGGGTGCAGGTGAAGATTCTGGCCTGCGGGAGGGAATAGGAGGGAGTACAGAGTCCGGGAGGGAGTTGTGACTTGGTGTGGGGGCTACAGAGGGTTTGGGTGGTGATCTGGGGCAGAGAGTTGGGGTGTGGAAGGGGGTGGGGTGCCAGAGGCAGGCTCTGGCTGGGAAATGCTTACTTAGGCGGCTCTCAGCCAAAAGCCCAGTGGGACTTCCGCAGTCCCAGAGGGGCAAGCAGCTGCTCCATGTGCCTCTCTGTGAGACGTGCTGGGGAGGAGGGAGATTTCACACGCTGCTCCTGCCCCCCTCCCCGCCCCAGCACAATCTCTTAGCTCCCATTTGCCAGAAGTGAAGAAATGGTGCTAAGGATGGAGGCAGCATACGATGCCTCCCCCTCTCCCCATATGTGACACTGAGAGGCACATGGAGCTGCCAGCTGCTTAAAGCAGCTTCAGGCTGCTTCCTGTCTGAGGGTCCTAGTGGGGTGGGCTGCAGGCCATATTGAAAGGCGTGGCGGGCTGGATCCAACCATATCGTGCCTGCCTCTGATCTAGCACAATATCCTGTCTTCTGCTGACACTGGCCAGTGCCAGGCATTTCCTTTCCTTGCTGTGTGCTCTCACCTTCTGGCACACAGAGGCTAGGGAGTGTTGCATCTCTGCCCATCCTGGCTAATAGCCATTCCATCCTCCATGAATGTATACAGTTCTTTTGAACCCTGTTATAGTTTTGGCCTTTACAACATCCCAAGACTCACAGGTTGACTGTGCATTGTGTGAAGAGTACTGTCTTTTGTTTGTTTTAAACCGGCAGCCTATTAATTTAATTGGGTGGCTCCTGATTCTTGAGTTACTCGAAGAAGTTGTTAATAGTGTCTTATTCACTTTCTCCACAGCAGTCACAATTGTATAGACCTCGATCATATCCCCTCTTATTCCTTTCTTTTCCAAGCTAATGTCTGTCTTTTTAATGTCTCCTAATATAAAAGCTGTTCCATACCCTTAATCATTTTTGTTGCCCTTCTCTTTCTTTCCCAATACTATTGTGTCACTTTCGCCATGGGGGGACCAGACCTGTATGCAGTATTCCAGGCTTGAGCCTACCATGGATTTATAGACTGGCTTTATGATATTTTCAGTTTTATTATCTATCTCTTTCCTGGTGGTTCCTAACATTCTGTTTGCTTTTTTGACTGTTGCTATACATTGAGAGGATGTTACTCACAATGACGCCAAGATCTCTTTCTTGAGTGGTAACAGCTAATTTAGACCTCGTCATTTTGTGTGCGTATTTGGAATTATGTTTTAAATTATGCATTACTTTGAATTTATCAAAGTATAGAATTTCACCTGCTATTTTGTTGCATAATCACCTAAAATACTTTTGTAACTCTTTACAGTGTACTTTGGACTTGACTTAATCTTGAAAAATGTTGTACTGGTCTGCAAATTTGCTACCTCATGGTTTACACATTTTTTCAGACAACAATTAGTCCTATGGCACCTTAGAGTAACAAAAATATATAGGATCATGAGTTTTCATGGGTAAAACCCACTTCATCATATGGTCCAGCTCATGATCCTATATATTTTTGTTAGTCTCTAAAATGTCACCAAACTACTCATTGTTTTTAAAGTTACAGACTAACATGGCTACCCTTCTAAGTCATTTTTCAGATAATTTATTAATGTGTTGAACAGCACAGGTCCCAGTACTGACCCCTGGGGATACAACTATTTAATTCTCTCCAATCTGAAAATTGACCATTTATTCCTACCCCATGTTTCCTATCTTTTAATCAGTTACTTTTCCATGAAAGGGCCCTCCCTCTTATTCCATGACTGCTTTCTTTACTTAAAAGCCCTGTCCAAGGCTTTCTGAAAATCTGTGTACATTATATCAACTGGATCAGCAATTTGCCTAGAACTGAAGTTAGTTTTTCAAGACTATAATCACCAGGAATGCCTCTGGAGCCTTTAAAAAAAATTGTTGTCACATTAGCTTTCCTCCTGTCATCTGGTACAGAACCGTATTTATATGATGGATTACATATCACAGTTAATAGTTCTGCAACTTCATATTGTGTTTCTTTAGAACTCTCGGATGAATATCATCTGGTCTTGCTGACTTACAACTGTATCATTTTGTCCCAAAACCTCCTCTATTGACATCTCAGTCTGGGACAATTCCTTAGATTTGTCACTTAAGAAAAAGCAAAAGCTCAAATGTGGGAATCTTCCTCACATCTTCTGCAGTGAAAACTAATGCAAAGAATTGGTGTAGCTTCTCTGCAATGGCCTCATTTTTCTTGAGTGCTCCTTTAGCACATTGTTTGTTCAATATCTCTGCGGACTGTTTGAGAGGCTTCCTACTTCTGATGTACTTAAAAAAATGTGGTGTTAGTTTTTGAATCTTTGGTTAGTAGCTCTTCAGATTCTTTTTTATCCTGCCTAATTATACGTTTACATTGATTTGTCAGAGTTTATGTTCCTCTAAAACACTGTAACACATTTGAAACTGCTCCATAATTGCCAACTTTATTACTGTTCATTATTTTCTTTCCTATCTTTATTGTTACAGGTTGTAGGATACCAATTTGTGTTGCATTGTTTATTATATTGATCATACCTTAGAGTAGACATATCTGGAAAGTAAAAAAAACTTTAATGCCAGTGATTTGTTATTAAAGATTCTCCTGCCATTGGGGGTGCATCTACACTGCACCCTTATCTCGAAATAAGATATGCAATTTGTGTTACGCAAATTACCTATCTTATTTCGATTCTTTTTCAAAATAGGCTATTTCAAAATTTGGTGCATCTATACAGTGCCAATTTTCAAAATAAAACATTATTTCGAGACATCCCTTATCCCTCGTGCAATGAGGTTTACAGGGATGCCGAAATAGCATGTCTGCTATATTTTGCAATAGTGGACGAGTTCAAAAGATACCTCTGGTATCCTGAAATAGCACTTCAGCGTAGATGTACTCTAATAGGCCTGATCTAAATTCCACTCCAGTTGACCATCAGACTTTGGATTGGGCCAAATATGAACAGAATATCAAAATAAAAAGATTCTCCCTCAGTTAATGACCATGATCCTATAGATGAGAAATTTGATCCTTACCAATGGTCCTACTGAAGGCAGAGGGAACACTTGTATAAGAAGAGTGACTCAGGTGTTTAAGAATATAAAGGATGAGGCCCTATCAGTGTTACCAGTGTGCCTTGAACCCAAATGGGACAATGTGTGTGGTTAACTTTCTGGGATGCGCTTTATGATCCGAACTTAAAACATCTATAAAAAAACTCATTACTTTGGAGAGGATGAAAACCGATGGATTATAAAATGTAATTTACTTTTTATATCTTAAATTGTGGTGCCCTATCTAAGTTATATATTTTTGCAGAGCATGTGAAAGGCATTCATAAATATTACTCACTGCTGCCACTGAACTGTTGCAAAGGGAGTGACTAAGGCTGTGTCTGCACTGCAGAGTTTTTTCCAGAAAAGCGGCCATTTTTCCAAATAAACTTCACTTACGTCCACACAGCAATTACGTGTGCTCTTTTGGACAAAGGCGTGTGTGGACAGGGAAGAGGGAGTTCTTTCAAAAGAAGAGGAGAGAGGAAAAAGCACAGGTGCCCTGGTGGCCATGCTGTCCACAGCAATCACAGCTTAAATGCAAGATAGGGTCCATTCAGTGTGGACGCTCTCTTTCCAAAAAGCAGATTGCTTTTTCAATGCGCTTTTGCAGTGTGGACGCTCTCTTTCTGAAGAAGTGTTTTCATAAGATCTCTTCAGAAAAGCTTCTTCCGAAAGAAGCCTGCAGGCTAGACATAGCCTTAGTGTGTGGGTGATGATGGTGGATGGTAATGGCACATTGCTTTGAGAGTTGCTGCTCTTGTTGTTTTTGCAATAAGATCCCTGTATTTACATGGAGGAGAGGAGAGGAGAGGAGGTTAATGAAATCAGTTAAGGGGAAGATAGAGACCTCCTTTAGTGCCTGAATGGGACAATTCCTAGATCCTCTAAAGATTTATCATTTCACTCCCAAAGTTCTGCTAGCGAGGAGACATGCCTGTCTGCCTTCAGCTTCATATCGTCACAAAAATACTGATTTATTAATTGGTGTCAAATTTCCTCTTGATGGTTACAATGTATACACTAAGGCTATGTCTACACTCGCGGCTTCTTGCATGAGAAATATGCAAATGAGGCTAAGCGTAGAATATCACCGAGCCTCATTTGTATACCTAATGAGCCACCATTTTTGCAGAAGAGGCTCTTGCGCCAGAAGGAGCCGTCTACGCTGTCCCTTCTTCCGCAAGAAAAACCCTCTTGCTCAATGCTGTTATTCCTGAAAATAATCAGCATAGTGGCATTGCGCAAGAGGGTTTTTCTTGCGGAAGAAGGGGCAGTGTAGACAGCTCCTTCTTGTGCAAGAGCTTCTTCTGCCAAAATGGCAGCTCATTAGGTATGCAAATGAGGCTCCGTGATATTCCACGCTTAGCCTCATTTGCATATTTCTAGCACAAGAAGGCGTGAGTGTAGACATAGCCTAAAGGTTTTGCTCTACAGTGGAGGAGGATGAAATAACTATCAGTGTATAAGATACCGTTTTAAACTGAACAGCTTTAAAGGGCCAGATCCTGCAAAACTTTGATCACACAAGTTGCCCCAGGGAGCCGTGAATCCTGCAATCTTTTCCCATTGAGATCAAGTGCTGTGTGGGAAGAGAGGGCACATAGGCTCTCTGAGCATTGTCAGAAAATGCTCCTGCTTCCCAGGATTGGAACCAATTGCACTGTTCAAGCAGATGAGGGTTTCTGTTAGAAGTTGGGGTTGCTAGGCTAACATAGTTGCCAGGCTACCAGTGCTGGTGCCCTATGCAGCCCAGCCTCAACATCCCTCTCCCTCCCGTGGGTGTGGTGATATGACATCCTGCACAGCTGTAAATGCCTAAGGACAGCTCTGCAGGCTACACACATGGATGTAGACAGCTGTGAGCATCTGAAAAGTAAGCTAAGATGAAGTACGGCTGTGAAACCTTGGGGTAGAGCTAGAGGCTGGGGAAACTAATATCTAATTAGTTTTGGAATAATTAATTCACAATTACTGATGGCAAATAAAGGGTTGTAGGGTTTTTATGATTTATTTAATTTCTGCAATGGGCTTATTATACATATACCACTGGAGTCTTTCAGAGTCAAAGCAGACTCAGTTCCTAGGGACAAAAGCTACTGAATATTTTTTCATAGTGCAAACTGGAGGGGTTATGGGTGGATAATTATAAACAACCTTTTCTTTTTGCTATAGCGTGACACTTGTCCAAGGATGTACGTGTGGACTGTGCAACTATTGCAAAAAAGAGGCAAATCAGGTCTTACGTCTGGGTGCTGCTGTCAGACTTTCAGGAAACTTCTTTGACTCTATGCTAGACCTGTTTTTGCTGAGCAGTGGGAAGAGTGTATGTGACTGTTAAAACAAGAGTGGAAAAATATGTATCTGGAATATGCTTTAGCCTGCCAAGCTGTTTATTGTGGAGCCCAGACACATCTGTGCTTCTCCAGCAGATATCACGGTGTTTCTAAAAAGGCAGACAGCAGTGGAACAGTGGAAGAAATTGCTTCAGAGAACTCTTGACTGATTGAAGTTTTATATCACATGGACCCTATCCAAAATATTAACAATATTAAAAGAGGCCGATAAAAGGTGATACTAGGAGAGATGCAAGTAGTGCTCCTTGATATTGTCATTATCTCAGGATGGGTAGTTGGGAAGTATAACAAGTAGAGTCAGTACTCTTCTCATTTTGTTTATCAGGTTTTCATTTGTAATAAATGTTGGAACAACTACAGTGGGAAAGAGACCAGAGGCTTAGATTTCAGAGAGATGCTTTGATGAAGGAGTGAGGGTTTTGCCACTCTTCAGGTTGTGACTCAGGTGGAACTAACGAGAGAAGCACAGAGACTGAAACTCATCATGGAGGCTCATCTTGCATGCCTCACACAGCAAATTGGGTGCTAAAGAAATGCAAAGGTGGGCCCATGGGATGCAGCTAATGTGGCATTTAGGAATAGCAGGATGATTCTGTACCTTTTAGTTACTCCTGAGAGTGAAGCATTTTATGTGTGTGTACACATGCACTTTGTGAGAGCTATTGTAGTTAATGTGGCAAAGAACATGTCAGTGCACTTACTGTATTTCCAGCCTCTTACAGGTTTATCAAGAATAAAGGATTTTTGCAGGAACTTTAAAAATCACCAAATCACGTTAGTATATTTTGCCCCCTATCCATTTACCTCAATGGGTAGCCCTAAATTTGCTTTCCATAGTTTTATGTGAACAGCTGTATTTTGATGGAGAAACAAATTAAGTGTTAGCCTGGCTTATTTAAAAACAGTATGGACACTGATCCTGTAGGCTTTTGCCCATATCAGTGGGAAGTCTCTATAGCATGTTTGTGAATTTCATGTTTTCACCGTGTCTGCTCTTTAGGGATGAAATCCAACCTGCCCTTATTGAAGCCAATAAGAGTTTTGCAAGTGACTTCACTGGCATTAGGATTTTACTCATAGTGTTTATTCTTTTTTGAAATTTTGTTGAAGCAAGTACTTCATATTGTAAACTGTGATACCCAAGAGAACAAGTCAACAGTGCAGTCTAGTAGTCTATACTAAGCACATGTTACTGGTAAGGAAGCAACAGGAGATCCTAACTTTTAATGTGCTGGATTAATCTGATAAATGACGAACAGCAACAGATGCTGGGGACTTGTGAACTAATGCTCAAACCTTATTGAATATTTACATGCGGTTGCTGGCATGATTAGAAACAAGATTTGCGTTCTGATTTGCGCACTATATAAAAGTTAAGGTTATAAATTAACCTGGTGACTAGCCCAGCATTTAAGAAGTGTATGAGCTTTTAAAAAAGTAATCTATTGTGAAATAAGGCATGATGCAAGAAAACTGTGGGTGACTTTTCCTTATCAATGTAGCACATGTTCAGAGGAAGGCAAATTATGATAATCTTTTACATAACACTGAATATTCCATTACTGTTTGTTGTTACTGTGCTGAACTATGCCAGAAAAAAATCCATGGTTATTTAGCCATATATTTCTGTTCTGGTTTGTAGGCCATTTGAATAAAACACAAAGACTAAGGCCCAGTCCTGTAAGGTGCAATGGGTCCTCAAATTCCATTGCAACTAATGGGAATTGAGGGTACTCAGCAGCTTGTATGATCAGGCCCTAAATCCAGCCATGTGGTAGCTTAGGAAACCTTTTGCCAGAATTGCTAGGAGAATGCAGGGAACTGGCTAACAAGTGGGGAGTTTTGGGGGTGTGGGTTGGGGAAGAATAGTCGGCAGTTTTGTGTCATCTGCACCCCAAGAGCCAACTTGTAACTAAGTAGTAGCAAAATATATTAACATATGGTGCCCCGTGGACCTTCCCCTGACTGGCAGAATCTTTCTGGTACATGACACAGCAGACATTGAGTCTGTTCCCCTTCGCTGCCCTGGCTTGGGCAGAATTTGGCTCCAAGTATTATTTTTCCAAAAGGGAAAACATAAACCTATTTATTCACATTCTGTCCTCTTATAATAAGGCCCATTGTTGTCTGTTGGGGGTGATTTGGAAAGGATGGAAACGATGCAGATTTGGATCAATCCTCTATTATGGATGCTCCACACTTAGGTTACAAAGCTTCCTTTGCTCCTGCACTGTCCTTATGGTATCATCATAATTCTTGTCTCAAATAATCGTGTCTCTAGGTCATTTATCGTTTTTATTTTTTCATCAGTTTCTACTGAAAATAAATACATTTCCTCTTTGCCTTATCCTTTTGAGATGTATTTTTATAGCACTGACTTGAAATTTCCTTTGTCAATCCTTTCTTTGTTACTACAAAAGAATGGGTGGCTTGAAGCCAGAGATACCCTCTTTATTTCATCTCTGAGAACTTTGTGGTGTACATCAAAAATAATATGAGATTTCCTGCAAGAAATAGTACTTATATATGCCAAGAACTTCTTTTGAAGGCTTGCCTGTGCTACAGATTGTAATCATGTTTTAACATGTGTTAACTAACAGGCGTTAACTAGCACAATTATTAATTGTAGTGTAGATTAAGGAACAATGTTTACTTGACATATTTATCCCTAAAGCTATTATGATTACACAATTAAAAATGGTAGTGTAGACAAGACTTGGGAATAGCATATGGTATCATTAAGGCCATGTGTGCACTGGCAATTGAACGACAAAACTTTTGTTATCCAGGGGGGCTAACTGCTCCCTCCTGCAAGACAAAAGTTTTGCTACAGTAAGTGCCAGTGTGGATAGCATGTCCACTCACTGGGGTGGGGAAAATATTTTGTCAGCAAAAGAGGTCACATACAATGGCTACGCTGCTTGACATTTCGCGACATGGCTGTATCAGTACAGCTGTGTTGCTAAAAGCTCTGTAGTGTAGACAAAACGTAAATCTTCCTTTAAGAGGAATATAGTATAGTATGGGAATTTGGGGGTTGGATGCTCCATTTGAAATGCTTTTCCCTTGGTTATTTTATTAAAATATGTAATTCACCAGAGAATTGGATGAAGTATGGGACTGCTAATGAGCTATAAAGATTTTCACCTCTTAAGTTTCCGACACATATGTATCCTAGGTTAGATCAAGCATTATTACACCATGATGGAGGTTTAGTGGGTTCGTGTGAAAGGTGTTGGGTGGACCTGGTTCAGTTTTGCAGTGAGCACAGTAGGACCCTTGTTGACAGCAGAACAGGCATAAGGACTGAAAGGCAAAACACAGTTGCAGGGCTTCCTCTCTTGCTGCCTGTGTGATATAAATGTTCTGAGCCTGTTAGCCTTCGAGTCTGTCAGCCCTGCACCTTTCACAAGGCCCTGTGTTCATGCAAAATACATTTTTCAATAGTAGATTATCTAGTTATGCAAGTCACTGTGGTAGCGTTTAAGGACAGAACCACAGCTCCTCATGATTTCAGTAAGGAGCGCCACATGTACAATAGCTGCACTCGTAAAAGTGTATCCAACCGTGCAGTATTATTGAATTTTTTTCTTCTTTATTACTTCTATTAAAAATGGAGTTATGTCGATTGAGATTGCCATCTCTTTATACCTGGTACTCTAAGAACATGGCTGAGGCAGTGCCAAAGGGAAATACTCTGGATTTATGGGTTTTTTTACAAGCACAGTATGTCACAATCTAGCAAAGGGATTCAACTGTTCACGTTTTTAATTATGTTTTCTAGGGCACAGCTTCTGTTCTTCAGCGCAGATCTGATAATGAGGAGTATGTAGAAGTTGGAAGACTTGGTCCCTCAGATTATTTTGGTAAGAAAAAAATCAGTGAAATAAAATATTTTTAGAAAGGTAATTAGTTTGATCTCCCTGTGTATATATAGAGCCAAATCCCACTATCATCTACCATGGTGTAAATCCTGACTAACTTCATTGGAGATGGTGTCATTCTGCATCAGTGTAAATAAGAATCATTAAAATATGAATGTTAGAGTAATTTTAAATGGCACAAACATGGATAACACAACAGTACCTGCAACCAAATGATGTTAGGTGTCCATCGAGATTTTTGTTAAGGAATGTAGAATATCAATAGTGCACACTGAAGAATAAGAAATAGAGAATATGTGACAGTATCTTTATTTCTGCTTCTAGGGGAGATAGCGCTGTTGCTCAATCGTCCCAGGGCAGCTACTGTAGTGGCACGTGGGCCACTGAAGTGTGTCAAGCTGGATCGTCCCCGCTTTGAACGCGTACTCGGTCCTTGTTCTGAAATCCTCAAGAGAAACATTCAGAGATACAACAGTTTCATTTCTCTTACAGTCTAAGCTGTTCCATTGGGAATGCTGCCTTTGTGTGACCCTGTGCACTTAAATTTGACCTGTGCAGCTCAATAGCTTTATGAAAAGAAAAAATGTGTGTATTTTATGTGTCTTTTTCTGTCTATGTCTGATGCACTGGATATAAATCCCGATGTTATGTATCATTAAAGTAGGATGACAACCATTTGGATAAGACTATCTTTTAGGAATGTTTATGAATAGTTAGGTTTTCGGCTTCCAAGTTAGATTGCCGTGTGTTACCCTGTAAAATACTTTCATTGTGGATTTTTAACTACGTAAAAATACCTCTGAATCTCTATTTCTCCATTTATCTCAGCTCATACTCCTGAAAGTTAGTCCTATCCATCCTTTGTCAAACATTTTTAAAGGAATATACATGCCCCTCTGCCCTTCTGTTTAAAATGCTCTTCCATTGATATAGCTGGGAAGTTTACAAAATACCACCTCACAAAGGACAGGTGCACATTGTAAGGGGCAAGGCAAGAGGAAGATTTTGATAATTACAGTACTCCAGGAAAGACTAGAACCTTAGGTCATTTTGACTATTAAACCTACAGGTCCAGATTTGTCCCTGACACAAGTTCTTTGAAAGCCCTGGAACTACAGTAGGGATAAATTTGGCCCTGCTCCAATTCAGCTTAGAAAACAAAGATTTCAAGATGTGGGATTTTTTGTAAGTGTGTGAGTGTAGTTGTTGCTTGCCAAAGTGGGTTACCCTGAGTCTTTTTAACTAAGGGTCTGTCTACACAGCAAAGTTATTTCAAAATAACAGCCCTTATTTTGAAATAACTTTCCTAGCATCTACACAGCCAAACCACTATTTCGAAATAAATTCGAAATAGCAGAGCACTTATTTTGAATTTGGTAAACCTCATTCTACGAGGAATAAAACCAAATTCAAAATAGCTATTTCAAAATAAGTGCTGTGTAGACACTTATTTTGAAATAGGGGGCCTCCAGCCTTCCCAGGGTGTCCTGGTGGCCACTCCGGCCTCAACCAAGAACACTTCTCTCCCTCCCCCCCTCCACAGAGCCCTTAAAGGGGTTAACTCTGGACATAGTGCCTGTGCCAGCTCCAAGCCTGCCAGCCCTGAGCCAGCAGTCACTGCCCCTGACCCAGTGGCCCCAAAACATGAGCCAGCAAGCCAGGAGCAGTCTGCCAGCTCCCAGGAGCCTGCCAGGGCCTGGAGAAGGCGGGCGCCTTCCTGGTCTAGGGTGGAGATCATGGACCTTATTCAGGTTTGAGGGGATGCCCCCCATGTCCATGATCTCCACACTAGTCAAAGGAACACGGCTGTCTATGGCAGGATGGCTGTCAGCCTGGCCACCAAAGGCCACATGCAAACCCAGGAGCAGGTTTGCATGAAAATCAAGGTGGTCCGGCGAAACCCCCAACCCTGAGCCCTGAGCTTCCCTCCCCCTTCTTCCCCTTCTTCCCCTTGCTTCCCCCTTTCAGCTCCCTCCTCCCGGGTTTCCTCCTCCCCTCTCTTCTTCCCTCTCCCGCCTCCTTTCCCCAGTCTCACCAGAGCTTCATCCCCCCGCCCCCAGTTTTGTTAAATAAAGAGAGTTTGTGTTCATGAAAATACGTGTATTTTATTTGACATCAGAAAGGGGAGTTAGGGATGGGTAAGTGGAAGGACGTGAGGGAGGAATGAGGCACAAGCCCCCAGTGGGGCAGACCAGAGAGGCTCTTAGTGCTCCTCAGGGTGGAAACTCTCCCACAGGGCCTCCTGGATACTCACGGCCCTTCGATGGACCTCCTGGATGGCAGCCTGCAGAAAGTGCAGCTAGGCTCACAGCAACGTATCCAAGAGAAGCACCAGAGTGCCCAGGGGAGCTCTGGCTCCATGTTGCCAAGTGCTATGGTGTCCTGAGTGAGGGCATCCAGAGCATACAGAGACAAAATGCTTTTCTGACCCTCATCAAGGTAGACAAGCAAGCAGGGAAACCTGAGAACAGGCTGTCTGGGGGGGGGGGGGAGGGGAAGGAAGGGGGTCCCTTTAAGCACAGACCTCAGATAGCCTCAGGCAGCAGCCCCACACAGTAAGTCCTGACCTGATGCCCTGCCAGAACTGGTTCCAGTCAGCTTTAAATGCAATTCAGAGTCCACTCAGTGTGGACGCACTATTTCGAAATAGCAAAATGCATTTCAAAATGCTTTTTGTGTGTAGATGCGTTATTTTGAAATAAGCTATTTCGAAATAACACTGTAGTGTAGACATACCCTAAGAGCTTGAGTTAAAGCTCAGGAGTTTTCCATTGACTGTAGTGGGTTTTGGATCAGGTCCTAAAACCTTTGAAGCATCAATCTATACCCCCAAAATATCATCATCAGCGCCTCTGAATAGTATATAAAAAACTTGAGAGATCATTCTAGAAGCACATCACAGATATTCAACAGCAGTTTGGTACAAAATATTTGAGAGAGAGCCCATTTACTGCTGTTAAATTGCCTTTGCTTTTGTATAGGATCAAGGTTTTTTGAAAGCCAGACATATGCTTAAAAGGAATCAACCCTGAATTGACTATGTTGCCTCTCATCAAAAAAGATGAGCACTGTACAAAATACCAGTCAGGTCCTGATCTTCTAATGAACGGCATGTGCTTGGACCCAGGCCTCTGGGCAAAGCCCCACTGACTTTTGTGGCTCTGCACAGGCATGGGAGTTCTCTTGTGTTGGGCTCTTGACACAACCAGCCCTTTGCCTACTGTGCAGCCTGCCAAGAATTTAACATTTTAAATCATTCCTTTGGGGAATTTTTCCATTGGAGGAAAACTCAGTTTGATCACTATAGCAAAGTGTGCATCCAACTATCATAAATAAACCTATCTGCTTGGTTTCTATTATGGTAAAGCCATATTTCTCTTTTTAAGGCATCCTTGTGTTTGATGACAGTAAGAATTTTTCATCTCTTTCCTTAGATGCTGAAATTGTAAATTAAATAAGCTAACAGAACCTTCTTTAAATCAGAGGAGTTAGGTAAGACTATGGCTTTATAAGACTGAAAAAGCTCACTATGCTCTTGTATTCTAAATTAACAAAAATTCCTTTTGGAATTTTCCCACTAAGAAAACTCCTGAGGCTCGTTACTACAATCCTCAGAGTAATCTTCACTGAGCTACATAAACACATAGACATCAGGATCAGGCCTATTATAATTTTAAGATATTTAATTTATTTCAGTATGTTTTTCGTGATTCTAGTAATCTCTATTTATTACTATTGTTTATTACGATATGCTTCTTGCATGGATTATTAAATGTGACCATTCAAAATGTTTGGTTTTCCAACTTGCAATGCCATGACAAACATTTATATAGATAAAAATCCAGCAGAAAAATACATTAATGTACAAAATTCATTATTCGCTTAACCATTTTTGTATTTTCCTATTTTGTGTAATTAAAAAAAATTAAAGGTTACCCACTCATGTATGCTGTTCTATCTCTTGCGTTTCTGCTGCTATATTGGTAAAAAATTGTGAGTGTTTGGCATAAAATGCAGGAAATAATTCAGCATTACTTAAACATTGAGCATATTAATCTCACTGTTAAGAGTTAAATATACACACATACAAAACCGATACTGTGCTATGCACCTGCAAAGCTAATGAAAATCAGATTTGAATTACAATTCTGTTGTAAACAATCTGAAAAGAAATGAAATCATTTAACAGCAGAATTCCTTTGATGTAAAGGGAACATTTTATTTCATTTTAAAGATTATTGTAATATTTGATATGGATGATGGGAAAGAGTTATGTATGAATAAAATTCTTGTACGTTATATGTGGTGCTTGTGAGCTTCTTAACAATGGAAGTTGTACTTAAAAATCTGAAAACGGTAATAAAAATATGAGCTCTATTAAAAAAAACATGGTGCAGAATAATGTATTGTGTAATGTAATGTAAAAACAATCAGAATAGGCAAGATACAGATAAGCCTGATGCTATACAGAAAGGGAGACTGCTCTGTTTTCCTGGGCAGTAAGTAAGGAAAAATACTCATGCTTAAATGTAACTTATGCTTAAATGTAACTCTCTCTCGCTCTCTGTAAATGGGCACCATGCACATGTATATCTTTAAGTACGTGAACAGTCTCACTGAAGTTTAAGAGTCTGTGTAGAAAGTCAGGAGAATTAAAATGATTGGGAGAGCTCATTTGCTAGATATCGGCTTAAATATCTTGTTGAATCAGGGCCTTATCTGGAAGGAAAATCTTTCTCAAGGTCAGATGCTGCCCTCTTTTCCTCGACATGTACAAAGCCCAAGGCCTTGCACACAAAGGAGATTTGTGCTGACCACACCTTTTGATGGGCAGCCATCCCTGTTCAAATCCCCAGTGTAGACAGGCAAAGCCACTTTTTGCATCCGTGAAGCATCTTGGGGCAAGCTACATCTGTTCCAATTGCTCAGTACCGTTGTTTACCCTGTTTAAGAACGGGTGCTGCTGTCGTGGGGGCTGAAATACCCAATGGAGACAAGACTGCCAAATGAACTGCCTTTATGCAGGACCGGAGGGCTGGAGTAAAGACATCTTTCTGCCCTTCCAACCTGGTGTCTTGGTGAGGAGCAGCTATTCAGAAACCCCCTGCCACCACTGCAGCTCATTGGCTGTCTTATCAGATGGAATTCCTGCATATCCCCTACAAGGCAGGTTCTCCCAGTCTGTCACCCAGCATATTTGCCTCTCTGTGGTGCTCTTCACATGCTTCTTCTTCATATTCTTCTTCACACAGAGTGTAATCAACCTGTGGAACTCCTTGCCAGAGGAGGCTGTGAAGGCTAGGACTATAACAGAGTTTAAAGAGAAGCTAAATACTTTCATGGAGGTTAGGTCCATAAAAGGCTAATAGCCAGGGGATAGAAATGGTGTCCCTAGCCTCTGTTTGTCAGAGGCTGGAGAAGGATAGCAGGAGAGAAATCGCTTGATTATTGTCTTCAATCCACCCTGTCTGGGGCACCTGGTGCTGGCCACTGTCAGCAGACAAGCTACTGGGCTAGATGGACCTTTGGTCTGACCCCGTATGGCCGTTCTTATGTTCTTATGCTGGACTCTTGGGTGGTTTGTCTGCGTCTAGAGCTTTCCACTTTACTATTTTTGGAGTAACTTATTCCCGCTTTGCTCTGAGTCAGGCTGCAAGGACTCATCTTTCCTGAGAATTACTCACACGATGTAGTAATCCGAAGAGACTGCTTTCTCTAATGCTTCTTTAAAATGGCATTAGAATTGTGTGCTTCCAGCAGGGGCTCTTACTTCCTCTCATTGTCCCGGGAGGGGGTGGGGGGTCACCTTTCTCAGCAGCAAGGGGCATGACTCACTAGTGTCAATAGTGGATTCTCTGGGACTTGAAGTCTTTCAACCATGATGTGACGACAGAGATTATGGGTCTATAACAGCAGTGAGTGGGTGAGGTTCTGTGTCCCTCAAAGGGCATGAGGTCACAGTCAGACGAGATGATCGTGATCTCTTCTGACCTTAAGGTTGATGAGTCACTCCCAGGATTCTTTTTTTGGCTGGCTTTCCTTGCGCCATAGCCATACGAGCAGGACTCCATACAGATGGCAGATTTTTTATTATGGAATGATTATAACCCTAGAATATTTTAAACAGACATACGTGGTTGAACTTGGTTTAGTCTATAGTTGTTGTATGATCTATGTATGCTGTTTTTGGAAAGACATGCCACTTTCTACAGAGCACAAAACTGTGTAAGGCTACGTCCAGACTGCAAGCCTCTTTTGAAAGAGACTTTTTCAAAAGATACTTTCAAAAAAGCCTCTTTCGAAAACGAGTGTCTAGACTACAACCAGTTCTTTCGAAAAAGCAAGCCACTTTTTCGAAAGAGAGCACCCAGGCAGTCTGGATGCTCTCTTTCGAAAAAGCACAGTTTGCATTACATAGCGTTTTTTTTTGAAAGAGCGCTTTCGAAAAAAGGCGTTATATTCCTTGTAAAATGAGGTTTACTGTGGTCGAAAAAACTGCCACGTTCTTTCGATTTACTTTTGAAGGAATGCGGCAGCAGTGTAGATGCAGGGGAAGTTGTTTAAAAAAAAAAGGCCACTTTTTTTTTTCTTCAAAAAAAGCCTGCAGTCTAGACACACCCTCATTGTGTCAATTCCTCTAACCTTCTATTTCTTTATTCTCAAAAACAAAGTGCCATCAAGAGGGGGCGGTGTTTCTGGGAGAAATAGAATTTGCTGAAAATAATAAAAATAAGATAATTTTAAAAAATTATTAGTTTCATGTTTGGGGTTTTTGGAACAAATGTCCACTAGGGTTTCAGATAGGATTGTACTTGGGCAGTGTTACAGATCCCATGCTTCTATTTTTAGCACACTAGCTTGGTCACATGTAGTGTGGAACTGTCTATACCTGAGTTGGAAATTACCTCTAGTGTAGCCATACCCTAAGGGTGAAATACACCCCCGTGCAGAATCTTAGCACAAGGCCTATACATATCTGACGTCCTGTTTTGAGTTCTTAAGTGATGCGTAAGCCCTGCTTGGCACACAGACATGTCTCACCCTTTATACATGTAATGTCAGAGGGGCAGGATATTGTAAGTGCAGAGGCAAAACCAAGACATTCTTCGTAAAAAATAACCATTGATTTTATGGTATCACTTTTGTACTGACTTGGGTGTCTGGATGTAAGAGCAGTAGGATGACAATTGTTCGCTGCACATTGATTGCTAACTGCTTTGCAGTGCATGCTTATTATGTATTTCAGCTAATCAAAGAACAGCAGATTCACTGAAGGTCAGTTTTCCCACAATCCCCCTTAAACTCCCAGGCATGCTTTTTTCACAATCATCCTGGAAGTTCTGAGTTTGTCCATTCCCACCCTCTACCCTGAATGCACACACCTGCCCACAAGCTGTCTTGCATGTGGCCACAGCTGCAACAACTCCTGCAGGTCTGAGGTGGGGGCAGGGGCAATGGGTATGCATGTGTATGGGCTTGAGAATCCAACTGTGAAACTTGGAGTAATGGGAGATCATCTGCTTGAGCTCTCCACCTCCGGGGCTTTTCCAAAGCTCCTTGTTGGGAAGTAGGGTTTTATCTGAGGAGTGTGGCTCGCATGACAAACTGACTTTTCCTCTGAAAAAGCTGGCTAGCCACAGCATCAGCATCAGCATCTGCAGCCATCTGTGCATTGCTGGGAAAGCTGAGGATGGTTTATGCTTGGTCTGATTCCAATACCAAAGTGAACATGCTGATGTCTCACAATCTGGATTCAACTTTTTAAAAGATGCAGCACTTTGCAGCATCCTTATAAACGGCAAATGCAAAGCAGAGTATGAATATCTCATGATATTTGCGAGAGTGCCCTAATGGAACTGCACAGGTAATCAATTTTGGCGTCACAAAACTACTCCCCTAGTATTTTTTGTTTTTGTTTTAAGTTAAGACGGCACAATTGATAGTATAAGAATCTAGGAAGTGTTTATATTCTACTCCAACTGGAATCCCAAATAATCCTGTATTTACTTAAGTTTAAATTAAATCTGCAGATTTCTCTGTAAAAACATGAATTTTCATCAAGGAAAAACCCCAGAACACTCGCATTACTCAAGGCAACAGCTCATATTGCAGTCTAGAACATATCCAAACACGGAGCATGCCATTTTGTTACAAATGCCAACAATGCTGAATGAATTGGCAGGTTCTGTGTTTCTACATTATCACTAGTAACTACAGAATTAGCCTAGTGCAGTATTTTTTTACATTTTTCACTTTACTTGCTGTTTTGGTTGAAATTCAAAAGAATCGTCTTTGCAAAAAAATCAAATTTAATTCAATTTAGCGGACTGCACTAACGTTAGTGTTCACAGTTGAGAACAGTTTCCTGTCTTTTGCAAGAATTCACACTTGGGCTTGGAAACTAGTATAGAGGAATGATGAGATACCAATTTTCTTACCACTGCCTGCTGTGACTGGCTGTGGATGTGTATGCTGCTGGCTCTAGGGAAATCAAGCTGAATGCCTTTCAGGGAAGTGGCTACTCCCTATCCTCCTTATACAGAAAATGTATTGTCGTTATTTGAAAGAACTTTTGTATTGCCCTTAGACTACAAGTATGGTGATTGTTCCACTAGAAGACATCATGGTGCTTAGCGGTGAAATTCGACGGATAGTACCGTCCGTGTATGTGTATTTTCTAGATAAATCCTGCACATGGTGACATAGCTTTGCAAAGAGTTGGGTACAATAGCTGCTTTACATTCTTTCATACGTGTGGAATTGATATGTACCGCAGAATGACTGTTCTATTACCATGTGTTTAAGATAATGTGATGATTAGTGAGCTTTCTAGTGGTTTTTCTCTTCTAAGTCATAGTTGTGGTCCAAAGACAAAGTAGCACTGACCTCAAATCAGGCTATGGTCTGATGCTGGCTAAATCCCTCACAAACTCACTAAGACAGAGAGCAAGATGCCACAGATTTACACTTTCCTGGTGTGGTGGTAGGAGGGATTCCTTTGCCCCTTCCCTCTGTAGAACTCCTAGAGAAGTTGCACTGGGGTAAGGATGTGTCCCCATTTGAAAATTATCCGAGTTTTTCCAATATTATACATATCTGTACTATGCCCTCCCTCCCAGTCTGAAATGTGAGCATTGTCTGGTTGTGGCCCAAAATTTAACCTGTGTAACAGTGATGGTAAGTGTGACGGCGTGTTGGGGGTTCCCCGTCTCCTGCACCCCGAGATGTCACAAACAGACTGCACCAGCCAGTGGAATAGAGGAAGTTTATTGCCTCTCCAGGATACAGCACAGCACAGATGTAGTCTGGTCACAGAACTGGGCTAGGATGCCTCAGGCCCCCTTGAGTTGGGGGGAGACTGGGCCCCTAAACTCCAGCTCCTCTCCCTAGGCTGTCTCCTCCATGCTCTCCCACAGTAACCACTAAATTCCCTTGCAGCCCTGCCCCCCAGTCCAGGGCAGCATTCACCTTCCTTTGTTCCTCTCCATGGGGGGTGTCTGGCCACTGGTTCGACAAGTTTGGCCTTATCTCTGCCTAGCGAGATTTTCCCTGCTGGGTCTTGCTCCAGACAGCAGGGGTCACCACAGCCCAGCAAGTACCCCCACTACGTCACAGTAAGTCCATGGCTTCAGGCAAAACTCAGTCTTTATTGTGACCTTCCTCCTCTTGCACACAGCACACAAACCAGGTGCAAGCAACAGGCCATACAGTCAGGAAAAAGGCACGTTGGTCTGGTGTAAAAGTACATGTTGGTAGCCCTGGCTCCTGTGTGGCAAGCTGGTAGGGTTGCCAGATACTTTCACAAAAAATCCTGAACATGGCAGGGAAAAAATTGGTTAGGGGAAAAAAAAAGGGGACCAAACTTGTTGAGCCAAAAAAAAAAAAAATAAGGTTGCTGCACCTTTAAATTCCCACTGCCCCTTCCCCCACCTTCCGTCCAAGAAAGTGTTTGTTTTGGTTTTTTTTACCAGACAGAAGAAACAATTACCGGACTGGCTGGGATAAAACTGGACACTTGGCAACCCTACAAGCTGGCTTGGCTATCTGGTAAAGAGGCATGGCTGCTCTTGTAACCGGCAAAGCTGTAACTTGCTAGCAGCTGCCAGTGCTAGTCAGCAGGAGCAGCATCACTCATATGTCGGGCCCTACCAAATTCACAGCCATGAAAAATACGTCATAGACCGTGAAATCTGGTCTCCCTCCTGAAATCTACACCGCTGTATACTTTTATCCTATATTATACTGATTTCTTGGGGGAGACCAGTGTCAAATTTGGAGTGCCACCCCCAAAAAAGGATTGTGTGTGTGTGGGAGGGTGTCTCAAGGTTATTGTAGTGAGGCTGCAGTATTGTCATCCTTACTTCTGTGCTGCCACTGTGAAATTTCAGATGTAAATATCTGAAATAATGAAATTTACCATTTTAAAGCCACGTTGATGGTGAAATTGACCAAAATGGATAGCAAATTTGGTACCTGTATTACTCCCACTGAGAAGATCAGTTAGATGTACCCATCACACATGGTACTGGCCCCGTGTAGGTCACTACAGTTAAATGACAGGATATGTATCCTGTCCAGGACACATGTCCAGCTAAGCACTGGTCCCTCCCTTGCTTGGGATTTTTAGCTCTAAACCCAGGAGAAATAAAACAGTAGATTATGATCTGAGCAGGGTTTTTTTTTTCATATCAGAGTTTCCATCCATTCTTGAGGAGCATGAGAACTGGCATCACAAAGGCATATTTGTAAGGGCTGACGTGATGCAGTGGAACCTGTATTTGGGTAAACATTGCCCCATCAAAATAGCCATAAAGAAACCGCCTCCTCACTACAGGAAAAGCTGTTGTGCCCCGAGCATATTAAATTGTGTATGCTTTTTCTCAAGGCTAAAGAATTGCAGTAGTGACAGCAGCTGGGGCTGCTGGAACCATGCCACCACATTCAGTGAACTGTGGCCTTGCTGAGGATGAGCTGGGGGAAGGAACGCAGCTGAATGTCTTATTCAGAGACCCATGCGGAAATAATGTGCTAGAATTTGGGATGTGTAGTATGAAAAGTGTTACTGCCCAGTCACCAAGTAGCAAGGGTGTGGCCAGAGTGCAGCGAAGTTGGTCAGTTGACTAATTCACCAAGTTTGATTCTTATTGTGCGGAGGATTTTCGTCCTACTTATAAAGCAGAGGAAGAGGTTTCCTCCTGGTTCCCTGTAGAAAACACTAGTGCTCAGCTGTGGTAGCAGAGCTGTGCTGTGTGAGGTAAGGATTTGGCCCATGGCTACTGGTTCGGCTTGATCCGGCCCAGAGGAAACAAATGCAGAGCACAGGGCACACAAGCAGAAGATTAAAAATAGCAAGCAAGCGGCGTATGCTCCATTCCTTCATGAAGGAGAGCTCTGTTGACAGCCATCCCACCACGGCCGCCTGGAAGCAAGAATGAATCCCAAGAAGGAAGAATGCAATCTCATTAGCGTGATGAGGATCACATTTAAAGAGCCATGTCATTTCAGGCAATTACACTCACTGCCTTCTCTATGCCCCGTCCCTCTGCTGCATACTTGAGGAAAAAGGGAGTCAGGGTACAGAAGGGTTGGTCCTGCCTTCCAGCCAGCTGTTAGGCTACAGCTATCACTTAACCTCACAAGAGCCCACATTTGTGGTAGATCACAGCAACCTTGTGCTCCCTGCCTTGCACACGGATTTGCAGGAGTGCCCCTGTCACTAAACACTCTACATGTCTCCCAGTCTAAAATGGGAAGAGAATCCACAACAGGATCCAAATATCTCTCATCACAACCTCACACAATGTTGGCTCTTTTTGCCTTTTCACTGACATTCAAAGTCAATTGCTTTTTCCTTGGTTGAAAATAGGATCTTCAAGCTTTGATCTCTAGTCCATTATTTTCTTGACTTTCCTGAGCCTAGAAGGCCTCATGTTGGGCACCAGAAGATGACATGTCCATCTCACCTGTGCTGCAATAGCTGTAGGGCTAAGTCTGTTAGGGCACATCTACACAGCAGGGCTAAACTTGAAATAAGCTATGCAACTTGAGCTACGTCAATTGCATAGCTTAAATCAAAATAGTACGCCTACACGGCACTTATTTAGAAAGAGAGCACTCTTCCCCCGACTTCCCTTACTCCTCATACAATGAACTTTACCGAAGTCAGAGTAAGAAGACCATTATTTCGAATTTATTTCGAAATAACGGGCTTGCTGTGTAGATGCGTAATACATTATTTTTGAATAACTGATGTTATTCTGAAATAACGCTGCTGTGTAGACATGCCCTTCAAGAGGTTATTCTGGAATGCGGTGAGCACCTAAAAATTTATTTTTCTCCTGTATTGCAATTTCCCCAGCAGTGGGTCTGAATTGATTGAGAGGGTGGGGGAATCCGATTTATCCTGTACTTTTGAAAAATTAAGAAAAAACAGCATGAAGTTAACCTGAACAAGTTAACCCTGTGAACCCATGGACATTTTAGAATAGATTAACTCATCACTGCATCTTACAAGCAGTAAGCAAAAAGCAAAACAAGTCAAAACAAATTAGAAATTAGTATTTTTATGAGAACATATGGCAAGTGTCTCACTAATGATGAGCTAGTTTTCTTGTCCATGCTGTACAACCAGGAAATAAAAATAAAGATCACACCTCTGAATGCCCATTTGTTTACATTCAGCCATTCCAGCTGTCTGTTCTTCAAAGCAGAGAAGAGGAAATTCCTGGCTGTTCTCCAATGCAAGCAACTTTCTTTTATAGCCTGTGAGGTTAATAACCTTTTGCATGTGAATGATTCCCTATTTGAAATCATTGTGTAGGTATGGATAAAATGATTCAGTGAAATAAAATTCATATTCATCGGCTTTTAAAGCAGATTATCACAGATAAGCCAACTAATCTACAGTGAATCCCTTCTTCAATGATTTAAAAATGTAAACAAATCCAGACACATGTCTATTGTGTATAAATATTTACCGTGGATTATATTAAGATTAACGTTAGGTGATATCTGCAAGAATAGCTTTACTTTGGACATGCTACATTTGGTAATAGAAAAACTACTAAAGGAAAAATGTCTTCAAGAAAACATGAAATTCAGGCAGATTGACTATGCAGTAATAACACAGTAGGTAAAGAGCTTGAAATAGGAAGTTACTCTCCTAAACAGTAAGAGCTCAGATCACTGAATTTGGTATGCACCTTCCTCTTATCCTAATTTAAAGCAAGGTCAGGGTTTGGTTGTACCAGGAGAAGGGGATGAGTGTGGAATGTGAGTGTTTTGCATCAAATGGAAAGGGAGGGGTCTGAGAGGAGGGACAATTATACTGCAGCATGACCATGGGTGGCAGCAAGGAACCAGAGATAGGGTGCGGGATAGCTAAAACCCCATTGGGCCTGTGGTGGTGGTGGTGGGGGGAATAGGGTGGAGAAGGGGTCAGCTATCTACTATATAGTTCAGAGAGTTTGTCTTTGTGTGTGTTTGTTTGTATGTGTGTCCCACAGCTTGGTTACATGCACCTCTCCCCCAGCTGTCCCCGCTGCAGTGACCATGGACAGGTGTGTCTCACCTGGCCCTGATCTTCTCCAGTGACAGAGGGCCGGGGCTGTCCTCTTTCCCCGGGGCATATGGCATACTGAACCTCTCATCCCTAGCTCAAACCCAGAGCAATGATTTACATGAAGAAAAAGAAAACTTATTTGTGTTAAGGACCTGACAATGCTGACTAAATCTGCCAATATTTAATATGTTGGGACATCACCTTTCTAGGACTTTCAGCAAGGCTGTGAGCCTGAGCCTCTCCTAGACAGGACTACTTTTCCTACGAGAGCAGAAAATGTGGAAATCTTTGTAGAGTCGCAGTGCGTTTTTCTGTAAAAGTGGGATTTTCACCGACTTGCCAGCTCTCTAGAGAACTCGATAGTGTATGAGTAAAAAAGACCCTGTAACTGACCCCTCTATATGCCAGTAACTCTACTCTATGAAAGCTCCTGTGTATGCTGTATTCCAAATGCAAAATTGAATTGAAGAGTAAGACAAAAAATCTGTGTGTGAATATGGTGCAGTTCTGTGGAGCAGAGAGTTCAAGGTCAGCAAGTACACTTCTCTTCCTGTCACACATGCTCTGGAGCCAAACCTCATTTCATCTGCAGATCTTGTGGGGCAAGGGGGAAGAGCTGGAGAGGTAGTTGAGTTATGTGAAGGCAGTGAGGTGTCAGGAGCAGAGCTTACACTTCAAAAAACAAAGCGCAAGATGCAGCGTTGGAAGGAACAGAACCTAAGGACAATGCTTCCCAATGTTTGGTAGCAACGTTGCAGTGTGCCTACACCCCGGAGCTTGGAGGAGCATCAGACACTGCTCAGGTGTGGGCCTTTCATCATGGTGGCTTCATCTGAGGAGGACCAGGTAGGCCCATGGAGCACCACCACTTCTACTGTTACTTCCCAAAGAGTGAGGCGGGGCTTATGAAACTTTGGGTTGTTACATGGTAGATGTTGGGTCTATTAGGTTATCAGGGGAATGCCTAATTACAATGAAAATAACTGATAGAAACCTAGGAAAAAAGAAACCATCTTTTTTCAAACAATCCCTTCCCACCCAGAGTATAATTATCACCATTTCATAATCGTGCTGATGAGGCAATCTGTTTAAAATAAGAGATTTCTAGAATCTTCTCAGACACACTCATTTGCTAAATGACTTCTGATGTGGTTTCTGTTCTCTTATTTTAGATTACGTTATAGGAATCTAAGTTAAAGAGACAATGATTCACGTTTAGCTCATCCGGCCAACATCTGATATGTGTTGTCCACTCGAGGGCAAAGGAGGAAAGGATATTGTTACCGTCTATGTTGTGTTAATGCTGCAAGCTTGAAATGCTTGCTGGTGATTTATCATTGCAATCAAATTACTGCTATGCAGAAAAGAAACGGGTTGGGTTTTGTAGCAGCTCTAGTTATCAGACGACCAACATTTGTAAGGTTGGCAATTTATCTTAATTTATACAATTTAATGTTGATATTTGAAGTACTGTAATGCCCAGGTGCTTCAACCCAGTGTTTTAGGGGTTGTACAAACACATCCAAAAACATGGCCTCCACTAAGTCTTATGATATTTGATGATAATAGTGTATTATGGACCCAGGCATGTTTAGTTTTTTGACCAACAAAAGGTTTATCCTTACATGTTTGTGGTCTGGCCTAAAATTACCAGGTGTAGCTTCCATGCTGGAAAATGAGGCTTATACACCCACTGACTTCAGTGGGAGTTTTACCTGAGAAAGGGTTGCAGGATCAGGCCCTTTGACTGTGACAGAAAAAAAAATCAATGTACTCCCCATTTCACCTATGGTTGACTCTTCCAAAAGGCTGTCTGTATCTGAAGAATCTAAATCAAACATGGGGTAGTGGTGGTCTCAAAAACCTCCTTGGCAAAACTAAACACAGCATTGCCCTTTGATGTGGTTTGTTGGCTGCCCTCTCTCTCAAGATGAAACCTTTTGTGTGTGAGTGAGGGAGGGAGGGGGCGGGAGAAGAGGAAAATCCTACTCTAGGCATGAGTAACTGTTACCCCAGCAGATGCTAGCTGGAGTGCCAATTACATGGTGCATAGTCTAGTTTCAGAAGGATAAAAAAGTAAAAGCACTGAAAACCTTCTCTAGTATAGTTTTAGAAAATGTGATATTCCCTTACAGTGGGAAATTTGGGGTGTGATTTTCCAAAGCAGTCACGATTGACCTAATTCAGCCCTTATTGAAGTCAATGGTACGACTTCCAGTGAGACCAGAGTTAGGCTCCAAAAATCTGACCTTTAACTTTTGTCATACAATGAACAAAACACAATGAACACAATGGCTCAATAGGTTGGGTTGGTTTTTTTTCACAGCTCTGCTCATACATTTTGACTAAACATAAAAAGATAATTAACCCTCCCTCACTCTATTTTCCCCAAAGCTTATGATGGAGCTGATGTGGGATGATGCTAACCATTTACTTTGTATTTGTTAACTCTGTGAGTGACTCAGAGTCACTATGGTTTTCTATAGCGTATAGGTATTGGATGGCATCTCTTTAAGTCTTTCCGGAGCCCTCTTGTGCACCACCTTGTTTTCATGGCTGAAGCCACCAGAACCCAACAGATTAGTTGTGAATATAAAGAGGTAGGTCACGTATATTTGCACATAGGTCAGGGTGGGCAATAAGTGGCATGTGGGCCGGACACAATTTGCTGGGGTCAGCCCTCTTTATATACCTGCATGTTCACAGGTACAGCTGCTTGCAGCTCCTGTTGGCTGCTGATTGCCTTTCCCAGCCAATGGGAGCTGCGGGAAATAGTGTACTGGTCTGCACTACTTCCTATAGCTCCCGCTGGTTGGGAACAGTGATCCACGGCCAATGGGTGCATCAAGCTGCCATCCCTGTGGACATGCAGGTAAGTAAGGTGCCAGTAGCCCATCAGGGACTGGCTAACCCTGGTGAACCATGTCCAGGTCACAGGCCACTTATTGTCCACTCCAATATAGATCTGTGACGGGGCAACCCAATCCCGCACTAGCCAAGGGGACAGCAAACTGGCCTGGTGGGCTGGGAAGGCCCCTCCCCCACAGCAGTGCTGGGCATGCTCCAACTGCGGGCCAGGTATAAAGGCCAGGGAGACAGCTCAGTCGGGGCTGACCTCCGGAGGGGAAGGAGCTCCTGCCCGAGCACTGGAGTAGTTACCGCTGCTGCCTGAGCCAGAGCTGCAGGCTACAGCCACCATGCTGATCTCTGCTGCCCCGCTGCCCACAGCTTACAGCCACCCTAGCCGCCGTCGCCACACCAGCTGCTGCCATGCCAATGGCTGCTACCACCCCGACACCACAGTTGCACCAGACGACGGACCAGACGTCGCTGCTGTGCTTGCCAGTACCGCTACCACAGCGACAGGTGGGGCCTACGCCGGTCAGGGGGATGGGTAGGAAGCAGCCCAGGGCAGGGAGCAGGAGGAACCATGGCGAGCTTCGCGCATTTCGGGGAGCACTCCCCACCAAGCCAGTGGTGGGAACCACCCCCCACTGATAGGGGCCTGGGCTGGGGCCCAGTGGAGAGGGAGGGCCCGGCCTCCGCTACCTCTTTTTCCCAGCTCCCGGACTAGGAGCTGATCCTGAGAGACTAGGCTGCAGGGCCTGTTTGTGAGAGACTAGGCCTCAGGGCTAGATTGCGAGAGGCTAGGACTCGGGGTCTGACGGGGAGTGACCCCGTTGGGGGGATTGTGGGGCTAGACACCCCGCCACAACTGGTGGAGAATGCAAATAACTCCCAAATGGTCACCACCCCCTGGTAAATAGGGGGAAGATTTGTGGGGGCTACTTGGAGGGGGGGGGAAGAGAGTGAGAAGAGAGAGAAGGGTGTAGAGATTTTCAATTTTTGTGATTCCTGTTCAGGCAGGCCAGTCCCCTACCCAAAGGGAGAGGACCAGGAACCTCCCAGGCCGATGTCATGGACCCAGGCAAGCTCTGTGATGGGCTGATAGATCACCCGCAAATGCAGACGGCCGCACAGCCGCCGCTACAAATCTACCACCAGCGGCTGAAGCGGGCACAGGACACTCCAGGGGCCTGGCACCAGGTGGTGACCCAGAGAATTTGGGAGCAGTGTTGGTAGTGGTTAGGGTCAGAGAAGAGGTTGGCAACTTAGGTTGCCAAGCTGGTGGCCCTAGGGCGGTTCCTCCAAGTCTTGCCTCCAGGAGGAAGGAAGTGGGTCCAACGTCATCGACCTTGCACAAGCTGGGTCCTCATGGATAGTTATATGGTGATGGGGGAAGCCCCGAATGCTGAGCTGAGATGGTGCACCACAGCAATGATGAGAAAGGAGCAAGGGTGTGATGCTCCCCATATCCCCAGAGGGGGACCAGTTATGCCAAAGTGAACAGCCTGACGTGGCAAGGGCAGCCCAGGCAGGGGGCCGAGATGGGGAATCCCCAAGAGAGGGGAGGTGGAGCCACCCTGGGAGAGGCAGCCTCACCCCCGTAAGGTAACTGTGGCAGGGCCAAACCCTATGTGGGGGTACAAGGGCGGCCAGGAGGTTCATTTAAAGTGCGGGTGCCCATTTGGGGATTGCGGCTACAGACAGGTACTGGTGGCGGGAGTGCAAGTGCAAAAGAGCAACCAAGCAAAAATAGAGGTTTGTATTAGGGTGAATGGCCAGGAGACAATAGTCCTAGTGGACTCGGGTTGCAGGCAGACCCTGATTCGGAAGAGACTAATCCCCAGGCCAGTCCGGTGGGGTGCACCAATACAACTGCAATGCATCCATGGGGATGTGAGGTCATACCCCACAACCTGGATGAAGCTGGCGATAGGTCAGCATGAGGACCACCGGACTGTGGTAGTGACCCAAGATCTGGCATACGTATACCCCGTGGTGTTGGGCCGGGATTGGCCTTATTTCACAAGTCTCTTGCAGGATGGGAACCTGACAGGTGTGAGGGGAAAGGCCCAACCAGGGAGAAGGAAATTCAGGGGCCTCAAGGGAGAGGGACCGGCCCCTCATGGTCACTCTGAGCATATAGCCCCAATAGGCAGGCATAGACCTAGATGGAGACTTTCGCGAAGAGCAGAGGAACGACCCATCCCTCAGCTGGGCCTGGGACCAGGCGGAAACCCCGGATCAGGGAGAGCCATGATTGGTGGTTAGAGCACAGGGGCCTCGGTTAGAAATCTGCAATGACCTCTTGTATTGTCTGGTCCTGGACCCACAGATCCAGGTCGACATCTGTCAGCTGTTGGTGCCCCGATGATTCCAGTGGCCGTTACTTCTGCTGGGCCACACCATCCCATGGGCCGGGTACCTGGGCTGGGAAAAGACGCTACATAGGGTGGCCCAGTAATTCTTTTGGCCCGAGATACACCGGGAGGTACCTGACTATTGCGCCTCATGCCCAGAATGCCAAAAAATGGGCCCAGGTGGGGTCCCACGGGCAGCTTTAGTGCCGCTCCCGGTGGTAGGGACCCCGTTTGAATGTATAGGTTTGGATCTAGTAGGCCCGCTGGAAAGAAGCATGAGTGGGAATAAATACATTCTTGTAATCATGGACTATGCTACCCGTTACCCAGAGGCGGTTCCACTGCGGGTGACGACGGTCAGAGCGATTGCGGACGAGCTGCTGAAGGTGTTCACAAGGGACCAGCTCCTGAAGGAGATTCTAACCGACCAAGGGACAAATGTTATGTCAAAGCTCATGGTTGAGTTGTGCTGCCTATTGAATATACGTACACTAAAGACTGTGGTGTACCACACACAGACTGATGGGCTGGTTGAGCATTTTAACAGAATCCTAAAGACCATCCTACGCAAATTCGTGGATGACGATCCCCTTCTATGGGACAAGTGGCTGCCGGCGCTTCTTTTCGCAGTGAGAGAGGTACCTCAGTCCTCTACGGGGTTTTCACCCTTCGAGTTGTTATACGGACGCCGGCCAAGGGGAATCCTGGACCGGATAAGGGAGACATGGGAAGAACAAGAGACCCCTGCTCAGGGGTAGGTCTACTATGTGATCCACCTGAGGGAGAAGCTGGAAGAACTGGGACGATTAGCCCAAGCGAACTTGCCGAAGGCCCAGGGGGAACAGGCCTGGCAATACAACAAAGGGGCAAGGGCACGAACCTTCCAACCGGGTGATCGGGTGTTGCTCCTGCTTCCTTCCTCTGAGTCCAAGCAGCTAGCAAAATGGCAGAGACCGTTTGAGGTGACCAGAAAGTGGGCCCCGTGGATTACGAGGTGCAACTCCCGGGGCGGCATAAGGAGACCCGCATATACCACACAAACCTGTTAAAGGCCTGGAAGGAGCGAGATGCCATGCTGATAGCCTCTTATGCCCCAGAGGCAAAGCTTGGGCCACAAGTCAGCTCCCCAGGAGAATGCCCGCTAGTAGACCTCGGGGCAGACCTGGATAAGGCACAACGGCAACAAGTACAAAGCCTGATCACTCAATTCCCTCACTTCCTGTCGGGTCAGCCAGGGAGAACCCCATTGGCAAGTCACCACATTGCCACCCTCACTGGCCAGAAAGTGCGGAACAATCATCGGCCCCTACCCCGGAAGATGTGGGACACCATGCGTCGAGAGCTGAAGGAAATAATGGATGTTGCGGTTATCGAAGAGTCCAGAAGTGAGTGGAGGAGTCCCACCATGTTGGTTCCCAAGCCTGACAGGTTGGTGCGGTTTTGTGTCAATTTCCGAAAAATCAATGCCATATCGCGGTTTGACGCTTATCCAATGCCCCGGGTGGACAAATTGCTTAAGCAACTAGGAAAGACTGAGTACATTTCCATGCTAGATCTCAAGAAGGGATATTGACAAATCCCCTTGACCCACACCGCAAAAGAGAAAACAATGTTCCCAACCCCCTTTGGGTTGTACCAGTTCACAATTATGCCATTCAGTCTGCATCGAGCCATTGCTTCGTTCCAGTGCCTGATCAACCAAGTCCTGAGCCTGCATAACAGATATGCGGCTGCCTACATTGACAACATCGTTGTGTATAGCAGGAACTGGGAGGAGTGCCTTCAACATCGAGAAAAGATGCAAGAGGCCCTGGAAGAAGCTAAGTTGACAGCGAACCCAGCCAAGTGCCACCTAGGCAAATGAGGTGACATATCTAGGGTACACCATGGGAAAAGGGAGAGTAAAGCTGATAGTAGACAAGGTGCAGGCCATCTGAGACCATCCCACTCCGACTACAAAGAGGCAGGTGAGGCAGTTTTTAGGGCTGGTGAGGTATTACCGCAGATTCGTGCCCAACTTTTCTACCCTAGCAGCCCCCTTGATGGATCTGACCAAGAACCAACGACCTCAGAAGGTGGAATGGTCTGTGGAGTGTGAAGAGGCCTTCCTGACCCTGTGACACCGGTTGCACCAAGAACCAGTCTTGGCTCAGCCTGACTTTACAAGGCCGTTCATCCTCCAGACCGATGCCTCAGAGATAGGACTGGGAGTGGTGTTGTCCCAAGAAATGGATGGAGAGGAGCACCCGATTCTCTACCTCAGCTGTAAGTTATATCCCTGAGGGTATGTCTACACTACCCCCCTAGTTCGAACTAGGGGGGTAATGTATGCATACCGAACTTGCTAATGAAGCCCAGGATTTGAATTTCCCGGGCTTCATTAGTATAAAGCCGGCGCCGCCATTTTTAAAAGCCGGCTAGTGCGAACCCCATGCTGCGCGGCTACATGCGGCACGGGCTAGATAGTTCGGACTAGCAAGCTATTCCGAACTATCTGTACGCCTCGTGACAAATCCCGGGCTTCATTAGCAAGTTCGGTATGCATACATTACCCCCCTAGTTCGAACTAGGGGGGGTAGTGTAGACATACCCTGAGAAACCAGGTACTCGACAATTGAACGGGAGGCCTTGGCAGTAAAATGGGCCAGTGAAGCCCTTTAGTATTACCTGCTAGGTGGTTCTTTTACCTTAGTTACTGATCATGCCCCGCTCAGGTGGCTATAAACCATGAAAGACACCAATGCCCAAATAATGCACTGGTACTTGTTGCTGCAGCCTTACTCCTTTCGGTGGTCCATCGGCCAGGGAGGGCACATGCGAATGCAGATTTCTTCTCCCGCAGTGGCCCGGGGGAGGGAGAGGAAGAACCCACTGGGGAAACCCTCTTGGGGGGTGGAGCGACCCAACCCCACACTAGCCAAGGGGAGAGCAAACTGACCTGCTGGGCTGGGAAGGCCCCTCCCCCACAGCAGTGCTGGGCATGCTCCAACTGCGGGCCAGGTATAAAGACCAGGGAGACAGCTCAGTCGGGGCTGACCTCCGGAGGGGAAGGAGCTCCTGCCCGAGCACTGGAGCAGCTGCTGCTGCCGCCTGAGCCAGAGCCAGAGCCAGAGCCAGAGCCAGAGCCAGAGCCAGAGCCAGAGCTGCAGGCCCAGCCAATGCCGCAGCTACAGCCACTGTACCAGTTTCTGCCGCCCCGCCGCCCACAGCTTACGGCCACCCTAGCCACCGTCGCCACGCCAGCTGCCACGATGCCAATGGCTGCCACCACCCCCGACACCACTGTTGCACCAGCCACCGGACCGGATGCCATGCCACCTGCCAACGCTGCTACCTCAGCAAGACCTGCATATATAGGTGGGGCCTACGCCGGCCAGGGGGACTGGGTAGGAAGCAGCCCAGGGCAGGGAGCAGGAGGAGCCCCAGTGGGTTTGGCACATTTTGGGGAGAACTCCCTGCCGAGCCAGTGGTGGGAACCACCCATCACTGATAGGGGTCTGGACTGGGGCCTGGTGGAGAGGGAGGGCCCGGGCCTCCCTACCCCTTTTTCCCAGCTCCTGGACTAGGAGAGGATCATGAGAGACTAGGCTGCAGGGCCTGTTTGTGAGAGAGTAGGCCTCGGGGCCTGTGTGCAAGGGACTAGGCCGCAGGGCCAGATTGCAAGAGGCTAGGACTCGGGATCTGATGGGGAGTGACCCCGTTGGGGGGATTGCGGGGGTAGACACCCTGCCACAAGGTCATAAACACAATTCTTTGATACTCAACTGTGTCATCAGCTTCTTAATGTTGTGCAGCAAATAAAGACACAACAATGAGGATGAGATACTACCCAATACAGTACAATTACAGGCGTTTGCATTTTGTAAGGCTATCAACTCTGGGTAAGCAACAATATTCAGGATAAAAATTAAACCAAGGAGAACGTGTCCAGCTAATGAGAAGATCTCCAGACAGCCCTTTTGGCAAGTTCTAGCAGTGTGTTCGTTAGATAACTCAATGTGTGTTCAAGATTTATTGTCTTTTCCCACCTTATTGCCAAGTTGAATGTTTCAATTATCTTTTTATGTCTGGCATTTCCCTAATACGCAGTGTTACACTGTTGCTCCTATTCCTGCAGAGACAGAAAGGGCCTTGTTTTTCAAACATTACACACACACACACTGAATGGCTAGGGGAATATTGCAAAGCTTATGTGGCCCGCCTTCCTGATTTTAAAGGTTACTAATCGACCTCTATCTCATCACCTTACCCCATCAATCTAGTTAATGGCTCTATCCTTTTGCACTTCAGAAATATGTCCAGCTTCCTCGGCACTGAACTCATGATTTTACTGCTGACCTTAGCAGTTAATTCCCTTATTTCATTCATCTTGAGCTTCAGGCTAATCTGTGCCCTACCTTGATTCTATGGGGCCAAATTCAGCCTTGGAGTGACTCCATTGTTTTCAAAGCAGTTACACCAGCATTGAATTATTAGTCCATAATTTCTGCTTTTTTTTTTTTTTTTTTTTTTTTTTTTTTTTTTTTAAATCCATTAGGCTCTCAAATAGCATACTGGCATTAAGTGATTCTTTTCAAGACTTCAAACTCTACCAACACTTACTCTTAAACCAGTGGTTTTTAACCTTTTTCCATTTGCAGATGACTAAAAGTTTCCAATGGAGGTATGGACTCCTTTGGAAATTCAACAAGTCATTCTCAGACCCCTATTATAGAGGTCTTAGACTGAAAACTGACCAAACAGAAGTCAACTATAAATGAACTGTGAGCTTCTATGGTACCAAGAACAAGTCTGGTTTTTGGCCTTTTTGGGGTTGGGTGTATTCACATACTTCCGACTGATTAGAAAAATAGAATGCCTTTTTTGGGGTCTGACTCTTAATTTTTATCATCACTATTTGTGGACCTCTTATGAACTTTACACAGGACTTGTGTCAAAGTCTTGACTGACCCCAGTGCGAGCCACATGTATAAACTTTGGATATAACCAAGGAGGTAGAATTCTGTAAGCAGCTTTGTAACAATACATGGTAGCCAAAAGCTTTTGCCTTAACATTAAAAACATTGTATATTTACTCCCAATGACTTTTTCTGCTGACTGGCAGATGGGTAATTGAGATTTCTTTCTGCTGAACAGTGTGTGCCTCATGCTGCTGTTAAATTCATTTTTAACACAGTATTTTTGATTATTTCCTATTCACTTGATACGTTACCAAAATAGATCCAGCCTTCCCCTGTTTTAGCCTCTGCTAAAACCTTCAGACCAATCTTCTCCTATAACAAACAGTATGTGGAATTGGCTAAAAAAGAAAAACAACTTTCCTTTTTCCTTAAGAAAAGAAAAAGCACTTCAAAAACTCTGCTAAACCACTGCTGTTCAGAGGGCTCTATCCTAACTGAGATCTGCAGTGTCCCTTTAACCATTGCTTTTCCATGCCTTGTATTAATCAATTAATCCTCCAAAAATAGCTGCAGAAAGAGGAAGCTACCGGGAAGGCTGATTACAGCAATACACATGACATAATTTATGTTGATCTTTCAGAAAGACTTGTCTGGAGCCTGCAACTGGAAGTCTGAACTTTAAAGATTCAGGGGAGGACATGGAAGTGATAAAATATATAGTTTAATATAGAAAACCTAGCATGAGAGATCAGTTAGCTGACTGGAGGGAGGGTGGGAAACAGGGGTCAGTATGAAAGTCTTTACCTTTTTTGCATTTGGAATAAATGACTCACAGAAAGAGAGTGAGCAAATAAACAAGCGGAACTTGCAAATGTTGATGCCATTATATCAAATAAGGACAAATGCAAATGTACATGCATGGTTTTACACACACACAAACATATATATAATGGCAAACCAGAGGGAGATTATAACAGGGTATACTGGCCCTTTAAACCCAGAGGGGTAACTGTCAGGGACTGGGCTACCCCATTCCAGATGTTTTGCAGCAGAGAGAGAATCGGGGATAGGCAGAGGCAGATACTGAGAGAGAGGAAGCAGTCTGAGTGTCTGGAAACCCACATGCTCGTGATCCCTGTTGGCGCCTTGTGGTATAAGGTGGGGGTAGGGCTCCTTTTCTCAGCCAATAGGAAAGGTCTGGGAAAGATGGCTACATGCAATGTGCTTCTTCCCTCCAAATGGGGAGATACTGTTTTCCTGCTAATCTCTCCCTGGCCAGAGAAAAAGACTGAGTTGTTTTGACTCTGCCTCCAAGCTGTGGAGGAGTGTCGGGAAAACTGTCCAACACTGATGCGTAGGGAGAGAATGTTTTGTAGTGAATGTTTTTCCAAATTTCATGTCTCTGAGCAGCTTTGTGGCCAGTGTGGATGGAAGCAGTTGAAAGGGCTGGCTCTGGTTCTCAGCCTGCTACATATCGATAAACCAATCACAACTCCTAACGGTGCAATAACACCATCCGATGCACGCTGTTATCCCATTATGTACAGCATGAAAAGACTGAAAGGACAGACAAAAGCGTAGTAAATGCCTTGCTTGCTGCATGCACAGCAGTGCTATTAACATTAAAGGCTGTTGTGTGGGCATCAAGAGAGTGCACTCCTGAGTGAGGACAAAGGAGATGAAATGGAACTGAAGCGGGAGTTGTGTAGGCTCCTGAAGAGAACAGCCTAACTAGCCAATTAAACAACCTGTCTGACTTGGTGCCTTCTTTGGGCCTGGGAGTTTTGTCGCCATGAGGATCACAGGAAATGGCCTTGAGCTGGTTGACAGAGCATGTGTGGAAGTTTCTAGCAAAGCCTCCAAATGACTCTGGGAGCAGGTTTGGCCTGGTGAACTCACACTCCAGCCTTCCTCATCATGAGGGAAGGGTATGAGGGGAAGTCTTTATAAGAGGGAAACAAGAGAAATTAAAATTGGGGATGAGAAGATTCAGTGGACATGACTTGCCCTCTCAGGGTACGTCTACACTACAACGTTAATTCGAACTAACTTAGTTCGAATTAGTTAATTTGAACTAAGCTAATTCGAACTAACGGATCCAGACTAAAAAACTAGTTCGAATTAGCGTTTTTCTAATTCGAACTAGCATGTCCACATTAAGTGAACCCTGAACCGGGCTTAAGGATGGCCGGAAGCAGTGCCGGCAGGGCATCAGATGAGGACTTAGAGCGTGGAGCTGCTTTCTCAGGCTAGCCGAGGGCTGTGCTTAAAGGGACCCGACCCCCCACCCCGGACAGACAGTTCTCAGGGGTGCCCCGCTTGCAATGAAGTCCTGGCTTGGATTGCCCAGAGTACCTACACTGAGCACATCACACCACTCGGCCATCAGCCCGGCTGCACTTGCCGCAGGCTGCCATCTGGGGAGAGGGGGCAATTGGGGGGGCTGCAGGAGAGCTTCCACCCCCAGAAGCCCGCAGAGCCAGCCCAGTCCTCCCCATCGGGGGCTCGTGCCCCATTCCTCCCTCACCTCCTTCCATTTACCCTTCCCTAGCCCCTCTTCTTGATGTACAAAATAAAGATAACGTGTCTTCCAAAATGGAATCTGTCTTTATTGAACAAAACTGGGGGAGACTGGGAAAAGGAGGTGGGAGAGGGGAAGAGAGAGGCTGGGAGAGGGGAGGGCAACTAAAATGATCAGGGGTTGGGAACAGGTCCCATATGAAGAGAGGCTAAAGAGACTGGGACTTTTCAGCTTAGAAAAGAGGAGACGGAGGGGGGACAGGATAGAGGTCTCTAAAAGCATGAGTGGGGTGGAGAGGGTGCATACAGAAAAGTTCTTCATTAGTTCCCATAAAGAAGGACTAGAGGACACCAAAGGAAAGGAATGGGTAGCAGGCTTCAAACTAGTAACAGAAAGTTGTTCTTCACAAAGCAAAGAGTCAACCTGTGGAACTCCTTGCTGCAGGAGGCTGTGAAGGCTAGAACAGAGTTTAAAGGAAAGTGAGATCAAGTCATGGAGGCTGGGTCCATGGAGTGGTATAAGCCAGGGGGTAGGAGTGGTATCCCTGCCCAAAGTTTGTGGAAGGCTCGAGAGGGATGGCACGAGACAAATGGCTTGGTCACTGTCTTCGGTCCATCCCCTCCAGGGTCCCTAGGATTGGCCACTGTCGGCAGACAGGCTACTGGGCTAGATGGACCTTTGGTCTGACCCAGGACGGCCATTGTGAGCTCCGGGCTCAGGGTCGGGGGTCTCACTGGACCCCCTTGATTCTCTTGCACACCTGCTCCTGGCTGGCCAGGCTGACAGCTCTCCTGCCCTAGACGGCCACTTTCCTGTGCCTAGTGCGGAGATCGTGGATGAGATCCACGATGTCTGCACTAGCCCAGGCAGGTGCCCGCCTCTTGCAGTACCGGGCAAGCTCCCAGGAGCCGCCAGCCTGGAACCGGGAAGAGGGGAAGGGCTGGGGGGCATCGGGTGGGTGGCTCGATACGTGCCAGGTGCAGGGTCTGCTGGCTGGGTGCTGGCAGGCTTGCACCTGGCACGGGCACCGTAGCCAGCCCGTGCCCCTTTAAGGGATCCGGGGCCGGGAGGGGGGCAGAAGAGTTTCCCTGGTGTTGGCCAGAGTAGCCACCAGGGAAAGCTTGGGAGGGCTAGCCTCCCACTAGTTCGAATTAAGGGGCTACACACCCCTTAATTCGAACTAGCTAGTTCGAACTAGGCTTAGTCCTCGTACAATGAGGTTTACCTAGTTCGAACTAAGCGCTCCACTAGTTCCAATTAAGTTTGAACTAACGGAGCGCTAGTGTAGCACCTATCAAAGTTAATTCGAACTAACGTCCGTTAGTTCAAATTAACTTTGTAGTGTAGACATACCCTCAGGCTTTGTCTACACTACACTGTTCTTCCAGAAAAAGCTACACAAATTGCGAACCGTAGCTTTTTCCACTTCTTTTTTCAGGAGAGGCTTTTCTGACATTTGGCCCGTCTACACTGGGTCAAATGTCGGGAAAACCCCCTTTTTCAGAACGTCCCTTTTTCCTCGTAAAATGAGGTTTATAGGGATGCTGAAAAAGTGTATCTGCTCTTCTGAAAAACATTTCGGAAGAGCAGACGCTTTCCCTGGATGCAGCAGAGTTTTTCTGGGATACCTCTGGTATCCCAGAAAAACTCTAGTGTAGACATAGCCTCAGGGGGGAAAATGTTGGAAACTGACAAAAACCAAGGAACCTCTAAAGTAAAATACCCAAAGGGTTCCCATTAGTTGAGCTGCAGTCCCGAGGGCCTCTCTGCACAGAGAGAGTTCAAATGCCACCCTCACCATACAGCTTAGACAAAACAGAATAATAATAGGAGGAAATTCAGCATCAAGTCTGAATGGCTTGTCTTGTATTCCCTTATGCTAGATCCTTAGTAGCATTTGAATGCTGACTCATCGTGTGTACACATATTTTCCTCTTTAATTTGCAACTAGATTAAAAATAATAATAATAACATTTCTGTTATGAAAGTGAATTGGCCCCAATCAATTGAATTTCTGGATCTATGATGGCCTCTTGTACCATGTGTATAGAACCAGAGTCTGATCTCACATTGCGTAACACCACTGACTTCAATGGGAAAGCCAGCCTTCCCTGCATTTAACATCTCATTTTTATATCAAACGCTGTGTATGGGACATTTCCAGCCTACTTAATTAGCCTCATTAGCACTAGTCCTACAATTGACAGGTACCTTTTTTTTTCTGTTATAAATCCTCGGTTCCTGTTATCTCTCTGCAGCTATATATATATGTTAGTTTCTAAAGTGCCACAGGACTACTCAATTTTAAAGTTACAAATTAACATGAGACTTCAATGGGACTATTTTGTCGTCAGGGTCTGTTACAAAATGTATTGAAATCAATGGAAAGACCCACCCAGAGAACAGTGGTGGTTGGATCAAACCCATAAATAAGCATAACTAGAATCAGAAATAAGCCTTTGGTGTATGTAATTGCAATCCTTATGAGAATTAGCTATTCTAAAAATGGCTGTGAATGTTAATTTTGGGAAAAAATGAAGGGTATTCCCTGTGGAAGCTGGCCAGCCTAACAGCACAGAAAACTGCATTTGCATAACCACAGAGCAGGCAATGCATGGACAGGGCCACTCTGAGCCCATTCTGCCAATGAGCTCAAATCTTCTTCTGGGGAGACCACCTGGAGTGCTGAGAAGGCAATTTGTGCCTCTTTAGTCCTTGGCCTCTCTGCCAAAGGGGGTGTTTTTTTCTGATGTGAACATATGTATGCTAGAGATTGGACTAAGACCACATAGGTCACTGAAGATCAAAGCTGCATTTCGAAGCAATGACACAGAAGTAAAAGACTCCCGATCTTATTACCTGGCCCTCGAGTCATCTGGTCTCCCATCTCAGCCATTTCGCTTCATCTTTTGCAAATGCCACAAATAATTAGCCCCTAATGCAGTAATGGCTTTTCAAATGGAATTTACAGCCATTTTTGAGCTATCTGAGCACAGAATAAAGAATTACAAAATGTGATACAAGAGCTGCTCATAGCCAAAACTTTTCCAGAAGACATTTAGGGTGAATAAATGCCTCTAGGACTTGGAGGGAGGAACAGAAACTGAATTCTAGATTAGTGATAGAAATAGATAGATAGTGAATTCTAGATGGCTGGGAAAGCAGAACTGAATTAGCAAACTCCTACTGTAGGGCAGGACCAGGAATCCAAGATATGGGGAACGTAGTGAGAAGTTGGAGAATGTGCAGTTATGAAGTCAGAAAACTGAGCTGGAGAGAGTTCACAAATATGTTTGAGAACTAGGAGAGGAATCGGTTGTGAAATCCAGAGATACTACACAAGGGTTACATGGAAGGGGTGTCATAATATGGGATCTGACTAAGCCAGGTACATAAGCACATACCTAACTTTAAGAACAGAAGTCGTCCTGCTGAAATCAATGGGATTATTCATGGTGTTAAAGTTAAGCATGTGCTTAATTACCTTGCTGCTCCCAAACCATACTGAGATCTTGCTTTCTGGAATTTAGTATTATGCCTGCTCCCCACCCAGTAGGGACTTAGTAAGCCCTAAGAGGATATAAGATCAAGAGTGTCTAAAAGAAAGTGATGAAGGCAGGAATAAGGGATTCACCAGCAGGTATATGTTAGGGCTGAAGATAGGCAGAAAGACTACCTTATACACTGTAGAAATGTACAAGAAAACAGAAACAGAGATAATAAAAGGGAAATGCAGAAGAAAACAGTTGAAACCAAGATTCCTATGTTGGGATAAATTTAAGGGCTTGGTGAAGGACAGTGATAACAGCCAGAGACAATCATATAAGCTAGCTGATAGGAAGTATGAAGAAATGAAGTTGTGTACTATACTAGTCGGGTAGTTTTGAATTCTGACACTTATAACTGCAATTATAATTCTGACAATTATAACTGCAAAACATAATATGTAAAACATAATATTATAACTGCGAAACATAATATGCAAAAGTGTGAACAAAGGACAGTGGCCTGCTTCAAATCCCCCAAAGGGAGTGAACATCCAATTCCCATTTTAATGGGAGCCGTACCCATAATTCTCTCACCTGAATCCCAGCATTGACCCTATACATGCAGGTTTTTTAAAAGGTCTATTACAGCCAGCCTTCGATTTGTCCCTCTTTTCCACAGTGCTGACCTGGACTTTGGTTGACCTTGCCCATTAGGAGGCAGAAGGGCCAGTGAATCTTGAGATGGTTGAGATGACTAGATCAGGGATGAGTTGCACTTCTGAGAAAAGAGAAACAGGCAAGATCACTCTTGTCATATTGGAGGCTTTGCACCCTGAGCCGCAAAAAAACTCTCAGTGTAGACATAACCTGACACAACAGCCAATAAGAGCACTCAAAGTAAAAATGACAGCATCTCCAGGGCTTTGCACTGCTGCAGTCATGTTGGAGGTAATATATTTTATTTGACGAATAAAGGTGGATGAGGTAATATATTTTATTTGAAGAATAAAGGTGGATGAGGTAATATATTTTATTGCACCAACCTCTGTTGGAGAAAGAGATGAGCTTTTTGAGTTTAGACAGAGCTCTGGGAAAGGTGCTTTGAGAATCACATTGTAGGAGGTTTAATCTTTTCCCCACTGCAACCCAGGATGAATGTATTGTAAGAACACCCAACCATCTTCCAGCATCATTAGATTATATTTGGACTAATGGGCTACAACACGCATCTAATCTAGCAGCCATGCAAGATGAAAGGAGACATGAACGCTGAGGAGAAGGGGATAGAGAAGACAAATAGGTGAGCAGAGATTTGGGAATGAAAAGTAAGGAAGGCAAGTGGGGAGGGACAAAAGGAATAAAGATGTAGGGAGAGGAAGGAAGAATGGAATGAAAGGGACAGAAAGGGGTACAGAGCAGAAAAGAAGAAATGGGAGATATGTCTTATAAACAGGAGTGTATCAATCTGAAATGTATACACACAGCAATTAACGATTTGAAAAGCATACACACAGTGGCTGGGGTGTTGCCCATAATCTTGCAAGCTACAGCAGCCATTATACTCCACACAAATCATTAACGCAACAGATGTCACCAGAGATACCTAGCAGGGTGTGAGTATAAAGCCTGATGAAGAAACCACCTGCCAGTTTGGCATGGTATCCCAGGAAAGATGCATAAGTCTGTCTGATTTGGCATTATTTAAGAAGGCATCCACTGCTCTCTAAGCACACATGTGTCATTCCCATTTACCTTAATGGGAATTATACACATCAGGAGTGCAACAGAGATATAAGCTCAAAAAATCTAGGGGTGTAAACTGGCAAAATTCCACTGGAGTTGCACCTTTTTAAACCAGCAGAGAATCTGACCCCTAAATATTCTATTCTAGCCATCTAATCAATGCAGGGTATTGAGAGGATTTCGGTCCTTATACAGGCAGTCCCCGGGTTACGTACAAGATAGGGACTGTAGGTTTGTTCTTAAGTTGAATCTGTATGTAAGTCGGAACTGGCATCCAGATTCAGCCGCTGCTGAAACTGACCGCCAGTTCTGACTTACATACAGAATCAACTTAAGAACCCCAGGCATCCCCAAGTCAGCTGCTGCTGAAACTGATCAGCAGCTGATTCCAGGAAGCCCGGGGCAGAGCAACTCTGCCTCGGGCTTCCTGTAGTCAGCGCTGGTCAGTTTCAGCAGAAGCTGACTTGGGGACGCCTGGGGCAGAGCAGCTGGGGTGCTGCTGGGTTGCTCCAGTAGCGCCGCTCCTCGGTGCTACTGGACCAACCCAGCAGCACCCCATCTCCTCTGCCCCAGGCGTCCTGATTCAGCCGCTGCTGAAACTGACCAGCAGCGGCTGAATCAGGACGCCTGGGGCAGAGCAGCTGGGGTGCTGCTAGGTTGGTCCAGTAGTGCCCAGAGCAGCGCTGCGGGACCAACCGGCAGCGCCCCAGCTGCTCTGCCACAGGCGTCTGGAGAAAAGGCTAGTCTGCTGGGGGGGGGGGCATACTAGCTGCGCCCCCCCCCCCCCCCAGCAGACCAGGAAGACGCGGGCGGCGGACCGAGACGCACCGCGGTCCCGCCACCTGGGTCCTCCGTGGCTTTGCTCGCAGTCTCCCTGGTCTGCCAGGGAGACGGGGAGGAAAGCCTCTGAAGACGCCAGCAGCGGGACAGCCGCGGGGCATCTGGGCTGTCCCGCTGCCGGCTTCCCCGAGGCTTTGCAAAGCCTTGGGGAAGCCGGCAGCGGAGTAGCCCAGGCGCGCCTGGGCTGCCTCGCTGCCCGAGCCCCCCCGCGGCTTTGCTCCGCATCTTCCTGGTCTGCAGACCAGGGAGACGCGGAGAAAGCCCCAGAGTACACGGGCGGCAGGACCGCGAGGTCCCGCAGTCCGTGTCCTCCGGGGGAGCCCCGTTCGTAACTGCGGATCCGACATAAGTCGGATCCGCGTAAGTCGGGGACTGCCTGTAGATCCTAGCTACCAAGGGCTTCTTGCTCACACCGGTGTAAACCAGGAGTAGCTGCAGTGGTGTCAATGGAAATATACTGGTGGGAGCAGACACTTGGCCCCTACAACAGTTTGCTCTGTTGGTTTTTATATTGGAAACATTGTGACAATAAATCTGAGGTGTATCGGTATTAACTATTTAATACTGAGAAGGACTGTGGCCCTTTCTAGACATGCAGGAGAACTTGCCCCTCTCCCAAGATGCTTACAGGCTAATGGTTGTGTTGTCAACTTACAATCTAGCCCCTGGAATGCATGCAGGTGTGTTTTCCCAGAGGCAGAGCATGGGCTGAGAATCGCAGTTCACTCTCTCCATTCCCTTTACTCCATGGGAAGGCCAGGTCTATGCTAGACCGGAAGGTTGGGTTCAGGTATGCAACTCCAGCTATGTTAAATACATAGCAGGAGTTCGCTTACCTTAAGTAGAGATTGGTGCAGTCTTCACACAGGGAGGTCGGTGGGAGCAAATATAACCTATACACTTGGGCTACGTCTAGATTGCATCCCTTTTTCGTAAATTGCTAATGAAGCGGGGATTTAAATCTCCCCCACTTCATTAGCATAAAAATGGCTGCTGCTTTTTTTAGGCACAGAGCTTTGCCGGAAAAAAGCACCAGTCTAGACGTGGATCTTTCAGAAAATAAAGACTTTTCCGAAAGATCCCTTATCCCTCTTAAAATAAAGTGGTGTGGTTCCCTGTGTGGTTCCCTGTCCAAGGCAGTGGCACTTAGACCACAGCAACAGAAAAGAACAAGAGACCTCTATAGCAGGGGCTGAGAGCCAACTGGCTTTTAGCTCAAAGGATAGAGGTTCCTATACTAAGCCTCAGAGGTCCCAAATCCACCTGATGGCAATTACGCAAACACTGCAGTTGACTTCCCTTATGCCTAGAGACTGTCAGGAGTACCTGTGCTGACCAGAGCTGCCCTCGCATTTGATTTAGTGGGTCTTAACTAGACCCATTCAATTGAATGCCAGAAGATCAGTCTCCGGTGCAGCAGAGGAGGTGTAGCCTAAGATGTGACACTTCCTTCCTGGGCATAGTTTACTTTCCCTGTTTGCACTGGCTTAGATGTTCTGACTAGGTTGTTGGGGACAGAGCTGACTGCCCTCTTTGTACATATCTGCATGGTAAGGACAGTAGCAATCCTCTGGTGGCTACTCTCTTTGCCATATTACAGGTAGCCAGTGCAAGGTCATAAGGGACTTTTATATACCTTTATTCCTCTGCATGGGCCCATAGTCAGAGTCAAGACATGGCCATAACCAGAGATGCAAAGCAGGGATTCAGGGAGAGAATTGTATTATTTTTTGATCTCCTTCTCCTCCTCCATCTCCTTCTTCTCCTCCTCTCATTTTTAACACCAGGTACCTGTAGCATCTTACTAGCCTTCCCACATCTCCTCCCTTGGCCTTATTCCTTCAACCCTTGCAGAGTCATCCCTGTTCTTTGCCTCCTCCCTTTTTCATGCAAGAATTCAGTCATGTGGATAACAGAATTATTTATCATCCCCTCTCCCTTTTCCAGGATGACTTGCTGTATGTGGAAAGCACTAAGGAGCATGAGAGATCACACTAGTTAAACACAGACAGAGCTTAAAGGGCCATATCTTCCCATCTATTTTTACACTCCTCTCCTCATTGATTTCCAACAGAGAAGGAGTTCAGCCGGCGGATCGATGGCAGGATCTGTTAGTCAAATGTCGCCTATTTAAAGGTGAACAAATGTTGAATTCCACAAAAGCCAAGAGAGGATGGTAGGGGCGGGGTGTTTGAGTGTGTGCATAGGAAATGCATTTTTGATGAAGACCTGAGTAGAGAGACTGTATCCTTTTTTTATGTGTGACACTTCAGCTGTGCTGCTTAGGCTGCACATTTATGATTAGGTCATACAGGCCACTAAGCCAGGGAAACAAGGATTGAGACAACCACGTGTGACATAGTTGAAATGGTTTGACTATTTTATGCTTCTTTACAAGTTTGTTAACAGTACTTAGTGATACTTCAATCCTAACACTCACGAGGGTTGGGGCGGGGGAAGTATCCATTCGAGTTTTTACTATGAAAAACGGAAGTGTGTGTGGTCAAGGGTCTGGAATGGGGCTCTTGACAGTGAAGAAGATTTAGGCTCCTAAGTGCCTGCCTGTCTTTTGAAAATGATATTTATTCTCTTAAATCTGTCAGGCATTATAACACCGAGCCTAAATACATTTAAAAAACTGGACCCCTTTGTATTTCAGATTACCAGCTTGTCAAATGGGTAGAAAGGAGCTGTGTTTAGACGGTGCTTTGAGTAAGATGCTAAACAAGGGCAAAGTATTTGTATTCTTAGGATCGAGTTGTACAACTCCTCAGCTTTTATACTGAATGCCCCATTATGATGAAGGGAGTGTTCTGCTGGAGAATAGTTGTGCTGGAGAACAACTGTGTTGTATTTCTTTAGTTTGGACTGAAATAGGCAGCTTTATCATTACACAGTCAAAATTTCAGAGATAATGTCTCACAATAGCTAGAAGATTAAGAGATGATTACCTTCAGGAGGGCTTTGTTGTTGGCCCCCAACCAGCAAAGCATTTGAACACATGCTTAATTTTAAGCAGAGGGAGTGCAGTGGGGCTACACCTTTCAGTATAGGTAAGCTGTGTTTAAGTGTGCTGTTTGGTAGGATCGGGGCTTTTTGCCACAGCAAATTGATGTACTTGAACTGAGAATCAGGCCCCTATGCTTTAATAAAAAGTCATAGCATACTTCCAAACGGAAGAAGTGTGGAGCCCTAGGTCAGATGTGCAGTAGTGTTGTAAACTGTGCCCTTTGCATTACTGCATCACCCTCTCTGCGTGTTATTTTAGCATCAGTGGATCAAAGGGCCACAGATCCAGCTAGGACAATGGTGGGCAACCAATGGCCAATTGGCCATATTTGGCCCATTGGGGTTCTATGTGTGGCCCACGAGACATTTTATTTACCATGGCCCATGCACAGGGTTTGCTTGATTCTGCGGGTTGTTGTCCATATAGTATAGTAACCAGTGTTACTAAAGTGATACGCATGTAAAGCAAGCGCACGTAAAGTGAGGTGCATGCTGATTGCGCAGAAAATTGTCTGCAAGAGCCATGTGTTCTCTCTGCATCCAGTCAAAGTGCTGCTACAGTTCAATCGACCCACTCTGCAAATTCTAGGCACACAAGCACACTTAGCAAAACTACTCTATCCCGGGAGACTGTCTTGGTTACGACAATTTTGCAGCCCACTGAGATGAAGGAGGGCCACTCATGTGGATCACTTTCTAGCCTTGGTTGCCAAACGCTGAACAAGGGAATTTCATCCACTACAATCCTCATAAATTAGCCACTTCCTCTAAAATGCTTGTTGTCCTTGTTAAATTTGGTGTTTGTGGACCTGATCCTGCAAGCCCTTGCAAATACAGTCCCTCCTTCACTGGAGGTATTCACAGGTAGCTCTACTTTGTCACAGGGTTGCATGGATGCAAGAGATTAAAAACTAGGGCTTGCAACTTTAGATTTTTAGTGATTTGAGGCAACACCTGTCATGCTGTATTTATATGGCACATAGCGCTAGCACAATGGACCTGAGCTGGGTCAGGTGCTACCAAAATATAAATAATAAAAAAAATGCAGGCTTACGGTAGATAGGAGGGCTGAGTTACATCCTGGATTTAAATCAAAATAAGAATGTCAGGTTTTCCACTGACTTTGCACTGATATAAATGATGACACAAGGAGCAAGTCTATGGGGGATCAGACCCAGTGTGTAAGTTATATTTACATCCTCTAGCTCTACCATATACTTTACACTCTATTGGCACTCTTACCGGTATTCAGCTAAATATCAGTGGGGAAATACAGTGCACTTTTAATAGATCTCTCCAGTAAGCAGGGCCATCCTTGCCCATATGCAGAATACTCAGTTGTGTATCATACCCAAAAATGTGGGGCACCACTGGGTTTTAATGTCCACCCACCTCTTCGTATCCCTAATCTGTCACTCTGCTTCCTCTGGACAGGATCAGGTTAAAAGCCTGGCAGACCTATTAGCAGACATTGAACCTGTGAAAGAGCCATTCAAGTGGTAATGAAGCCATTTAACAGGCATTTGCCAACCCTAGGTAAATACTGTCAGTTTCTGAATTTACTGTGTTAGTCTGCAGGACTTAGCTTAAAATTTGCTTTAAAAATATTTCATCGGTATGTTGCTGAAGATTATAAAATCACATCTCTAAAAAATCCCCCACCCATCTGCCATAGGGGCACTAGTAGTACTGCGTGGGGCCCCATATATCCAAAGGATATTCCTGCCAATAAGCATAGGTTAGTTTCACTTGCTGTTGTTCCCTTCGTCTGTGAAGAAGGGGTGTAGGAAACAGCTTAATAGAACACTAAAATAGTATGCTGGTATGCAAATGGCTTGTTTTACTGCCAAACAATGTATCTCACTATCCAGTCTGGCAACTCAGCCAGTTTTTACACTCAGTTCTGAAGGTGAACTTCGGGTCACTCTGTTATGAAGTCTCCCCACCAGGATCCTTTATCCTTTTATTGAGGGTAGAAATATTATTTACATATTATACAAATCCTGCACATGAACTTCTGTGTAACAGGGTTTGAAACTCTTCCCATGGTGGCTAAAGGCAAAAAGCCCATTCATTTCAATGGAACAAGATCAAGCTTTGAATGTTGATACCATGCTAGAAAAGACACTACTCTGTCTCCATAAACTCTTTGACTTAAAATACAGAAGCAGGAATCGGTTGCACAAGCCATAGTGTCTCGGTACTTTCAATGGACTCCTCGTTACTGATCACTTTTTCTTACTAAAGCATTTCAGCTGATTTGCATGTGTGATTTTTCCAGGCACCTGTCTCGTGTGAAAGTGTCTGGTATGCTGTATAAAATAATTATAAACAAAATAGAACTCAGTCCAGATCAGAAGAGCCCAAAAGGAAGAGCTGAAGAGAGAGGCATAAATACCCATGAGTGAAACTACTGGAAGAGGACAAAAACTGTCCTTGCCTTCTCTCTTCAGGCCTTGTATGTTCCCTCGGTACATTTTAAAAAAGGTGACTTTCCGTACTGTGCACTAGTAATTTTTTCCCCCATAAACCTGCTGCAGACCTTGAGCCTGCCTGTCTGACTAGAGGCACAAATCAGGCAGTCAGCGATACGGGCAGTGGATGATTTGTGTCTTTAATTTATGTATGCAGACCCAAAACTACAGGAGCAAATTTTGAAGAACCAAGCAGTGGGCTCCCTGGAGAGGGAGGTCAAGCCTTAGTCCATCTGAAAACATAGGCCAAAGAAATGAGTGGTCAAAGTCTGACTTCTTTCTTCTTTAAAGAAGTGGTTGAGCTCCCTTTTTAAATACTCTCCTTATTTACAGCCATTCCCCCAGATCACTTCCTAGATTGGACTTTTTTTCAGGCTGTCCATGGTTTCAATAAATGTTTGGGATTGTTGCTGAAAGACTGGAGAGCCTGTTCTGTGAGAATGCTCCTTACAGTCTATTTCTGGAGCCATGATGCTTTCTGCTCTAAGTAATTTTGCATCTGCTATGTGGCAGAGCTTTTGTTACAGAATGTGCCTAACAAAATGGTTTAGACAGTGACTTGCTGTGTTGGTGTCCTTCCACCTTCAGTAAACCAAATAGGCCCTCCAGAAAGAACAAAACATGTGACTAATTTTTTGTTAATTTTTCACATGATTAAGAAGCAGACACATCCCTAAACGGGACTCGATTTGTACATTCATCTGGGAGGTTTTGCAAGATTAACTTTCATATTTGATTACAAAAATGTAAACTTGTTTTAGGCACTTAAAATTCATTCATCAATGTTTGTCAGGCACTCAGATCCCAGAGCTGTGAGGGCCATAGAAATGCTTATGTGTAAATCTCACCATTAAAGCAGCTGTAGCCAGTTGGCGGCTGTTTTAACTGTCCTAGCTCATGCTTACTGCCCCCAGCGCTTCCTTTGCACTTGCTTTAGTTTTCTATGACTAACTTTTTGGAACCCAGAGTTGCCTTTCCTCCTACTCCTCCCCACCACAACTTCTTCCTGCTTTCTTCCAATGCCTTTCACAGCTCCTTGGCCTCCCTCAACAGGCAGTGTTAGTGCCCACTGCGTAAAAACATGATTTGGTCCCATTATACCATTTGACCTAACTCCGTTGATTACAATTTAGCTTGAACTTATTTAAAGTGGACCTTGAATTGGGTACAGAAAACATGGTTTGGGCCACAGTATGAAAATACCTTTATGTACAGCTCAGGATTCCATTGTGCTAGGTGTTGAACACATTACCCCCTTCCCCCAAGCTTATAATCTATGTAAAAAATAATGTGTAAGACTTGTGTCTTCTGACATATCTAGAGTAACTGTTGTCCATAAAAGCCAAAACATCCTACTTAATTCAGTGGTGTTTATAATTTGCACTAATCTTCATTCACACATATTAAAAACGCCTACACCATCCTTTCCTTCATATAAATGGATATAGATATTACATAAAATATAGCAATCCATCTATGGTACTCCTACATGTAATAAACTTACATGGACGATCCCATTGAAAACTCTAATGTCTTTTATATTATTTTATGGGGTATTTTTCCATATAAAAGCCTTAAACAGAACATAGGGATTTTCATATAGAAGGCTACCTAGATACAGAATTTCCTTCATAAACATTGTAATAACTTTTCAGAGAGGAATACAACTGCATGCAGAAGTTTCTGAAAGCTTTATTCAAACGCTCTGATCATTGGACCTTTCTGGCTCTTACATATTTTGCCCCATTATCAAATATTTGCAATGAACTATATAAACAGCCACGTATAAACTGCTTCCAGAGAAAGGATGCCAATCTGATCAAAATGACGGATTTAAAAAAGATGCAGACACAGTAAATTTTTCATAAAATGAAGCATACCAGAAAAACAGAAATACGAAAGACTTCTTATCACTAGATAACACTTAAATTACTCCTGAAGTTGGTTTTTACTAAAGGTTCAACTCTTTTTAAGGAGTTACTGCTGACTAGCCAGCCAATTATGTTTCTAGATAAACATTAGCCAATGAACTAATGAGGGGGAGGAAAAATTTCTCAATGGGATTTGCATTGCTAGACTCTCCACAGCATTTTAGGGACATCAGTGTTATTGTTATTACTATGACAACACTCACCACAGGTTTTATTTTAACCCCCACAAATGATTAGAAGAAATTAAACAGTTTAAACTGATCTCATCACTTTTCTGCTTGTGCGATGTCACCCTCCTCCCCCTTCCCTCCACAACGGATGGCAACCCACAATCCATCCTACATTACTCTTTATCTGCATCTCACAAAGTGTATTCCAGCCCATGAAAGCTTCTGCCAAAATAAATGTGTTAGCCTGTAAGGTGCTACAGGACTCCTTGTTGTTTTTGCTGAAACAGACTAGCACAGCTACCTCTGTGAAACTACTCCCTATCTGCCATTACATGCATCTGACGAAGTGGATCTTTGCCCACGAAAGCTTATGCTCCAATACATGTTAGTCTATAAGGTGCTACAGGACTCCTTGTCCTTTTTACTCCCTATCTGTATCACTCTGCTAAATACAGAAGTAAGTTACACATATACACATCTATGTGCGCTGCAATGTGGACAATTCCCTAGACATTTGGAAATGGTTTGCACACTGGCTCAAGGGTTTCCATCTCCAAAAAGAGCCCTCCTTTTAAGTGTTTCCAAATCGTGTGGGTTTTTTTTGGGGGGGAGGGGTGTCCTGAAGACCACCCAGTGAGTGAGTCTCTCTGACATCATGAGAGAGCAGTAAATGCACTTGAAAGGCCGCCTCTGTTTTGGTGGCAACTCCTATGCAATTGCAAAGTGCCCATTAAAGCACAGGTTGTTTCCTAGAAGCATGTCCAAGCCAGTAGCATTCAAAACCCTTCAGGGGTTCTGGAAAGCATTCCCTTTTGAAATGCTGCAGGAAACGCCGAGATGAAAGGATAAGTCTCCTGGCTGTGCAGTTACAGTCTATTGTCTTCCATGAGGGATAGTTATCACTCCTCAGTTGTGTTATTGCAGTTAATCCACTTAAAGGCTATTGGATTTGCAGATGAGCTGAATTCCTTGCCCCTGCTATTAAGATGCTTTGTTGAGCTGAGCAAGGGCTGTTATTTCAATCACAAGGAGTTCAGGGAGATGTCAGGGTGCAGCAGACACCCTGTGCCCGTTTACACGGGGGAAAGGGAGGGAGGGTATTTTCTTTCCTCCCCCTACTCCAGAAACGCCTTTGACTCGAGATAGCGCCCCAATCCCAGCCCCATGCATTGCTCCCGAATCGGGTGTGCCATTTGGACACTTGCACCAGGCGATCGGCTGTGTACGCGGTGGCGATGGCTCCCTTTGGCCCTGCCGCTCCACGGAGGAAAGCGCGGAAAGGAGGGGCTGAGTCAATAGGATACGGGTTTAATGTGTAACCGAGCCAGCCCTTCGATACAGGGGCAGGGCACAGCACGGCTGCTGCGGGTTGACTTTGAACCTTGCCAGTGGGAAGATCGGCTCCCGCCGCCCTGCGCTCTCCGCTGGGGCCTGACCCCGGCCAGACAGACAGACAGACAGAGACACTCCCCCTCCCCAACCCCCGGCACAACAAGCAGCTGCTCCAGCCAGGGGCAGTCTCCTGGGCCGCCTGTTGCTGGGCGGGAGGGGGATAGGGTCTGAAGGGGGGGGGGGGGAGAACATGTGCCCATCCCGGTGACCCCACCCTCTCCTCTCTCCCCTCCCCCCGCCTGGTCACGAGCTCCTGGGCTGCAGCGGCTGGCAGAGCGCGAGGCTCCCGGGGAGGGGACCCGGGCACTTCGTACGTGTGCAAAGGCAAAGGGGCTGAGAGAGGACAGGGTGGAGACGCCAGGGACGCTCTAGCCCTGGGAAGGGGTGGGGGGAAAGGACCCTCCCCCACTATTTCCCCCCCCCCAGGCGGACCCTCTCACCCCAAGCATCAGAACAGTCGTGTTCCCCTCTCCCCCCTCCCCCGCTGGGACTTCTTTGCAAGGTGGGGCAGCCACGCAGCATCCTCCGCTTTGCCCACTTGCAGAGGAGATACTCCGCGGGGCCATCTCCCCTCGGGCTGCTGCTTTGAGTGCGGATGGCGCTGCCCTTCCCCGGGCCCCGCACCGCCCTGGCGTTTTGGGAAGGTGTATGGGTGGGTGCGGGGGGAGGAGGAGTACCAGGGGGTGGCTGAATAATGGCGCTTTCCCTTTGCCTTATAAGCGAGACAAGGTGGATGCTTTTAAGGTTGCAGCCTGGATCTGCGCAGAAGCTCTCGGCCCTTCCCTGTGCATCGGCTGATCCCTCCCCTCCCAGTGCCGCAGAGGTGACAGGATTTGGGCTGGCTGCGGGAGGGGGGGCGCAGAGCCCCCCCCGGTTTTGCAGGGTCTCTTTCCCCGGCGCAGGGCTCCGCTAGCTGCCAGGTGGCTTTGCAGCGCGCGGGGCTGCACACTGCAGCAGGAAGCCCCCAGCCCCCACTACTTGTTGTTTGGGGGGGAGGGAGAGGAGAGGGAGGTGCCTGGGGTGGGAGGGTGCCAGCGGTATATTCTCCTCCTCGGGATTATTTCACACTCCAGACAGACCGAGATCCCTCCCTGCCCTAGGAGTTCCGAGTCCTCCTCCTCGCTCCGATCGGCACCGGCCCCCCGGGGATTTAAACCTGGCCTCTCTCCCGTGCAAAGTGGGGAAGAAGCTGCACCAGGCAGCCTGGGATCTTGCAATATTCCTCCGATTTTTTTAACCTGGGGAGGAAGGGGAAAGTGGGGGAGGGGGCACCTTTTTCAGCAAGAGAAACATTTCGATCCCTCTAAATAAAGATCCATGACAAGAACCAAAACAAACAAACAAACAGAAAAAGGGCAGGAGAGTGTGCTGGGGTGTGTGTGTGGAATCTTGCAATCAATAAATAATTCCAGGGACCTGCCGCTGGGGTTTGCCTCCTGCTGGGGAAAAGAGGCGGGTTTGACGCTCTCCCGCATGTCTGGAGGGGGGCGAGCTGTCTCAGACAGGTGATGGGCGTTTCGGCGGCGCTCCGGATTGACTCCTTGGGTTTCACTTTGGTCTGATCTAAGCAAATATGCAGAAGTACCGGCTGGTCTAGTCCTAAAGCCAAGAGGAGCGCGCGAGAGCAGCAGCAGCAGCAGCAAGCAAGCAGCGAAGCTCCTCTAGTAAAGGGAACATACAAATCCCCTAAGTACCCCCCTCCCGGCCCTTCAACGTGGACGGAGAAGAGCCCCGAGCCGCACGCCTCACCAGTGTCTTTCCCTGAGGGATGGTACAGAATTCCCCAGCCACAGGGGCCGGGCTGGAGCTCCGACACAGCACCCTCGCTTTTCCTTCGCGCCCCGAGTGTATTAGACCGCGATGAGGACCTGGACTTGCATTTTGCTGCTAGGTTTATGCTGCCTTCCCTTCGCCTTTGCCGAGGTAGGTGAGACGGGCGTCTTGCACGGGGGTTCATTCCTGCTGCTCCGCAGCAGCGGGGCGCGCGGGGGTGGGGGGTGTTCAAAGAGTGTTTAGAAGGTCGTTTGCTAGGGAAAAAGCTCCTGGTTTTTAACTGCGTACGGGGGATCATTTGTTAGCTGCCTCCAGAGCATCTCTCAGCCCTGCAGCCGGGGTTCTTGTGGAAGCGACTGTGGCTCGAATTGACCGAAGGCAAAAACAAGTTGCCCTGTAGGTTCCAAGGCAGCACGGTGCATTTTGCTCCAGGGCGGTGTGCTGGCTGCATGCTATCACACCCGGTCACAGTTTTCTATACCCCGTCGGGCGAGCAAACAGCCTTGCGGTTATTTGCAAAGAAAAACCATGCTCGGACCTGTTGTTGCATGGCAATGAACAGGAATTCTAGCGCAGTTTCCTGCTACCAAGAAACTAGAATGAAGCCGCGAATAAAATGACCGAGGAGCAGTGACTGGAGGGGGTTCACACACACACACACACACACACACACACACATCTGTGTTCACACACACACACACACACACACACACACACACACACACACACAAATCTGTGTTTAAAACTGGAATAATTAAAACCGCCCCCCCCCGCAGGGTAAGTTGCTCTGATGCAGCCAAAAATGTAAAAATAAAAATCCCTGCGCCCATTTATTTGGAGTTCAACCAGAGGTTTTAGTTAGATCTAAACCCATGTGTATATTCATTCCTCCCGTGCGGTCAGTGGATTCCTATGGAGAGAGATCTAAGAGAATCATGATTTTTTGTGTCTCTCTCAGGGGATTATTACAGGTGGCCATTTGTAGGGAAAGATTTGAGGGAACGTGTAGGACAACTGGAGCCCCGCGTTGCCTCTCGCTAGCGGCACAAGGGTCATGCCCACCCAACACATTGTGCCTGGGGGGGTATTATTTTTCTTGCAAGTTTCATTTTCGTTTATACCGACAGCGGGAGTGTTTCTAGGTTCGCCTTAGTTCTAGGATCCGTGCTCTCTCTCGCTGCTTCCCGACAGACGTTGGGGAAGAAGGTGCTGACGCCCCGAGTTGGGGTGAGCTTTATAACCCCCTTGAAAAACTTTGTGTTCTCTCCTTCCTGCGCGTTTCTGGGTGGGGGGGTTTAAGGATCTCGCCACCGGGCAGAAACTTTGCACCAGCTCAGGTGTTGAAAATAATTTCTCAGGGCTTTGGGTTCGAGAGTTGTGGCGTATTTCAACTTGATCTCCTCTGCTCCCGATGACTCTAGGAAATCATAAACACCTCGCCAGGCGCCCTCCCTCCCCCCCTGCCTGTGCACGGCAGCCGGGCTATCGCGGGGTGGTGAACGCAGGGCGACTCCAGACACGGCGGAGGGGAGATTTTAAATGCCTAAGGAAACGCATCCAGCAAAACCCTCCCAACGCCAAGCGCTGCCTAAAATGAATGACTTGGAAATGCTAAGGAAAGAGCCTGCTCACAGAATTTCACGCGGAAAGCCCCGTGTTTGCCCTGGCGTAGCGGGGTGGAGGGTAGAATCAGCTCAGAGCTTTTCAGGGGTGTCCATAGGCGCCCAGCCAGCCGGGAGGATGTTCTCAGAGGTGATGCCGGAGCAGGCGGGGGAAGCAATGATCCGGTGTTTTGTCTATTTGAAGGAAGCTGAAATCCCCCAGGAGCTCATCGAGAGACTGGCTCACAGCGAAATCCACAGCATTCGCGATTTGCAGCGCCTCCTGGAGATTGATTCCGTAGGTAAATTATTCTCTTTCCTTCCTTCCCTTTTTATTCCACTGTTCAGAGGGGTGGCACCTGGCCCCACAGATCAACACGTGTCTGTTTGTGGGGATGGCTTTAAAGAGACGTTTTCTGACTATTCCATCCACTCGTCTCCAACAGCGCTGGGTGGGCCGACAGACCTAGCCCCAAGATTAGGGTCCAAAAGCAGGGAAGTCAGAGGAGGATGAATCAAGCATTTCTTCCCAGTTCCAGCAATGGTTCTTAGGAAAGTCTAAGAACAGTTACTCCAGACCAGGATTCATTTCCAAACAAGGAATTTATTTAAAAATGAAATAATCCCAGAGTGAGCAGACATGAAATAAACGCGGTGCACTTTTTTTTCTCGGTGTTATATTAATGTGGTGACTTTTGTACTGTCAGATCTCTTTATCAGCAAAAACAGAATGTCCCTAACATTTATTGTGCTTATTCCACTGCATGATTATCTTGAAACAACTGTCTGAGAGTCATTTAAAATATTTGAAACAATATTTATGAATGAAGTAATGTCTCTTCAAGGCCTGGGCTTATTGAAAGGCAAACAAACTGTCTATACTGATTTTAAACAGGAACCTTCCTATGGAGCTTACAGACACTCATTCAGAAGAGAATAGCAGGAGGTTATTTTCTGCACCATTAAGCTTTGTGGGGTTGTTGGATTCACTAATGTTCTACACTGGAACAAATCATTGCAGTATTTATTGAATCAAACCTCAGAATCAGATGCACTTAGCTGTTGGTGGTTTCTTCAGTTAGTTTGTGAAAGAATAAAGCAAACAGACACATCCTTTCTGAACCAAAGGTAAAACTGTACCTTTCTAAAAGCACAAACAGAAAGAGAGTGAGATGTTGTGTGCATTGGTATTAGGAGATCTCCATTTAAACCACATGGTGAGCATTTGGGTAAAATAGCCACTAAGCTCAATCACTTTCTTTCAACATCTTTTTAAACATTAACTTGTCTTATTTTTTAATGAAGTAATAGTGAACAGAAATGTACCAGAAGCAGTTTACAGACGCAGCTTTCCTTTTTCATGATGTTGAGCAGTAACTGGTGTCCCATCCCATTAAACTCAAGTTCAAATACTCTTCTTTTTCATACTGCTTTGCCATAATGTCTGATTATTATTACTGTTAACCCTTCTTATGAAGCCTGATTTTGGATTGGGCTACAATTTTTAGACACACAAGTTTTGCTCTGCTATTTGTCCCATTGGGATTAAAGAAGCTTCACAGTTGGGATAAAATAAGGAATCCATATGGCCCCATGTAACATTATGCTTTATACCATACAAGTGCACAAGGCCCTTATCCTGATCCCATTGGAGTCACTGAATGTTTTAGTTACTATGGCAGATGGAGAGAGGCTTGGGAATTTGAACATAGTTTTTATTTCCCGTGCCTTTGACTCAATAATTGGTAGATACAAGAATATATTGTTTTAAAATATGTCAGTGAATGGAACGGAGCAGAGGAAATTATTCCAGGCTATAATTACTTATCTAATTGCAAATATCAAGCAGAAACAGTACTGAAAAATGAAGAAAGTTAACCATAAATGCATTATTTCATTTTGCTGTTTTACTGCAAAGCCTCAGTTAGAAAGCACCACAGGAAGAGGAAATATAAATATTTTAATATTTGAACATGAAGCATTAATATTTTAGGGCATGAATTTATAAAATTCCCCACTAAGGATCCAGTCCTACGCCTTTATTTTTATTTCTGTGAGTAGCATAATGGTTTCAGGATTCAGGTTTCAGCCCTGCTGGAGGTAGTCAGTCATTTACAATCTCAGTGTATGTCTAAATGCATCCCTGGACACGATCCTGTGACCTTTCCTTTCATGAGTAATCCTTAGACCTCAAGTATTATTATAGTTATACAAAATCAATTACAATTGAATGCAGTGGGCCTACCTTGGAGATAAGAGATTGCAGGATTGGGTGTGTTTATTTTATGTCAGGTTAGCATAGGCTAGGAAGTCAGATGTCTGATGGTTAGCACTGCTAATATTTCACTCAGTACTCTTTCAGTTTAATACATTTGTCACTTAGGGTAATGAGTGCATTTTAAAAGGGTTGGTTCAGTTACCATCTATGCAGCAATTATGTTAGTTTTTTTGTGGCATTTAGTCTGTTAAATTATGGAGCACACAAAAACCCCCAAAACCAAAAAAACCCCAAACAAAACTCCACACAACCCATCCAATCATTTCTTTCTCCCTCTCTCTCCTTTTAGTGCATAATCTTCCAAATCCTTCCTCAAGTAACTAGCTCTATTAAACTCAAAAGGTCTACTCAAGTGAATTATAATTACTCTCTTGGGAAAGGACTTGCAGAAGCAAACCTCCATGCAGTAAATGTCTGACTTTCCTAAGGAGCATGTAGCTCAGTAAGGGGCAGAGTCAGTGGAAACTGGAGAGAGAGAGAGAGAGAGAGAGAGAGAGAGAGGTCACTTTCTCTTTCACACTGTAAAACAAACACAGTATATGTTTTTCGCAAGTATGTCTTGTAAGTCACAATGGGCAGCTCTTTCTTGAATTCTGACAGATTTTGACTCAATATTGTACTGCAAGGATGATTGATAATCCCTTCATAAAATTAGAAACCAACCCCCACACCATCTGGCATATTACTTAAAGAAAAAACATTTTCCAAGATGGTGCTTATCAATGTTTTCAATAAAGAAAATCTGGGCCAAATTCTCCCTTTGAGGCCTGATCTCCTTACTCTAAGAAAACTGCCATTGAAGGCAACAGAAATGTTGTTTTTGTAAGAATCCTAAAAATAGGCCCTTATGAACATTACATTGGTATAAATGCATTAATTTCCACTGAGAGCAGAATTGAAGCCTGCCTACTTAAAATATAAATTGTGCATAATCCCAGAAAATAAATATCTCTTCCATTCAAGGTCCACAACTTCAGTACTAATAGCTAAGAGTGTGTTTATACAGCACCCTAAACTCGAAATAAGATATGGTAATTGAGATGCAAATCGATATGCTAATTGATATGCAAATTGTGTATCTTATTTTGAAACTTTTTTGAAATTTAGCACATCTACACAGCACCAAATTTCAAAATAACACGTTATTTTGAGCCATTCCTTATCCCTCATGCAACGAGGTTTACTGGGATGGCAAAGTAGCGTGCCCATTATTTCGAAAAATATTTCAAAATAATGGGAGGCTCGTATAGATGCAGGGTAGCTATTTTGGGATATCTCCACTATCCCGAAATAGCCACACAGTGCTGACATACCCTAAGAGAGTAATCACTGAAAACAGAGGCATTTTCTTTACTGTGCTTGTAAAATCTCTTTGGCTAGCTGTGTAGTTCCGGTTCTTAACATTCACACACAGCCTTCTTCTCCCTCTTCTCCTGTGGGTGGTGGAGTTCACTTCATCATCTATTAGATTTGCCTCCTGCCACATCCCTGCTTGTGGCCTGAGATGAGAATCTCCCCTGAGAGGAAACAATAGTTTCCCTGTACTAGTGGATGATGCTGGTGTAAGAGTGTCAACCAGGAAATTGTAGTGCTATTATAATGCTAAATTTTATTGGCATATTATAAAATAACACATACACATGGAAGAATCAGTATTTTGTTAGTTCATTAAATCACAAAGAGCCTAATTCACTGACATCTCCTGTAGACTTTGGTGGTCTTTGGACCACACGCCAGATTAAAAATGGACAAGGATGCAAATACTATCTTCTATCAGTCCAGCTGGAAACAGTGCAGGAGGCAAGCGTTTGAGAAATGTCTCTATTTTGGGCTCTTTTCCCCTTCCACAGACATAATGTAGGGAATGTGGCTCTGGAAAGCTTATATTCTATAATGTTATTCTTTTTAGTTGCTAAATTACAATTCTTTAAAGAAAAATGCATCTTACATGTTGCTATTTTAATATCTTTTTGGTAGATTAAAGTTACCTTTCAAATTTAAGGCCAATATCTTAGTTTGCACGTCACAAGAGCATCCTTTACACCAGATAAAAATATGATCAAGAAGTATAATTTTGCCTTGGGCTTTTGGGAGTATGACTGATTTGCAAGAGAAATTATATTTGTTATTGTCTATTGTATTGAATTCCTGAAAGAGAGACAATGAAAATTGCATAAGCTGAGGACGATACCAGGAATTTTGGGTCTCCATTTTTTGTACGCACATTGAGATGACATTTATTTAGCAGAATACAAGTAACCACTTTATTTAGGACTGTACCTTATGCACAAAAATTACATGTGAAAATAAGGACACAGTACAGATATTTAAGTATCTATATAATAGTTGCCTGAGTTTTAGGGCACTTTTCACATACTTGTTTAGAGAATATAGTAATCACATTATTGGCAGAGTGTCATAGGAATGCTGAGATTTATGTATTGGCTATTCCGTGACATAGTGGAAAAATGCCAGTCTGACAAAAAGAACAATTTCAACTACATTAAGGGACTGACCAGAGCTAATTGCTAGAGTTTTTCTACCCATCATCAAAATGTTGTCAGAGCATCAGGGCATAAAAGATTAAAGAGAAATTACTTGATCAACTGCCATGAAAACATTTGTTTTGTCAAATGAACCATCCCATCTTAAAAGAGAGCTACATGCATCTTGCTCAGCCCAGCATTCTCGAAGTTGAATTAGCGACCAGTGCTTTTCAACATCAGCAAACTGGGAATCATTCCTTTCTTTTATATTCACCTTTCTCAACTCTCTGCTCTTAAACCCTAATCTTGAAAGGTGCTTAGCATCCACAGCTCCTGGGGTATTTCTACACAGCAGCGTTATTTCAGAATAATGGACGTTATTTTGAACGTATTGCGTGTCTACACAGCAAGCCTGTTATTTCTAAATAAATTTGAAATAACGGACTTCTTACTCTGACTTTGGTAAATCTCATTGGATGAGGCGTAAGGGAAGTTGGAGGAAGAGTGCTCTATTTTGAAATAAGTGCTGTGTAGATGTGCCTAATTTCAGAATAAGCTATTTCAACTTAATCTTCGCAATTAGCGTAGCTCAAGTTGTGTAGTTTATTTCAAGTTTAGCCCAGCTGTGTAGATGTACCCCCCTAGTGACCTCATAGGGAGTTGAGGAAACTATGCATTTCTATGCCATGTGGAATCCTGCAAATTCATTCTCTTGATCAGTTTTATCTTGTGTGAAAATTGACGTAATTTCTGATGCCATTAGTTTAGGAGATTTTTTTTCTCAAATTGCAAGTTTTATTTTCATGCTTCATCGATCAACAGGAGACTTCTGTTCCGGATTGGTAAAACAGTTTTGTTCTAACTATGAAAATGGTAAACATTCCCCTTCTTCCATTGATTTCAGTGGAAGTTAGGAGGACCTTAAGTACCTTTGTGGACCCAGACGCCAATAGGGATACAATATCGGCCAACTGCTTTCAGCACTTTAGCACAGTTATCTTACAATAACCACAATGCTGCTTAGACAAATACACCAATGGTGGAGTGAAAAAAGCATTTTGTATGCATGTTTCATAATGCTTTTAGATTTCAGTGGAACTTGTTTTACAGGTCACTGTGATAGCAGAAGAGTAGCCCTACTTTTTTTTTCTCATCAGAATTGCACCCAGCTGGACATATGGTTATCAAATAATTGCATTTTACAGTAATAACTTATGATACAGTACAAGTCAAGGGCCTGCAGCACCTTACAACTTATCTTACAATAAGCACATTCCCCAGCATGTCATTTTGCTTGTAACCTGATGGTAGACTAAGGATAAATGGATCTGAGTTGTGCAAGTGTGGTTTCAAACTCATGGTTTAACATAGTGGTTAGCTGGTGAAATGATTTTCTCAATCATACCTGATTCATAAAGCATCAGTCGGAGGAGTATGGGCCTAGGAAGGGACAGATGATTGGAATCTGACACTGAGGGCTGCTATACTGCTAGCATCACAACCATTTCTTTTTTCAGCAAGATGGCTGCTACCAGCAGGAGGCTAGCCTCAGGAGTGTCAGTTTCACAGACAGTCTTGACTTTTAAAACACTGTTTGCAGGCAAGCAGAATGGCTTTGCAGTTTGCACCCTGTACAAGGCAGGGTCTTGCACTAAGCAAGACGAATACAGCTTGCTTTTGACTTATAGCTGCTTGCATCAAGGAGAGAGAGATAGTCAGCGCATAAGGGAGATCACTATGGGTTTTGTCCTGTAATGTGGTGCAGATCCCATTGAATAAAAATGATGGGCCAGACACTCAGCTAGTGCCAATTAGCATAGCTTCCCTGATGTAAGGTGGAAGGATGGCTACTGGCAATGCTGTGGGACTTGAGAGACCTGGCTTAAGTTCCCAGTGCAGCCATTTACTTTCTAGATAAGAGGTGGGCAAGAGCACCTCCGCGGGTTGCATCCAGCCCTCCCAAGTCGATGGATCCAACCCATGGTCGCCCTGCCACTTCCCTGTTCCCAAGCCTATCGAGACCGGGGGAACGCACAAAGTCTCCTCCCCCAGCCTGGGGCATGCAGCATCAGGGGGAACTGCCAGCTGTTTTAAAACAGCCAGCGGTTCTCTCTAGCTGCTGTGTGCCCCTGGCAGAGCCAGGGGGCCAGGGACTGATTGGCCTGGGAGCAGGGAGGGCATGCAAAGACTCCTCCCAGCCCGGCGCCTAGAGGGACCTGCCAGCAGTTTTAAAACAGCTGGTGATTCTCTCTAGGCGTTGGGGGCAAATACTTCACGTGTTCCCCCACCCCCAAGACCAATCAAAGTCTGCGGGGGGAGCACGAGAAGTATTCTGGCCCCGCCCCTTTTAGGGCGGCCTCGGGCCACTTCTGAAATTGGTGAAGTGGCCCCCTTTTAAAAATGATTGATTGCCCACCCCTGTTCTAGATCAGTGGTCTCCAGTCTTTTTAAGCATGGGATCACTTTTTTAATTTAAATGCAATCCAGGATCCACCTCAAACCCAAATACCCTTGCCCCGCCTCCTTCCTGCCCCTTCTCCAAGGCCCTGCTCCTGCTCACACCATCCTCCCTCCCTCCCCCATCCTCACTCACTTTGATCAGACTGGGGGCAGAGGGCTGGGTGCGGGGGGAAGGAGATGCAGACTCTGATCTTGGGCTAAAGGATTTGGAGTGGGGGAGGGGTTCTGAGCTGAGCCTGGGACAGGGAGTTGAGGTACAGGAAGGGGTTCAGGGTACAGGCTCTGGGAGGGAGTTCGGGTGCAGGGGGACTCAGGGCTAGGGCAGTGGTTTAGGGTGGAGAAGGGGTTCAGGACTGGGGCCGGGGTTTGGAATGTGAGCTCCAGCTGGGCACCACTTACCACAGGTGGCTTCTGGGTGGTAGTGCAGGGAACTTAGGCAGGCTTACCCCTACTCTGGCCCTGTACCACTCCCAAAAGCAGCCAGCACACTCTCTTCATCCCTGGCACTCTCCCCGCTTTGTGAAGATGGGATACAGGATGAGAGGAGGGACCCCCTGACATAAGCACTCTCTCTTCTTCTTCCTGTGCCCTGCACTAAGCAGGAGGCTCCCGGGGCTGGTGGGGCAGCTCCAAGGAAGAGGGCAGGAGCAACACGGCTGTGCTTAGAGGGGCAGATGAAGGGCCAGCACTTGACAGCCTCCTGTCCAAACCTGTCAGGATCAACTGTCAAAGGCTCCAAGATCTACCAGTAGATCCCGATCTACTGGTTGGTGACCACTGTTCTAAATGATCTTGGATATGTCACTAATTCTACTCCATGCCTCAGTTTCCTATCTATAAAATGGGAACAATATTTCTTTACTCTTTATGGGTATGTCTACACTACCCTCCTAGTTCGAACTAGGTGGGTAGTGTAGACATACCCAAAGGGTGTTGTGAGGCTAAAAGCCATTGGTGATCACTTCTCTTATGAAGGCCATGGAAGTGTGGATAGGGTTGAAAGGGCTATACTGATTTATATCAGCCCCTCAAGAGTAATCCCCATTGTTTTAGGAAATCAGCAGGATTAGCCAGCAGATGTGTGGAAGTGTTTGCTGGAGGCTACAATTGCATAGCCTGCTTAGTCTGCTTTTTTTCCCTTATAAGATGATGCCAATTTAAAAAGAGGAATTACACACTTGAGGGCATGTGGTTCCTTCTAGGGTGCTGAAGGCACCTGGTCTCTGTCTTTCTGTCTCACTATGCACCCGAGGCATGCAATTATTTCACAGCCGCATGCTCAGTTGGGTGTGATTCCTTGTGTATGTGTGTGTGTGGGGGGAAGAAGTTAGTTTATTTATAGAGCAACCATGTGTGATCCATACTGTTAACATAGCTGAGTATAAAACAGGTTCCACTACAGTCTGGATACATTATGAAACATGCATATAAATGTACTGGAAGCGGAAAGGACTGCAAAGTTTAGAAAGCGTGCAAAGCTGTAGAAAATAGGAGACCATTACATGCTGTTAGCAAGCAGAGAGTGTAATTGATTTTTTTCGTATACCACCCCCTTGCATTTTTATGCATATTATTGTTCTCCTTGAAGGCATTGGTGAAACCTGTGAAACATCCCATCATGTCACAGAGGGCATCCCAATAGGCAGATTACCGCACATCTCAGATGTGTTGGAATTTAGCCACGTTTCATTCTGCATTTTGTTTATATACCAACAATACAGTAAGGGAGTGCCTAGACTACAGGTTTTTTTTTTAAAAGTGGACTTTTTTTGAAAAAACTTCCCCTGTGTCTAGACTGCTGCCGCATTCGTTGAAATTAAATTGAAAGAACGCGGCGTTTTTTTCGACCGCGGTAAACCTCATTTTACGAGGAAGAACGCCGTTTTTCGAAAGTGCTCTTTTGAAAAGAAGTATTCTTGAATGCCAACAGGGCTTTTTCAAAAGAGAGCAGCTCGCTTTTTCCAAAGAAGTGGTTGCAGTCTAGACGCCCTCTTTCACAAGAGGCTTGTAGTCTAGATGTAGCCTAAGTGTGTGCTCAAAAGAAACCCACTGCATAGGACATGACCTGGGACTGCTTCACATAACCAAATAGTGAAGCGGTCATGTTGCTGTTTTATATGATAAATGAAATGCCAAGTTTTCCATCTTTGTTTTTTTCTCATGGCCCTTTAACCCATGTGGCAGGCTTACTTAGGGAACAAGACAAGTCTGGATGTAATCCCAGAGTCTGCAGTAGCTTCAGATGCCCCTCCAAAGGTTAGGATACTTCACAAAGGATTTGTTCTGCAAGAGAGAGACCAAAGGGAAACCCATACGAGTTCTTGCTTGTGGTTGAGTTTTCCAGACAAGACAAAGGTTATTAGAACAGCATTGTTAGCACAACACTATATTTTGTATGGTGGACTCACATCAGAACTCTTGGAACTTCTTAGACAAGAACTTCAATCTGTGTATCAGCATCGTGAACTATTGTTATTCTAATTTCTATACTGAGTTTAATTTAGAAAGTTTATTATGCCTTTGACAGGAAAAAATGCAGCAGAATTAAAACAGAGCTGCCCTAGTATCATAGAACACACAGAGTTTCCATATTTCCCCCCCAAAGCAAATATTAAAGAGTTAAAAATGCATATATTTGTATGAGAAATTCTGGATTAAATTCTGCTGCCCTTATGCCCCTGCAATTTTATTGGCAGGAGTCTCATAGGATTGTAGATAAAGGCAGGATTTGATCCTAAACGCATGGCTGATTCATATGCTTGTACATTAATGGAGCATAATTAAAGTGACTTTTGTACTACTGTGCTTATGACACAGTTAAGGTCTGATATTGTGTTTTCTACTTTAGGTTATGACGATGTTTCAGAAACAAACTTGAGATCTCATAGTGTTCATTCGGCTAAACATGTTCAAGAGAATCACCTTGTACCCATTCGCAGAAAAAGAAGCATTGGTAAGAAACAGCAAGCTATTTGTGCTTACAGAACAAAATCGCAGGGGCTTCTTTGATTAGTCATGCAAGACACTTCATTGTGCAAAATAAAAAGTAGAAAGTAAAATGGTCTTTTCCTCTGAGTATGTCACTTTTCCAGAGTCAGTTGTTGCATCAGTCACCTTCTGCCGGGTAATCTATCCACAAGAGACAAGCATGAATAAATTCTTTACATTCATTTTCTTGTTGCAGCATGTTAAAAGGGAGACCTTACTTAGAAAATGTGGCAATATTCAACGTACAATTCATAGCGTGGGGAACAACTACTGCAATTTGCTTTAAAAAAAACATCAACAGTTGGTAGAGTTTTCAGTACAGAAGCTCTAGGAAAGGAAACAGCTTGACACTTTAATTTAAAACCATTTTATCCAAAAATTGAGAGCAAGACTGAGGTGCTTTGACATTCATTTCCATCATTACACAAGGTACCCAGGCATGTTTACAAGGTATTTTTCTAATAAATATTAATAATGGTTTCAAACAAAAGCCTGGATATAAAAAGAAAGATGTTAATTGACTTCCAAATGTCATTTTTATGCAACAACACTTGTTACAAATGATTACATCTTGCTGATTTACCATTTAATTTATCTTTTGGAAACATACATGCTTTTGTATGCTGTGGGTAATTCCTAATCCACATGTTTGAACTTTAGGCTAAGATCCCGTGAAACATAGAGCAGGGCACATTGTCAGAATGGATTTGCAGTGTGAATTGGCAACAGCATAAACATACCAAACGCCTCTAGAGAACAATGCTTCTGAAACCACCTGCTATATTTGGCACCTTATTCTTATCCATTTAGGCTTTGTCGACGCACCATACAGCATTTAGCATCACAGCCATGTCAACATAGCCGTATCACTAAAAGTCAGCCTCTGTTTGTTGACTCCTTTGCCGACAAAATACTTTCACCCCCAACAACAATTCACTGTTCATGTGGCACTTGCAGTGGCAAAACTTTTGTCTTTCAGGGGGACGGGGAGGTGAGTGCCCCATAACGTGTCAGCCATGGAAATGTCAGCATTTTCATGAGCTGCCTGGTATCATGCACTGTCAGGCCCTTAATTAGTATAGTTAACAGTATTATACAGAGTGAGAAGCATGCTTCTTATGCTGTAATACTTACCCACCCTACAGAGTTGTTCTTAAGTTTCCTCTGGGGGATTGCCCATCACAATGGAACTTTCCCCAAAACAAAGCAAAGCAAATGCGATCCTAGGCTTTCAAGTTATGGGTTTGGGACAGATCACTTTTTCTTCTTGTCATACTTCTGTTGACGGTACTGAAGAGCATTCCGTCTTCATCACAGCCCAACAGGAAGGCAAAAAACAACCTGCCTTCCACTAATTTCTCACCATTTAAATTTCCTCATTGGGGTTGCCATAAGAGAGATTAAGCGTTGTTATTAGCCCATCCCATCCTGGATCAAGAATGTCTTGAGTAGTCCTACCTCTTATCATCCCAGGCTGCAAGATATCTCCGGTTGCGGGTCCTGGATTGTTCATATGTCAGCTTAATGCACTGTGACTAAACTGTCACCTAGCAATATCTCATTACATTGCTTTATTGCACAGCAAACATTAGACAGCTCACCCTCAAATGCCTGAAACCTTCGTTTGTAAATGGTCTTTCAGCGCCAGGAAATTGCCGTAGATTGAGACCTGATAAAATAATTTGCTCAGCTGAACATAGTTTTATAGTCTCTTTGGTCATGCTAGTCTCATGGTTTCACTTTGTTAACATATCAAGCCTGGGATTTGCCCAGCTTCAGTCAGAAAAAAAGGACCTGCTGCCATTTCTATGACAGCTTAGTGTTAAGACCACGGCAGAACTGAAAGCCGGAGAAGGTTGTGTCAGAAACATAGGGATGGTGCATGAGGTACAAATCACAGAATCAGATTGTGTGCAGTTTATTAAATGTGCTTTGTTTGTGTGAAATATACATAGATGCACATTATGGTCCTTAACCTGCAAAATAGCAAAGCTTCCCTTGACTTGGTGGTTCGGGACCAGTCCCTATCCAGCTATCTTCTCAGGAACTATTACGAGAGTGAGAGGTTCAAACCGTCCTTGCCCACTATCACCTTTCAGACCATCTGCAGCTCCTATTTGTATGTGCAGGCTCTTGAGTGGTGTAAAGTAGGGACGTAAAATCCCATTTAATTGGCTAACCAGTTAAACATATTGTTTAACTGGTTAACTGATTAAAGGGTGGGTGTTCCAGCCCAGTGGAAGTGTCCCCTCCACTCGCTGCTATCCTAGAGTGCCCACCCCCCACTCACTGCTGTCCTGGAGTGCCCCCTGCCCATTGCTGGACTGAAGTGGCCCCCCCTTACCCACTGCTGGACTGGAATGCCCCTCCCCACTTCAGGCAGGTCCTACACCGACTGGGTTGGAGCAGCCCCTATCTGTGGGAGGCCCCCTGCAGGGCTGGAGCAGCCCTCTGCCCCAGCCCCCACCGGTTAACCTTAACTGATAAGCTGAACCCATTAAGGTTAAACATTCACCTTCCTAGTGGAAAGCCCTTGTCTTGTGATCTGGGTGTTTGCAGGAACTCAGACTTCACTCTGGGCTAGTGTGCACAGTTGAATGGGAAACAAGCAGAGCAGCCTATCCAAGCCCAGCACAAAGGCTTATCATTCGCGTCGGCAACAGGAGTGTAGAGCACCTGTTGCAAAAGCCTGGGTGGGAATCACTCTGACGTATGTGGCAGTATAAGCATGTGTGTTCCAAAGCGAGAACAGCTGTTCATCTGGAAGTGTGGGTTCTTCTGTTTGTAGAGGAAGCCATTCCTGCTGTCTGCAAAACAAGAACTGTTATATATGAGATACCTCGGAGTCAGATCGATCCCACGTCTGCTAATTTCCTGATATGGCCACCGTGTGTGGAGGTGAAACGTTGTACTGGCTGTTGCAACACCAGCAGTGTGAAATGCCAGCCATCACGGATACATCACAGAAGTGTCAAGGTGAGCAAATTATGATGGTAGGGATATGAATGGAAGAGTTTGGGAGCTTCAGGCATTCTGTTGTGCATCCTGTTTAGCATCTACCTTTCCCACCCTTGCCCTAGCAATGTCAGTCAGATATCTTGTTCTCTTGCAAGTGAGCAGATGCCTTTCATAAAACATGATTAGTGGAAAATGTTATTTTTGGGACTGATTTTTATACATTCCTTTCATTTTCCTTTATATCTTAAAAAGTCGTCTTTCCCACGATCTCTCCCCTAACAGATCTTGAATTTAAAAGACAGAATGACTCAAGGGGCATCGGACTGCAAAATTCACTGCACAGAATTACATTTCTTTAATTAAATACTGTGCAGCCTAAACTGGGCTTTTATGTGTGACAATATAGCATGTTTGATCTGTGAAAAATGTTATCCAAATTATTGTGTCTCTGGGGATAAGAGACTCAAGGCTTCATGCTGTATTTACTCAGTAAGCAACATCCATTTCTCCCTGCCACAGGCTTCCAGTAAATATTACATGAAGTGAATGGTATTTCTTGTATTTTGTGCATGTTTATATCAGTGCAATTCAGCAGTAACTCTGCTGAAGTCAATGGAGCTGCACTCGCATGAATAAGATCAGAATCACATATCATTAACCTCTGGGCCCCATACTTGACTGCCAATTCTATACTCCAAATTCCCTTTTTTGAAAAATTCAGATATGGATTTGCCTGCTAGGATATAATGAGTGTAGCAGCCACTCTGGCTTATTGAGTATTTATAAGAGGTGCTGTTAACACATTTATTTGGCCATTGCACATTTCAAGGACAAAGAGTGACATCCCACCCAGTTATGAATTATCTGAACCCACAAAAACGTGTCTGAGCAGAGTTTTTTAATGGGCAAAGAACATTTTCACACTCTGGCAAGCTGGAAAACATCTGAACAGATTTTTTCAGCCTTTCCAAAAATAATTATGCTTTACACTTACGTGGCATCATTCATGTGTGGATCTTGATAGACTTTGCAAATATAATTAAAAAGAAAGAAAAAAATCAGGGACAACTCAATTAACTGCTGGGCTGAGAACAAACTGGAGAAATCTAAGCCCCAAAGTTTAAGCCATTTAAAACAGAGGCTTAGAATGGAAGTACATCTTGACCTGTAACCATAATGTCACTGATGAGTGTAATGCTATCATCTTTGGGCCGAGTCCTGCTCTCATTGAGTTCTATAATGCTATCATCTTTGGGCCAAGTTCTGCTCCCATTGGGGCTAGATTCTGTAGTTCATATGCTGACGTGGAGCAAAGAGGTGAAAACCCAGACCGCAATGCTGAGCAGAGAATCCCTGTGGCTGATGAGAATTCCCTGCTGGTGCATGTGTACCACAACCCAGCTCTGTATCGCCATCCCTCCAGTTCACACTGAATTGTAGGGAGCAGGAAAGGAGTGAGCAGGAGGTTGGGGGTGGGGAGGTAGTCTGCCTCCACAATCACCCACTGGCATAGGATGTATTAAGGAACTTAAGCCAGTGATAGAGTTTAAAACTTTGGCAGCAGCTTTAAGTATGTCAGTTCTGGGGCTGTCATCCGCCCCTCTGACCCCCCCATTACTGCACCAAGGAATCTGTCTCGCTGCCTCACACAGTTCAGAGATGCGGCATTGTTTCCTTCAGGGATATATTCATTTTATTACTGGGTAAGTTAAAAGGAGCCCTATCGGATAACATGATTTTTGTGGCTCCATTAATAAGTTGACACCAAAGATATCGACATACACGTCGTCCAGTTCTTCAGAAAAGTCCAAATAGCAGTTGAGTAGCAAGAAGGACAAGAGGTCAAACAGAAACAGGATGCTCATTGTTGAGAATGCCCGCTGACCTCCCAGTCACATCAGAAATCTGAACAGAATCCGCATTTGTTTCCCCCAGAGTCGGCATCTCTCATAGGCTTTGATATAATTCATGGTTGGAAATCCTGGATTTAGAGCTCCGTGGGTGTGCATACCACTATCTAGCAAGGCCCTACATGAGGGTCCCGGGAAAGGTAGAAGTTGGTTTGGGGGCCTGCCTGGGTTATTCCTGGAATGCAGTTGAGAGCTCTCTTGTATTTTCTATGATGTCAGGCTGGATAAAAGCGCTCTTTGATTAGAACTGAAAGGGCTTCCCTCCCTCCCCTTTCATTGACAAGGTGGTGAGATCATAGCAAGCCTAGTCACACTGCAAAAATGTCCACCCAGAAAGGTCAGTGAGTGGGTTTGCAGATGCATTGTGCCACGGGCCAAAGCAAAGGACGTTCCTTTATGCCCTTGTGTATAAACTTATCATTTATCAATACACCAGACTGTTAGGGCTGGCATGGGAGGGCTTGATGCAGGTGCAGTGTGGATAGGGATTAGGGACCTTCCTCTCCTTGGATTTGATCCTAAGGCTTTGGATCAGACCCCCTGGATGCCAGGCTGCTGCAGTCTAGCTGGGGAGCACAGCAGTGCTCTGAGCCAGCGCTACTGGTGGCACTGGTCTCCAACAAAAGGGCAGGGATGCTTTGATCTTTCTCCACTTCCACATGAGCCAGCAGACCTGGTCTGGTTTTAATACAGCTAGACGCAGACTGGGCCCTTTCAAAGGGGGATGGGAGCTCCCTTCAGGCCTCTAAAATCTGCCTACCTCTAAATGCAGCCCATTATTTTAATAGTCCCAGTGTGAATCTTTATGCTTAGCTTGGAAAAAAGCTATCTGATACTAGGGATGTGAATGGGTAACCGGTTAATGGGTGATGCTTACTGGGTAATGGTTAACTGTTACCATATAGCACCTCCCCACCCATAGCCTGCCCAGGGTGGAGGGCTGTTTCAGCATCGGGGTGTTGCTGGATCCCAGCCTGCGCTGGCTGGGAATCAGCAGCCTTGTGCAGGATGTGTGTGTGTGCGGAGACAGAAGAAGTGGGAGATGGGGGAGGACTGCGGGCTCCCAGCCCACATGGGCTCATGGGCTAGGAGTTGCTGCTGGGCGGAAGCATCGGTGGGCCGGGGCGGCTTCTACTCAGCATTAGTCTGCTGACTCCCAGTCTGCAAGTCCACATGGGCTAGGAGCTGGCAGCCCTCTCCCACACTGCCAATTCTTTTCTCCTCTTCCCTCCCTCCAAGCCAGCAGCTCTGTGGGGCTGGAGCAGTCCCTGCCCATGGCGCTGGGGCTGCTCCAGCCCGTTTAATCAATTAACTGGTTAGACTTAACACTTAACCATTTAACTAATTAAACAGGATTTTACATCCCTGTCTGATACTATGGAATCTCTTTCCCCTCTGAGCAATCAACAAAAAACCGGGTCTGAGAAGGAGGGCAGCTGCATGGCTACACAGAGCACCTATGTCGGTTGTATTGTCTTTTCCCCATGGGAATGTGTTTCAAACAGTCTAGCATGAATGAACATCTGTTTGATTGAAATGAAATGCCTGCTTTAAAGTCACTCTCCCTTGTTGACCCTCAGATGCTTATGAGCATAAGTTCTCTGGCTTGCATCTTTATGCTAACATACTCGACGGGTCAGTAATTGGACCAGACTCGACGTGTTTGCTTTTTCTTTTATCGAACCTCTGAGTATCTTTACTGACCAGGCTACTGCAAAGTCTGAATTTTGACTTTGGGAATTCCTCTATGATTTGCACATGGCAAGGACTCCAATCGCTCCCTCGTGCCAGCTGGTGGAGTGTGATTTTTTTTTGAATGTCACTTGAGGAAATATTTCCTTTAACTATGCCTGTTGCCGCTACGAAACTTAATTCATAATGCCTAAAGGTTCCATTGGCTTTATATTGGCTCCAGAAATAAGTCAGGTAGATGAAGTATTTAACCAGCTCAAGGACCTGGAATATCCCTTTGTTTGGCATTTCCTGAAGTTTACTTAACCGGGTCAGCCCAACAGCAGTCAGGAAAAAAAGCATCTTGCCATTCAGCAGATCTGCTGGTGCGTTCCTAGCCAAGACAGCAGATGTGAACCTTATGGAGCAAATTCTGTTCCCAGTGCCAATCCCGAGTAGCTGAGCTGGGACAGCAGGGAGCAACCTTCCTTTCCAGTCTGTGGAACAGCAGCAGAAGGGCTCCATCGACTATCTGTATCTGCTACTTCAGCTGTAGTAGCTGTGATGGCTCTTGAGGTGCTCTGCTTTAATTTATGAATGTTGCCCATTGACCTGGTAAATGGCATGTTCACTGTATGAATAGGCTGGTGTAATTCAGTAGGGGGCTTTTTGGGGATAAAAAAAACAAGCAGGAGGGGAAAGAGCAGGCCAGGATAAGCCCGTTCTCAGCAAACAAACACTTGAGAGTTGTTCAGAGAGAGCGCCAGGGCAGGAAAGGGCAGATAGACAAGAGATCAAAAGCAATCCCTCTAGTTCAGTGGTTCTCAAACTTTTTGGCCCGGGGCCCACTCTGCTCAATGCAAACCATTCCATGGACCACCAGCCAACCGCCCATGATGACAAAATTGGTGTAGGAGAGCGCAGGGATGTGAAGTCTGGGTGGGAGGTAGGGTGCAGGAGTGGGGTATGGGGGGTCTGGCAGGGAAGGAAGGTACAGGTGGGGGGTCGGGCTGGGAGGGATGTGTGGGGGACGATGGCGGTAGGGGTCTGGGTATGATGGGGATGAGGTGGCCCTTACCTGGCTCTGTTACATCGCCCCACCCCTGCTGCTCCCAGCACTGTCCCCCGTTGCTCCCATTGGCTACAGTTCCAGCCAATGAGAGCAGTGGGGAAAGCCTCCAGGTGAGTGGTTCCCTGTACTGCTGCTGCCCCCTTCCCCCTGCACAGCAGGAAGCTGGCCCTGGCACTTCCACCTCCGAGGGGCGGGGCGAGGGGATGGGACTGGAGCACTTACATGGGCTCCCTGCTGCTAGGGGCTTGGGCTAAGCCCCAAGCCTGAGGCTCACCTGCAAGATGGTCACAGACCACTAGTGGCCCGTGAACCACACTTTGCAAACCACTGCTCTAGTTTAAAAAGGATCACTTCCTCGAGGAAAAGGGAGAGTTGTTCAAGGGGAATCAGACTGAGATGCAGGGACCTGAAAGGGGGGGGGGCAGAGTCTGCCTTGGTTACCATCAAGGGATGAGAAGCCTTTAGGAAAGACAAACAAGCAGATAGATTATTTCTTGTTTTAAAATTCTTTTTCTTGAAATGTCCTGTTCCTTCTGGTAGAACAAACAACCCCTTGATTTTAAGAAAGCTGTCTGTTCCCTGGCTTGGACAAGTCAGACTCCTGAAGGGAAGAACCGCAGGTACCCAAGCTCAGTGAGGCATGCTGGATAAGGATGGTCTGATCCACAGAGTGCTCTAGCCCTAGTCTTAGAGAGGGAGAATTGTGGAATTTAACTCCACTGTGGGTTAAGGTATGAAGACTGGGATATACGACACATTTGCTTGGGGCATGACTGGAAGGTGTTCAGATACTATGGTGATGAGTGCAGTAGAAGAACTAATAGGCTGCGTCTAGACTGGTATGATTTTGCGGAAATACTTTTAACGGAAAAGTTTTTCCATTAAAAGTATTTCTGCAAAAGTGCATCTAGATTGGCATGGATGCTTTTGCGCAAAAAGTGCTTTTGCGCAAAAGCATCCGTGGCCAGTCTAGACGCGATTTTGCGCAAGAAAGCCCCAATCGCCATTTTAGCCATCGGGGCTTTTTTGTGCAAAACAGTTCTTCCCTGTCTACACTGGCCCTTTTGCGCAAGTATTCTTGTGCAACAGGGCTTTTTCCTGAGCGGGAGCGTGAAAGTATTTGCGCAAGAAGCACTGATTTTGTACATTACAAAATCAGTGCTCTTGCGTAAATTCAAGCTGCCAGTGTAGACAGCTGGCAAGTTTTTATGCGCAAAATCTTGCCAGTCTAGACGCACCCATATAGTATAGAGCAGATGCAGACATAAGAACAGCTATACTGGATCAGACCAAAGGTCCATCTAGCTCAGTATCCTGTCTGCCGACAGTGCCCAGTACCAGATGCCTCAGAGGGAGGGAACACAATAGGTAATCCTGATATGATCCCTCTCCTCTCATCCATTTCCAGACAAACAGAAGCAAGGGACACCATTCCTACCCTTCCTGGCTAATAGCCATTGATGAACCTAACCTTCATGAATCTAACTAGCTCTTTTTTGAACCCTGTTAAAGTCCTGGTCTTCACCACATCCTCTGGCAAGGAATTCCGCAGTCTGACTGTATGCTGAGTGAAGAAAAACTCCCTTTTGTTTTTCAGCTGCCTATTAATTTCATTTGGTGATCCCTAGTTCTTATATTGTGGAAATAAGTAAATAACTTTTCCTTGTTCACTTTTTTCACATCAGTCATGATTTTATAGACCTCTATCATATCCCTCCTCACAGTCTCCTCTTTTCTAAGCTGAAAAGTCCAAGTCTTTTTAAGCTCTCTTCATATGAGACCCATTCCAAACCCCTAATCATTTTTGTTGCCCTTTTCTAAACCTTTTCCAATGCCAAGATATCATTTTTGAGATGAGACAACCACATTTGTATGTAGTATTCAGGATGTGGGTATACCATGGTTTTATATAGAGGCAATAAGATATTCTCTATCTTATTCTCTATCCCCTTTTTAATGATTCCTAACATTCTATTTGCTTTTTTGACTGCTGCTGCACACTGAGTGGATGTTTTCAGAGAACTATCCACAATGACTCCAAGATCTCTCTCTTGAGTAGTTGTAGCTAAATTAGTCTACACTGCACATTTATTTTGGAATAAGCTATTCCAGAAGAAATACTCTGAAATAAAGCTTATTTCAAAATAGCACGTCTACACTACAGGGAAGCCTCAAAATTAGTCTGAGGCAGGCTTCCCTAATGTGGATGTGCTACCTCCCAAAAAGCACTGGGGAGTAATTACTTTGAATGGCCCTAGGGAGGAGCTATTTCGAAATAGCAGCAGTGGAGCATCCACGCTTACATAAGACTTACAGAAGTCGGAATAAGCAGTCCAGTATTCTGAATTCATTTTGGAATAATGGAATTGTTGTGTAGATGCTCGCATTGTTATTTCGGAATAATGAAATAACGCTGTTGTGTAGACGCACCCAGTGAGACCAGAAAGAAAACAAAGGTGCAGCTAACTGTGCAACTGTGACAATAGCCTCTATAGTCTTTGTATCCCTCATCACATGCAGAGGTCAGTGGCTGGTTAAGCCCCTATAGCAGAAAACCCAGCAATCCTATACCCAAAGAGCCTGCATGGATCCCCTCTCCGGCCTCCTCTACACTATGATGGTGGTACCTCAGCCAGCAAGGTTCTCTGGACTATCTATTCATATCCTGTCCATGAGGTCACACATGTAAGATTTAGGGGCCATAGACAGCTAAGTAGCGAGAATCCATCAGTAACAAAGCATTTCTGAAGGAGTGTTGAGGGTTCTTATCTCTTCAGTGCCTCTGCCGGTGTTTAGGCTGTAGTTTCCCTCTAAGGTAGGTTTAATGCTTCCAGCCTAAACAAAAGTTCTCCCCTCCCAGGGCAACCACATAAGTCCAAAGCAAATGATATCAAATGATCTGGTCCTTCCCAGGTTTAGCAGACTTTCATCCTGAGCCACAGCTAATCAGATCCTCTGCCCTCACCGAGCTAAGTATTCTCTTTTCCTGGAACTCAGAGTTCAATGGCTCCTTCTTTGGTCCACAGCTCTCTGTAGGGCAGGGGTGGGGAACCTGGCTGGCCATATGGGGTTCATCAGGGTTAGCTTCTGGCAGGCCACGAGACGGTTTGTTTTCCTGAGCACCCGCAGGCAGTAGCCCTGCAGTTCCCAGTGGGCACAATTTACTGTTCCTGGCCAATGGGAGCTGCAGGAAGTGGTGCGCTGAGCCACTACTTGATGTAGGGGATTGAAAAAAGGACTTCCTGCTGCTCTTTCCAGAAGCAGAACCTGAGCACCAGAACCACAGCACAGGAGGCACCTCTCCCCTCCCCTCCGGCTCAGTTATTCTCACAAGCACATGGCCCTTCAGCTTGTGCAGGCGTGGGGCAGGCAGGCAGATTGGCTGGCTGAGAAACATTTTAAGCTCTGCAAGCATTTAGCTCTGCAGGGAGACAGGCTGGTTGGGATTCTGGCTGGTAAGTTTCCTGGCCAGAGCCTGCCTCTGGCACCTCAGTACCCCCTTCCCCAAACTCTCTGCCCCTCCATTCAGCATACCCAAACTCTCTGCCCCCTCCTGCACCCATACTCCATTCCCAGATCTGGCACCCAATCTCCTGCCCCAGATCACAATCCCCTCCACCCCAGACCATTGCCCAAGGTCGTAACTCCCTTCTGCCATAGGTCACATTCCAAAACCCTGCACCCCAGTCCTCTGCCCTAGGTCACAATTGCCTCCTTCACCCAAACTCCCTCCCAGACCCAACTCTCCCTCCTGTACCCCAATCCCTTACCCAAGCTGTCTTCTGTGCCTGACCCTACACCTCGTCCATTAATATCATGGAAGAGTGCAGCCCTCAACCACTTTCCAAAATCTTGGAGTGGCCTCCCTTGTGAAAAATTATTGCCCACCCGTGGCCTAGGTCCTTGCTACAACATCTTCCAGGCTGTTTCCTCTGCTCTCTTAGGCTGTGTCTAGACTACATGCCTCTGTCGTCAGAGGCATGTAGATTAGACACATAGGCAAAGTCAAATGAAGCCACGATTTAAATGATCGCGGCTTCATTTAAATTTACATGGCTGCCGCGCTGAGCCGACAAACAGCTGATCAGCTGTTTTTCCGCTCAGCGCACTAGTCTGGACGCTCCCCTGCCGACATCAAAGCCCTTTGTCGGCAGCCCCGTTATTCCTCGTGGGATGAGGTTTACTGATCAGCTGTTTGTCGGCTCAGCGCGGCAGCCATGTAAATTTAAATGAAGCCACGATCATTTAAATCGCGGCTTCATTTGCCTTTGCCAAAACAACAAATCTACATGGCTCCGTCGACGGAGCCATGTAGTTTAGACGTACCCTTAGTGAAGAGCCATATATCAGTTTTTAGCTCTTCCTGGTTTCTCCTTCTGAGGGAAAGCTGCTCCTTATATTTCCTGATGCTTCTTCTCAGCATGCCTTGCAGCATCATACAATTCCCCGTATCCCTCTGGGGACTACATCTTTCAGTATTCTCTTGTTCTGTGCTGAAATGGGACCAGGAAATACTTGACCTTTAACTTCCTTTAAAGAATTGCAAACCCCGTAACAGGTAGTATTATAATGGTTCTTGTTCCATAAAACACAATTGTGCAATCACTTTTTGACCTGCGATAGGCAAATGCACCTTGTCTCAGCTGTGGCTTGACTCTAGCTGATTTCTTTGTGTTTAGTTAAAACCCAACAGCCCCCTGTCTTTGTTCTTTAACTTGACCTCTCGGTTTCAATGTTTAGAATTGTGCAGGTCCATAGAGCTTCATTCCATCATACCCGTTGCTAATCCACTTCTGAGCTAGAGCAAACTGATGCCTTTGTTAGTAATTTCATTAATGAAAAGCATCCTGATTCAGGATTGTATTTCATGTCTGGTATGTTAAACAGGGACTATCCAAGTGGGGTTTTTGCTGTTGTTGTTGTTGAGTATTATAGTAAAAGTCATCTCCCATGCTGAGAGGTTTCTTGTAAGTTCTTGTATAGAAATAATTTTGTTATTATGCTACTGGGGTTCTCAGGGTTTTCATACCCAGAGTCCTGCCTTTTTCCTCTGCTTTAAGACCCTGATTTCCATGAGACTATTTTGCAGCCTGCCTGGGAAAACTCATTGCCATTCCTTATGTCTCACCATTGAACAATTTGAAACATTGCCTTCCCCTTGGGGCTGAGGATACCATCAAGTGTTCCCACCAGACCAGATATTTTTAATTTGAGCAACATAACTCTTCCCCTAGCTCCTTCCCCTCTTCTCGCTTCACACACAATAGGAATGTGGAATAGAGACTATAGAAGTGCAAAACATAGACCCAAACTACATATTATGGTACAATTATTTAAATGTAATATTAGGGGGAGATTTAAAACAACCCTCACAAATGGAACTTCCCTCTCCCATAGCTTTTGTAAGGAATATTTTTCCTGGGCTTTGTTGTTGAAGGCTCTTGGTATTGTTGCATTAGAGAAAGATGAAAGAAGCCCATATTGAAATGAGTGCCTTGCTCAAGATTGATCATTTCAAAGCAATAGGTAGCAAATAATAGCATGTGGTTATCCTTCTCTTTTGAGCAACAAGACAGGGTGGGGAGAAAGATAAAAATATGAAAAAAAAATGCTCCCCTAGAGTCAGATCCCTGTGAGGTCAGCATAGCTGTTTCATTTTACATCAGCTGAGGTTTTGGCCCGAGCCTAAGATTTTAGCTTAGCATTAATTATAGACCCCAGGGTAGCAACAGGTGTTATGAGACAGCACAAAGTTAGGAAATTCATTGTGTTTGATGTTGCCTTAACTTGAGAAATTGAATGTATAAATCATCAGTCTTAACTTATATTGTCTGAAGGAGAAAGAGGAGTGATGGATCTGCTTTTTTTGGTTTGTTTTAATTTACAACACATGTCACCAAAACCTATAGTTTTCAATTGGTCAGTGTGAAGTAGATTATCATCATATAGTTTCTAAGTATTTCCTATATCTTCCAGTATGTGTAGTACAAAGTAAATAGTGGACGGCGTCTAACCATTTTTTTATGCCAGCTTGGAGTGGTATCTCAATTTGGAAAAAAATAGAGATGTCCTAAAATAAAAAAAAGTGACAGTTTTAGTTGCAAGTAATTTTTGATGATGCTGGTTACTTACAACAATTGGCGTAAGTATGACAGATATCAAAGCCAAGTCATAATTGCTGGGTCTCTTTCTATGTCTCTGGTTATAGATGTCTTAATGGCTGTTTGTTATTGTGAGTTTTTCAGCGTTAATGCTAGATGACTCAGATGTACCATACATTTTCAAATCTTTGCATAAGCCTTGCTTAGAGGCTGATGGAAGAGTCTGAAACATATTGCTGTGACCCATAGTTGACCCTTCAGTAAAGCCTTCTGACATGTTAGAGCCAGCTCTAAATCTTTTTGTATGGAAATCTTACAACTTCAGAAAATATCTTTAATGTAGACATTTTAACTACTGCATCTGTCTGTGCAGAACTGTTGTTTGCTGGGTAAATGAAAATAGGCTCCAGGTCTTGTTGACAAAGGGGGCAGCGACTGAAATGAAGGTTTGAAATTTTGGCTCTGTTGAAGTCAATTGCAAAACTTGCACTGATTTAACAGGACCCAGTATTTCACTCTATGCTTCTGCTACAGTACTCTCATTCAGATATCCATTGCTCATGTGTGTCCAGAAAGCTATCGGATGGTTTCTGACAGCTGGGAAGTATAATTCCTCCCCACCTTTCCCCTACACTCATCACCCTCATGTTATGAGAACGATGTGCTGTTTTTGGAAGAACAGAGGGTCAATGTTTTCTCAATGCTAGTATCAGGGAGTATTAAAAACCCAACAGACAAATCAGTGCACAATTAGTAAAAAGGTCTAGCGAAAATTGTGGACACTAATAACATTTAACCACCCTGTCTATTTCACTGCTATATAGAGTTGTGTCAATCATCTGAGCTGTGCAAGGCATCAGACACCCAGTCTCTGATTTCTCTCTGTCTCTAATTTGTATAAAATAATACAGTATCCACCCTATTTGGTTCCATTGCTCTCCATGACAGTCCACATTAAAAGCCCTTGACTGTCAAATGAGATGCACATTTTGTATGTCGCAACAGTGCTGAGGAGTGCTGCAAAGGAAAGCAGCTGGAAGATTCCCCTTTGGACGGGATTCTTCCCTCAGCACAAGGCCCTATCTATACTCATTTCACTCAGGTTTAATCTTTGGGGCAGTTGCACAGTCTAAGAAGGTTAGACTGGCCAGTGTCGATGGGGGCAGTGCATGTTAAAACAGTGTTTAAAACAGGGATGTGAAATCCCATTTGAAGTCTCAACCAGTTAAACTATATGTTTAACCAGTTAACTGTCCCACAGCATGGTATGATAGGCCCAGCCGGGCTGCTCCAACTGGGTAGGGCCTGTCAGACAGCACCACGCCACAGGCGGAGACTGCTCCGTCCTGCTTAGGCTCCGGTTAACCAGTTACCCCAGTAAGCACACTGCTAAGGCAATGTTTACTTGTAATTGGCCCCTTTACATCTCTAGTTTAAAATCTGTGTTCTTTCTTAGCTTTCTTCTTGGGCTAGAATATGGTCCCTGCTAGCCTCCCAAACTGCATTAGAACCTGTTTGTACTCTATTTAAGCATAATTTCTATGTGAAGGCTAGACTGAGACTGAAATGTTCCTGGAACCTAAATGCTGGTGAAATATGCACTCAGTTTATATGAAAAGGTAACATTTCCATACAGTAGAGAGAGAACATCAAGCGAGATGGATGTGTCTCGGCAAGACTTCTAAAAAGCTTTTCATCTTTTCATTTTCCTCCTAGATCTCCTTTAAAGATAAGTGAGCTTTCATTCACTTGAAGATTGCCCAGAGGTGGTACAAGAAGCTCCATGTCTTTGAGATCTAGGTTCTCAAAACAGCACTGGTGCTTTCCATGTCTTCACTGTTTGCCATAGTCTTAAAAATAGCCAGTAATTCAACATGATTCTGGTGAAATGTTGTAGACAGAAAAATGTATCAGACTCTGTAAATTCAGTAAACAAATGCAGATTTGAGTCTGAATGTGAAACTTTACCTTGACTTAGAAAAATCCTGAAATACAGAATGACTCAATCCCCTTGAATAGGAAATCAGGTGTGAAACTAATGAACTTGTATAAAAGATGTGCCCAATGTTCCCTGTAACCACTGTGCATGCATGGCCTCTCAGGAGAGATTCAAATGCTGCCCAGCTGATTAGCAGAGCACCCACAGTTAGGTTTTGTGTTTCTGCTGGTGATGCACATTCACATGTCTTGGTGCACATAAAAAAAATATTATGAGCATGGATGTAAAACTCTGCACATAAGTAGAAAAAATTAGAGGGATTATTGGGTGCATTGTGAAATAAGTATGTGATATATGTGATGCTTTTCCAGGATAGAGGCATTTTTAAAGATATATGTAGCCACCCGTCTGAAGTCCTGTTATGCATTAATGTGTTTAAATGCAAACACCATTCTTTTGTTTAGGTGGCAAAAGTGGAATATGTTAGAAAAAAGCCAAAATTAAAAGAAGTTCTGGTGAGGTTAGAAGAGCATATGGAATGCACCTGTACATCATCAAATTCTAATTCAGATTATCGAGAAGAAGAAACTGGTATGTCATCCTTTATTTTTGTACATGTGTTTTTATCAGATGGGAACTTATATTTGTAGTAGAATATGGACCCAGCCCTGTCTCCATTGAACTAACTGCAGTTTTTTTTACTGCAGCCTTTAAATGAAACATAATATGCATAACATAAAAATCTTGCCTGATTTGACGGTGGTACTATTTGTTGCTTGCTGGTAAATTCTATCAAGTACAAATTCTTTTGAGATACCCTTAAGACTCGACAATTTACTTTACTAAAATTAGACTTGAAATTAGTAGAAAATTTCATTTAAGAAGAATTTAAATGTTCAAAAGTAAGGAATTTTGAAATGAAATTTCCTACTGTGGCCTTAATTTGGTTTCTATTTCTCTACTTATCCTTACGGAGATTGCTGTCAGTTGTCATGCGAAACAGATGCCTGGCTTGCTGAGAATATGAAAACCAGAAAAGAGGGGGAGTCATGAGTGTACGGAGAAGAAATACTTATTTTCACTGTGGCTTGATCACAGGGACTAGGAGGCACTTAGAAAGCAGGAGACATCGCAGGCTACCCAGGGCTTCACCCAGCCCTGGTGTAAGTTAGAGCAGCCTAACAGTTTAATTTAACTTAAACCATTTTACGTGGTTCCCTACAGAGTCACACACCAGTTTTAGACTTGATGGAGTACAGGTGTCTCCGGTTGTGAGGCAATCAGAGTAGCACCTGAAAATGATGGATAATGTTTAGGGAGGACAGGTACCAGTCGATTTTTGCCCTATATGTGGCAGGGAGTTTTCTACAGCCTGTAGCAGGAACATACATGGGGTAATTGTGTGATGTCTTGCCTGTATCAGAAGATGAAGTAACGTTTTCTCTTGCTGAGATAAAGTTGGCCTGATAAGCCATTACGTGACTCAATTGCAATCAATCAATCCATCAGTCAAGACACAAGATATTATAATCCCTAGATGTATGTGGGAGGATGATCTGGTGAAGGATCAAGTCTTCCATATGGATTAGGGGGCTTGATCCAAAGTCTACTGCTATCAGTGGAAAGACTCCCATTGACTTCCATGGGTTTGGGATCAGGCCCTACCTGGTTAGCAGTTTATAAATTTGTTGTAGAGTTTTGGCAGGGATAGTGGATTTTTAGCCTCTGTGTTAGGAAGGGCTTGGAGAATGATAAATGGAGGGGTGGGGTGTCTCTAGGTCAGTGTGGGCAATAATTTTTGATGGGGGGCCACTCCAAGATTTTGGAAAGTGGTCAAAGGCCGTACTCTTCCATGATATTAATGGAGGAGATGCAGGGTCTGGAATGGAGATTGGGTGCCGAAGGGAGCTTGGGGTAAGGTATTGGGATGCAGGAGGGAGACTGGAGTCTGGGAGGAAGTTGGGATGAAGCAGGCGATTGTGATATAGGGCAGGGGACTACAGTGCAAGGGTTCGGGATGTAACCTAGGGTAGGAGGGGATTGTGATCTGGGGCAGGAGATTGGGGTGCCAGATCTGGGAGGGGATATGGGTGTAAGAGGGGGACAGAGGGTTTGGGTATGTTGAGTGTGGAGGGAGACAGAGAGTTGGGGTAGGAAAGGGCTGGGGTACCAGAAGCAGGCTGTGGCCAAGAGACTTACCTGCCAGCTGCCAAACTAACTTGCCTGCCTGCAGAGCTTAAAATGTTTCCTAGCCAGCCAGCCTGCCTGGCCATGTGCTTCATAAATAACTGAGCCCAGTAGAGGGGGCGTGATTCTTCTTAGCTGCCTGTTATTCTAACAAGCAGCTCCCATTGGCTGGTTTCTGTCAGAAACCAGCCAATAGGATTGTGTGGGGAGACAGGGGGGACTCCTGAAACTTCTCCCTTCCCCTCCAGAAATGGAGCCCCGCAGCTGTGTTTCTGCACAGCGTGGGGCTGCGGGGCAAGCAGGGAAGCCTGCCTGGGTCTCCCTGCTGCCTCAGTGAGCTGGATGCTCCTGGCCTGCTCTAGGTACTAGCTTAGCAGATGGACAGTGTTACAGGGTGAAAGCTAAGGTTGGTCCAGGAACCTTAATTTCTGATTTCCTTACTCTCGAGCATTTTATTCCTATTATTATTATTTAACTGTCATGTTCATCAATTTCTTCCCCCACCTCCCATGTAATATATTTGCAGCCACAATTCTCTGTCGGAAAGTCTTTTGTGTGACGGTATCCATGGCGTTGGTTTGGGTTTTTCCATTATTATTACGATTTTATTTTTCCTGGCGGCCTCTTGCTGTGGAAGCTTTTGGCCTTTAGCTCTGTGTGTGCCCATGGATACTCTCACTGCCCTAGGGACTCTGACAGTGCTGGGAGAGAGTATTGCTGCCAGGAGGGATTTTTCAGAAGTACTCATATGGATTACAGAAGGCCTGATTCTCCTCTCCCTTGGATCATCTAACTCCATTGTGCCAGATCCTCCACAGCCAATGCAGATCAGCTGCACTGACCTCAGTGGAACTGTGGCAGTTTACACTGGCTGCGGATGTAGCCCACTGACTTCAGTAGAGTTATTGCTGGTTGACAGTGGTGTTAGGAACAGGAGAATCAGGCCCAAAGAGTGTGAAACTTTAAGGAAAGCAGAGCAGGTAAAACTTGCCTGCATTGGGATTTCTTACAAATAGGCAACTTGTTAAGGGTTGCTCAGCCCAGGCCTGTGTTTTAGGCAAGTTTCTTGCTGCTATCTCCGTCCTGTCAGGACACACCATTGCCCTGCGTTTCAGGCTTCTTATTTATTATGGAGTGCAGAAGTGGGCAGCCCAGTGGCCTGATGTCATTGGGATGGGAAGACACCTGGCTGGATATTTTTGGTGTTGGATTTAATTTGCCTCAGTTTCTCAGCGGAGGTTATAGTTTCTGTCAGGTGCCTGTCTAAGCTTGTAAATTGGGTGAGAGTTCCTGCTGGAGGTTACCATGTCCTCCACGCACCGGGTGTAAATTTTCACCTCCTCAGAAGACGTTTTACTAGTGCAAGTACTCAGTAAAATGCAAGGCTCATGAGTGGCAATTTTATAGTTATTGGAATCAGAAGTTCACGTCAGCAGAATTTACTTTGCTGTTTGTCTTACAAAAGATTTCAAGTTCTTTTGACATGTTGGGCTTTGCTTATAATCCCCTCTGAGGGAAGTTATAATCTACACGGAGAGCTGAAAAATTAGTCCTGTTCATTAAGCACCAATAGGCAAATAAAGCGGCATGGGTGTAGCACAAAGCTAGTTTGAGTTATGAATGGAGCAAAAAGTTTAGGAAAATTGGTGGGTTTTCATATTTCTGTAAATTGTTCTATGTGCTGTACATGAAAACATCTTATCTCATCCACCTCAACTTTCTGGGGACAACAGCTAAGCAGTCAAAGATGAAAAGCTGTGACTGTGTGGGAAGAATTGGGAGGTCAGTTCAGAATCAGGCTTATGAAGGATATGATCGCAATGGCAGAAGATAGTGATTCATATCCCTCCTTATATGTGAGAATGTTTGTTTTTGCAAGTGGATGGCAAATTCAAAATATCTAAACTACAGGGACTGAAGGCAAATAGGGTATGTCTACACTACCCTCCTAGTTCGAACTAGGAGGGTAATGTAGGCATACCGCACTTGCAAATGAAGCCCGGGATTTGAATTTCCCGGGCTTCATTTGCATAAGCGGGGCTCCGCCATTTTTAAATCCCCGCTCGTTCGAACCCTGTGCCGCGCGGCTACACGCGGCACGAACTAGGTAGTTCGAACTAGGCTTCCTAGTTCGAACTACCGTTACTCCTCATTCCACGAGGAGTAATGGTAGTTCGAACTAGGAAGCCTAGTTCGAACTACCTAGTTCGTGCCGCGTGTAGCCACGCGGCACAAGGTTCGAACGAGCAGGGATTTAAAAATGGCGGAGCCCCGCTTATGCAAATGAAGCCCGGGAAATTCAAATCCCGGGCTTCATTTGAAAGTGTGGTATGCCTACATTACCCCGCTAGTTCGAACTAGCGGGGTAGTGTAGACATACCCATATGGAATACTGTATGTTAATAGAAAAGGTTGAACCGCTCTAGTCTGGCACTCCCGGGACCTGACTGGTGCTGAACCAGAGAATCTGCCAAACCACAGGAGGTCAATATTGTCTAGCAGCATTACCAACACTTCCACTGCTTACTGGCTTCTTAGAAGACATTTAGGGGTACAGAACATGGAGAGCACAGAATTTATTTGTCTGTAAGTAAATTTTATGTGACTGTGTGAAATGTGGCCTCTCCCATGATAAATGGACATCCAGCTAACTAAAATCATGCTGGACCATGGATGTTGCTGGACTAGAGAATGCCGGAATAGCGAAGTTCAACCTTTAGTCACAAGGCAGATTTACCACTACCACCACCATCTTGGGTGACTGGAACTTTCCTTTTAGATAACTACTTATGCAAACATTATTTCAAAATCAGAAGTTTTAAAGAAATACCTGTAATGCAAAAGATTATGAGTATTCTTTGAGAGATAACAACTGTAGTTGTTTATTACTTTAGTTTTCAACACAATGCATTATCTTAGGGCTTTTTACCAGCCTTCCCTTATGTTAACAGGAAGGCCTAGGGAAACAGGTAAAAAACGGAAACGAAAAAGGTTAAAACCAACATAAAAACTACTGGAACTATTTGCTAATCAGGTAGGACCTATATGCTGAACACCCTAATGGCACAAGTAATGGAAAACTTAATCAAATATCATCACTCCCACTTAATCACTGTTCAAAATCTTGACACTTGCTACCTCAAGGCTGCAAAGAGATTAGATGTGATTGGCTTTGATAATTCTACATGCTTGGTATTTTCCATTAAGCTACACATCACCATAAGCATCTTACATTCTTCAGCTACTTCCTCTTCTTGCACTTTATTTATTTATTTATTTATTGAGGGTGCTAATACTTAAGCTTCTTGGAAACCTAAAGTTCCATTTCCTCTGCTTTTTGTTTCAATATTATTGATTTCTGAAGTCTAAGCAGCCCATAATAGTGCATGAATGAATTGCCAGGTTACAAATGGTTTATGTTCCAAGCAGTTGGCTGTGAAAGCATTGAGTACGTACGGCAAATCTTATTACATGCATGACCATCAAACATTCCTTAGCCTGAACTGTGGACTGATTAAACATGCATCTGAAATGATTGAAATCACTGCATAATTTACAAAACAAGAGGACACCTGTTCTTCTGTAACAAGGCCCTGTACCAGAGTCCTAAGAACCTTCACTGGTCTGGGGTGGAGTGCGGGGGCTTTCAGAGGAAGAATAGGATGCACGAATCAGATGTCATCAAAATTTATAAGGTTTACAATGTAGAAAAAACAAAACAAGAAACCTCTTAGTACAAGAGTGGCTTGATCAGCATGTTAGTGAATTCCGATGTAACAGCTGTAAAATTTCCAAATTAAATATGGCTTTTATATTTCTAAAATACCTGACATCATATGAGCTGCAACATTTGCAGATGATTCTGGTGTTCTGAGTAGAATTTAATTTGAATTTGCAGTAAATATGTAACTGCTGGATGACCGGGAATTTAATAATTCAAGCACTTTTTTTTGCACATGGACTCCCAATGTCAGATTTCATTTATATGGATGTATCTTTTTGAAAGAATGCTAAACTTGATATCCTGTTTCAGATTAACAGGTATTTATTGGGAGTAATATGCTAGAAGCAAAGATTTTGTAAAATTCAACTTTAAAAGTCAGCATGTAAACTCAATCAAAACAGCATTTAGAACTTCTTGTCCCAGGTTAGTGAATTTCATGCAGAATAGTTTTTTTTTAAAAGACATCTGAGAGGAAAGGTCCTGTGATTCTAATCATGGAGTTATTATATCTTTTTTCTCTCCTGCAGATGTAAGGTGAAATAAGCTAGAAAAAAAAAGAACTTCTCTCTGGGACATGGATGTACATGGTTTGTTACATTCCTGAACCTACTATGTATGGTGCTTTATTGACTATATACTTTATTTGTTCTCCTATGTGAAAAAAAACTGACTGAAAAGAACACTTAATGAGAACAAAGAGACAATGTACATTTGTTTAATGTGACATCAAAGCAAGTATTGTAGCACTCTGTGAAACAATAGGAAGCTTCCCTGTCCAAAACCCCACAAGAAAACAACAAAGCAAACAAAGAAAAAAGAAAATAAAAAGACAGATGAATGAATGGAGGATACCAAAAGTACAAAAAAAAAAAAAAAAAAAAAAAAGGAGGAAGAAGAAAAATAGACAAAACTCTTAAATGAATAGTGGATAATTGTCAGAGCAGTCAACGGTGCTTTATGTCAAGAAATGTGCCTGCTTTCTTGATGAAGATGGATGGACACAAATGGACCTCAGGCACAACAAAGCAGGAATGTATCAAATGATCAAATACCACACAAACTCTATAGAAACAGTACATCCTTGCTTGGTGGTGTTTTAAAGTCTATACAAAAAAGAATACCTTCTGGGGAGCCTTAAATTGATTTTTTTTTACACCATAAAGTGATTATTAAGCTTTCTTTTTACTCTTTGCCTAGCTTTTTATTATCTCTTGGACTACATTTACCAATAACACATATAGAAGACTGGTGTAACAGTAAGCAGAACACAAACATTATGGTATTTCTCCTAGTGGGATGCAAACTAATGAGATATATTAAAATAAAAATGGTATACCTATGCATAATTTTCTAGACGTTTCTTGGTTTATGTCTCCCAACCTCCCCCCGTAATTTAAAGCATTTAAAAAAACCTGATGTGTGCAAACAAATCATAGGATATCCATTCAAATATCCTTTTTTCTTTGAAACTTATGCCAGTTGCCTAATAGTGATATTGTGTTAGCAATTGCCATTCCTATCAGTATACAAATACTTTTATTTCACATGTTGGCGCTGTGTGAAATGTATAAATTCTTGTATCCGCATTGTACAATGTCATTGTGGCATGGGAAAGACCTTGCTGCAAATAGTTGAACAAAACCTAAAATTCTTTATTTTTGGTAAACTGTTATGCTTTATGTGTATTCAACAGAAATATGTGTTTTGTAAAGGTGAAGTTTGTATTTTTATCTAAAATTAACAGTTTTATATACCTAAGAAAGCCTGCTATGTTTTCTTGAACAAAAAAGAAAAAAAAGAAAAAAAAAAAAGAAAAAGAAAGAAAAAGAAATGAAAAAAAGCATTTTGTGGTCATATTTTTGTAGTTGAATAGCCCAAATAACTTCAAAATATATTTTAACTATAGCAGGGCAGATAAAATACTCGGGCACCAACTCCTACATTTTCAAAATGCTGAGGAATGTAATTGCTCAACTCTTCCATGGACTGGAATGGGAGTCACCTGGCTATTTCTTGTCTGTTGCTTTGAAAATGTAGGGCTGTGCCACATATGTCATGGCTACCCTCTTTGTCATTATCACTGCCCCACCCCAGTAGTTTAGATATTATGCTCTTTGTGTTATTTTGATTATCACATTGGACATGCAAAATAAACTACTGGGTTTTTTTCTTTATGAAAAATCTCCAATAAGATGAAAGTTTTCTCTCTTCTTTGTACATCATGACAAAAGATCAAGTCTTGAGGATAATGTGTCTACCCTGAATTAAAAGTGTCCAAATGTGAATGAACTGCAGAGCTTTAAGATGTATTAAAAAAGAGAGGTTTTTTTTTTACTTTTCCAGTTTTTCAAATGTAGGTAAACATCCCCACTACAGCAGGGACGGGGAACCTCCAGCGCGCTGGCCACATGTGTTTTATCAGGGCGCTGGCAGGCTGTGGAACAATTTGTGTACCCAAGTGTCTGCAGGCACAGAACCCGGTAGCTCCCATTGGCTGCTGTTCACCGTTCCCAGCCAATGGGAGCTGTGGGAAGTGGCATGGGCCTGGCCACTACTTCCCACAGCTCCTACTGGCTGGGAACTGAACCATCTCCACAGGAAGTTGCAAGTGGCTATGCCTATGGATGCTCAGGTAAACAAACAATCTGGCGGCCTGCCAGGAGCTAATCTTGATAAACTGCATGCAACCCATGGGTTGGAGGTTTTACCACCCCTACAGAATAACTATGTCCAATTTACCCAAACAAAGCAATTTTAGTGAATAGGCATTGGCTTCAGCTGCTAATGCAGACATAATTAGTAACTGTCCTGTTTTGTGATCATCTTCCCAGTGTATTACATTAAGCACCAAAACTGGATATACATTTACTAAAACTATCTGTGCTTGTTCTTCACCAAGTGTACTGTTCACAATGTTATGCACATGAATGTATGTGTCTGCGTTTAAAAGAAAAGTGTATAAAATGTAATTTATATATTTATGTTTCGGTGGGATGCCAATAGTGTTGCGCAGTTTTTTTCTTTTGGGGGTGGTTGTCTAAAATATCTAATGAAAAAGAATTCATATATCTATTAAAATCATGTAGATGAAAAATATGATGTGACCCGCTGAGACATTGTGCTGGTTTGAAAAAGACACCAAAGTCACTTAAGTGGAATACTCCATGAACAAAATTTTCAATTGAGGTTGCGTGGGCACAATAGGGAGTAATTCAAATCACTCACCTGGGACAGGTGTAGTCCATTGATTATAATGGTGCTGAGAGTTTACACCACTTAGTATATTTAGTTCATAATGGAAATTGAACTAAAGGCATGCATTTTCCTGGTGTCAGTATAGAAATCTGTTATGCCAGGTTTGAAAGGAGGAGAGAATGAAGACTTTCTGGTAATTATTTGTCTGAAATTTGAAGTCTGAATTAATTTTGTTACCCGGAATTAGGAACACACAAGTCTTTATTTTCAAACAGTGTTTATATGATTCATGGTAGCAATCATCAAAGTCTTAAGGCCATTTTCTCAGCTGCTGTAAATTGATAATCTCCATTGACTTCAGTTTACAGCTGAGGATCTGGGCCAGTCTTTAAAATATTGCTGAATGTTATAATTTGTGCCATTCATTCTATTCCAGTTGAAATTTTATCTGCAAGTGTTTCCAGCATTACTGTCTGTTGAATCAGTTTTCATCTATTTCTGTGGTACTGCAAATGTAACCAGAAGGAACAGTAACATTAAGGCTTGTGACTCAAAATAGCATAAGCAAGAGACATTAATTCAAAGTTAAGTTGGGCATTTTGAGGGCCAGATCATGTAAATTAGCATAGCTCTACTGACTTCAATGGAGTTATGCCAATTTACACTACTTGAATGTCTTGTCCTCTAGCCTTTATTCATTCCCTTTGGTCTCAGGTCCTACAAGGATCTCAGATAACTGTGTATGGGTCATGTAACATCATGTTCTAACACTAACGTACCATACGTGAGTTTGAGAAAAAGCGTCAGACTTAACTTTGAATTTCCATGCTGTGCAATGGTTTGTTTCACCATTGTGGCTTTAAATTAAACAGTTCTCTGTGCATTCACAAACATTGTGCAGTAGTGTCTTATCTCTGCTTACAGTACCAATACAGGAGGAACATGTTTACAATATTGTCCATGAAAGAGGAAGCCATATTTTGCTCACAGAAAGGATATATACAACAATTTCAGGTGCCCAAAAATCTGGAGGTGTCTGATTGATGCTTTTTTGAGAGGGGGTGATTACAGAAGGTATAATGAAGCTGTTGGAAACATTATTATTTGGAAATCATGCCTTTTTGGAATGGTTAGTCTGAAACATCGTTGCTCTTGGCTTAGGGTACTTCAGTGATTTCAGGATAAAATGTTTTTATTTGCCTCCTCCACTACCCAATTCATCACAGGCTGTAGAAATCTTTGGTCTATAGTCATCCTGTTTGCAAACTTTTCTGGTTAAAGAGCATGATAAGAAGGCATTGGCCCAAAAATGGGATTCCAGCAAACTTTGGCTATAGTCATTGATGTTGTGATCAAACAAATTATCACACTTAGTGTTCTGCAGCTGTGCGTCCTCTTTTCACCACTGTCCATCTATTTTTATGAGTGAAATTAATTGTAACAAAGTCATCTTAACCCTAGGTTACCTGCTTGCTAACTCAGTTCCCCTTTTGGTTTCTGTTGAATGCATCACTCCTCACTCCCCTGTTTGGTTCAAGGAACATCCCCACCTGGGATCTGGTTTATCAGATATGCACACTAAATATGCACAGTTATTTCCTTTGTGCAGCAATTGGCTCTCAAGTAAGTCCATCCCTTCTGTCACTTGGCGCTTAATCCTCCCTTTCCCATCTTGGAACTGGGTTTCACAACCTCCGTAAGGCATTTGATATCCCCTCATTCCTCTGTTTGGCTCCAGTGGTCTTTCATTCCCTGTTACATGAAATTCTACATCTTTCCTTCTAGGGTCTGCAGTACAGCCCCTTCTGCACCCCAGAATCCATTAGTCCTCTTGACTACCAATTTCTGGTCACTCTCTTAGGCCATGCACCTGACCCAAGGAAAGCACCCCTCTCAGATTCTTCTTCAAATTCTGGAATTCTCCTGTCTGTTATCCATGCCTAGGGGAGTAGCCTTGCGCCTGGTTTCCTGTAAGTCACATGATTGTGGCTTGCCAAGTGCCTTCACACCAGTGAGATTGGGCAGCATGGGTGGCCCTTCTTTGTTTCAGTGGGCCTCAAGATTGTTGTAACCAAGATGGTCTCCTGGGAGATGGTAGTTTTGCTCACTGGGCATGCGCCCCTAGAATTTGCCGGGTTTGCTGATTGAACTGTAGCAGTGCTCTGATTGGATGCAGAGGGAGCGCATGGTTTTCACAACATTGTGTCAAATCAGCACACACCTCACTTCATGTGCCCTTGCTATAGGCATGTATCGCTTTAGTAATGCCAGTAGGGAAAAAACGATGTGAATGAAAAACAGCAGAATCTGGCAACCGTGTGCATGGGGCATGGTAAACAAAATGCCACACGTAGAACCCCAACGGGCTGCATGCAGCCCTCAGGCCACAGGTTGTGCATCACTACCTTAGACTATAGCTCTGAGCTGTAGATACTTCATTGCACATGCCCTTAAACTAGAGCTGTTACATAGATATACATGTCTGAGAGAAAAATGCTTTACATTAAGAAAAATTGGGCTCTCAGCAAAGTATTTCATGTCACTGTCAAATTTTGATACCAGTTACACTAGTGCAAAAGTGGAGTTGCGCCATGGAAGATACTCCCAATTTGCTTCACAATAACTGAGATCAAATGGCCTCTCCTGTAGTTCAGTGTGGATAAACAACCATACGCGTGAGAGTGGGATTTTCAAAGCTGCCTCAGTGATTGGGTGCTCAATTCCTATTGGTAATTAACAATAATTAGTCATTCAGGCCAGCTATGTGGCTTTGAAAATCCCATCCTAGATGTTTATCTTCCCCTCACTGGAAATCTTTCTTTAAAAAAGTATGTTGGTTTCATATCTCCAGTTAAGGCAAACATTTTTTTGGCATTTCTGCGTCTGGTCCTAGCTGATCCCAGGCACAATAGTCATAAAAATGAAAAATTAGAGAGTGGGGGAAAGAAAGCATTTTTTTTCAATTTTCAGCAAAAATTCAGTTCAAGGATTTGGGGGAGGGAACGAAAGAGTCCCAATAATTCATCTTTCCCTATGCTCAGCTATCTTTTTTTAACGGGTACCCATGCTCCTGTCCACAAGTTTGTAGCAAGGATATATTATTTATTTATGGGCTTTTCTGTGCTACTCCTCACTATGGTGTCTGCGTGCCTCACACCCATTCATGGATTTCGTCTTGCTCCTCCCCAGTGAGATAAAGAACTTTAAAATCCCATTTTAGGGGAGATGGAGAAGCAACTAGTACAAAGTCACTCAGCAAGTCTATGGCATAAACTCAGGGTGGGTCTTCACAGCAAGTGACAGTGTCTTTGTAGCACAGGTAGGCATGCCCAAGCTAGCTTTAATTCTAGCTAGCATGTATAATAGCAGTATAGATGTAACTGTATGGGAGAGTACTCTGAGACTACGTCTACATTGCAGAGTTTTTGTGCAAAAACTTGTGGAGCGTCCACAATACAAGCACGTTTTTGTGCTAGAAAAAATACAGTAGATTGTTAGAAGACAGGGCTTTTTGCGCAAGAGTTATTCCTCTTTCTACGAGGAATAAACCTTTTTGCGCAAGACCTCTTGCTCTGATGGCCATTCTGTGAATGGCTATCAGAGCTTTCTTGCACAGGAGCATTCATGGCAGTGTGGATGCTCTGTTGCCCAAAAGCACATGGCAGCGTGGACGCGCTCTTGCGCAAGAACTTTTTGTGGAAGATTTCTTCTGCAAGAAGTTCTTGCGCAAGAAGCCTGCTGTGTAGACGTAGCCCCAACGTGTTTCCAAAGTTGCTGGAGGGCTTTTAGTCAGGTGGCTAGCCCATGCTGCCACATCTGCACTACTGTTACTCATGCTAGCTGGTATGTTTGTCCAGGCTACACTCACTCATTCACTTTACATTGATGACCCATTCTTGGACCAGAACAGGTTCCTCATCCAATGCCCTAACCCAATGTTCCTTTCCAAGAATGAACCTGCCACCTTTAAGACTAAATGTTGTCAAGACCAAAGGCGAGTCATTTTGCCTAATGAACGTATCTATGGCTCCATGATCAAAAGCAATGTCATAGCTTTGAAGGATGTAGTGACTGATGAAAACCCTGCTCTCTGCCCATGCAAATGTACAGTCTGTTACGTTATCATCAGCTAGTCATTTCCTGCCCATCTAAGTACTCAGCCTTCCATGACTTCAAGGGGAATTATGCAAGTGGAACAAATGCAGGTTCAGCAACTGTAGAATCAGATTTTATGGGAATCTACAAAGATTTAGTAGGCCAGTATTAGGCACTTTCCCCAGTTCTTAGTCATGCACTCCCTGTGTAGAGGTTGGTATCCTCCTTAAGAAACCCCTTTCTACTGTGGTTCCAATCCTGATTACTTTACACAGGTCCAGTTCAGGAAAACACTCAAGCAAATGCATAAATCCATATCTATTCAGGACTATACTTAAGCACATGCATAACTTTAATCAGGGACTTATGTTATACATATGTTATGCTTTGGATGAGGCTAAGGTTGTTCTTTAGTGCTCTTCTGGAATAGGTGTAGATCAGGACAACAAAAATTGCATGATTGAGTCTTTTGTTCCCTTTTTATTGAGGTATGTTGCAAATTAAATAACCCCAAATACAGAGTAACAAAATAAGAGAAAGAAAATAAGGGACCTCTCCACAGTGTATCTATATGCTTAAAAAATAGCTTCCACAGGCTTATCCACACAGCCACATTATTGCGCTGTAACTTTCTTGATCATGGGTGTGAAAAAACATTCCCCCCCATACTCCCAGCATTGTTAGCTATGCTCCTAGTGGAGTAGTTTACGTACAGCACTGAAAGAGCTTTCTTTGAGCTCTGGTGCCGTGACCACACTATCATATATAGCAGTATAGATAAAGCCTTAGCTTTGCTGTACATACGATCAACTTAACGTCTACAGTGATGACATTTAATGTGATTTTTGCTCATACACCTACAGCATGACATTTGAAAACACAGGTTTTTTTTTATAGCTAATCTAAAATAGAGAAAAATCCTGATCTAGATGAAAAATGTATGTTCTGAGATAAGCATTGTCAAATTTTAAAACATTCTTCAATCATCCAGCTAGCGAACTTGTCTTAGTGTGTCCATTAAAGTCAAACATATCTGATGGGACAGAAATTTGTGAAAATGTATCTGTCCCCGTACTCAGCTCTAATTATTTGATTTGCAAGGAAAAGAAATTTGTGTGAACTATGGAGCTCACTAGCTCAGAATGATCATGGAGCTTATGGAAGGTTGTAGCTGTGTTATTTTGAATTGTTACAATATTTGAGGGGTATATGCAATCAGTTGTAAATTAAAAAGACAACTCAGAAGGTTCAGTGACTTATTTTTGTTCCATAGTGTCTTTCCAGTTATATTGTGTTCAGTTGCTGCTTGGCCAAAAATTATGTATGATGTTTCCTCCCCTTTTATTATTGATCCATTCACGTATAGTTCCCATGTGTTACTGCTTGTTTCTATGTAAATCAGTCTGTGCATTGTGCATTTATGAACACATGTTGCTCTGTAAAATGAGAAAAGCTTTAGCAACACTATTCTTCTCTTGTCAGTTTTCCACATAGGATTGTAACTCATGAATCTTGTAGTAGCAGTGCTACCTAACACCTTACAAACATTTAATGATTAATTGATCCTATGATGTAGTATTATCCCCTTTTTATTGGTGTTGAAAGCTGCACAGGAAAATTAAATGTCTTCCAGGGCCACACAAGGAAATTAGTGACATGACTGGGGGCAGAATTCAGGAAGTTCTGGCCCTACTCTTGTAAGAAAGCTACTAGGCAATGCACAAATCACGGCTTTATAGAAGTTAATGGAAATTTTGCTCTTCACTTTAGTGGGGCCAGAATTTCACCTCATGTCTGTTGAAAAAGTAGGCTAGCTTTTAGCACCAAATTTTCAAGGTGCCTAGTGGAATTTTCAAAAACACCTAGGCATTTGAAATCAACAGGATGTGGATTCAACGGATGCTTTTGAAAATCCTGTGAGGTTTCTGTCTACATCCTTTGGTATTGAAATACGTTTGAAAATCTAGCCCTTTCATACAGTTAGCAGCTGGAATAGAAATTGATTGGGAAATATGGTATATCTAGTGATTATTCAGTGGCCAGAAAGTAGCTGCTTGTAAAATGCATTCATGTTTAGAACTTCTCTGTAGTTAATGATCATTGTTCACAGACCATAATTCTTGAAAACTTCATATATCAATATGGATCATTCATAATTCTTGAATACTTTATATATCAATATATAAATTGATACAACTCCACTGGAGATGAGGTTTATATACCTTTAGGATTGGGCCCAAAGATGATAATACTCTTGAAATGATGCAGAAAATTATTTCATTTTTTGCTACTAGGATTGCTGCAAAAATAGATTCCATTCCTGGAGCAGCTAAAATAACTTAATCAGAAGAGGCCATTTCCCATAGAGACTCATCCCCACTGAAATTCACATCTTATGAGACTAAAAATCCGGATGTGAAAAAGTGCCATTACAAAACACAAACTGACAACTTTGTTTAGAGAGGCCTTTGACCTGTCAAAAATATGAGGTATTTGTGATCAGACTTTTCCTTGGCAATTAGTGGGTTGAAACTTTTGCTTTCCAGGGTAACAGTAGTAAATTTCATGTATCCTTTGTTCCACCATGTACAACAAGAGTTTATTCATATACATCCTGACCCTGTCTTTTCTTCCTTGCAAGTAACATTCAAACTTGGAGACGGTCTCTGATATCAATGGCAGTTGTGGGTGCTCAGAACACCCTATCCTGCAGCAAAACTCATGCAGAATTTGTGGATGCTTCTGGCTGAGATTTACAAAGGATTTGGACATTTAGTACCCATTCATTGTAATGGGATTTAAAAGTCACAGATGGCTTTGAAACTCAGTCTGTGTATGTTCAGTGCAGGAGACCAGCCGTGGCCCCACTTAAGACAATGTGAATGTTGGAGAAGGGCCAGCCTGTAGTTTAGTCTTTGCTCTTCTATCAAGCTGTTTCCCAGCAGCAACTTGAAAAGTCATTATTACATTCCCAGCTTACCACTGCTGTAGCTACATGTTTACAGCAGCCTACTGACATATCAAATGTGGCCTCTTCATGGATTAAAAATATCTATATTTAACATCCTGCATAGAGAGTACGCATATAGTTTGCGGATGATACCAAGCTGGGAGAGGTTGCAAGTGCATTGGAAGACAGGATTAAAATTAAAAATGATCTGGACAAACTGAAGAAATGATCTGATGTAAACAGGATGAAATTCAACAAGGAAAATGCAAAGTACTCCGCTTACGTGGGAGTAATAAGTTATACACATACAGAGTGGAAAATGATTGCCCTAGGAAAGAGTACTGAGGAAAGAGATATATGTGTGTGGATCATAGAGATGCTAAATATGAGTCAACAATGTAACACTGCCGCAAAAAAAACAAACATCATTCTGGGCTGTATTAGTAGGAGTATTGTAAGTAAGACAAGAGAAGCAATTCTTCTGCTCTAATCTATGTTGATATGGCCTCAACTGGAGTATTGTGTCCTGAAATGTTGTGCCCAGACCTGGAAAGATGAGGACAAACTGGAGAAAGTCCAGAGATGAGAAACAAAAATGATTAAAGGTCTAGAGAAAATGACCTGTAGAGAAAATGTGCTTGTTTAGTCTGGAGAAGACGGGGGCTATGTCTAGACTGAGGAGATTTTCTGGGATATCCCAGAAAAACTCCGCTGCGTCCAGGGAACGTGTCTGCTCTTCCTCTTTTTTCTTTTTTGGTGGAAGAGCAGATGCGCTCTTTCAGAAACCTTGTCTGTCTCCTTCCACGAGGAAGAAGGGCTCTTCCGAAAGAGGAGGCTTTTCTGAAATTTGGCCCAGTGTAGACGGCCAAATTTTGGAAAATCCTCTTTTGAAAAAACTATTGGAAAAAGGTTCATAAATTGCAGAGCGCAATTTTGTGTACCTTTTTTCGATAGATCATTGTAGTCTAGACGTAGCCTGAGAGGGGCCAGGATAACATTTCATGTGTATAAAAGGTTACAGTGTGGAGGGAGAAAAATTTGTTCTCCTTATCTTATAAGGGTAGAAAAGAAAGCAATGGATTTAAATTGCTGCAAGGGTGGTTTAGGTTGGATATTAGGAAAAACGTCCTAATTGTCGGGGTTGATAAACACTGGAATAAATTGCCTAGGGAGGTTGTGGAATCTCCATCACTGGAGATTTTTAAGAGCAGGTTAGACTGACACCTGTCAGGGATAGTCTAGAGATAATACTTAGTCCTGCCCTGAGTGCAGGGAACCAGACTAGATGTCCTCTCAAGGTCCCTTCCAGTCCTATGATTCTACGACTATTTCACATGCTTCCACAGATTATATGATTTACCCTGTGTTGCTATGTACATACCATACCTGGGAGTGAAAAAAATTACAGGGCCACGCTTTTCATTAAAAACCTCATGTACATTTGATAGGGTTCATTAATGTGCATGTGTCCGTCCGCACAGAACCTGGATTTGTATTTTAGAATGCTAGTGGCAAAATCAAACTCTGAAAACACACACTCCACTTCCTTCTTATATTATCAGTTTCAATTACCTCAGTCTCTAGGGGTGTGTCTAGACTACATGCCTCCATCGACGGAGGCATGTAGATTAGCCAGATCGGCAGAGGGAAATGAAGCCGCGATTAAAATAATCGCAGCTTCATTTAAATTTAAATGGCTGCCCCGCTCTGCCGATCAGCTGTTTGTCGGCAGATCAGGGCAGTCTGGACGCAACGCGCCGACAAAGAAGCCTTTCTTGATCGGCACAGGTATGCCTCGTGAAACCAGGTTTACCTGTGCCGATCAAGAAAGGCTTCTTTGTCGGCGCGTCACGTCCAGACTGCCCCGATCTGCCGACAAACAGCTGATCGGCAGAGCGGGGCAGCCATTTAAATTTAAATGAAGCCACGATTATTTTAATCGCGGCTTCATTTCCCTCTGCCGATCTGGCTAATCTACATGCCTCCGTCGACGGAGGCATGTAGTTTAGACGCACCCTAAGAGTGCTTGTCATGGCCTTGGATCTTGTTGTTGTGCTAGGTGCTGTACAAACACAGAAGAAAGAGACCTGCTTTGTCCCAAGAAGCTTACAGTGAAATGAGTCGTGTATTGATTTCGATGGAACTCTTCACATGTATGGGCAGGGTTGGGGTCCAAGTCCACTATCCTGCAAAAGGATCTGTACAGGCAGAACTGTACTCCCAGTGGAGATTTCCACTGACCTCAGATTTTGTGCAAGCATAAAGCTCTTCTTCATAGATTCCTTTAGGGATGGGAGCCTAAAGCTGGCCTCTCTTCACAACCCCCTCCTTCTCCCAGCAAAACAGCAGATTCTGATCCTAGAAGCTGCTCTGTGAGAGTGGGCTCTAGCCTCCAGCTGTGCAGTTTGCGGGACTGGTTGCAGAACACGCTCTCTCTCATGCTGAATTCCGCTAAGGCTTCACCAACAGGTGAAGGCAGCAGGGGTGACAGGTAAGCGCGAAACCTTTGGAGCTACCGACCATGTGACCCCTCCCCATCTTCCCGCAGCATACCAGGAGTTTGCCAGGCCCTACGTCTCCCCACTCCTGCTCCACCTCCTCCCTGCCCTTGCTATACGCTCTCCCCACCTCTTCCCCACCTTTGTTCTACCCTGAGCAACGTGTTGAGTGAGCTGGGGCCGCAGCGCTCCACTTCCCCTGCTGCTGCTGGTGGGGGGGGGGTCAGGCCCCTGCTGTGGGTGCCATGTTCCCCCACTGGCTGGTGGGCAGGCCTTTGTTCTTCCCACTCATAGTATTTGGGGGGCATGTGCTCCTTTGTGCCCCTCACGTGACACCCTTAGTAGAGTTTGCACATGCTTATGACAACAGCTGAGAATCAAGCCCTGCATGGGACCTAGTCCCACCCACCTCAAAATAAATCAGAGTTTTGTCAGGTCTTCCAGAGATTAGGAGACCCCTTAAAATGGGAATATGAATTCTACTTTAATAGCATCTGTTTTCACAGGCATAACAAATTATTGATGTAGTTTACTTATATTTGATAGGCCCCATATGCCATTCATACATTTCCAGCATAGTGGAGCTATTGTGAAACTGTCACCTTTTCTATATTTCTCTCGCACATGCTTTGGAAGAGCATAACTTAACAGCCAATGTCTATTTGCAACAAGGAGCTCTGCTGTCCACACTGAAATACCATAACTAGGAGTGTGTGGCTAACTTAAGTTTCAGAATGCCACAGATGGGGACATCAGCAGTACTCCAGCAGCATACCTGGAGTTTCCTGGCTACTTAGATACACCTAGGCTGAACGTCAGCAAGCTATGTGCTCTAAAGCCTAACGTTACGCATGTGTGGGGAGTCCCTCTGAAGTACTCCTTTGCTTTAAGTTGGGTCTGGTCTTAAGCATCTTGCTGGACTGGATTCCTCAGGAGTATGCTTCGATAATACCATGTGTGCTTAATATTCTCCTTCTGTGCATGCACAGGCTGATGCTCAGTATGCAATTGGCAAGCAGCCTTTTGAAAATCTGCACCATAGTGCCTGGTGAATGCATATCCACTTAAGGAATGTCTGCACTAGGAAATTATTTCAAAATAACTAGCATTGACATCGTAAGTCCTGATTTAACAGAATCGAAATAGCTTGTTTCCACTATGGGGAAGCATCGACATTAGTTAGAATTATTCTGAAATAGCGCATCCACACTGATTAGCACCTGCCTTGGACTCAGAGCCCCTGGAAGCACTCTGGGGAGGGCACCAGGAGGGTGGATACTTCCTGTTTGGTCAAGCAACCTGTGATGTATGCTTTCAGGGGTCTCCTACGCCGCTCCTCCACTGCCTCCCCCCTTGCAGGACACAAAAGGGACGCAGTGTGCTCCGATTGCCCTTGCGGATGCTGCAGCATTCAAAACACGGAGCCAGAGCTGCTGCAAAGCAGTGCAAGGCTCGCAGGTCTCGCACTGTGCCTCATGGCGCAGTACGTTCAGACTGCCCACATGCTGTTCCAGCAGGACAAGGACCAAGAACTGTAGGATGAACCCCAGCATGGACCTCAGGCCCTGCTCTCCCAGGTTCTGGTGCTCCTGCTGCTGCACATGCCTCTCAGTCCCTGGACACTGCGAAATGCCACTTCTGGCGGTGGGAGATGAGCTCAGACTGGTGGGACCGCATCACCATAGAGGGATGGGACGAACAGCAGTGGCTGCAGAACTTCCGCATGCGCAAGGCCACCTTCCTGGGCTCTGTGAGTGGCTCACCCCTGCCCTCAGGCAACAGGACACCCGCATGCAACTCACCATCATTGTGCAGAAGTACGTGGCCATTGTCCTGTGAAAACTCTCTACCCCGGACAGCCTCTGCTCTGTCGGGAACCAGTTCGGCATGGGGAAATCCGCAGTTGGGGCCATGCTCCTGCAGGTAACAAAGGCCATCAACCAGGTGCTGCTATGGAGGGTTGTCACTCTGGGGAACATGGACAGCATCATGGACAGCTTTTCCACCTTGAGCTTCCACAAGGTGGGGGTTGAGCATAGACAGCACGCACACCTTCATCCTGGCCCCTGACCACCAGGCCTTGGACTACATCAACAGAAAGGGGTACTTCTTCATGGTGCTGCAGGACCTCAAGGATCACAAGGGTTGCTTCACCAACAGCAGTGTTGGCTGGTCAGGAAAGGCGCATGACGCCCGCATCTTCTGGAATTCCTGCCTGTTCCAAAAGATGCACTCTTGCACTTTTTTCCCTCATTGCACCATCAGAGTCAGAGAGGCATGCCCATTGTCTTCTTGAGCAACGCAGTGTACCCCTTGCTCCCCTGGCTCATGAAGCCCTACACAGGCAGCCTGGACCAGGCTGAGCAGGTGCTGCATGGTTATTGGATGTGCATTTAGCCATTTAAAGGGGAGGTCCAAGAGTCTTCTCACCCGTCTGGACCTCATCAAGTGCAACATCCTTTTTGTGGTGGTAGCCTGCTGTGAGCTCCACAACCTATGTGAGAACAAGGCAGAGACTTTTCTGCCAGGGTGGCAGGGGGTGGGGAGTGGGGGCTGAGGCCGAATGGCTGGCCAGGGAGGATGAGTAGCTAGACACCAGCACCATCAGGAGAGCACATCAAGGGGCTGTGCTCATCAGGGAGGCCTTGAAGCACAGTTTCATGCAAGGCCAGTTCTGAGACTCCCCCGGTCCTCTCCACAAGGGACCCCTGTATTCTCCCTGTGTGCCTTTTCTCCCAAACTCCTTAGTGGTGGCTTGTCATGGGAAGGTGTTCCACCATGGAGGTCTTGTGAGAAGGACCGAGGGGTTCCTGTAGGAGCGCATCATGGAGCTTAGTGCTCCGGACTGGCATTCCATGTGCACATGTGCACAGGCTACTGTGCAGCCCCCAGACCAAGTAGGCTGAGAGAGGACCACACAGCCCCTCACAGCCCATCGCCTGCCCCCACGTGTAGATAAGGAAAGTTAGAGAACTCACCTGAGGTGCCTTCCACAGGTTCATCTGAAGCCTGGGAGACTTCCTAGAAGTGGGGGGAGGAGGGGGACTGGCTCCAGGATGAGGAACAGGTCCTGGCTGGCAGGCGTGGACACCTGGCTGGCCTCCTCCTTCTCATTGTCATTGTTCACCACCCCACCCTCCTGGAGTCTGATGCTGGGTGTATCCTGACAACGGTGGGGAAGGTGACCACCCCCCACCTCAGGATGGCATCCAGCTGTTCATAATAATGGCATCTGTGTGGTGCCACCCCAGAGCATCCGCTCTGCTCCCTGGCTTTGTGGTAAACTCTTTTATTTTCATCCGGCACTGGTTGAGGGTCTGGGTATAGTCTTTCTCAGCCAGGCTGGTGGCAATCCGACCATAGACCTCTGCATTTCTCTTTCTGGTGCAGAGATCCTGGAAGTTGGTCTCCTCCCCCCAGACCTCGATGATGTCCAGGATCTCTGCACCAGTCCAGGCTAGAGTTCCCTTGCATCCTTGGCTAGTAGCAGCAGAAGGAGGGCTGGCTACCATGGGAGGCTCTGAGGGAGCATTTTGGTTGCTCATGGCTTCCTTGCTTCCTGCTGTGTCACACGTGGCTCTCACCGTCTAACATGGCACAGACCCTTTTGCTGCCGGGAGTTTTAAGCTCCACAGGAGAAGGTGAGCAGTGGAGTTGCCAGGTGAGGCCAGAGCGGTCAGAGCTGCAGCTGTGAGAGGTTTTCAGAGGCCAATTATTTTGAATTAGCAGCACCGGAGCATCCACACTAACGCTATTTCAAAACAGGTATTTCAAAATTAATGTTATTCCCTGCGGAAAGCAGGAGTACAGCTTTCAAAATAACCAGCCCATTATTTTGAAATAAGGGGCTTGGTAGTATGGAAGCTTGCCTTATAAATTTGACCTAAGGGGGGTTATTTCAAAATAACTTCCTAGTACAGATGTGGGCTGAGTGGCCTAATATCAGTAAGCCAGGCCGCAACTTAAAGCATATAGCAATCTTGACCTTTTTCAGCTCAACCAGATCTCCTACTTTGTTTCCTTGGCATGTTTGTTTATTATAGTGTGTAAAAATAACACACGTTTTAAAAGGTGGGAAATTAATCTGATCATCTCATCTTAAAGCTTTATGTAGTTAAGAAAATGGTTGCCAGTGCTGATCTTATGTTTCTCAGAACTAGAAGAAATAAAGAATCCTTACAGCCACTTCAAAAGAATTCTCAAACCAGGTCTATAAATCAGGAAATGCTAAAAAAATGCGGTAGAACTTCTGAAGTATTTTATGGCTCATTGTTTAAAGAGAATACATTGTTTTATCAGATATTAATCAATTTCTCAAGAGGAGGGTTCCAAAAGAAAACGTTACATATTCTGGGCTTAAAGGAAAGGTCCAAGGGACTTTTGGTTGTTTAGATTTGATGATGATCATGATGATGAGATAGATAAACATAGCTCCCCCAAAAAAACACCTTTTAATTGTCAAAAACTGACACATTTTCTGTCAGTTTCACCAGGCAAGCATCTGATTGAGTCTAGAGACTAGAATAGGCTCTGATCACAAGTAGAGTCTTGCATGGATACAAAATTTGTATCCACATTTGATCTGCAAAATTTGTATCCACATTTGGACATGATCCATGGATACAAGTAGTATAGTCAGACTCTGTGCCCATCTGTGATCTGCAAACAGGGTCTGTGGCTTTAAAGTGGATATTTGCAGATCTGCAGTGCTCTAACCATAAGCCCTTATCCTCTGTATCAGACCTGAGTCACAGGAAGCAGGAAACACAAAAGTTGGTTTATGATTGCAGCCTTTATTGCATCTGTTCTTGGATTAATGAACTTCAGTCTCCAGAGCTGTTGATTCAGTACCTGTCAATAGCTTGGCTGCGTCTAGACTGGCAAGTTTTTCTGCAAAAGCAGCTGCTTTTGCGGAAAAACTTTCCAGCTGTCTACACTGGCTGCTTGAATTTCCACAAGAACACTGATGATCTCATGTAAGATTGTCAGTGTTCTTGTAGAAATGCTATGCTGCTCCCATTCGGGCAAAACCCTCTTGCGCAAATGCTTTTGCGCAAGAGGGCCAGTGTAGACAATGCGGTATTGTTTTGCACAAAAAAGCCCGGATCGCAAAAATGACGATCGGGGCTTTCTTGCACAAAACCGTGTCTAGATTGGCACAGACGCTTTTCCGCAAAAAGTGCTTTTGCGGAAAAGTGTCCGTGCCAATCTAGACGCTCTTTTCCGCAAATGCTTTTAACAGAAAAACTTTTCTGTTAAAAGCATTTGCGGAAAATCATGCCAGTCTAGAAGTAGCCGTTATGTTTAGTGCACTGGACTGGCACTCCAGAGAACCGGATTCAACCTCAGACTTCCTGGGCAACCTGGGAAAGTCACTTAAGCTCTCTGTGCCTCAGTTCCCCTGTAAAATGGGCATAATAATACTTCCTTTCCCCCCCACCCTTTCTTTTTGTTGTATATTTAGATTGTAGGTTTTTCAGGCCAATGATTGTCTCTTACGAGGTATATGTACAGCATCTAGCATACTGGAATTCTGGGTTGAAAGCTATTAGTGCAACTGTAATATAAACAAAAGCAATGGCATCTATAAATCAAATGGCTACTTCCCAAAGAAAGAAAGATGGGAGATTTGACCAAAAGAATGGGGTGGATCAATTTTTTTCCCACAGATATATTTCAGTGTAGGCATCATATTAAAGAGCTGAAACAGGGTTGGGGAACCTTTTTGGGTCGGGGGCCACTGATCCCCAGAAAATTCAGTCGGAGGCTGCACACAAGTGAGAAGGCCCCTTTCCCTCCCCCCCCAAAAGCCCCTCATTGATGTGGCCCCTGACAGAGAAGGAGAAAGACACTCCCCACATTCCCCTCACACACCAGAGCTTAGTGGGCCCAAGCTAGTAGATTTTGTGTGCTTCAGTCCTGCAGTAGGTGCAGGATCCCAAATGCTGGAGGGGAAGAGGGGGGCTGAGCCTTGGTGGTCAGATCCACGCAAGTCAGCGGCCACATCTGGGTTCCCACCCCGATTTAAAGTTTCAAGCATTACCTATGAAACTTTACTATTTCCTACTGTCTGATAAAGCGGTAGGTCCCTCAGTTTGCTTTACCTCTATTCTGCTCACTTCATCCGTCCCTGCCATGGTCTGTTGAACTTTCATTGTGTTTTCCATGTCTAAGTTTAGACTAAGTCCCTGAAGATAGGAATCTCAGTACAAAAATTTGAAAGCACCTAAGTTTCATTTGCAAAAAGTGGCTCAGGTTTCTAATGGTCCAAAGTACCCAAGTGCTCATGAAAATCCCACTAGATGCCGATCTTTTAAACTTTGGATCTTAGAAACCCCTGCCTTGCTGAAGGTCAATAGGAATAAGGAATAATGAAGTAGGAATAAGAGCCTCCGGAAAAGGGCGCTTTTTCCGGAGGATCAGGGCCAGTGTAGACGCTCTTTTCCGGCTTTTTTAAAAGCCGGAAAAAAGCGGCGGACATTTTTATTTAAATGCCGCGGGGGATATTTAAATCCCCCGTGCATTTCCCTACTACGACTGGTGAAATTTACATGCCCCTTCCGGAAAAGGGGCCAGTGTAGACGTAGCCTGTATGTGTATTTTGTGGTTGATACTCTAGGTCAGACAATGCCTATGATGGCCTTAAGTACCTGATCTCTTCAGGAGAAAAAACTGTCCTTTCTTGTGGCTGTGATAAGCCATTCATTTTAAACTAGCTAGTTAAATAACTGCTTAGGACCAGGGATGGACTCAGAAAAGCCTCTTTGCTCCTCTAGGCAAGTAGAAAAGGTGGCTAGATCCATCTGGGCTAGTGGATTGGGTGGAATATGTGGCAGAGCAGGATGTTAATACGATTTTCCATAACTTGCTTTGCAGCTGCACTTTTGAAGAGAGCAAGAGGAACGGAGAGGCTTGCAGTAACTTGTTGTGCTGTCATAAATGCTACAGCCACCATCTGTTTCCAGACTACAGCTTGAAAGAAAACCAAGCAGCATTCTCATAATTCACATGAACGTTTTACACTTGTGAACCCTTCCTGACCTGTCTCTAATAATGAGGGGCGCATGCGGCACTGATGGTTTGGATTTATTCTGCAAGTATTTGTGTTTATTTGTATGACTGTTTCTTTTGAAACACATTTCTTCATGGGTCCTTTAAAAAAATTCTCAATGCAGATGAGCTGCATAGCAAAATGCTATAAAGGCTAAATCCTTACTGCATTGAACTTAATGGAAAAACTCCTCAAGATGAGAACATTTTAACATCTCCTACTCAAGTCTGTGTTGGTTATTTGTGGCTTGCAGAAGGGAATATATTTGAAAACGAAATTACATGATGCAGTAACTCCCATTTTTCAAAATCTTCTGTGAAGAAAACATATCTGTGGGCTATTCGATCTGTTGCTGGGGGTTGCACATTTGAAACCAGCAAAATCAGACATGGCCATCTATTAATGGCTGGATGACCTGATGAAAACAAGTTTCTTTGCTAATCTTATCTTCAGACTGATCACCCACCCACCATCATAATGACGTGTCCAGAGACAAAAGTTACTTTTGCGAGTGCCAGGGTTCCAAAGGATCGGTATTCAAGTTTCGTTCACAGAAATATTGTTGAACTTCAGTCTGTGAATTAGGGTTAGCTTCATTCTAGGATTCCTTTTCAACTGTTCAGCAAAATGGAGAAGAAATGCTGATTCTTCTGCCTCTCTCTGTAGTTTGGTTACTTTTAGCAGAGCTCCTCATCCTGGGTCATACAAGAGGACAGACTTGATGACCTTATGGTCGCTGACTTTATGAATCCATAATTATTAACTTGATTGCACTGGATCACTTGGACTGGAAGATAAAAGGTACCCAACCAGCTGATCTTTACATCCTGGAATAGTTAGGTGGGGCGGACAGCACATTTGAAACAAATGCCCAACACAAGGAAAAGGATAACTATTGTTGTCATGTAAATGGACGAACTATCCGTGAAGGGCATTATCAATGGATGGAACGTCTACTGGGATGTCAACTCCACCTGTATTCTCTCATGTTAGTGAAGAAAATGTAGATCAGAGGGGGTGATTTTGAGGATAACCCTGAGAAAACAGGCATTTAGCCACCTAACTCATCCACGATTCCTGATGAGGGAGGCACTTTGAGTGTGCCTGCCAGATCAGGCCCCGTTCAAAAGCTGAAGGTGAAGCCCACTTTATAATATTTAGCCCATTGATCACAGTACTTACCCCAAATAAGCCACGTTCAATTCCCTCTCCCTGGCAATGGGGAACTGGGGATTCCCACCTCTCAGGAGAGTTCTTTAACCACCCCAATATGGGATAGTCTGATGTGGGCCTTTGTCAGTCTCCCCTGTTGAAAGTCTGCCACTGAGGATCAAGTAAGGAAAGAAGGAATGGGCCAACAAGAGAGAAGATGACTCTTCATGCCAGTGGCTTGGGCACACACTTGAGGGCCAGGAAACCTGAGTCCTGTCTTCCTGTTCCAATCACTTCTTTACTATTTATCCCATTTCCGAGCTGCTTCAACATGAGAGACTGAGAGTGCCCCACATTAGAACATCCTATAACTCAGTGGTTAGAGCATGCTCCTGAGAGATGGGAGACCCCATTCCCATCCTTCTCTTCCCCTGTCACTGGGTGGGGAGTTGAATTTGGGTATCCCACATCTAAACCCCTGCTCTCTAAGGAGTGGTCTAAAAGTTATAAGGTGGGCACCTCATCTTCCTCTGGCTAGTTTGTGTGGAATAAGGCAGGCAACTCCTGCAAGAAACTATGTAGGTGCCTAAGCCAGGCATCAGGTTACATTTGTAGTTAGCTAAGCAGACCTAAGCTCCTCCCTGGATCCTGGATTGATCTCTGAGAAGAGGGCGTGGCGTGGCACATCTGTGCTTCCCATTAGCTAGTTTAGGCAGGCTGGCTTTTGTGGATTGCATTCGAAGACACCTGTCTGTCCCCATTCATTGCGTAGGAGGCCTAGGCTCTCAACTTGTCTTTGTGGATCACAGTGCTGTTTCCTGTCATTTTCTTGGTGCCTAAAAGTTAGGTGCCATGAGGCTCAGTTTTGTAAGCCTGGCGCTCTTTGTGAATTCCACCCTTAGTCTCTGCCTCAGTTCCCCATCTGTAAAATGGGGATAGCAGCATTCCCTTAACCCAGAGGGGTGTTGTGAGGCTAAATAGTGTAATGGTATCTGTGAGGTGCTCAGATACTATGGTAATGTATGGTAATGAGGACTGTGTAAGTGCCTAGACTGATAGAAACCCTGATGCCTAGTTCAGTGCTCTAACCACTGGACCACACTGCCTGTTGGACTTAATTTTGTATGAGAAATATGGATGAAATCTGAGTGCATCAAAGGTATTGAGGTGCCTAAATCTCATTGAAATCTGGGCCTGATCCAAAGTCCACTGAAGTTAATGGAAGATTTTCCACTGTGTTCATGGGGTTTTGGATCTGGCCCCACAGAGGGTCAGGATAACAGATGGAGGGCAGCAAGGTATCATGATTAGCCAATACATTTACGGATGAATTATTAAAGGCGGGCCAATGAGTATTACCTGAAACTAGATAAGCATAACTACAGTACTTTGAAAGAGCACCTTCCCACTGCCGACCTCCAACACTCTTCATGCAATTAGCCTATCCACTTCCCTGTGAGGGAGGCATCATTATTGTTTAGGGGAAATGGAGGCAGAGAGGGGACAAGTGATTTGCACACAGTGACAGAGGGTGTCCGTGTGATAGCTGGAAATACCGCTTCACTCTCCCGCCTTCAAAATGCACAAACAGCCATTGCAATTACCCACTTAGTCCTGCAAGAAATGCAGCTTTCAGAAGGGGCATTGCACTCACCTTGTGTTTTTGAGTTACTGAGTATGGATAAGCCACATCCACCCTGACTGGATTGGCTTCGTTAACACAGGTCGTACACTTGCTAATTAACTCTCTTCCTTTCATAGACTAATACATACATACATACATACATACATACATACATATATATATATATACCCCTGCCTCTTTAATTTCCACTCCAGTGCATCTGATAACATGGATTTTACCCACAAAAGCTTATGCCCAAATAAATGTGTTAGTCTTTAAAGTGCCACAGGACTCCTTGTTGTTTTTGCAGATATAGACTAACACGACTATCCCTCTGAGACTTGAATATGGATGGACGTTTTTCAGTTTGCCAGGATGGTAAAAACCCAAGTGTGGATAGTGGCAACTTAGGTCATGGTACAGTTTAAAAAAGTTCTTTCTGAGAACCAGTATACTTTATCATAGTTGATAATGATTATTTAAGGAATAACACATGATGATTTCAAAGATCATTTTTTATAGGACTATGGCTGGTATGAACCATCTCTTGTGATTAATATTTTGCTTCTTACATAGTGAATGTAGCAAAGATATGAGAAATGGAGGTTAATGATTTTCTTTTAATAGGCATTCAGAGTTCATTCCATAATGTTAATTAAATGTTTTGGACGACAGAGTAGCACCAGGATCCACCCAGTGTTATATAATTATTCCATGGTATCACGCTTTCAAGTTTCTTTCTGTGAAGATCAGAACTGAAACACTTTGTGAAAGCCAAGCAAGAAATGCTTGTGTAATTGAGTCATTTAATTTTGTGCATATCTAAACTGATCAGTAGCATTTCTGCAGAGAGTAAACAACATTTCTTCTAACCAAGAAAGATATTTGCTGCCTTATTTAAATGAACCAGTACTGCTCATAGAAGTACATTTCTTTTGGAACATATTACACAGATGATAGGTCTATGACTACAACTACAGGAGATAAATTAAACGAAGACAGTGTGATGACCATCTCATGCTTTAAGGAATTCGCACCCAAGATATCTGCTCATTGTACACATCCTCCTGTAACACTCTTCCCATCCTTAGGAAGGCAAATAAGTCAACCAATCATGTATTTGATTAATCTTGTTGCTTTTCCTAATGATCTTGATACATCGCATCCATTGCTTGCCTCATATCCACAAAGCCAGCTATCTCATCATAAAAGGTAATTAGGAAAAGCAACAAGATTAATCAAATACATGATTGGTCGACTTATTTGCTTGGTCTCAAAAGAGAACAAATGGATGTGAGTCCTTCCTGTTAATAAATAGCCCCTTTGTCAGCCTATCAGCATTGAAACTCAGAGGTAAAAGGCTGAGGGGGGTCTCACCAGTTGTCCCAAAGCATGCCCTAGATCACCATTCAAAGGGATCACTTTAATTACTCTTCCAGACCCATCTCGTTGTCAGAGCCTCCCAAAATGAGAGTAGAATCCCCTCCCCCACACACACCTCCTTCGTGGAAGGAGGGAAGCGAATAAAAAGAAATGTGAAGAAGAGAAAAGAGGAAGAGAAAGAGGAAAAGGAACCCTAAAAAGACAAATCTCAAAGTACCCACTGACAAAAGTAGTGGTCAAAGACCTAGGTAGGAAATCACATTCTGCCATCTTACAGGTGATGTCTTTGCCTTGAATTCAGATGGAACCCGGTAGATCAGACTGAGCAAGATCTAAACCTCTCTGATGCTCTTATCTTTGAAACAGGGACATCATCAGGAATAGTAGGAATGGAGAAAACTCTAAAATGGTCACTCCACACGTTCACATATATAAAACGTACTTCTCCCTCAGTCCTGAAGGAGAGACTTCAAGAGCAAGAGTTGCTGCAACAAAACCATGGGGGTCTCTGAGGTTGCTCCTGCTGGGTGCCTTAGTCCTACCTCGCTGATGTCAGGATCGCTCTGTGAAGTCACTGCCTCACCACCACCTTTGCCCAATAGACTGAGGTCCTACCAAAGGCCTTTGTGATGTCACTGCTCCACCCATCACTCCCCTGCAAGACTGCTGTCCAGATCCTTGTCAGTCTCTTTGGTTACAGTGACTGATCAGAGTAACGTGCTCTCAAATGAGCTACAGACCATCAGTTGTTCATAGCATTTGTTAAGTATTTTAGAATAATTAGAACATTAGAGATAATTGTGAACTGCTGAGGGTCAATTCATCTTGTTGCTTCTCTCCAATAATCTAATATATGATAGATTTATTATTTAGTTACTTGGTCTCAAAAGAGAACAAAAGGAGCAGTTTCTTACCTGTCAACAGCATTGAGATTCAGACAGGTGGGAGGATGAGGGGTCTCAGGAAGAAAGCTCAGGAACTTGTTCAATAGATAAACACATCAAAAGAAACGAGGGATGAAACGTGAAAGCTACAGTTTTTTTGTAACAGTGAAGGTTGCTAACTATTGGAATAACTTGGTGTTGATGTATTCTGCATCACTGGCAATTTTTAAATCAGGATTGGTTTTTCTTTTAGGCTATGTCCACACAGCAGCACTATTTCAGAATAACTGAAGTTATTCTGAAATAACAAAGAGCATGTCTATACTGCAAGCCATTGTTTCGAAATAATGTTGAGCTGGAGGACTTCTTACTCTGACACCTGTAACTCTTGCTTCTTGAGGAGTTAAGGAAGTTGAAGGAAGAGTGTTCGTCCTTCGACTTCCTGCTGTGCAGACAGTACCAAAAGCCGAATTATTTTAACTTCAACTACACAATTGATGTAGCTCAAGTTGCATAGCTTAATTCTGCCCTTCTGTGTAGACTTACCCTTAAAAATCTGCTCTGGTTCAGACACAAATATGCTGGACCTTTGTTATGCAGGTGGCCTGCTAGATGACCATGAGTAAGTCATGTTGCTGCTCTGTGCCTCCATTTCCATCTGTAAAATGGGCATAAAGGTACTGACTGCCTTTGTAAAGCACTTTGAGATCTATTGATAATGTCTGATGCAAAAGCTAAACGCTAAAAGCTTGAATGATTATGTATTTTTTTCCATTCCTCTCTAAATGGCTTGTTCATATACACTATGGGGGAAAGAGAAAAACCAGAGTGCCACATGTTATTTGTTGCTAAAGTGAACCTAGAGGCCTTTCTATTCCATGAGGCCTAGATAAGGGCTTGAAGTTCTTTTTCTCTTTTCAGCAGGGTCATTATTGAGATACTCTCTAAAAATCATAAAAGTTCTGTTGTTTTAAACAATACTCAGGCTTGGAACTGTCAGGCCTTATTCCAAAAACGGGAGCTTTAATATTGTAGGCTTAAATCTGGTTTCTCCAAAAAGAATAGCAACCATGTCCCTAAAAGGATTGGTGTTTTTTACAGCAAAGCTGGAAAGACACCTCAAGCTCAGCAGGGATAGTATTTCTGCAAAGTGTGAATGGCTGGTTTCAATGTGGGAGCTCACCTAAACACATGAAGTCTCATGCTTCACATGTTAACTTCTTTGTATAAGCTGGTTAAATAAACTGATTTGTTTGCCACTGGAGCTCTCAATGGCATCTTTTCCCATATTTACATAATGCTTCTATCTGCTTGCTGTAGGTGCTTTGTAAACATACATTTTAGACTGTTTTAATGTGACTTGTTTCTGATTCGTGGGTTCTAGCTCAGAGGCACATATTTTTCTAATACACAAGGGGGGGGGGGAAACCACCTTTAGGAACTTTGACCTGTTAAGATCACATACTAAAGCAAATCTCTAATGCTAACTTCCAGCTAATGCAAGCAGGGAAAGCCTGAAATAAAATCAGACTAGATGTGTTCCTTTGACAGGGATTTCATATTTGAAAGACATTTTAGTCAGGGAATTGGCTCAATATTCCATGAGCTAAAGTGCAACCGCAGTCTGCTTTCAAGTTTATTTTTAATAATCGTTTTGCATTTGCTTACATATCGATTAGCTGATGTATGTACAATATTTTTGGCAGTGCAGGTTACGAGGGATCCAAACATGCGGCTTTCCTCTCCACTTCCATTTGATTATAGTAGGAGTGGCCGTAGGAATTTTTTCCTTTACCAATGGCCTGGGTAGTCTTTGAGTCCGATTTTTCCATCATCCCCACCCATAAACAAGCCACCAGTGCAATGATACCAAAACTCCAGCTACAAAGCTAGGTAGCTTCTGGTTTCTTCAAAGCTGTGGCCAGCTGCCCTTCAGATAAGCTCTCAGGGTGCCTCTATACTGCATCCATAGGTCGAAATAAGATATGCTAATTCGATCTCATTTCAAAATAAACCACTATTCTGAAATGTCCCTTTACCCTTGTGAAATGAGGGTTATAGGGATGTTGAAATACCGAGCCTGTTATTTCGAAATCTATTTTGAAATGACGTGCTGGTTCAAAAGATGCAGAATAGCTATTTTGGGATACCTCCGGTACCCCGAATAGTGCCATAGTCTAGATGTACCCTCAGGAAGTAGATAGAACCCATCTGATACTTGTCTTATTTTGCTTCCTGCAGGTGCTCTGCTTCTCTTAGAGGAGAAGTGCAAAGAAGAACACATTTGTTGTTTGTGTTTTGAGCTATTTATATGTATCTTCAAGGAACAATCAATAGCAATATGCGTCATTAATTTAGGGATATCAGATCTTAGCAGATCTATTTTTTTGCTGGATTGTCCTTTGGTGGACCAGAGAAGGAAGGTGGCACCATAGTCTGAAATATGAGCTATTACGGGTCTCAGCTCAGAGAGCAAAAGTGTAGTCTGTCCATACAAAAACAAAAGGAAAAAAGCCTTTCAGACAGAAAATTTGAGGCTGTTTCCTTGTAGAAAACCAAATGCACAAACACTTTTTTTTGTTACCTTGGTGATTACACCTTCAAGTTCTCTTTTGTTTCATCTCCTCACTAATCTTTTCTCTGTGTCACCTCCCTTTTGTGGTTCTATATAGCTCTCTGCCTGACCTGTGACAAAAAGAGCAGGCAGGCAGTTTCCCCGTGGAAATATCACCAATGTTGTCACTCAGCCAGTAAGAAGTGATACAGCTGGTACTGTACATTCTTTCTCTGAGGAATAAATGAATCATCTTTTTAATATGCAGTGTCATCCAGGATCCGCAAAAGGTTTATGAGTTTCAGCGTCTCAGAAAACACTATTTGGAAATAGTGTTTTTGGCCTGTCTGGGAATCAGTAGGTAGGGTGAACAAGCATTTGCAATTTATTTTTATTTCTTTAAATTTATTTGGAGTGACTCCCCAAGCACTAGATGCTTGTATTGATGTTCAAATACAAGAAGACAGGCATGTATCCTTAACACATAAACCCTGCTGCCTAAGGGTTTCCAGCATGGACCTTTTAATCAAACTGAGCAGATTGTTGAATAATGAAAACCCACCATAACTAATAATGGCCCACCCTTCTCCCAGAGCACCCTACCCAGGCAGTGCTCAGAACTGCCTAGACCTCGCCGTGTGGGGCTCCGGCAGTGGCTGCCAATGTGGTAGTGGCAGTGGTGGCAACCTGGAGCCACTTTTAAATAACTCTTTTAAATAACTCTTTTCAAGACTCTTTTAAATAACCAGAGCAACTGCCCCCTTTTGCCCCTTTCCTCTCCCCCACCATCAGAGGCCCTATGGTACGCGTTGCTACACACCACAGTGAAAGGCAGAATGTGTCCACATTGTGCTGCGTAGCTGCATTGGGCAGCAAAAGACTCTGGCTGGGGGAGGCCGTGGGACACTATACTGCAGTGTAGACATGGGAGGGACTGCACAGGCATGGATAGAAGAGCCACGTAGCCCTAAAGTTCTGGCGTGTCTTTATTCTAATTGCTTAAGCAGCACCTCACCGTCTATGCAACTATTTATATCCATGCTGGGGGGGGCATGTGGTATACGTACTGTACATTCTGCTGTAAATGTTGAGATAGCCTATGGGTATTTCACGCTGCCCGGCACTGCAACCTGTTTATTCTTTGTGTCTTTTTGTTTTGGCCAGAGCCTTTGGCCCTAATTCCCCTCAGCTCTCATATTTCTTATTTCATCTAATAGGTATTGTCAGCAAGCAGGTCAGCCATCTTCCTAGACCAGTGTTGCAGCCATGTTAGTTGATTTTTGTAGGCCGAAGTAATGCCCCTTGCTTTCCTTTACTCAATCTGATGCTGAGGGGCTCAGACGTCATAGAAGCCCACAGGTACCATGGTCACAAACATTATAGGACTGCCCCTGCATGAAGATACTGACTAAGCTGCTGTATCTGTTGAACATGCTGCTGGGAAAAATACAGATCTGATTCAACACTGATCTTGTCAGCATGGGCACAGGATTGCTTTCTTCTGGTCTCAGTTTAATGGATACAAATAGCTGAGACTTTTTTTGTGGGTGTTGGGGTTTTTTTGGTTTTAAAGGAGTTTTGTTATTTTTGCCAAGCTTATAATGAGATGCTACTATTCAGCAGCCTGGAGGCTAATGATGATAAACCCATTAAAATGATCTTTCTATATGTTTATGCCATTCTGGTATTTTCTTCCTTAGTATCTCTGCCCCTGTTTATGCTGCAGACCCCACTTCCCCCACAATACTTTTATTTACGACTGCACAATCATCATTTCCATGGCAACATGGTTTTGAAGCTGCAGATTGAGGATTGCAATTTGCTAAGCAAGAGAGGAAGAGAGTGGTTTTTTTTTACCAGCAAGTAGCAACTTTCAAATGCAAAATAACGAGTTAGGGCAAATCATTTAAATGCTACGTTATAATCAAGGCAATTTTAAAGCTCAGCATGGTTCTTCTAAAAATAAAGAGAGTAAGAGCCAGTCAAAAAAAGAGATCATGTTGTAACATCCCCATCACAGCTCCACTAAATGGTCTTCAACTTGGTCTTAGATACAGCCTAATTTGGCACAGAATTGTTTACATCAGTGGGGTGGAACATTGTTCACAGACAGATGACTGGATCATTGTAATCCTATAAGTTTAGGACCAACTTTCCCAGTGTTTAAGGAAACTAATAATACAGCCAGCCTGTTTGAAGTTAGCCCAGGCTATTAGCAAGTGTATGTTGTTCCCAACGGGCAGCTGAAGGGTGGCACATGTGAAATAACAACCCCTAGCACATTTCATCTATAGATAAGAACATAAGAACATAGGATATTGGGCTAGGTGGACCTTTGGTCTGACCCAGTATGGCTTGTCTTCCAACAGTGGCCAATGCCAGGTGTCCCAGAGGGAATGAACAGAACAGGGACTCAGCAAGTGATCCCTGTTGCCCATTCCCAGCTTCTGACAAACAAGAGGCTAGGGACACCATTCCTACCATTCTGGTTAATAGCCATCAATGGACCTACCTTCCATAAATGTATCTAGTTCTTTTTTGAACCCTGTTAAAGTCCTGGCCTTCACAACATCCTCTGGCAAGGAGTTCCACAGGTTGACTGTGCACTGTGTGGAGAATTTTTGTTTGTTTTAAAACTGCTACCTATTCATTTCATTTGGTGACACTTAGTTCTTGTGGTATGTTAACAAGCAAAAACGCTTTCCTTATTTACTTTCTCCACACATTCATGATTTTATAGACTTCTATCACAAACTCTTTTCTATGCAGAAAAGTCCCAGTCTTATTAATCTCGCCTCACATGACAGCTATTTCATAACCCTAATAGTTTTTGTTGCCCTTTTCTGAACTTTTTCCAATGCCAAGTCTCAGCAGAGAGGCCAAGGACCAGATACGTTTACAAGGAACTCTCCCTTCCCTCTCAGAGGGTATGTCTACACTACAGCACTAATTCGAACTAACTTAGTTAATTCAAACTAAGCTAATTCGAATTAGCGCATCTAGACTTAAAAACTAGTTCGAATTAGCAGTGGACCCTGAACCGAGGTTAAGGATGGCCGGAAGCAGTGCCGGCAGGGCATCAGATTAGGACTGAGCGTGTGGAGCTGCTGCCTCAGGCTAGCCGAGGGCTGTGCTTAAAGGGATCCGACCCCCACCCAGGACAGACAGTTCTCAGGGGTTCCCCGCTTGCAAAGCAGTCCTGGCTTGGAGTGCCCTGAGTGCCCACACTGGCCATCAGCCCAGCTGCCATCCAGAGGGGGGGTCAATCAAAGGGCTTCAGGAGAGTTTCCACCCCGAGGAGCCAGCAGAGCCAGCCCAGTCCTCCCCATCGGGGGCTCGTACCCCATTCCTCCCTCACCTCCTTCCACTTACAACTCCCTAGCCCCCCTTCCTGATGTACAAAATAAAGGACACGTGTGTTCAAAAATAGAAACTCTCTTTATTGAACAAAACTCGGGGAGACTGGGAAAAGGAGGTGGGAGAGGGGAAGAGAGAGGGTGGGAGAGGGGAGGGCAACTAAAATGATCAGGGGTTTGGAACAGGTCCCAGATGAAGAGAGGCTAAAGAGACTGGGACTTTTCAGCTTAGAAAAGAGGACACTGAGGGGGGATATGATAGAGGTCTATAAAAGCATGAGTGGGGTGGAGAGGATGCATAAAGAAAAGTTCTTCATTAGTTCCCATAATAGAAGGACTAAAGGACACCAAATGAAATGAATGGGTAGCAGGCTTCAAACTAACAACAGAAAGTTCTTCTTCACAAAGCAAATAGTCAACCTGTGGAATTCCTTGCTGCAGGAGGCTGTGAAGGCTAGAACTAGAACAGAGTTTAAAGAGAAGTGAGATAAAGTCATGGAGGTTAGGTCCATGGAGTGGTATTAGCCAGGGGGTAGAAATGGTGTCCCTGGCCTCTGTTTGTGGAAGGCTGGAGATGGATGGCACGACACAAATGGCTTGGTCATTGTCTTCGGTCCATCCCCTCCAGGGTCCCTAGTGTTGGCCGCTGTCGGCAGACAGGTTACTGGGCTAGATGGACCTTTGGTCTGACCCAGTACAGCCATTCTAAGCTCAGGGCTCAGGGTCGGAGGTCTCAGTGGACCACCTTGATTTTCATGCAAACCTGCTCCTGGGTGGCCAGGCTGGCAGCTCTCCTGCCCTAAACGGCCACTTTCCTGTGCCTACTGCGGACGTCGTGGATGAGGTCCACGATCTCCGCACCGGACCAGGCAGGCGCCCGCCTCGTGCGGCCCTTGGCAGGCTCCTGGGAGCCGCCAGCCTGGTCCCAGGAAGAGGCGGAGGGCTGGGTGGCAGCGGGTGGCTGGCTTGTGCCGTGCCAGGTGCCGTGAAGGGCTCCGGGGCCGGGAGGGGGGGCAGAAGAGTTTCCCTGGTGGTGCCCAGAGTGGCCACCAGGGAAAGCTGGGAAGGGCTAGCCTCCCACTAGTTCGAATTAAGTGGCCACACAGCCCTTAATTCGAACTACTTAATTCGAACTAGGCGTTAGTCCTCGTAGAATGAGGTTTACCTAGTTCGAATTAAGCGCTCCGCTAGTTCGAATTAAGTTCGAACTAGCGGTTTCTATGTGTAGCGCCTATTAAAGTTAATTCGAACTAACTTCTGTTAGTTCGAATTAACTTTGTAGTGTAGACATACCCAAAAGGGCTTCCTCTGCAGGCCTGGGTTGCTGCACAGTGGTGGCCAGAGGAGGGAAGCTTGTGCTACCCAAGTGGTTCTTGTTCAGGAGGTGAGTGGAGGATGTGACTTTAAGGCTCCCTCTGTCACTGTCTTTTGCCAGCTCGAAATTCATTCAAAAGATTTTTCTAAAAAAATTAGTTTCTCTCCTCTTTGGGTTTCCTGGCCGCAGTCAGGACTAAAAGGAAAAGTGACAAAATATAGCCAAAAAGGATGCTCTAGTTTTATTTCCTGCCTAACTGCAACTGGGGGTATAAAAACCCATTTAATTACTTAACTGTTAAAAGTTAAGTTTAACCTGGTAACTGATTAAATGGGGGCAGACAGGGGGACTGTTTCAGCCTGGCTCCTTCCGGGCCTGGGTGGGACTGCTGGCTCCCAGCCCATGTGGGGCTGGAAGTAGCAGCCCCATGTGGGCCTGGAAACGGATCCTGTGCTTCCAGGAGCCGCTTCCACGTGGGACTATCACTTCCAGCCCCACATGGGATGCTGGTTCTCAACCCACATAGTCTGGGAGCTGGCAGCTCTGTGTAGGGGCCCGGTGGGGCTGGAGCAAGCCCTTCACCCATGGCATGCCACAGGAGGGGGCTGCTCCCCAGGTACCGGTTAACCGTTACCCAGTAAGCATCACTGTTATGGAATATTGCTTGCCAGGTAACGGTTAACTGGTTACCCATTAAAATCCCTAACTGCAACCAGGGGTTCCAGAAATCTGACAACGAAAGCTCTGGTAAATATCTAAACTCTAGCGTGCGTCAATGAACCCAACTGACACTTTCAAATTCACTTATTGGTAGCCATGCTTTAAACCCAAGCGGCAGTTTTGGCCCCAGCAGCTGATGCTGACACTACAGAACACCCTGAGGTAACATGTACGTCTGATTTTAGAAGTCTCTCAGAAATGATTCTGAAGGCTTCTGCAGCATCCCAATTGCTTTTAGATTTCAATCTGTCTGGAATGACTAGCAAGGAAATATGAGCAGGTATTCAAAATGACCAGAGGTACTTCCCTGCCTGTTAGAAATCTATCAGTCCCAATCAATTCTACTGAAATTTCCCTGGGGATTCAGGGTCTGCTTCTCATCTTTACCTAGGCAAATCTTCCACTACCGTTAGTGAGAATGTTTGGCTGAATGAGGTCTGCAGGATCGGGCCCACATGGTTTATTCTTGTGAGGTATTGAGTGTCCTCAATTCCCACTGGAGTCAATTGGAGTTGGGGATGCCCAGCAGGCACAAACCCTGAGGGCATGTCTTCACTGCAGCGTTATTTTGAAATAATAAGGTGAGCGTCTACACAGCAAGCCCATTATTTCAAAATTATTTCAAAATAACCGGCTTTCTTATTCCGGAATAATAAATCCTCATTTCACGAGGAATAATGCCTATTTCAAAATAGTTATTTCAAAATAGGGTGTATGTGGCTGGCACAGCTGTGATTATTTTGAAATAATTGGCCTTCAGGGCTTCTCACAGCTGCCCTGGTGGCCACTCCGACCACACCACTCAGAATTCTATAGTTTCCCTTCCCCTGCAGGCTTTAAAGGTGCAGTCACAGGGGAAACAGTTTGTGGCACAAAAAAGGCCCCGAGAGCTCAGTGCCACACAGCAACATCCTTGTGTGGAGCAATGGCTGATCCCCAGTGCTCCCACTGAGCCCCCTAGGGCTGCTAGTGAGCCAGCAGTGAGCTCCCAAGCCCCTGCCGAGGTGCAGAAGAAGAAAGCCCTTTCCTGGTCTGGTGCGGGGGTCCTGGATCTCATTGAGGTCTGGGGTGAGGAGGCAAACCTCGAGGATCTCCGCGCCAGATGCAGGAACACCAAGGTGTATGGTTGGATGGCCGCAAGCCTGGTCCAGAAGGGCCACATGTGCACCCAGGAGCAGGTGCATATGAAGATCAAAGAACTGAGGCAGGCCTACACCAAGGCCGGGGACACACAGTTCCTGCTCAGGAGTGGCACCCCAGATCTGCCGCTACTTTGAGCAGCTGCACCAAATCCTGGGAGGGGGGGTCGGGTCCCAGCCGGTTGTGGACTCCGGCCTGGAGATGCCTGTTGTCAGCCTCCCAGAGGGCAGGGCTGAGTACCAGGAGAAGGAGGTGGAGGAGGAAGACGAGGCCAGCCAGGGCACGATACCTGCTAGCCACGAAGTCTTCCTGTCCCTGGGTGGTACTCCCCTCCCAGGATGTCGCCCAGGATTCGGACGAAGCTGGGGAAGGCCCCTCAGGTGAGTTCCATTCCTTTCCCTAGACACATGCAGGGGGAGGTGGAGGGCAGCGAAGGGCTGCATGCTCCTCACTCAGTCTTCTCTGCGTGGGGATCTCACAGCAGCCTGTGCATGTGGGTGCACTTGGAGCACCAGTCTGGATGAGGCTGCCACAAAAGAACCTTCAGCTCCTTCTCACACAACATTCCTGAATAGACCTGCCTTACTCCTGACTCAGTGGTGGGACACCCTCGCACAGCAAGCCACCACTAAGGAGGCGAGGGTCATGGACACACACAGCAGTGCCACACATGGGCCTGCCCGCACTCTTAGGGCAGCATCCACTCCTGGGAAGTGCGGTGAGGTTTAGGACTCTGAGTCCCTGCCCAGGGAGCGTGTCAGGGAGAGGAAAAGGAGGGGACCCCAGTGCCACCCTTCCCGGCAGGCTGTGTCTGCTGCTCACACACATCTCCCCCAGCACCCTCTCCCCTCTCCTCTAGTGGGCAAGGATAGAAGTCCTCGCCCTGTGGGACACCGCCACTGTCAGACCCGGCGTTTGCATGGCATAGAGGGAAGACGAGCTGCCCCATCTCCCCCCCTCCCTTCCCATGCCTGCTTGTTCCCAGGGCGTGGGGGTAGCGAGGCTCCCTTGGGACATCTGTGCTCCTGCGGGACAGTGCCTGCTATCCAGGCCACAGAGGGCCTTGTTCGAAGCACATCATCATCGTCTGAACTGAGACCTTTCGGTGTCGGCTCAGAGATGAGGGCTATGCTTCATGCACAGTGTCTCCTGGGATGACTGCCTTTCTCACTTTTCTTCACAGCTGGACCAGCTGCGAGTGAGGCACATCCACCACCTCCCGTGCCATCCTCCTGATCCCACAAGAGCTGCCCGGGCAGACTACCCCACGAGGACCTGGAGTGGGAACATATTGCCTGCCTGCGTGCCCTGCAGCATTGTCTTGAGTGGCAGGAGCAAAGGTGGGACGTCGACTTGGAGCTGCACCACACCATCTGGCAGAACCTGTCTCAGCAGACCTGGAGCATGCTTGGCATACATCACCATCACCCCCTGCTTTCCACGACTGAGAGGTCCAGCAGCCGCCCCCTGCACCTGCTCCTTTCTAAGTCCCCCCTGCACCCGTTCCTGACTTTGCTCCTGTCCCCACCCCTACCCCTCCAGCTTTCCCCCCTAATCTCTCCATGGCCACTGAGGGCCCCACACACAAGGTGGTGGGACTACCCAAGGCAGGTGCCAGTCCTAGCCCCAGCCCTGAGCCCTGCCTCCCCTTCTCCCTGCTCCCAGTCCCTTTCTGGTTATATTTACCTCAAATTAACCAGGAGGTGCAGCATCAGGTCTAGGAGCCAGCGAGTGCTTTGCAGAAGGACCAGCTCCATGGGAGGAGTGCTGTGGTGTCTGCAAGGTCAACCAGAGCAGGCAGTGAGGAGAGTTTTCTGTCCCTCGAGGAAGTAGGCAAGGGTGAAGAGTCTGAGGCGTGGGGGGGGGGGGGGCTTTAAGCAAGAGCCTCAGATAGCTTCAGGCAGCAGCTCCAGGAAGTGACTGCTGTCTTGATGTCCTGCCCAGAATGCTTCCAGGGGGCTTAAATGCAATTCAGCCTCCAATCAGTGTGGACACGCTATTTTGACAGAAACCTGCACTATTTCGAGGGGCATTTGTAGTGGTGCTAATTCGAAATAGCCATTTTGGGAGTTATTATTCAGAAATAGCTTATTCCAAAATAAGTACGTAGTAATAGACATACCCAGACTCTCTAACCCTTTCCTTGAGCCATCAGTCTTTCATAACAGTGGCTAGTGAAGTTGGCGTCACTAGGTGATGGAAATTAGATCAAGCCTGCCACAAGTCTGAAGGCTCATAGGAAATCACGAACCCACCCTTCATGAAATGTTAAACACTGGGCTGAGGTCACGGAGTGCTAATGAGAAAACCCTCTTTAATGTTCACTTTCTTCCTGTCTTTGAAGTCTGATGTCAGACTTGATTTGGAGTCACAGCACCTGAGGTGGAAAGTTCTGGAGCTACTGAATATATTCTACCCCCAGGAAAAGGCGCACCCTGAAGATTTCTAGCAATAGAGGTTGAGGAAGATTTTTTTCAGCACACACTATGGCTTCAGACTTGAACTTGGAAATGTTTGTTTTTGCTGCACCACCCCTTCCGCCCTGGTTAATGGGCAACCTTGAAACCCTGCTTTATGTTCCACATGTTTGATTTACATTTCCAAAGCAGGCCATCTGAATCACTTGTCAGCACAAGGGAAGAAAGTGACACAGTGGGAGGAAAAAGTGACATGTTATCACCCCAGCATAAACAAAAACAGCTGGACAGCCCTGTTACGGGCAATTCCCTCAACATGCCAGAGACAGCTAGTCACCTTGCTCAAAATGCTGAAGTCTAGCCAGTGCAATGCATAGCAACTGATTTGTCTTCTTTGATTTACATTCAGTTCCTTAACACTGCAACCCTGCATCCTGTTTTCCTTACACATGGCGGCTGTGCATTAAGGTGAAACCTTGAAGACACGGAGAGAAGATTTTTTTAACCCCCCCAAATAACCCATATTTTCTTTTTCTTGGTCAGCATGTTGCAATCCTTTTTATTAGCACCTGCCAGTAGCTAGATTGAAACACAGGAAACTTAAATAATCATCACAAATCGCACGCCAGAGAGAGTTCACCGGGCACTTTTGAATAGCGTAGATGGAAATATCATTTTCCACTTCTATTTGATGATGCAGCAAAATCAGTGAGCAAAGTTCTTTGACCATAACAAATAGCTGAACCCCCAATGCATTGCAGTGTCAATCAATGAAGTGAGGAGAAGGGGAAGCCATTGAGAAAGTTCATTATAAATGATTAGACACATTTGTGTGCTCCAAATGAAAAAGAATTATTGGCCCATTATGGGTCTACTAGAAAATTAGCAGTGTGTAGCTTGAATAAAGCAATTCATCTGAGAACTGCAGTGCTGAGGCTATGACTCTACGATCAGTGGCAGCAGCCACATTTGGGTGTTTTAACTTTTCCTAGTAAGAGCCCAATCCTACCACCACTGAAAGAATGGGGCAGGGAGCCTTCACTTGTACATGTTTGTTGGTTGGAGTTGCCTGGAGTACTTAGCATCATGGAAGTGTAGGGCTGGGATGGACCTTACAAGGTCTTGTTAACTACAGCTCATCGGCAGTTATCAGCTCAGATCTTCCTGAATGCCCCCTTCCCCCTCCTGCCTTGACCTGGTATTCTTGTGTAAATTGAGTACTTGTCATTTCAGCTCTGTATTAAGGAAGTCAGCAGTTCACTGGTTAACCAGTTAACTGGGAGGAGGGCTGCTCCCCACCCACCCATAGAGTGGTGGGCCCAGCTGAAGCAGCCCCCGCCGGTGTCACAGTGTGGCCTGAGCAGCCTCTATTTGTGGAGGGCCCAGGCAGGATTAGCCCCCTGCCCTTGGGATCCCATTTAACTGGTCAAATGCAACACTTAACTGGTTAACTGATTAAATAGGATTTTACATCCCTACTCTGTATATGACCACAAAATACACATTCCACAGGAGGAGAGAGGCCCTCAAAATTCATAAGGCTCTCAAGGCTTTATTGTAAATTAGCATGTTTTTACTTTGCACCCGTACTAAGCACTACAATCCCAATAAATTGAAAATTTCCTCCTCCTTCACCTAGCTTAACAGGCTTGGTGTAAGATCAGTGAATACTCATGAATATATATACTTCCATTGAAATGTATGCCATAAAATATTTACATAATAATTCTGCCCATAATTCTCTGAGCTCCACAGGGCTCTGCTGTGCTCTCAACCACATACTGTATTAGAGAACTCCTCCTCCAAGTTAAACAAAAAAGCTAACCAAGATAGCTTTCCTCTTGTTTAGTCATGTATATCTGTCAGGTTGTTTTCAGCCTTGGGTTCTAGACTCATAAATGCAGTAAAGGAAAAGCAAGCAGAAGACATGAGACGCCCTCTAAAATGTAGAAAAATAAATGAGAGTTTTAAACACCAGAGGACACGCCCTAAATTTAACTCCCAAAACTCCAGGTAGAAGCTTCTCTACATTTGCATAAGTAACTTTATAAAGGGGTAGTTATAGCTTATGAAGCCACTAACTAAAACCCTCTGAAGTCTGACAGCTCCTAAGACTGGAGTGAGCTCCCAAAACAGCAACATGCTCCTGCCGTGAGCTAAACTAAACTCAGTCTAGAGTAACGTTATGAGCTATATGAAATTTCCAACCCAGACTGGATGCCAAAGCCAGACCATACTCACAGACAAGGATACGTCTCTTAACTACAATAAACTCCCAACCTGGAACAGGCTCCCCAGGACCACAGCAGCCATCTTCCTGCTTTATTGACCCTTGCTCCACCCCACAACTGGCTTTGACCAATTAACCCCCTCCACCTTTCTCAAAATGGAGTATTACAACCATTAGCAAACATAGTCACTTTTCGTAAATCGAGTAGAATCTTACCAATGCATTTCTCCCTCCCAAAACTATCCAAATGTCCATCATTCTTGAATAAAAATATTAGAGAAAACAGCAGAGAAGGCAGCTCTGCACAAACACCCAATGGTCATATTTCTCATTGGGACTAGTCCCAAGTAATTAAAATAACCTATTTTTCATTGAAACCCTTTTGACCACCACCCCTTAGTCTCTCTGTCCGACTGCTTTATCCCAGTGTAGTGTTCTGCTCTTGCAGAAATAAACTTACCTAGATAGATTCCCCATATAATGACAATAACAAATCAAGTACGCTGCATTAATATTGCATCTTTCGCTGAGGGATGTCCAATATTAGCTAAGCTAGGCAACACCCCCTGGAAATTAGTAAAGTATTTTTACTCTGATTTTATAGCTTAGCCATTGCATAGGGCCAGACTGATCAGACATATTTAAGTGGACAGTATGTTTAATGCAGCAATATCCTCAAAGAATTCATGCTAACTACTCAAGTAATACAAACTTCCCTTTCGAAAACAACTTCAATCATCCTTATCCAGTCTACATTACAGCAATTCCCAGGTTTGAGCAACCCTTAAAAACAGCTTTTAATGCTTTCATCTTCAGTGAAGTCGAAGGAGGTTTTCTGACATGCCCTTGGTTTTCTCAAACCTCTCTTAAAATTATAATAATAATAATTGCATTATATTAGTTAGTCCTCAGGGAAAGCTCCATTTTCCATGCATGTAACCTTTACCACTTTGGGTTGCATTCCATACTGTTTGTCTTGGCAGCCTGAGGAGTTCATAACTTCACTGTGATAACCATTTTTAGTTTGGCCTTTAGATTTTTTTTTTTCAAATCCATCTGCCCTGAGACATCTATTTCCTGATTTCATTTGGTCTCACCTACCCTCTTCATTTTCAAGGATAAATTTAGGATAATCTACTGTTCTCTTTCTCTTTTGCTCTCTGGATTTCCCTAGCATCTCTACCCTAGAGATGCCTGTTTTCTTTCACCATTTCTGTAATACACATTTCTTAAAAAATAGTCTGAAATTGAAGGGCTTAGAAAATAGTCTGAAAAAGGCATCATGAAGCTTCCCCATTTATAGAACTTCCTATGACATATGGATCAAATTTGCTCTGGTTTCTAGGAGACAAAATGGATAGTTTTAATGAGAGCCAGCACTGCACATTCAATATAGGATCTGTGGCCCAGATCCTTAAAGCTATTTAGGTACCTAACTAGTTTGGTGCCTAAATACATTTAATCTGGGGCTGTATTCTTGCGTTCATTATCAGGAACATGGATTCTGCAATCTCAATTTAATGATTCTATTGATGATGCATGAACCAGGAAAGAAACCAGCTCCTTTCCCCTTGGCTCTCTATCGCTCTGCAGTATTAAAAAGGGGGAGGGAGGGAAGTAAAGTATTTTCCTTGCTGGAAAAGTAAGCCAATGACGTTGGGGATACATAGAGGTAGCAGAGTTATTGGAAAGGAAAGTGCTATATATTTTTGATGCCTTCTTCAGACTGTAACCACACTTTAAGCAGCACTAATACATAGCACTAGATCACCACACAAAGCCACTCATTCAAACTCCGGAGCACCATTCCGTGCTGTCAGGTGTTCTTGCAGCTGATTCATTTCCAGATGACCAGCAGATTTAAGGATCTGTTATTAAAATTAAGATATTAAGATAGTAAGCCTGATTCTTCTCTCTCATTTACACTGCTGTAAAGTGGGAGTGAGTTAATTCAAATCAATGGGACAAATTCAGGCCCCTTCTCTGACCCCTATATGTCACTGCCAGTGTATATGTTCCATGAGGGGCTTTAGTTAGGCCAGATGAGATTTCCCCCAGTGCCAGAGTGGTTCTATTCTGTTCCCTCATTCCTGTGGGTCCCAATTCAAAGGGGTCAAAGTGCTCAGTGCTGTGGGCTACTGGTTTGTGGAAAAGTCTGTAGGCAGCCGTAGGGATTCTGCTATAAATGTGACCAGCCTTTGGGTCTACTCTGATTTACCTTGGAGCTGAATTGAACCCAGGATCTGGGCAGTGTAAATATGTTAAAAAAAACTTTGATCCACCTCCTCTCTGGATTATGCCTTCAGTGCAAAGCCTGTAAGGTGACCCAGCAGAGAATCTGGCCCACTGGAGTCATATCAATATAAAATTGGTGTTAAGGAGAGAAGAATCAGGCCAGTGAGTCTTCCTTGATGAAGACACATTAGGCTGGCAACAGTCCCAGCAGGTATGGTACCATATGAAGTTTGGTGAAAATTGGACAATTTTTGTCTTGAGGGGGAGTTTTGGGAGAGTAACAATAATTTCTACAGCACCAAAATATAAAGCACAAAATTCATATTTATTCATTCATAACCGAGAAGAGAGCAATCTTTTTTTTTTGCCATCTTGTTATCTTTTGGCTCATACAAAGTTACCTTTGTGGAATAATTCTGTTCACAACAGGAATTACTGGGTGAGATTCTGGCTTGTGTTATGCAGCAGATGACACCAGGGCTACATCAAAACTACAGGCTTCTTGAGCAAAAAGCTTTTTTTGGAAGAGATCTTCTGAAAAAACTTCTTGCAAAAGAGAGCATCCACACAGCAAAAGTGCATTGAAAAAGCGATGCACTTTTTTGAAAGATAGCGTACAGACTGCCTGGATGCTATCTTGCATGTAAGCAGTGATTGCTATGGACAGAATGGCCACCAGGGCACCTGTGTATTTTCCTCTTTCCTCTTCTTCCGAAAATACTCCCTCTTCCCTCCACACGCCTTTTTGTGAAAGAGCTCTTTCGCAAAAAGGCTTTTTCCTCGTAGAATGAGCATTACCAATACTGCAAAAACCCCTCTGTTCTTTCAATTTACTTGCAAAAGAACACAATTCCAGTGTGGACGTTCCTCAAGTTTTGTCAGAAAAACGGCCACTACTCTGTAGTGTAGACATATCTTAGAATGATAATCTTAATGATTCCTTCTGGCCTTAAAACCTTAGAAACTTATATCCTTATGCAATTGCCCAGTTTAGCCAAAGCTGAAGAGACATGGTCTGAACCAGATAAACTCTGACTGCTTTTTTGGGGAGGACGGGGGTCTAATCCTGTATCCGTTTACTCACATGTTTAGATGTCTCTCAGTCACTTCATTGAAGACACATGATTAGGTCTGCTGTTCAGAACATTATCTCTGAATTGTCAATATTTTCTAAACATATTAACTGGCCAATGATAAGTCTTAGCTAATTAATATAACCCTCCATGAGATACATAAGAATTAGATTTTCTTGAAGGGGAAACCGAGTAACAAAGAGGTACATGTGATCTGGCCTAGGCAACTTAGTTTTAGCACCACCAGTTCCACAGATTTGCTAAGACGTCATTTCACCCCAATTCTGCTTCTTTTCTTGGACAAAAAGGTTCTATGAGTTTTGGAAAGTTTTTCCTGAGGAGCCTGCAAGATTAAGTCCTAACTATTTAAAAAACCCAAATCAGTTCCTGGAAGTTTTCCACTGATTTTAAACTAGCCACAACTGGGAAGGGCTTAGTGTCATTTTAGGATGGGTGATAGGATCATTGTGCAAGCACTACAAAGGACATAAAAAGTCTTAAAATGTGCTAAGAGAATAATTGCCACAGCCTCTGAAGGTCTAGAGCACGCATTTGCACAAGAAGAGGTCAAAATAGATCAATGACTATACATATTTGGAGGCGCAGCATTTGAATCTGAATCAGCATTTGCTGAGTTAAGATGTGGACTCTCCCTGGGATGTTTTGGATTCAAATATGATAATTTTATTTCCCACATTTTCTTCTTTCTGCTTTACTTCTCCTTTCCCCTGCATTTATTGTGTGGAGTGGATTTAAAACATTTTTTTTAGCCTTTATATTTAAAAATTATCCTATTATTTTATTATCTCCTTTCTCCACTCAGTGATTATTCCTTAGTCAATATCTTAAACAAAATGCACTCCCTTGCTGATTTTCTCCATCCTCTCTTTAATTCCCAACTAAATAGGTGGAACCACCCCTCACTAGTATGATGCTCAATGCGAACTGATGTCTTTTTCTTCGCGTGCAGGTGCTGTTACTCTGCACCTCTCAGTTCTATCTCTACACCATAGCCAATGCTATCCTGCTCTGTTTTGCAAGAAATCATTGATTTATTGCATACCTCTTCCGATTTTACAGTGCCCAGCAGAAATAACACGATGTTCTGTTCTAGAGAACTTTATGTAAACAACATTCAAATATGACAAACTTCTGTAAAACTTTCAGTGATAAAAGAGTAACTCTGCTCAAAAGCTGAAACTCCTGAGGATTTTTTTTTTTAAACAACATCCTGACGTTGGCATATAATGCCTGGAATTTGAAATGCTTAAAATAACAGCCGCAATAAGGTTAGTATGTTTAGTATCCAGTTCTCACACCAGCAGGGCACTGATCCACATTATGTCACTTTTTTATACATTAGCTGAAGGAGTTATCAAGACAGCTCCTCATCTGGCTTGAGGCACCACCATAGTTCAGGCAGGTTTTTCTTCCCCTCATGGAATTCTCCGAAGTGATATTGTTGGCACAGCTACAGTTAATAGATTCTATCCACATTCAGTCAGTCTCCCAGGGCAGAAGACGTGGTTTACAATCTCTGAAACCATACACTCCATGACTGTCAGGCAGTATCAGAGAGCACCATCTACCACAGAGGTACTCAACATGTGACCCACGGGCCGTAGGCGGCTTGCAGCTTGTTTGTTTGCGGCCCATGATGTGGTTTGGGTTTACACGGCGCTCAACACGTGGCTCCTGGGTGGGATCCTTTGAACATGGCCTCCACTAGGAACACACCTCACAATGGCAAAGCGGGGTGAACATTGAAAGATGCAAGTGGTTGGGCTGGCTGGAACAGATGGGTAAAGGGTGTCAGTATTACTAGCCCCCAGGGAGGAGGTGCTGGGAGTGCCAGGGCATTGTAGGAAGTGCTTTATATTCATGCCCATCAGTGTGAAAGAAGCTATTTGCATATATATTTGCATGTATATGCTACCACACTTAAGTTGCGACCCTCAGCATGAATATCACTGTGGCCCCCAGGGCTTCCAAAGTTGAGTAGCCCTGATCTACCACCTTCCCTTGTGCACTGTGTTGCATTAAGGTCAAGAAGACAATGAGAGCACTACAGACAATATTCTGACAGGCAGAACAAGGGAAAGTTGTCCACAATTAAAGACTCCCTTTAAATTAAATGTCCTACTTCCTTTTTTTAGGCTTAGTATTAGTCTTCAAAATCACCTGTAATCTTTTATTTAACTTTGTCATTGTTATGACAATTATTATCATGTTTATATCGCCTGCTATATATTTGAGAGAGCTTGTGAATTTGCCTGTCTGTCTGTCCATCCATCTGTGAGCCTGTTTGTTCAAGAACTCTTAAACGGTAAGCGTTAGGACCACCAAATTTGGGATACATCTTCTTCTTACCATATCTTAAAGCAAGGTAAGTGTTTGGTTATGCCAGGACAATGGGATGTGTGTGGAATGCAATTGTTTCTCATCAAACAGAAAGGGAAGTCTGTAATAGCAGGAACAGTTATACTCCAGAATGACCACAGGGGGTAGCAACCACAAGGGACAGTTATACTGCAGAATGATCACAGGGGTTAGCAAGGCAGCACATCTCCACCACTCCAACAATCCCAGAGATCTGCAGAGCAGCTGCGAGCTGGATAGCACAGCCTGCACCACCCCAACCTGGCCCAGAGCTGCAACCGCTGGCTGGACAGTATGGCCCCTGCTGCCCCAGGCTGGTCCCAGGGAACAGCCTGGCAGCATGGCCCCTGCTACTGTGGGCTGCCCTCACCCCTCTCCTGAGCCCTTCAGATCCTGTCCTGACTCCTGGTCCTCTTACCACCACCCTCAACCTTCTCCTTATACCTTCCAATCTCCTTCCCTGACTTCTGCACTTCTCACATCCCCAGTCCTCTGCCCCAAATGACCTGAGCAACTCCAGGTAAATCTTCTAGTCTATATCTATGGCTACGTCTACACTATGAGTTTTCTCAGTAAAAAATATGCAGATGAGGGACTCATTTGCATGAATCACAATCTAATTTGCATATTTGCTGCCGAACCGTTTTGGTGCTGGGGTTTATGCACAAAAACAAGCAGTGTGGTGGTTTTTGCGCAAAACCCTCTTTTCCCGCAAGATCAGTAAACTCCTTTTTGGGGGCATAAGGATATTGTGAAAAAAAGGGTTTTTTTTTGCACAAAAATAAAACGTCTACACTGCTTGTTTTTGTGCAAAAAGCCCAGTGCAAAAACAGATTGGCAGAAAATATGCAAATGAGATCGCAACTCATGCAAATGAGTCCCTCATTTGCATATTTTTTGCCGAGAAACCTCGTAGTGTAGACGTAGCCTATATCTATATCTATATCTATATCTATATCTATATCTATATCTATATCTATATCTATATCTATATCTATTTAGTTATCTCATTGTAACTAACAATGACAAACAATTGCTCCATGCAAAGAGTTTATCACGTTAAACCTTATTAAGCAGAAAATAGCTGACATTTTAGGAAGATAATGGAGCAAAACTTTCTTATGGCATATCCAGGGGTGCTGACAGCCATACTGAGCTCCTGGACAAGGTGAGAGGGGGCAGGCTTCATGCTCCCAGAAGGTGTGGGCCTCAGACAGAAGGAGTGGAACCCTCAGCACCACCTGGGCTATGGGAACCTTCAACCAGTGATGCCTGGTGTGTGTCACGTCCTGTCCCTGCTTCCCTAGGCAGACCTTTAAATCAGTGCTCTGGAAGCAGCTGGAGCCCCCAGGCCACATTTGAATCACTGGGCTCCAGGGCAATCACTCCCTTTAACTAATCTCCCCCCTCCTCGGTGGGCCTCTATGTCTACACTGCCCCCTAAGCCTGGGCCCAATTTCCGCTGTGCCTCATGTCCAAGGTAAGGATGTTAAAATTAGGGCTGTCAACTGACCTGTGTTAATGCCTGCGATTAATGCATTAACTTTTGTAACTTGTTAATCCAGTCCTCTATTAATCACAGGCGTTAATGCTGTGCTGCCTCTTTGAAGTGCCATTCTGTCACTTTGAAGAGGCTTTGCAATAGTGGAACCGGGGATCAGTCCCCAGCTGATCCCCAGCTCCCTGTTGCAAAGGGCTTTGCAACACAGCGCTGGGGATCAGCTGGGCTACGTCTACACTGGCCCCTTTTCCGGAAGGGGCATGTAAATTTCAGCAGTCGTCGTAGGGAAATCCGCGGGGGATTTAAATATCCCCCGCGGCATTTAAATAAAAATGTCCGCCGCTTTTTTCCGGCTTTTAAAAAAGCCGGAAAAGAGCGTCTAGACTGGCCCCGATCCTCCGGAAAAAGTGCCCTTTTCCGGAGGCTCTTATTCTTACTTACTTACACTTTGAAGTAAGAATAAGAGCCTCCGGAAAAGGGCACTTTTTCCGGAGGATCGGGACCAGTCTAGACGCTCTTTTCCGGCTTTTTTAAAAGCCGGAAAAAAGCGGCGGACATTTTTATTTAAATGCCGCAGGGGATATTTAAATCCCCCGCGGATTTCCCTACGACGACTGCTGAAATTTACATGCCCCTTCCGGAAAAGGGGCCAGTGTAGACGTAGCCCTGGAGTACCCAGCTGATCCCCAGCTCCTAATGCATTTCCCCTTGCCAAAACGGCACTTCAGAGGGTCAACACTGCATGGAGCCTGGGGTCAGCTGGGAACTCCAGCTGATACCAGGCTCCATGCAGCACTGCTCTGTTGAAATGCCACTGTGGTGTTTCAAAGGGGAGTTGCACGCGATTAATCACGATTAAAAGTTTTTATCGTGCAATTAATCACGATTCTTTTTTTATCGTGCAATTAATCATGATTAACAGTTTTAATCGCTTGACAGCCCTAGTTAAAATGCATTTATTTAGGTAAATTGTAACCACTGAAAATTTCAGTGATTACACATTTACATGCAGGCGTGTGGAGGGAGGCTCCCTAGGAGCCAGTGCATATGGGGAGCTGGATAAAAATCTAGCTCCCCATGCTTACTGGCTCGCTCCTGCCTTCCCCTATCTCTATATCAGAGGCAGCAGCCTGGGAGGCCTGCTCAAGTGTGCTTGTGAAAACACTGAGTTAATAGTTTGGGTCCCACAGACTTGGGTTTCCAAAGCAGCACACAGACATACCTGCAGTCTGCTGTGAGGTACCCTCAGAATCTACATGAATTGAATTTTAATGTACACATTAAGGTAGAGATAATTTGTTTATGTAAGTGATTTTATTCAAGTAAAATGGCCTGTTTCCTAGTTTAAAATTTTTCTTCAAGTCATGTTCAGTTTCTAGGCACTGCAGAACAACAGTTTTCTGTTCCAAGTTATGTGGACTATGATAAACTATAGAATACTGGGATGGCTTCCACTGAATCAAAAGCTCTCCGGATGGCCAAGAAGGTATGACGGCCAAGTCATGACTACTATGTCTTGCCAGGCCTATGAAAGAGGACTGTTATTTTTTATACATGGTATAATTACCAAGGAGGGAGGGAAAAGGTATTTTTAGGGCAGTACAAAAGATTTGAACTAGAAGCAATAGTATCATATTAAATTAAAAGAAAATTAGGCTGACTATCAGTACAGTGCTCTCAGATTGTGACATGGTCTCTCAAGAGAAATGTGCCTATTACATGAGTCATTTGTTTAGGTACAAAAAAAGACACCTTGGTTCTGTTTTCTCTACCACTGATCTAATCTTGCAAAAGTCATTTCCCTCTCTGCACCTCTGTTTCCTTTCCCACCCTAGCACTGGTCCTATAACTGACAGATAACGTCTTTTGCTGTTATATATGTGCTGAGTTCTATAATTTCCACTCAACTCATCTGATGAAGTGGGGTTTTTTTTGCGCAAAACAGAAGTGGCTGCACTGCTTCTTTTTGCACAAAAACACCTTGTGCAAAAAGAATCAGCAGAAAATATGCTAATGACATCGTGACTCATGCTAAGGAGTCCCTCATTAGCATATTTTCTGCCACAAAAACTTGCAGTGTAGACATAGCCTTAGAGCTACTGAAAAGAAACAAAGAAAGAACCAAACCAAACCAAACCAAACCAAATGAAATAAAATAAAATAAAATAATAATAGAAAATACAATATAAGGATCAATACTGCAGTGACCTTTTACAATATCTTATCCAGCTCTAGAATTACTGTTATTTTGTATTATTATGCAATTTGAACATGTAACATTTTTGTCAAAGTCTTGAAATATGAACATTTAAGAACTAGCTGTTGGTGCAAAACTTTCAGATCAATATTTATCAGATCTGAGCATATTCTTTAGCATACCCTTTTTAATATCTTGTTGTTATAGTAATAAAACCATATACAGTTCAATTGCCAAGCTTATGGTTTAGCAAGCTATGGGGTATATATATTATATCAGCTACTCTTGAAGAGTACAGTTTACTTCATGATTTTTCAGCAGGGCTGCAAAAAATCCAGCCTCTCCTTGCTCATAACCCCCTTTTCCCTCCTCAACTGCCTCCCCCCTCAAACTATGGGCTATAAATAACTCAAGTTATCTAACATTCACCATATAAGGAATAAGCAGAATTGGAAACATTCATTTTCCTTTGCCTTTAAAGTTCAAATTAAATGGATATTATAGTAAGTTAGGTATTTCCAGCAAAATGACTTTTGATACCATATTTGCTGATATGGTGCCCTAAAGGCAAATATTCTGTAGATGAACAGGCTGTTCTCATGAGTGTGTGTGTGTGAATGATGTTGGCCCATTTATTGGCAGACAGTGTGGTGTATTTTGATAGCAGGGTGGAAATGACTGCCAGGTTTTAAATCCAGAGTGTTAAAAAAATCTCAGTTATAACCCAAACCAGGGCTTCTCAGCCATTGATTTATCACATATTAGGGGTAGGGTAGAAATGGAAAAATCCCATTAATAAAAAACCTTACTGGACAATTACCGGCATGTCAATGGATACCACCATGAGCACTGCTGTACCATTCTCAATACCGCCACTATCATCACCATGAGGATAGCCATATTTCCTACAGGGAAAATGCAACAATGTGTGGGGGCAGCTCAAGACCCCCCCACCCAAGTGGTCTGGACCAAGCTACTGACATGAGCCCCCCATGTGCAGGGCTGACCTGAGCTCTGGCCTCCCCCCTCACATGAGTTGGTCCAAGCTACTTGCCTGAGCCCTGCCCCCTTTTTATCCATGCAGGGTTGGTGTTGCTGCGTACCCAATCCCTGCCGGCCCCTTGCTTGAGGCTGGAGCTTAGGCTGGTGTTGCTTGCTTAAGCCCTGCCTACTCCCCCTGTGTAGAGGCTGATGTAATGCTGACAGGCAGAACTGAACATGGGACCTCTATAGCTTATTGCATGAGCCTCTACAGCTTGAGCTAAAAGCCAGCTGCTTCTCAGCTAAGGCCATAGAGCAAACTCATTCTCTCTCTCTGTAAATGGTCTGAGTGCTACTACATGGGACAATGAACCACACCCAGTGTGGGTTACACCCTCCCCCCACTTTCCTCCTTACCCCACTTTTTTGGCAAAAATGGGCATTTGTGCTGCTTGCTTTTGTCAACTGATCAAGTTGAAAAGAGCAAAAGGGACAACTATCTACTTTTGCCAAAGAAGTCAGGATGGCCAGGATAGGGCTTTAAAAAGGGACTGTCCTAAACAAAATGGGATACCATCATCACCATCACTAGGCCATTTTAAAAGCAGATTTGGCCGAGAGGTCACCCATGAGGATCTGAATAAGGTTTGGGTTCCAGTTCAATTTAAACAGGGGCCAGAATTGAAGTTTGACAATGTGAGCTGATTTATGCAAGTTTTTTCTTCTTAAATCACGGGTGACATACAGGACCAGCGGTTCCAGCTTTTAAACCACATTAGAATCAGATCTGGAGCCCATTCCCATTTGGGACCTGATTGAGATCCAGATCTTTACGGGTGGCTTTGCAACCAAGCTACCAGTATGAAGCTTCATTTGAAATGTAGACTGGAAATGTAGGATTGGAAGTTCCAGTATAGGTCTCTTTCTATCCCAAAGGGAAATAAACAATATAATTACTTAAAAGCAATATAGTATCTGCTATTAATACTAGATTAAAGAGTAATTTCATGAATGAACTAGCTGTCTATATAGACTAGTATATATGTCAATGTCAATGATTTACCCCCCCCCACCTCTCCAAAAAATGCTACATGATAACTAGACAGAAAATTTAATTTAACACTCAATTTAAATAATCTCCCATTTCCCCCAGGCATAGCTACATATCAAGGTATTTTATATGATACAGAAAAGAAGGCAGCGATGCTACTGATGTTTGAAATGGGAAACATCAAAGTGATGAGCTATGGTAGAAGGAAAACATGCCTGTAGAGCAAAATTTAAAAAGTGTGGGAAGTTAATTTACACCAGTTTACTGAATACCCAGAACAAATCCCATTTCCCAGTCAGATTAACTGTAGGAAATAGAGTGCCTAATTTGTTCCTAATGCACCTGCCTACGCCACTCATTTATCTCTTTGCCCTGAGATAATTAAATAGTCAAGTTCTCTTCTCATTATAGAGTCCGATTCTTGCACTACAATTTATACAGTCTTTTCACCAGTGCAAAATCAGAATGGTTGATTTCCACTGTTCTTTGCATAACATGGGTGTAAATGACCACCTGAGGTGCAGAGCAATGGAGAATCATGTCCATAATGTTCTTAGGCTCTCTCAGCAGTTGAGTTATGTGAAACTCATATGAAGCTAGAGGTTTTGTATGAACATGTCTCACAAACCCCTGTTTATACTGACTGTCCGCTCATTTATTTACAAGTGCCTGAATGTTAAACATCAAACCAAACTATGTTCATGCTGTTCAATTTAGATCAGTAGTGTCAGCAGTAAAACTAGTCCCCTCATTACACAACAGTATCCCCAACCCCCAAAACCTGAGTGAGCAGAGAAACTTTGGCATGTGCCTCCTAAGTCAGCAAGCCTCTCTTGGAAAAGGAGGAGTACTGACTTCCTGTCTTGAGAACCATCTACTGAAAATGCTCTGCCTCTAAGGGTGTATCTAGACTAGAGGGTTTTGTTGACAAAAGTGGACTTTTGTCAACAAAACTATACCTGCGTCTACACTACTGCCAAGTTCTGTCGACATAATGTCGACAGAACTCAGCAGTTTTGTCGACAGCTGTAAACCTCATTCTGTGAGGAATAATGCCTTTTGTCGGCAGAGTTCTGTCAACAGAAGGCGTTATTGCATCTTCACTGTCCTTTGCGTCTACACTCCCATGTCGACAAAGCAGCTTGCTTTGTTGACAGAACTGGATGTAGTCTAGATGCTCTTTGTTGACAGAAGCTTTGTTGACATTATCTGTCGACAAAGCCTCTGTTGACAAAAGCCTATAGTCTAGACGTACCCTAAGTCCCCAGATGTTGGTTTCTGGAGGCTCTAGGCTTCAAAGCTCAACTGTTGGGTAAGAGCATGAAGGAGGGAAACATGGTACATGTTTCTAAAGCTCATTAAGGTTTGGGTTCCAAGTCAACATCTTGAATTGCAACTATACTGGAAGCCAGTGTAGTTAATTGCAAACCTTTTGTGCATGCAGGGATGCCCATGAGAACATAAGTCATAAATTTCCCCAGTACTCCTTTAGGAGCACACATATCACAATCTAGCCCTCAGTTAATAAAGGGTGTTAGAGAATGTCACCCACAGTGCGTTCACATCCTTTCTCTCAATATCTAGTTCAAGCTCATGGAGATATAAGGCTGATGGAGAACTCAAGAAGTTATCTCTCTCTCTCATCCCTATTCCTACTTTACCCATGGGTTTTGTTCACATTCAGCACTGACAAACATTCAAAATGTGAATTCCTCTGAGAAGAAAATTAAGGGAGTTAATGAAAAGGAACACAAATAGTGCTTGAACGCTCTGGGCTCATGATATCAATTTGTAGACATAAATCCCCAAAATATTTGCATAATATCAGTCCATAACCAATTGGCTAACAACTGCTGAGAGATATGAGGTGGGACAAATGGTGGGTAATTAAGTGGCCGTAGCTCTATGAATTGAGACATTCTGTTTGCTCAGAAGAGTATGTCTCATGACAAGCGATGTACAGCATAGAGAGAATAGTATGTGTCAACTCAGCAGTAAGATACCTTCTATAATCACACTGCTGGTAGCATAGATTCCCCATTTCCTGCCAGCCACATACCCTTTGGTGTATGGACCAGCATTTTAGCTGGGCATAAATCCCAGTTCCCTGTAATGTATTATTAAAGTATATTTGTTTGTGTGCCTGTTGGTGAGAGAAGAGACCCCCTATATTACCTTTCCCCAGTAATATAGAGGGCAAGATTCAGCCAGGAACATATATGCAATCTACTTCATGCCAGCTAAATAGGGGGGTGAATGTAACTGATCAGTTGTGGAACCTTCATATCATGGCTGTTATTTTACATTTCAGTGGAAGATTGCCAACAATTTATTACTATCTCTTCATACAGAAATACCAGGAAATACCCATGCAACTAGAGCACATAATTCTGGACATATATTTGTTAAAGCAAAATCTTACTTTTTTATATCAAGTGTTGAAAATTGGCTACTTTCTTCCTAGAAGGAATTTCTCTAGAACCAACCCAATTCCAGAGGGACCACTAGCAAAAATTTTTTTGCAATGTAGTGTAGTCATAATTTGTTCAAGTAGATGACCTGGCATCTTAATGCCATTGTAATTTGCTCAGCATCCTGCTTTAAAATTCTGATTTAAAGCAATGTAGGAAAAATGCTGTCATTCTTTGGACATTAAAATTTGATCCATTGTTTTTATGGTTTTTTTTAGGCATATGTTTTCCTTTTGTACCATACATGGTAAAAGAAATGCCTTTGTACTTCAGAGTTGCATGCTTTTAAATCAGCACTAAGTAGTAAGTAATACAATAGACATGAGTCTGAAAAAAACTGTTAACAGCCTGAAAACTGCAGCTGTTTCATTTGTTTTTTCAATGGTTTAGGATTCAATTTACTGACATTATTAAATTATATGAACTCATGTTTTCCATGGAACAGGTAGATGGAAGATTTTGATATGACTGTGGAGATAATCTCATTGCTGTGAAGCAACAGAACTAAGTGGGACAGAGACAGAAATACTCATAGATGGTAAATGTTTATAGGAATGAGTCATCTAATTCTTGATGCTGTTGCTAAGTTAAATTATGGATCCTATTAGACCACACTGGAGGAAACAGCTTTAAAACAAGGCTCATGATAAATTATCAGAGGTAATCAGTGGAATGAAAACACTGGATTTAAACCAAAACTCATTTAAGTCAATGGTAAGACTCCTTTTAACTTCAGTGGCTTGGCGTTTGAATCACGCTAGGCAAAATCCTGCCCCTGCCTAGTAGGACTGTAACACGGACAGGCAGAACCAAACCTGAGACCCGTGGAGCTTAGTGCCTGAGCTAAAAACCAGCTGGCTCTCAGCTAAGGCTGTAGAGCAGACTCATTCCCTCTCTCTGTAAGTGTTCTAAGTACTACCTCATGGGACAGTGAACCACAGACAGTAGGTGTTTGGGTTGCAGAACCACGCTGTAATGAAGTGAAAGGAAAAGAGCCTGGCTCAGGAGCTATCTCATAGTTGCAGGCCAGAATGGCACAGAGTAAGTTACAATAACACACTGATCCCTACTCTTTTACGGTATGTCTACGCTGCCACCCTAGTTCGAACTAGGGTGGCTAATGCAGGCATTCGAAGTTGCAAATGAAGTCCGGGATTTAAATATCCCGGGCTTCATTTGCATCTTGCTGGGCGCCGCCATTTTTAAATCCCCATTAGTGCGGATTCCGTGCCCACGGCTACACGCGGCACGGAGTAGGTAGTTCGAATTAGGCTCTCTAATTCGAACTACCGTTACTCCTCGTGGCAGTGTAGACATACCCTTAATTAGGAGGCATTATATATTGATACAGATATTAGATGACAGCTACACAACTAAGCGATTTATTGGAATGAGTGTTGGATAGTGACAGAAGCAAGTTAATATTCTGAGGAGGGATTGTTCAGGAACAGTGTAGGAGATTCATCAGTAACAGGAACAAAATGTTAAAGATAGTCACTCAGGGTACTTCCAGTATCCTGAAATAGCTATTCTACATCTTTGGAACAAGCCCATTATTTCGAAATATAATGAGCTCGCTATTCCGACGTCCCTGTAAACCTCCTTCCATGAGGTTTAAGGAGCATTTCAGAAGAGTGGTTTATTTCGAAATTTGGCGCTGTATAGACAGTGCCAAATTATGAAATAAGCTATTTTGAAATTACCTGGAAATAAGCTACACAATTTGCGTAGCTCAAATTGTGTAGCTTATTTCGAGCTAAAGGTGCACTGTAGACCCTCAGTGACCTGCAGGTCTCGTTAGGTCTTCTGTCCGTGCACATCAGCGGAGCCCCACTGGGGCACCCTCAGTGACCTGCAGGATTCTCCTGGTGCCAGGCAATTATCTGCATTGGATCTGGTGTTACTAGCATGGTCATTGCATTTGTGTTTGAGCTGCAAACTGCTGGCCAGCAATGTATAGTTACCACAGCATATAGGTGAAGCTGTTATTATGGAGATGCAAAATGTTTTTGCAAAAGAGTGCATGGATTTTCTTTCTTCAAATATGAGAAACATTCGCTCAACTTAACTACCTCCACTGTACCTTCTTGTGTGATTGTGCATGCACCTATAGAAATCCCCTCAATTTCATGCTGTTTCCCTGGCTACTGATAACAACCAACTACTTCAAGAATCACTGTGTGCATAAGGCAGCTGTTTTGCACCTGGTTTTATGGGAAACTGGGAAATGAGATTTTCTCAAGATTTGGAGAGGGGAGAGAACCTGACGTATTTAAAACAACTATATGAAGATTTATTACATAAGGAATTTCTGAACTCTGGTAGCATTCAATAATTAAAGTGTAATGAGCCAACTTTGTGTTTCATATTTTTGTTTTTTAGTGACTTTTCAATTGACTTTTTTTTTAATTGGCAAGTTCGTGGGTGGAAATAAATCACCCAGCCATGGAAAATCTTGTCAGTCTAAGTCCATAGTTCACCAGGAAAAAAAAGTATGTTTTGCTGTTCTCTAGGTAAATAGTATCCAGGGAATAAAAATGCTATATAATAAAATGCAGCTTTAGTAGGAAATACAAAGCTAAGACTGGTTGGTAATTTCCATCAAACATGGGACTTAAATTATACAAAAATCTAAATAAAACATCTGCTTTCTTCAAAATATTGCAATGTTTCAACAGAAAATTGAAAATTTGAGGCTGAAAATTGAACATTTTGGGTGTTTGTTAAAAAAATGAAAACCGAAAAAATTTCAGCCAAAGACTGCAGGAATAAAAGAAGCCAAAAACTGCCAAATAGCCAGCTTTTCCCTCTGGAATAACCAGCACTAAATCATGCTTATAGTTCAGTATGGCAATAGCACCCAAAATGTGCCAGGTGCTGTACAGATATATTGGGAAACAATGTTTCTGTTCCCAAGAACTTGCAATTTAAAGGGACAAAGAATATGAAAAGTGGGGTGGAGGGGAAGGAGGAAAAGCATACATATGCAATATTGGCCTCTTCTTGTTAGTTATATAGTTGGCCTTGTCTCATTAGGTCTTCTATCCATGCACATCAGTGGAGCCCCACTGGAGATTTGGCCAGTAATACTTTATGTAAAAGTTAGTTTGTTCTAAAGAGGGATGTGGGGTTGAAATGAGGGAGAGAAAAGGCAGTCATGGGGGGGGGGGGGGAGTAAGAGAAGAAAGAGGGTGAAGAAACTAAAAAGGAAGGCATTAGAAAGCAGAAAAGAGAAATGGGAGGAGTAAGCAAAAGGATCTGGGCACAGAAGATGAAGTGGGGCTGTTGAAAGATCACGGTGGTCCAATAAGGGCAAAATAAAGGTAGCCCTGAAGCCAGCGCCCATACTGCAAACAAGCACAAACTCTGAATCTAAGCCACCAGGTTAGACTGTGATGGCTCCTCTTCCAGCTGCTGATGCTGTTCCCCATGTGGAGCTAAAGTCCTATTATTTACTGGAGGAGAAAGTCAAACTAAGGTACGCAACTCCAGCTAGGTGAATAGGATAGCTGGAGTCGACATATCTTAGCTTGACTTGTTGCAGTGTCCCCACTGCAGGAGGTCAAAAGGAGAAACTTTCCCATCGACTTACCTTACTCCTCATGACCCCATGAAGTACTTGGGATCAATGGGGTGGGGATCATCAGTGGTTGATTTAGTGGGTCTTTACTAGACCTACTAAATCAAACCCTGGAAGATCGATCTCTGGAATGTTGATCTCTGGGTAAGTATAGACGAGCCTTAGTGCCCTCGGTGAATTCCTATAGGACAATGGTCCCCAAAGTGGTGCCCATGGGCGCCACGGCACCTGCCAGGCCATTTTTGTGCACCTGCTGAGTGATTGGGGCCAGCCCCGCCCCTGGGTGCATGGCGCAAGGGTTGTGCCAGCCCTGGGCGTGTGGCGTATGGGCGGTGCCGGCCCCTGGGCGCACGGCACATGGGCAGCCCCACCCTCGGACACGCAGAACTTGGGCTGTGCTGGGCCCAGGTGCGTGGCGTATGAGCGTCCCCACCCCTGGGCACGCAGCGCATGAGCGGTGCTGGCCCCAGGTGTGCAGCGCATGGGTGATGCCGGCTCCTGGGCGTGCGGCACAGGAGTGGCGCCGGCCCCGGGAGTGCAGCGCATGGGTGGCACCGGCACTGGGCACACAGCGTATGAGTGGCCCCGCCCCTGGGTGCCCGGCAGCCCCAAAAGGTTGGGGACCACTGCTATAGGGGAAGTGGGTGGGCGTGAAAAGTCCTGACTTAATTTGTGCCCCCAGCTGATGATGGTGCTGACCCCTTTGGGGCTTTTGAAGGTCAAGCTTGTCCCTGCAACTCCCCAAGTAAAGGATGGGAGAGGCAGGGTCTCTGACAGCTCTTGATCTGTCGTCTGCCTCCTGGGCTGTAGCTGCTGCTGACTGTTTACAAATGTCTCTCTCCCAGCGAGCCCAAAGTAAGATGTACAGCCTTATTAACCTGCTAGCTGCAGATAAATTATTGAATATAGTGGAAAATATATACAGATGCAATTCATTCTTTCCCTATTAAATCTGTAACCAGTTGTCATGGCTCAGCGAGCTAGACGATCTGATTACCTTTCAAAAGATAGCAATAGGGATTCATCTTCCACACTTTCCATGCTGCCATATGTGATGTGAGCCTCCTATCCGCAAGAAGGGCATAGTCTAGGAAAGCTATGAAGTAAAACATGCGAGTCTGATCCTGATGGTATCTTTTTCCCCCGCAGCAAACTTTTAGTCTGTTTCATGTATTAGTGCACATGAAACTTGTAATGGTATCAATGATATACAATTGCCAGTGATGGTTCCCTGCAGGAGCAAACACTATGGAGATTTTGTGATATGACTGCACAAATGAATGAATAAAATAAAATAGCAGAAAATCATTAATGGTTCACAGTTCAAATTAGACTGATAAATCTCATTTACCGGTATTTATCCTTGCTCAGAAGCCTACTGTTGATATAAAGTACAAGTTAATTGGAGGAATTATTCAGCTGTATCATTGAGTCCAGTGGGGCGTGCCCCTTAAAGTCTGGTCACTTCATATAGCCACAGTCATTATGACATTCTCCCTTGCTCTCAGATGGCACTGGGTTAGCCATCTGAAAGGCACCTCATAGATAAAGACCATTTTAACAATGTTTGAATGGTGCTGGGACAACACCCTAGGCACATAAATGGCACATAGGAAGGATGGTTTTATGGTTGATGGGGACACTAAAGGTCACAGCTTTGCCACAGATCTTCCTGTCTGTCTTTGAAATTAATGGAGATTGCCTATCTTCTAGAACTGGAAGGGACCTTGAAAGGGCATCAAGTCCAGTCCCCTGCCTTCACAGCAGGACCAAGTACCATCCTTAACAAATTTTTGCCCCAAATGGCCTCTGCAAGGATTAAACTCACAACCTTGGGTTTAGCAGGCTGACACTCAAACCACTGAGCTATCATTCCCCCCATGTCATATAACCATTCTGTGCCTCAGTTTCCAATTTGAGAAAGGGGTATAATATTTATGTTTCTCCCACCCTTTGCCTGTCTTGTTGCTTTATACTATAAACTCATTGGGGAGGGAACGGTCTCTTATTAGGTGTTTGAACAGGGCCTAGCACAACAGGGTCAGGATCTTCGTAGGGCTTCAGAGAGCTACCCAGGGGAACCAATACACTTGCCAGGCCCCTGTGTCAAGCGGGGGTGGTTCCATGTTCCTAGAAGGGGTAGGGCCTTCAGTGGAAGGGTCAGGATTGGGGCTAGCCTCCCACGCCCACCAGCCCTTAAGAGTCTTGAACTAGTCCGCCAAACCTCTTCCCAGAACAGGTTAAACCTTTCTAGTCTGGCACTCTTTGGTCTAGCAGCATCTGTGGTCCAGCATAATTTTAGTTAGCCAGATGTCCACTTGTCATGGATGTGCCCAAGTTTCCTGCAGTCCCATAAAGTTTGTTTACAGCCACCAGTCCTGACTCTCAGTGTTCTGTGCTGTTATTTAGCTCTGATTTACCCCTAAATGTCTTCTAAGAGTCCAGTAAGCATTGGAAGTGTTGTTAATGCTGCTAGACAATATTGACCTCCTGTGGTTTGGTAAATCATCTGGTTCTGCACCGGTCAGGTCCTGAGGTTGCCAGACTAGAAAGGTTCAACCTGTACTTTCATCTGCATCAGTACACATGCATTAAAATCAATGCAATGGCAATGTTGATATGGAATGGAGAATTTGACTCAGTGTGTCACCAAATATGGCTCGTGCATTTAAATTATGACAGTCTCTCCCACAACATCTGGATGTGTCTTGGACAAGATTATGACGACCCTTCTCATGCTAAATGGTGTTAGTATTAGCCCCGATACCTTGACATTGGACTTCCAACACTCCAGTCATCTGAAGAAGTGGGTTGTGCCCACAAAAGCTCATGATACCATCTACATGTTTTGTTAGTCTTTAAGGTGCTGCTTGACTATTTGGTTTCTTAATACGTTTTTCCTGTTACAGACTAACTCGGCTACCCCGGGAAGCTTTTGAAAATGCATTCAAAGTGCTGCCATGTAATTTCAGATGCCGACCAGAGGAGAACAACTGAAAAACTCAAAGTAAACTCTCCCACTTAAGCAGTTGCCCATCCATACAATACTGCTACCTCCTCCCCATTTTTTGAACCTTTGGAGAAAAAACAAAACAAAACAGAGATGAGTCTGACAGCCTGCCCTGAAGATAACCAGGCTATGCTAATTTTGACCAAGAGCAGAGCAGATTCCAAAGCTGGGGGTCCTCACAAAGGACCCTGCCACCTATCCTGTCTTGTTAATACCAACAAAACTCTGCCCAGGAGGCTCTGCTGATCTCAGCTGTGGTAGGAGGACATAAGGAGAGAGGCAGTCTCTCTCAGTGAGGTGGCTTCTAAGCCATCTAAGATTTTGAAGGTCAAATCCAACACCTTAGTCTGCATTTGGAAACCCACAGACAGTGTGTGAACTCACTGGAGCTGCTCAGGGAGTAAGGTGTTACGCACGGTAGGTAGGAGTCTCATAGCAGGGGTCTTGTGAAGATGGTTAGTTCCAGTATCTCTGGGTGTGTCTAGACTACATGGCTCCATTGACGGAGCCATGTAGTCTAGACACACCCTCTGTGTGTAATGGTCATATCCCATACTGGAGAGCAGAGGGGAAAAAAAGTAAAATTGCACACATGCTTCCCTGAAAATCAATGAACTCATTAGCAAAGAACTCATGCCCACTTTCCAGCTGTCTCTCTTAGGTAGGTTATGGTGAGAGGAACAACCCTGTTTTTCCCCGACACTGAATGATACGTCGTTGAATCACTCACCAGCCATCCCCAAATCATGTTCATTCAAACACCACTTAGACACACCATTAGGGTTCTGTTCTTCAATAAACATTGCCTTCTTTGTGAGGAACCAGAGCCCACCCAAGTCTGTTCAGATGGTGAAATTTTTCTCTGCATTTGGCGGTCTGAGGCAGGTAAAAAAAAAAATCAGACTTATGAAAGTCTGTGTGTATGTGTGTGTGTGTATGTGTGTGTGTAGTGATGGTGGAGGCAGGGCCTGGAAACCAATGTCACGAGCTTGTCTGTTTTATTGTTTAACTTTGCCTTTGTGTGTAATTATCATTTGGTTTCCACATGCTGTCATGTGGGAACTACAATGAAACCCAGCTTTACAAAGCTTACACACGACTGCCTTTAGCATCAGTGGAGCTACCCTTGCGAATAAATTGCTTGTATGAGTAAGGATTGCAGAGGGAGCCTTTGTGGAAAAGCACTTGTTTGCAATAGATTTTGTTTTTAAACTGGCTAAATGAAAGTTGTGAATGACTGAGTCAGATTAATTTGCTGACCTGCTGAGCAGAGCTGCAAAGCAGCCTTCTGGGTTAACAGCTCCTGTAAATAGGTTTACATTTGTTTCTGCAGATGGCTAATTTTCACGCAGAAGGCTCTTAATTCCCCCCCCCCCCCCGATAGCTCTGGGATACTTGGGAGTCACAAATAAGGTTCTGAAAGAGTGAGCATTTGACCTAGAGCTGTATGACTTTGCTGTTAAACTCTCCACTGGTACAGTGCTATTAAAATCAGTCTCTAATGCTGTTTGTTTATTGCCTCTATGGAGGCATTTTGATATTTATCTGGAAGCTTTACTAAGATTATGCTAGGAGAATTGGAGAAAAGCAGGCTTGCATTTGGGAGCAGAAGACTGCTACAGACAAAACCTGTAAAAATTAGCCCAGCTCCCTATCTAGAGACCCCGCCCCTCCATGTATACTCCAAGAAATCAAGGGGAAGCATATGTGATGCATGGGCAAGAAAACTGAAGTGAAATCTGAGCTACATCACTGGGAGTGCCATGATCATCTTCCTCTCAGCTGAGGTGGCTGGCGAAAAATGTTAGTGTTAATGACACTATCCAGCTAGACCACCACTCATTTCTTTGGATAGGATCCAACATCAGGAAGAGAAAACCAAGATGCCATCATTGCCACAGCCCTGCCAATAGGCAGATAGCTTCACACAGACGGGCGGCTAAGAGGAGTGAGTGACAAAGAAGAATATACGTTGGCTTGGCAACAAGTACTCAGTTCATATTTTAAACAAAACACTGCAGGCACATTTCCCACTGAGGGTCAGCATTTGGTCAGGGGATACAAGTTCCTATAAACACATCAGTAGTTAAGCCAGTGACTAAATCAATCTCCTCATCTATCAGCAGGCCAACAGCAGCAAGGTCACATGGGGGGGAATGGTCCTACTCTAAAGTGCTACATTTTCTGAGTTAGTTTCTTAAATCAACTGGGGAAAGTAGTATAGATAACACAATTAATAGGTGTATGCTACTTCCTTGACCATCAAGCCAATGCCATGATACAGGAAAGAAAAGAAGTGTCATGAGAGGTAACGTTTTCAAAAGCATCTAAATAATTTAGGGTCTCCTGGGTAAAGTTTTCAAAACAAACTGATTTAGCTGCCTAAATCCATTTTCAAAAGCGATTTAGGCACTTAGGAGCTTCAACCCCTCCCCCCGTGATGGTTCCCTCCCAGGCTTTAGGAAGTTTGACTTATAAATATAAATATGCATAACATGGAGATGCTTTAAACAAAATATCTTATGTAACCTATCAATTTTAATGTTAAAATCTGCTGGATCTGTATATCCTATTTTGGATTCATGTATCTTTCTTGTATGTAAAGATAGAACTATGAAATATGAGATGGTTTATAGCTTTACATGTGCTAATGAGAGCCATTACTGGTGCTCTGGAAGCCTTAATAACTAGGTGATCAACTTAACAACTTGTGAACAGCCTTGTTTGTCTTGTAAGTCCAAAGGAGATTGGACTAGTAAGACATATGACCATATCAGCTGGTACTGGGATTCCATTTTTTGACCTAGGTAGTTTTCTATGAAAGGGGGAATGTAGAACAAAAGATTCCTACCATGGGGAGAAGACAATTTAAGCAAGGGGAAGTAATCAGCCCTTTGTCTTCAGCTGTTGTGACACTGGAAAAAAGGTCAGAGTAAAAGATCATCTGTGACCTGAATATTATGTCTAGAAGAAGAACAGCTCTTTAGGGTAAGACTCAGCTTGCAATAAGTTTTTTTTAGTGAATTAGTAATTGTGATGTGTTTTCTTTTCATTTTAACTTAGGGTTCGTCTACACTAGCTCCCTAGTTTGAACTAGGGAGGCTAATGAGGGCGACCGAAATATCCCGCGCTTGATTAGCATATTCCCGGCTGGTTGCCATTTTGGAAACTGACTAGCCTGAAGTAACTGCCTGAATCTACACGCAGCAGAGAAGTGCGATTCTGAGATAAACCTCTTAGTTCGAATTAACAGTTAAACCTCATGGAATGGGGATATTTAAATCCCACGCTTCATTAGCAATTTTGGTTGCCCTCATTAGCCTCCCTAGTTCGAACTAGGGGGCTAGTGTAGACGTACCCGTAGTAACTTACTTTGATCTGTCTGTTTTCACTTGCGACCATGTAAATCCCACTGTTCACACTTAATAAAAACAATTTTGTTTACTATCAGGCCTAGTGTAAATAACTGTTACCGGGGTGGAGGAGGAGGCAATTAGTGTACATATCTCTCTTTCATTGATAAAGGGGGCAAACATCCTCATGAGCTTTCTTTGGGTGTGTCTAGACTACATGCCTCCTTCGACGGAGGCATGTAGATTAGCCAGATCGGAAGAGGGAAATGAAGCCGTGATTAAAATAATCGCGGCTTCATTTAAATTTAAATGGCTGCCCCGATCTGCCGATCAGCTGTTTGTCGGCAGATCGGGGGAGTCTGGACGCGATGCCCCGACAAAGAAGCCTTTCTTCATCGACACAGGTAAGCCTCGTGAAACCAGGCTTACCTGTGTCGATGAAGAAAGGCTTCTTTGTCGGGGCATCGCGTCCAGACTCCCCCGATCTGCCGACAAACAGCTGATCGGCAGATCGGGGCAGCCATTTAAATTTAAATGAAGCCGCGATTATTTTAATCGCGGCTTCATTTCCCTCTTCCGATCTGGCTAATCTACATGCCTCCGTCGAAGGAGGCATGTAGTCTAGACACACCCTTTGTGTAAAACTTTTACACAAAGAAAGATGGATTTATTTGGGGGTTTTGATCCCTTTTGAGGGTTGGTTCCTGGGTGTTGTGCCTTAGAACTGCATTGTCCCTGAGCTGAAGTGGTTCAGTGTCTATCTTACTCTTCAGGGGGGGCAGTAACCCCAGTACTGTGCCTTGTGTCTGGGGAAGACCAGAGAATCTGGCCCAGCAGGACAGAGTGGTGGGGAGCCCCAGAGACCAAGAAGCTGGGTGTCAGTGGCATAATCAGCACATTGGGGAACAATCCAAAGGGGTCATCTGTGACCACACACCGTGGAAATCTGAATCACTTTATTAAGAGTTTCAAGGTCGTCCTCAATGACTGGTCAGTCTTTCAATTTAGATTTAGGCTCTTAAGTCTCATTTATCAGCCCAAAAATGTTATCTATAGAACTTGAAATCCTCCTGTTTGACTTGAACACTTTTGAGCAACATCAACTTTGTATATTAGATTATGTTTCTGGGTAAAGGACTATGTAGGCCAGGAGATCAAAGCAGCCTTCTCACTATTGTTCTGATCTGCATTTAAAATGCCAAAGTGTCTCTATTTCAGCGTCATATGGCTCTGAGTCACAAATGATAGCATCAGTTCTCAAGCTGGCAGCTACAGTCCCCCGGGATAGGGTCATTGCAATTCTCCTTTTATTTACAACTATATGGACGGGAGCCTACAACTATTTTCTCTTGCAATGTGGGGTCATGGTATGGAAAAGGCTGAGAACCGGTGATCTATATTTAACGTTTCCCACATTCTGCCAATCCATGTTATCTTTTCTCCAACATATAGCAGTATGTCTTCCCCTGGGTCTCCTTCTTTTAAAATATTGCCTTGGCTTTGTTTCCCCCTATCTTTTGCATAGGCAGCATCTGACTGAAAATAAACTATTTTATAGTTTTGTGCAGAACTCTTGGAAATTTCAGTTTAATACTAAGTCACAGTTTCTAGGTGTTAATACCTATTGGCTCCAGTAAAAGTCACTTACTAAATTTCCATTGATTTCAATGGGAGCAGAGTCAAATCCTACAAACAGGTGTGGTTTGTAGGCATATGAAAGACACAGAATAATTTCTTGCTCTTTTCTAAAATGGGGACAGATAATAATTTGCTTATACTTTCTTCTTAGCCTATATAGTTTCCCTGTAGCCTGATTGCTTCTATGTGCGTCCCTGCATCATTCCTAACTTCCTACTGAGAAAATAAAACTTAAAAAAAATTGGGGTGAAGATGAAATAAAACATTAATTTGTAAATATTTTATTGCTCAGGTTGTTTCTTAGAATGGGTTTATTGGCAAGCAAATCCTGCAGTGTCCTGGTAAGTAATGTGTGGCCTATTTTTTATAAACCAGACTTTGCTGGAAAGATGGCATCATTAAAAAAAGGAAAGGTGCTGAAAGCTTCATGATTGTCCACCTCTGAATCTAGGCCTGGTATCACATATCTCATGAGACAGAATGCCTCCTGTGAATATCAGAGGGTATGTCTAGACTACATGGCTTCATCAATGGAACCATGTAAAACAGCTTACTTGGCATAGTCGATGAAGTGGGGATTTGATATGAATGGAGATTGCCTATCTCCTAGAACTGGAAGGGACCTCGAAAGGTCATCAAGTCCAGTCCCCTGCTTCCACAGCAGGACCAAGTACCATCCCTGACAGATTATTGCCCCAAATCCCTAACTGGCCCCCTCAGGGATTGAACTCATAACCCTTGATTTAGTAGGCCAATGCTCAAACCACTGAGCTATCCCTCATACCAGAATGGTTAAGTAAAAACCAAAAAAGAAAATGGAAAGCCCCTCCCTCCCCGAATTGTCAAGCAGAAGAAAAAAAAAAGGAGGCTGCCCTTTTAAGAAACAAGGGTAGGCTTTTGACCATATTAGGCTCCCGTCAATGGTCGCCATCTTGGGCGACATTTTGAATTGCTGCCCCGGTGAGCACAGGGGAACCGGGGGATGGGGGGAACTCGGTGTGTGTGTGTGTGTGTGTGTGTGTGGGGGGGGGGGGTATTTGAGGAGGCAGGAGCAAGCCATACTTTTGGGGGAGAAGAATTGCATGCTAACCTTCTTTATTGGGGAGATTTCATCCCCGCAGGATGTTTATAATTGTCAGTAGTTCTATTGGATAAAAAAATTAATATAATCAGTTGAATGGGACTTGTTAATGCTATAGATGGGCTGCAATGGTGCAAGAAGAAGTCACTGTTACCAGATTTAGGGACCAGGAACAATGGTTTTAGTCTGGGATCAGAAGCTTCAGGGAATTAAGTGCCTCCGCTCCACTGAATTTCTAATGGAGTTTCAGTGGGAGTTGATGCCTAACTCCTGATGCATTTGAACATTGCAATTGAAGTGTCTCACATGCTGCAATGACAACAGCCTAGCTATGATGTGGTAATGTCTGCTGTGCTACAGTGTCTCTTTATTTAAAAAAAATATGATCAGGCTGTTCCTTTCGGGTCCCAAGGAATCAAAGAAATTAAGGAAGTCCCAGTACTAGGGGAGTCAAGCGCTCTTGTCTAATACTGAAATGTAGACATGACTCAGATTCATTTTCAAATGAGGAAATTCATCCTTTTGCTGTATATAAATATGTTGTAATATAAGTTTCCAGGTTCATTATTGACTTGTTTGGTGGCGCTTGGCAGAAGAACATAAGGTTTTTTTATTTCAAAATACACTAGAAGGGATTTAGCAGAGTTTTGGAGACATCGCATTTTCTCTATTTTGGGAGATTTCTGACCTTTTGCAAAGACATTAACTGTCTGGGATTGTCACATTTGATTTCTTTATATAAGGGAGAAAATGCACAAAGAAACTGAAAGGTTAGTGATCTTTGCTTTATTTTGCTCACAGAGAGAACTTTCATATAATCAGAAGAGAATTTGTGTCTATTTTAAATTATTGAAATTAAAGATAGGAATGACCTATTAGATCATCTCCGACATATTTCCTGTCCCACTATTCCAAGGGACAGGAAAATAAACTTCAGGGGAGGGGATTGAATGGTTTAGAGAACTGATGATAGTTTATGGATCCTCAAAGAAGATATGACCCAAGTCAGGAGTGGCTAGAAACCTTTTACCATTAAACAGCTGTTTGGTGACCCATGGAAATGAATTTGTGATCTCAGTCCAGTATCAATTAACTAATCAATGATGATTAACCAAATAAAAAAGCAGAATTACAACCTACAAGCTAAGCATTTTGAATGAGTAGACATAGAAACTAAGTCACCCTTTTGCTCATAGATATGAGGCCTCTCAACAGGGCTGAATTACATTGACCTGGAAATGTGTAGAAGTTGCATATCCTCCTTCGAATGTGACTCATTATGAGCTTTTGATTTTCAAATATAAAATGAATTGAGTGAGAAAGAGAGGGTTAGATCAATGCAAAAATCAGATCATCTAGTTAAGACCATAACTCTATATTGCAACCTTCATCTAACCAGGATTTATTTCCCAAAGTATCTCCTGGGAGTTATATAACCAGCACGTAATTTATTTAAAAATAGTCCTGTATTAGGATAATAAAGACTATAAACGCTTTGTAGTTTTCTGCTTTGGAGGTTACTCGAGAGATGTCTGTTTCCTCATGTGCAAAATGGGAAGCCCCATTGTAGAGCAGTGCACCGTTCCTCACCTTTGGCTGTATGATAGCTAATTGTGATAACACCAATCATCCGGAAAGTCTCTATTACCTGTATTCTGAAAAACCTTATAGTAACATCACAGGGTTCTCTTTCCAGATATCAGCTAAAGAGCAACTAGTCTAGTTACTTTTCTTCTTATAGTTAAATGTTTAGACACAAGCTTTATGTTTCCACAGCACTTTATAGATATTTGATGAGCCATATTCTTTGCCTCAGGACATTACAAATTACAAGATGATGCCCATGTACCTCTTTTATTAATAATGGACAGAAGAGTATTAATTCAGCACCTTTTAGAAGCAGTGATATTGCTTTTCACTGCACTGAATGAATGTTAAGTGTATGAAGACTATTATTAATAGATATCAAAGCTGAATTTTGTCCCATAAGCTCTATTATCAAAGGACTGTCTTTGTCTAGCGGCAGAATAAAATCCACACTATTTTGGGACCTGGAATGGGATTCATACACCACTTGAAGTGTGCCAAAGCTGGGGACAATTAGTGTGATCCACACTGCCCACATGAACGGGATACAGCCAAATGCAATAGGCCAGAACTGCCTAAGCAGCTGTTTCCTTATCAGAGGCATGAGTGTGAGATGCAGAGACTGGATATGGAATACAGCTGTGGCCGATCACATCTGAAACTGTAATGAGAGCAAAACAGGCGGAACTCTCCATTGCGTCATTGTCTCAGACCATGCTGCGTGAAATCCAGCTCAGTGGTCTGGCTAGCTCTGCACACATTAATGAGTTAAATGGAGATAGAGGAAAGCGCACTGCAGGGTAGGTAGGGAGAATGAGTGGTGCCAAACTACAGTAAAGTCTCCTTGGTTGCATGGCCCCCCACTAACAGCCACAGAAAAGAGGGAGGGGGAGGGAAATGAGAAATGTGCTGATTCAGCACATCCGTATAGTATACTTTCAATGAGCTTCCTATCTTAAAGTTGCTTCTCCCTTGTGGAGTCCAGCTTTGGAATCACTGCTTGACCTTCATGGCGCTGGATCCTCGGCCAGGGTGCAGCTGGCACAGGTGCGGAGTCAATGAACCTGAGGCTCCTATTGTGAGCATATGGTCTGATCCCCTGTGCAACCCTGAATTATTTCTTGTCTGAGGTAGGGCACATTTAGAAATTGTACCTCTTCATGGCCAGCTTGGGACTACGCGCACATCCTGGGTTTTCCTCGTGAATATCAAAATAGGATCATACTGATGATTTCAGACATTTGGTTGGCCTTAGAAACAGACCCATTAACGGGCAATCTAGGGACAAGTGGAAGACGTGGGCGCTTGTGGATTTTCTCTCTTGAGAGTGGCAATGAAACTGGCCGAAATGAATGTATGACAGCCTAACACTGATTTAAGATACAAGATTTCCTGTGCAGCATGAAAAGGTGCCCCAGGGTAGAGTGATCAGATTCACTTAACACAGTCAGCTCATGAGAGTAATGCGTCCTTCTTGGTATTTGAAAAATTCGAGGCAGTGTATGTTCAGAAATCTGATCCAATCCCCCAAACAGGACTGCCCTTAGACTTTATGGGGTATTATTCAACCCCTCCCCAGATGCTCCCCACTTGACTTGTTCCTGCCCCCAGCCCAGAGTGCCCATGCTCTCCCCATCCCCTCCCTATGGCACTTAACCTGGGAAAGTCCAGGAAAGGGGTCAAATGCCTGGTTGCTGCAAAGGCTGCCACTTGGATTGGCAGCTGTTGGGAGTCAGAGCCGCTCCAGCCTTCAGGGAGCTGGGAGCCTGGCTCAAGCAGCCTGCAGCCAGGAAGAACCAGAAGTGGTTGTAACCAGATAACCACCCTACCCCCTAGCATATGCATGCTCAAGTCACCATAATTTACAGCACAACAGGGAGCAGGTAAAAACAGGTTGGATCCTACACATGCAGAAGCTGACCCTTGCTTACCTGCTCTCCTGGTAGTGCCTCAGATTTTTGACTGCCCTATGCAGCTGCCTATTCTGCATGGCTACGTCTAGACTGGCCAGTTTTTCTGGAAAATCAGCCGCTTTTGCGGAAGAACTTGCCGGCTGTCTACACTGGTTGCTTGAATTTCCGCAAAAGCACTGATGATCTCATGTAAGATTGTCAGTGTTCTTGCGGAAATACTATACTGCTCCCGTTCGGGCAAAAGTCCTTTTGTGCAAAACTTTTACGCAAAAGGGCAAGTGTAGACAGCTCAGCTTTGTTTTCTGCAAAAAAGCCCCGATTGCAAAAATGGCGATCAGGGCTTTTTTGCAGAAAAGCGCGTCTAGATTGGTGTGGACGCTTTTCCGCAAAAGTGCTTTTAATGGAAAACTTTTCTGTTAAAAGCATTTCCGGAAAATCATGCCAGTGTAGACGTAGCCCATATGTATATGCATGGCTCTTCCCCAAACATTCTCATTTAGACATTCCCATTTAAATGACCAAGACAGCAAGTTCATAAGAGAGAATATTTCCAATATTAGGTTTCTAAGACCAATTATATACACTATAGAATCACTCTCACTTTTGTCAGGTAGGCCGCATGTCTCTCGCCCAGCCATTAGCTTCAGTTGTGTGAGCTCACAGCACTGAGATACACTTTTCCCTTTCGTAATAAGGATAAAAGAGACTGATCTGGCCAGCTGCTTCGCCTATTAAACTGAATACATAAATTAGAGTAAAGATGCACAAGACATGCCCTAAGGCTTTTAATAGGGGCCAGTTAACTCTGATTTTTTATTTTTACTTTGCTGCTTTCTTGCATGCCAGAAGAGTCAGTCTTTTACACTTGTCTTTATGGTATCCTCTGCTGTAATAAATAACAAAAATGAGAGTTAAACTATATTTAAATAATTTTCGTTTGGCTCTAGTATATGGGTTTGTCTTGCAGAAATGAGAATAAATGTCAGTGTCTACTGGGTAAGTACTACTACATTAAAGTACTTACTCAACAAATAAATACCATACGTGTGCTACAGGGATTTTCTTCTGTGATGGCTAGTGTAGGATGTATGTTCTGCTGCGTGATTAATTTGGTGCCCCTTTTAGGGGAAATGCATTTGGACATTTGTGTAAGAATCCCTGTTTTGAAGTGCTGGAGACGGAAACCTCCCCTTTGCTGTAACTCTTAAACCCCTTTCCTAATGATTGAGCTACCAGGGAGAGAGATTCATTTAAAAGTGGCTTAAATGAATGACAGAAACAAATGGTAAGTGATTGTTGACATTAAAAATGCAGTGATTTTAAAACAATGGTCCAGCTCCTTTTTAATAGGCCTTAACTAACTGTATATAACACAGTGTAGTGAGTAGAGATAGCAAAGTTTTTGATCTTTCCTTGAGTCTGGGGGACCTGCAGAATGGCATACTTGGACTGGACCCAAATCTAGTAATAATTCAGGAAAGTGTGTAAGGAAATGTAACTAAAGGAACAGTTTTAATTCACTAGTGTAAACAAAACCTTGCTTATGTGCAACTCACACACTTACTGGGTGTGGTTCACTGTCCCATGTAGTGTCACTTAGCTAAGGCTGAAGAGCACACTCATTCTTTCTCTCTAAAGTGGTCTGAGAGCCACTTGAATTTTAGCTCAAGCCGGAGAGGCTCATACACTAAGCTCCAGAGGTAGGGTTGCCAGGTGTCCAATTTTGAACTGGACAGTCCAGTATTTGAGCTTTCTGTTCGGGAAACAAATTGAGAAAATATAAATGAGAAAATATAAATGTCTGGTATTTTCTAAATAAGATGTAATGTAGATTGTGATGTAATGTCACGTGTGTTCAGTATTTTTGTTCAAACCATCTGGCAACCCTAGCCAGAGGTCCTAAGTTCCATTCTGCCTGTTATATGCACGGAGGACAAATCCTCTTTGCAACACCCAGACTCAGTAACTATGTTGAGCCCTGGGTGGGTGCCACAGAGCAGCAACAAAGTCATTCTATGGGCATCAACAGCCTTCACAGACCTTGCTCTCTTATAGCTAGTGGGTCCAGAAGCCCCTCCCAACTGTGCATAGCTGCTCCGGAAGCCCCTAAAGATCTGTGGAGTTTGGCCATTGTTTTCAGCGGTGCCAGAAATTCACCCCTTGGCTTGAAAGAACATCAGGGTGCACAGCCTTCACACATGCTCCTGAGATCCTGCAATCATCCGGTGGAAGCGCACTGATTGTATTCCAGGTGCTGAGAATAGCACTGGTAGCTCCTCGATGACTTTTATGCCTGTTGCTTTGGAAGAGACACAAGACATCAAATAAAAACCTCCTTTCCCCATCCAGTGTGTAGAACTCTGGATGCCTGATTGCTTGAACTGCAATCCCTGCTCTAGCCATTCCGCCTACTCAATATTGTGTGCCTGATGATTACAGCTAATTTCCATCACATCTTTCATTTTCAGGGCGGGAGCAAGGCCAATAAAGACATCTCCAATGTTCATAGCTGATAATCAAATGTAAGTTAAAGAAACATTTATTTTAAAGTGTAAACTGATCACTGTGGAATTTTTTTATGTTACTATTTTGATATGTTGAAGTTCATTGGTATAAATAGAGAGCAGTTGTCACTGCACTTAAATAACCCCCCTCAGTTGAAAGCATAGGTATAATAAAGGTAGATCACCCTCAGTCTATGACTTTCCTTAGAGATGTATACAAGTGTCCGAATAAACATTTTGTTTTTGGCATTACTGGGCCTGCAATGTAGGATCAAGGACTGGCTTTTGTAAGTAAAGATTTGTAGGCTTGATGCAGAGCACAGATGAATCACGTACTTGAAAACCTTATCCACCATAGCTGAAAACAAAAATCAGATATGAGCCAAAAATGCAAGTGGGCCCCCCTTGATTTGACACAGCCTGGCTGTTCTCCAGAATCATCAACAACCTTCTAGTATGGTTGGAAACTAGCCAAAAAATATCCTCTAATGAAGATGGAAGGATGGAAGTATTCACAAGAACTAATTTCTTCATGCTAGGTACAAAAAAAAAAAAAAAAAAAAAAAAAAAAAGAAGTTTGTATTAGTTTCATGAAAAGAGAAATGAAACCCCGTGTTAGGACCCAAGCCTAGTTATGTAAAGTACTTATATGACTATTTGAGTGCATCATCATTTTTAATGTATTTATCTTACAGCACTGCTGTGAGGCAGGCAAGTGCTATTAGCTCCATGTTACAGATGGACAACTAAGGCACCAAGGGTACATCTAGACCAGTGTTTCTTAAACTTTTTAAGACCAAGGAACACCAAACAATAATTTTTTTTTAATGAGGAACACCAAGGATTTTTTGCTGAGCAAAAAACCCCCCAAGAAACGATAAAAAGCCTCCAACCCTGACCAGATGACACTTTTACTTCTGACAACAATATTCACTCCCTGACCAATGATAATAAGTATCTTTTAAAAAGTATCTTTTTAAATCTAAGTATCCCAAATTATATTACAATAACTGTAAATAATATATTGTGGTATGTTTGTGAGCAGCCTTCAACTACAAACACACACACACACAAATACACAAACAAAACCTGGCAATCGCTATCTATTAAATAATAATAATAAAAAAAGTTGTCAGGCAAACAAAAACAAAACCAAAGAAGTAACATTGTGCCCCCCATCGTGGAAGCTTCTGACGCAATCTCCACGTTTTCCCACCTTTTCCCCAGGCAGGGGCTGGGCTGGCATCACTCACAGCAACCTGGGGTGGGGTTAATGACATCACTCCTCTCGCTTTCCCCACCATCCCCCAATCACAAACTTAGTCCTGGCTTTCATTTTTAAAGATGAGTGGTCCAGTGCCAGGGGACAGATCCTGCTTTTTTTTTTTTAATTTTTCCGAGTCCTTTGGGCCCGCCCCTTGAGCCTCCGGACCAATGCGGGCTGCCTGATGCGGTGAAGTGCACGTGTCCTGAAGGTATAGAGAGTTGCTGGGGGAGGGGAAGGGAAGGCAGGAGGTGAGCACATGCCCTGGGGCGGGCCTGGGTGGATATAAATGGGAGGAGTCTCACACGATTGCCATGGGCTGCACTGGGTGTCTCGTGCACAAATCCGTCGGGGCAGAACAGAAGCTCAGGGATTCCCCTTTTAAGGCCACTATCTTCTCCATGGCGCATCCTAGACTGCCTTGCGGCACACCGGTGTGCCGCGGAACACAGTTTAAGAAACACCGTTTTTTGATCTAGACTACATGCTTCTTTCAAAAGAGATCGTCTAGACAGCCACAACTTTTTTGAAAAAGCAATCTGCTTTTTTGAAAGAGAGCACCTAGGCAATCTGGATGCTCTCTTTCGAAAAAGCCCTGTTTGTGGTCAAGGACGCCTTTTTTCGAAAGAGCTCTTTCAAAAAAAGGTGTTCTTCCTCGTAAAGTGAGGTTTACCACTATCGAAAACCTGCTGCATTCTTTCGATTTAATTTTGAAAGGATGTGGTGGCAGTCTAGATGCCGGTGAAATTTTTTAGAAAAAAGGCCACTTTTTTCGAAAAAACCCTGTAGTCTAGACAGAGCCCAAGAGAGACAAAATGACTTGCCCAATGTCACACAGCAGTCCTGTGAGACAGCAGAGACTTGAATTCAGAAATCGTAGATTCCAACACCAAAAGGGACCATTGTCAGGCTAGTCTGGTCGTGTGTATAATGCAGGCACTTTCCAAAATAATTCTGGGAGTGTGTTGAGTGACTCTATCCCATATTCATTGTAGTATTATGATAGGATTATGGCAGAATTATGATGCATTTTGTGCAAGATAACTCATGTGAGGTGTCATTGTAAAAGTTATGATTTGCTGAATATGATTATCCTATTTGTATGCATATATCATTTTTGTGAGTCTGAAGTTATGGGTATTTACTATATATCTGTATTTCAAACGTAGTTTTACTTTGGTGACCCCCAGTAGGCAAGATAGATAGCGGGTGGGGAAGGACATCTTCAGGGTAAAGAGCCACTAGGGAAAACAATACTCCTCAGGAGAATCTTATCTCCCATCTGGTGAGCCTTCCCGATAATGCTTCAGACAGCCTTGTAAGTCAGGGATGGGCAATCATTTTTGATGAGGGGAGCACTCCAAGAATGTGGTAAGTGGTCAAGGGCCACATTCTTCCATAATATTAATGGAGGAGGAGTGGGGTTTGGGATGGGGGTTGGGTACAGAAGGGATCTTGGGGTTAAGTATTAGGGTGCAGGAGGTTTCTCTTTATTAAGCTAAATAAATTGAGTGCTTTGACGCTATCAATATTAGCCATACATTCTACTCCTTTAATCATTCTCATGGCTCTTCTCTGAACCTTCTCCAATTTATCAACATCCTTCTTGAACAAGAGTCCTGCAGCCTTTAATATTGCCTTTCTCACCTTCTTTGTTCCTAGATGTACATTTGCATTTAGCCATATCAAAACACATATTGTTTGCTTGAATCTGAATCAGTGATCCAGATTGTTCTGAATCAGTGGCCTATCTTCTTCATTATTTTACTAGTACTGCAATATTTGTCATCTGTAAACTTCATCAGTGATGATATTGTGACACCAGAGGTTAATTTAAATCCTACAGGTGTATTTCTCTAGCCATTTTGATATATTTATTTTAAGTCTGAATCCTTCTTTTAAGCCTGTTTCTACTACGCCCGGGGCAAAAATGTGAATATGTTATTAAGGAAGCTAACTGGCAACATTTTCCTTACAAGTTTGCTCAGTGGATCTTTCTTAATCTTAAGAAATTAATCTTCAATAACCAGAACTCCATATTTTACTTCCTTTCCCTTTATTACTACTGTAAGAGATCAGATGTCAATCACAAGATTGCAGAGATCTAAGGAATATTTATATCTTTGAGGAGATCTAAGGAATAGATCTATCGCAGAGATCTAAGGAATAGCTATATTTAGAGTTTAGAAGAGAGGACGCCAACCTTTTTAAGCATGAGATCACTTTTTGAATTTAAGTGCAATCCAGGATCTGCCTCAAATCCAAACCCTTGCCCCACCTCCTTTGTGCCCCTTCTCCGAGGCCCTGCCCCTGCTCACTCTGTCCTTTGTTCCTCCCTCCACCATTCTCCCTCCCTTTCACCAGGCAGGGTCATAGGGTTGGGCCACAGGCTCTGGTCTTGGGCTAAGGGATTTGGAGTGTGAGGGGGCTCTGAGCTGAGCCTAGGGCAGGGAGTTGGGGTGCAGGAGGGAGTTCAAGGTACAGGCTCTGTAAGGAAATCTGAGCCCAGGGGGCTCAGGGCAGGGGCAGAGGCTTGGAGTGCAGGAGGGGATTCAGTTACTGGGGAAGGGGTTCAGAGCTGGCTCCAGCTGGACACTGCTTACCTCCAGTGCCTCCTGGGTGGTGGTGCAATGGGGCTAAGGCAGGCTCACCCCTGCCTTGGCCCTGAACCACTCTCAAAAGCAGCCAGCAAACCCCCTCCATCCCAATCCCTGTTGCGCCCCTGGAGATAGTACACAGAGTGGAAGAGGGGGCACCCTGACATCAGCACCCCTCCTTTCCCTCCCCTGTCTGCACAGCAAGCAGGAGGCTCCCAGGGGTGGGAGGGGGCAGCTCCAATGCAAAGGGCAGGAGATGTGCAGCAATGGTTGGAGGGGCAGCTGAAGTGCCGGCACTCGATAGATTCTTAGCCAAACCAGTCAGGATCACCTGTCAGAGGCTCCAAGATCTACCAGTAGATCCTGATCCACTGGTTGGTGACCACTGGATTAGAATGTCCAATCAGATGAGATTACCCAGAACAATATATTAGGCCAGAACCCCAGATTGTGTATATAGGTGGAGCTCTGTCATGATCTCGCCCATCATGTCCTTGCAGCTGTAAATTCTTTTAACTTGAGGCTGAGTCTCCTCTGACTCATACAGATGTAAATCAGGAATAATATCATTGAAAGCAATGAAGTTACAGGAGCATAACACCTGAGTAAGTGAGAGGAGAATCAGGCCCTATGAGAAGTTGTGGTAACTGCCAAGATTCAACTGCATTTGTAAAAAGTAGTAAATTGTTTGCATCACCCTGCCAGACAAATACTTTCCTTTTCACTTTGAATGAAGGCCAAATCATGTTCTGACTAGCAGGACAGAGAAACTCCACATATTTTAATATGTTAAGTTTTCTATACAACATCCCATTGGGAGCATGTGTGGCAAAGACATTTCAGCTCTATCAAGAATCAGAGAGAAACCCGTGGAGCTGCTGAAGGTGGGATTGGGGAGAAAGGAAGGGAAAGGTTGTTGCAGAGGTTTCGTATGGGACATTGTTTGGTGTTCCTATTCAGGGTATGTCTACACTACAAAGTTAATTCGAACTAACAGCCGTTAGTTCGAATGAACTTTAATAGGCGCTACACTAGCAAACCGCTAGTTCGAACTTAATTCGAACTAGCGGAGTGCTTAATTCGAACTAGGTAAACCTCAATCCACGAGGACTAACGCCTAATTCGAATTAACTAGTTCGAATTAAGGGCTGTCAGTGATATTTCTGTTGTACCAAGGGAAAAATGAATTCTAGAACTGAGAATCCTTCTCTAAACCCCCCTGCCCTAGTTTCAATTATTTGTATTTGGGGATGTTATCCTGAGCCTCTCCACTCATCCCTCTGTCAGGATAAAACATGAAGAAAGCCGCAGTTTTAGAAGTAGCCAGGACCCAAATCACATAACACTGTAGGAGTCTTCTATGAACACATACTTAACTTAGGGCATAATTTAATCCTTAGACACATAAATGTCAGTTGATAGGTGGTGTGAGTCCACAGTGCTATGCCATTACCAGGGGTGAGTATACTAAGATGAATGACTGTATAAAATGGGCTAGTCTCCCAAGAGAAGTGACATTGTATAGATCATTTCAAAGTGTACTGGACAAAGTAATGCAAACTATGCGGTATGAAACAGTCCTGTGTTCACAATGGGGTGGCTTAGATGAGCTCTTCCATTTGTTTGTACTTTTCATTGACTCCAATGGGCTTTGCACAAGGCCTTAAATTCCCATTGCAGTTTTGGGATTTGATTTTGTCTTACACTGAGTTGCCCTTGTTTTCCTTGAGTTTTCCATTCCGTTTTCTGGATTTTGCTGCCAGGGATTTTTTTTTTCAGTAACTAAGTTCCACAGTCTCGCAAGTAGGAAATGTTGCCTGATACTCCACGCCTAAGTTTTCCGTTGCATAGTTTCATCCTATCCCTGCTAGTATTATCCCCTGGGGCCAAACTAGTTCCTTTCCCATCAAACTCGTGTAGAATCATGTTTTGTTATATTGTATCACATATGAAAACACCAAAATCTTAATTAAAAAAACAAAAAATATCAAATTGTTTCAGAATAATGGTAATATATAATCTAAATATTCATGTAGCCCTCAGTAGCCTAAGTATCTGAATGAAGCATTGTTTAGTAATGGTTAATTATGTAATGTTTATACAGAGCTTTGAACAGGTAAAAGTACTAAGAGCTTCAGGTAGATTATGATCTTTAGTTATTACAGTTGCTATAAGAAACCTGAAACATACTACATTTTTGTGAGTTCCCCACAAATTACTGAAAACTTTACCAATTAACAGGATCACCTGTCATCAGTGATAATAGACCAGGGATTTTTTTTCTCTTCTGTTTCAAGCAAATGGCATGACATTTAAATGAGTACCTATATTGCTTGTTGAAGCACATTTAGTCAAGCAGGCTATGTTGAAAAATAAATTCCTCCTGATCAGATGATGCTTTGGGAGCCCCAATTTCCTCCCCACCTTTCAGTTCTAAAATTCTGTCAAAGTTCAAGCTGGATTCCTGAAACGAATTGGAGTGTATTTGTTCTTTTGTTCCGTGTTGCCAACTGATGAAAAGTACGTTCATCAGTTTTTGTAGTCACTACTTTAAAGCCTATAAGTCGCATTGCTTTCTTTGAATGCCTAGATGTAAAGGACTGCTTTAAACGTGGGAATGACTTAACAGAGCTTTTCACGGAGGGTGTTGGAGGGACTTCTGTGCTGTTTCTGATTTCATGGAGGAATGCTTTAAGCAGGCAGTCTGTTTATTAAGCTATCAGTGGTAAGGCTAAAACTCACAAAATAACTTCTACAAAAGCCAGGTAATTCTCAAATATAGAAACAACGTCCTAAATCTCCTGGTTTCAAAAGTGCAATTCATTTAATTTAAAGATATCCCTTTCTTTGTAGGATATATGCATGACTTGCATAACACTGTTAAAACAAAGTGATCAAAGTGCTGTAGGGCTGGTTTTTGTGCTTGAAGGCAAGCATGTTTATTTAATTTTTGTCCTTTTCCTATTCATCAGTGACTTAAATTAATGCTCTGCTCATGGATATAACTACAATCCAATTCATTAATCATATTTTGTATTCAACCTGTACTAATCTGTTAAGACTTGTTCTTGATAGGTTTGGAAAATATTCCTTTCATCCAAATGGCTTTCTGCCTATAAAAACAGAATAATTATATTTGCTTGGAATTAATCAAGTTCATTACGTTACATTGAGAATCTGTATCTGAAATGTGCCTGAATTGTAAAGTATAACTCTCCCATCACGGTCCTTTCAGAAATGAGTGATAAAAGACATAAGCAGGGTGGGGTTTTCAAAAACTCTCATCTTTTTTCTTTTTATTTAAGTCCTCTAAATTTCAAGACAAAACATCCTTAGAAAATGAGATCAATGTTAGCTTAACTCTGTTCCGACCGAATATAGCTGACTTCCATCAGAGGGGAATTAGGCCAACTCTGGGAGGTTGTGAAAAATATCAGTTCTGGGAAACTTTCAAACAGCACAAAAGAAAAAAGTCCACCATGTGGTGTGATTTTGATTTAACGTAAGCAAAAGCTATCCCTCTCTCTCCTTTAAAGGAGAGGTTTAAAGGGCACTAGGTATGAAAGGGGATTGAACTTCAAGGTAATATGTTATTGAAGATTTGTACTTTTGCATGTGAAAATCCTTACAACATCTACAGGAAGCCCTTTTGCAAGAAGGTAACAGCTTCTGTGGGCCCCCAGACAAGGTGTATGAGGGACCCAGCTCCATGACCCAGAAGGGGTGGAGCTTTGGGCAGAAGGGGTGGGACCATAGTCAACCTACCCACTGCGCTGCCCAGACCATGGTGCTGGTTCCTCCAGCTTTCATAGCCACAGGGAGCAGCAATTTAAAGGGCCGAGGGCTTCAGGTGCCACCACTGCCACAGTAGCAGTGATGGTGGCCCAAATCCCAGGCCCCTTTGAAGCACTAGGCCCTGGGGCATTTGCCCACTTTCCCTCCTCCCTCCGTCAGTGGGCCTGCCCTTTTGAGAGTCAGAAAGACAATGTAATTATACGAAAAGACCCATTTATTTAGAAATGAAGACAATGCTGTTCATTGAAAAGCATCTGAGAGTTTAAGCTCTATGTCATTGTGCTCTATTTGACGTTGTTTTCATCTCGACTTACTCACAAAAGCTCAGGTTTTGAGGTCCTTAATTTAGATTTTGATCTGGTCAAGAGGATTTTTTTCTGAATAAATGCCTCAGGATTTAACTCATAACAGGTTCCTATCCCCCACCCTCCTTAAGCTGAGTGAAAGAACATACTTTTGCACTTCATAGAGTTTAAAGATGGCTGAAGGTGACCTGGTTCAAATCAAAATAACCTCTCCACTCTCCAGGACCATTTGTCCACCTTTTTTTTGAACTCAACCCGATCCAAACCTTATGTAAGGTTCTGAGATGTTCAGAACCACCCTCAATCCATATTTTTAATATTTTTTGCGGTTATTTTTTTGTAATGATTTTTTTTTGAAAAATGCCAAATGTAGACATGGGTTCAGTTGGGTTGCAAATCAGCTGGACTAAGTGAGCAAAAAAATTCACTTGCCACAAACATTTAGAGCTGTAAAACATTATGATTCTTGTTACTTGTATTACAATACTGTTTAGAGTGCCAAGCCAAGAACAGGACTCCATTAAGCTATGCATTTTGCATGCATATAATGAAAATCAGTCCCTATAGAGACAAGATAGACCAACATGGAAGAAGAAACAGAAACGCAGAGGGTATGTCTAGACTGTGAGGATCTATCGGAAAAAGATATACAAAATGCACTCTGCATTTTGTGTATCTTTTTCCAATACTTTTGTCGGACGAGGCTTTTCTGAAATTTGGCCTGTCTAGATTGGGCCAAATTTTGGAAAAACCGCATCTTTTGAAAGCCCCCTTCTTCCTCGTGGGAGCAAATTTGCTCTTCTGCAAAACACGTTCCCTGGATGTGGTGGAGCTTTTTTGGGATACCTTCGGTATCCCATCCTCCCGCCCCCCAGTCTAGCTATACCCAGAGAGGGGACGTCACATAGAAGGTCAGCAGCAGAAGAATAAAATCCAGGCGAGCTGTCTCCACACTGCCTGCAATACTGATTACCTGAAGATTCTTAGAACATGAGCACAAAGCAATGATGATTATTTTTTAAATTCCAGTGAATTCTTAGAGTCTATTTTTTGGTGGGTGATATTCACCCAATTCCACAAGCTACCTTAAAGAATATTGTTCTCCATGAGCTCAAGTGGCTCAAATAGTTTGGAGAAGCCTCCAAAGATTTGGCTGCTTTTCCAAAGTAAATGCAGAAGTAAATGCACTCTAATCCAATTACAAGACTAGGAGCATTGGACCCTAAGGCCAGGATTTGTAAAGGAATTTATGCTCAGTCGCTTTCAGCACCACTATGCCTAACTGATTTAGGAGCCTAAATATCATTTTCTAAAAGGATTTATGTACTTAAAAGTCAAAATCACATGAATTGTCTGGGTCTTACTCTCTTAGGGTATGTCTACACTACAAAGTTAATTCGAACTAACAGATGTTAGTTCGAATTAACTTTGATAGGCGCTACACACGTGAACCACTAGTTCGAACTTAATTCGAACTAGCGGAGCGCTTAATTCGAACTAGGTAAACCTCATTCCACGAGGACTAACGCCTAGTTCGAATTAACTAGTTCGAATTAAGGGCTGTGTAGCCACTTAATTCGAACTAGTGGGAGGCTAGCCCTCCCCAGCTTTCCCTGGTGGCCACTCTGGGCACCACCAGGGAAACTCGTCTGCCCCCCTCTCGGCCCCGGAGCCCTTAAAGGGGCATGGGCTGGCTACGGTGCCCATGCCAGGTGCAAGCCTGCCAGCACCCAGCCAGCAGACCCTATACCTGGCACGGCTCGAGCCAGCCACCCGCTGCCACCCAGCCCTCCGCCTCTTCCTGGGACCAGACTGGCAGCTCCCGGGAGCCTGCCTGGGGCCGCAAGAGGCAGGCGCCCGCCTGGTCTAGAGCGGACATCGTGGACCTCATCCACGACCTCCGTACTAGGCACAGGAAAGTGGCCGTCTAGGACAGGATAGCTGCCAGCCTGGCCACCCAGGAGCAGGTTTGCATGAAAATCAAGGTGGATCACTGAGACCCCCGACCCTGAGCCCTGAGCTTAGAACAGCCATACTGGGTCAGACCAAAGGTCCATCTAGCCCAGTAGCCTGTCTGCCGACAGCGGCCAACACTAGGGACCCTGGAGGGGATGGACCGAAGACAATGACCAAGCCATTTGTGTCGTGCCATCCATCTCCAGCCTTCCACAAACAGAGGCCAGGGACACCATTTCTACCCCCTGGCTAATACCACTCCATGGACCCAACCTCCATGACTTTATCTCACTTCTCTTTAAACTCTGTTCTAGTTCTAGCCTTCACAGCCTCCTGCAGCAAGGAGTTCCACAGGTTGACCATTTTCTTTGTGAAGAAGAACTTTCTGTTGTTAGTTTGAAGCCTGCTACCTATTCATTTCATCTGGTGTCCTCTAGTCCTTCTATTATGGGAACTAATGAAGAACTTTTCTTTATACACCCTCTCCACACCACTCATGCTTTTATAGACCTCTATCATATCCCCCCTCAGTCTCCTCTTTTCTAAGCTGAAAAGTCACAGTCTCTTTAGCCTCTCTTCATATGGGACCTGTTCCCAACCCCTGATCATTTTAGTTGCCCTCCCCTCTCCCACCTCCTTTTCCCAGTCTCCCCGAGCTTTGTTCAATAAAGAGAGTTTCTATTTTTGAACACACATGTCCTTTATTTTGTACATCAAGAAGAGGGGCTAGGGAGGGGTAAGTGGAAGAAGGTGAGGGAGGAATGGGGTACGAGCCCCCGATGGGGAGGACTGGGCTGGCTCTGTGGGCTCCTCAGGGTGGAAGCTCTCCTACAGCCCCCTGATTGTCCCCCCTCCCCGGATGGCAGCCTGCGGCAAGTGCAGCCGGGCTGATGGCTGAGTGCTGTGATGTGCCGAGTGTGGGCACTCAGGGCACTCCAAACCAGGACTGCTTTGCTGTCCCTCATCAAGTTAGACAAGCGAGCAGGGAACCCCTGAGAAATGTCAATCCTGGGTGGGGGTCGGGTCCCTTTAAGCACAGACTTCGGCTAGCCTGAGACAGCAGCTCCACGCTCTAAGTCCTAATCTGATGCCCTGCCAGCACTGCTTCCGGCCATCCTTAACCTTGGTTCAGGGTCCACTCAATGTGGACATGCTAGTTCGAATTAGCAAAATGCTAATTCGAACTAGTTTTTAGGTCTAGATGCGTTAGTTCGAATTAGCTTAGTTCGAATTAACTAATTCGAATTAAGTTAGTTCAAATTAGTGCTGTAGTGTAGACATATCCTTAGCCCTTTTGAATATCCCAATCTTATCATCATAGACAGAATCATAGAACACTAGAACTGGAAAGGACCTCGAGAGGTCATCGAGTCCAGTCTCCTGCCCTCACGGCAGGACCCAGTACTGTCTAGACTATCCCTGATAGCTGTCTATCTAACCTGCTCTTAAATACCTCCAGTGATGAAGATTTCACAACCTCCCTAGGCAACTTATTCCAGTGTTTAACCACCCTGACAGCTAGGAAGTTTTCCCTAATGTCCAACCTAAACCTCCCTTGCTGCAGTTTAAGCCCATTGCTTCTTGTCCTATCCTCAGAGGCCAAGAAGAATAATTCTCCCTCCTCCTTGTGACACCCTTTTAGATACCTGAAAACTGTTAGCATGTCCCCTCTCAGTCTTCTCCTTTCTAAACTAAACAAGCCCAATTCTTTCAGTCTTCCTTCGTAGGTCATGTTCTCAAGACCTTTAAGCATTCTTCTTGCTCTTCTCTGTACCTTCTCCAGTTTCTGCACATCTTTCATGAAATGTGGTGCCCAGAACTGGACACAATACTCCAACTAAGGCCTAATTAGTACAAAGTAGAGCAGAAGAATGACTTCTTGTGTCTTGATCACAACACTCCTGTCAATGCATCCCAGAATCACGTTAGCTTTTTTTGCAACAGTGTCACACTGTTGACTCATATTTAGCTTGTGGTCCACTATGACCCCTCAATCCCTTTCTGCAGTACTTCTTCCTAGACAGTAGGTTCCTGTTCTGTATGTGTGACATGGATTGTTCCTTCCTAAGTGGAATACTTTGCATTTGTCCTTATTAAACTTCATCCTATTTACCTCAAGGTAGTCCTTGAAGGCTAGAAGAGAATGATTAATTTCAAGTGTCAAAGTACACTTTTAAAATCCTTTTCATTCACATCACAGGCAATGTATGGATTTGTCTAAATATTCATTGTTTAGACAATATTTGTAATAGCCCTTAAACCCATGGCATCATTTGTATGCCTGTAAACAGTGCCTTTTTGTTAAATAAAGTGATTTGGAATGCTGTAAGTCACTAATTACAGAGGACTGAGTCTTTCCTCTTTATTCTGGGAGCTGAATTGCTGCTGGAAAAACACAACAGAAACATACTGTACTGAAGTGTTCAGATTGCTTAGTGACGTGGGTTGGCATAAAGAGATGGGTCTTTCTGACACGGCAAATGCACATTTTTATTGAAGGTAATAGCAAAATACAAAATTGGTCTCTGCTCTTTACCTCTGTGAGCAATTAGAAAGAAAGGCCTGCAGCTAGAGCTGTTTCAACGTGACAAACTCAGCTCAACAACATGCTGCTGAACTGGAGCAAACCCTTTGATTCTGAGAAGTCCATGTGGATCTCTGATTTCTAGGGGTTGGGGAGAATAAATTAGCTTGTCTCCTCTCTTTGAGCGCAATTGCAACTATGAGTAATTATTGTAGTAATTGCAATATGATACTGCAATAATCCTGGAGCGATGATCCAAGATCTTAGTTTGCCAATGGAGAAATCTTCCAAAGAGATGTGTTTAAAGAACACAGGGAAGTCACATTGATACATTTCACAATAACTGTTTGCTGAACGTTTACTTTGTTCTCAGCTCATGTCATTACAAAATAAGCCTGATGTAAAGTCCATTGAAGTCCATGGGAAGACTACTATTTAAAGTCAATGGGACTTAGGTGAACACTTAAGTGCTTTCCTGAATCAGAGGCCTTAGTGACCTTGAGTTAAGTGGTTTGCTCTACATGGAACAGGGATTCAGTAGGGAAACAATGAATGGAACACAGGAATCTTGATCCCCATCAATCCCTCTCACTACATGTTGGGCTGCCCTGGTCTGGCACCCTAACAGCAGCCCAATGCAGGTCCCTTTGCTGCGGGCTTCCAGGCTCCACTCCCTACCACCAGGTTCCAGCCGCTGGCCCTCTGCCCTACCACCAGGCTCCAGCACTGGCCGCTGAGCTCTGACTATATTTATCAGCCCCCTCCACTCCCATATGCTGGCTCCAGCCCTGGCTGCTGGGCCCCTCTCATGGCTGCCGGGATTCACTGCTGGCTAACAGCTCCCAGCTACTGGTGTCTACTCCTGGCCACCAGCCTTTGGCCCCCTGTCCCTGCCCACTGAACTTTGACCCCAGCTGTCATTCTCTGGCCCTGGGACTCTGCTTCCAACCACTAGCCTGACTTGCTGGTCCAGCAATATCCATTTTCCTATGGAGCCAGTTTTTCCTGTGAGTGCTCATGGGATCCCTGAGGATGCTGGATCATGGACGTTGCCAGACTAGAGAGTCCCAGACCACAGCGGTTCAACCTGTACTAAATAGTATCAATTTCAAAGTTGATTTTCTTGTGTATTTACATATTTCAGATTCCAAGCACCCAAATATCATGGGTCAAGCCTCAAAAATCATAAGAGGAGCTTAAAATCCTGGGATTTAAAAAAAATCTTAACTTTCAGGTTCATATGATTAGCTTTCCAGTTTCTGAACCTTTACAAGACACTTAGATCACCTTTGTAAGCTTCTTTCTACAACCCAGAAACTTACTAAACAAAATCTGAGATTCTCACCTAAGTAGAGGGTTCCAGAAGCTATGGCTTTAAAGGGAAAAAAAGCAGTTTCCCGAGACTTGTGTTAAAATCACGAGAGCAGGGAACTGTCTTTGTGTTGTTCCAAATGGGTTTTTTTGGAATTTAATTGTAATTTTAATTCACTCCAAACATCTTGGCTATGTCTACACTGGCATGATTTTCCGAAAATGCTTTTAATGGAAAAGTTTTCCGTTAAAAGCATTTTCGGAAAAGCACGTCTAGATTGGCAGGATGCTTTTCCGCAAAAGCACTTTTTGTGGAAAAGCGTCCGTGGCCAATCTAGACGTGGTTTTCCGCAAAAAAGCCCTGATCACCATTTTCACAATCAGGGCTTTTTTGCGGAAAACAGTACTGTTCTGTTTACACTGGCCCTCTTGTTCAAATGATTTGCGCAAGAGGGCTTTTGCCCGAACGGGAACAGCACAGTATTTCCGCAAGAACACTGATGATCTTACATGAGATCGTCAGTGTTCTTGCGGAAATTCAAGTGGCCAGTGTAGACAGCTGGCAAGTTTTTCCTCAAAATCATCTGATTTTGCGGAAAAACTTTCCAGTCTAGACAGATCTTGGGTGGAGAATGGCACTATCTCAGGGTATGTCTACAGTACCACCCTAGTTCGAACTTGGGTGGTTAATGTAGTCATACGAACTTGCAAATGAAGCCCGGGATTTGAATTTCCCGGGCTTCATTTGCATGTTGCCGGGTGCCGCCATTTTTAAATGTCCGCTAGTGCGGACTCCGTGCCCGCGGCTACACGTGGCACGAACTAGATAGTTCGGAATAGGCTTCCTATTCCGAACTATCTGTACTCCCTCCCTCCATCTGTACTCCCTCTCTCTCTCTCTCTCTCTCTCTTCCTGAGACAGCTAAAATCTCTAGACATGGTGGCTTTTAGGCTCTTTTTCCATTTGGACTCTCATGGGCAAATTGCACTAGCACTCAGAGCTTTTCTGAGAGAATGTTGAAGGGTTTATTCCTTAGAGTTTAGATTTCTATTGCACTAGTACTGTTCAAGCAGCTCACGCATCTGAGAGTTGGGATTTGACACACAGCAGTCCCTTTTCCACACCTTATCTACTGCAGTTTTTAGTTGTCATGGTCTGTCATACTCTATTACCTGCCAGACATTCAGATCACGCATACCCTCCTCCCGAAAGAACAGAGGATGTCACAGGGAATAACACTGTGTCAGAAAAGCATGGTTATAAAGCAGGACTGCAATTTAAATGAATCATATGCCCACTGGTCTATTGGGGCTGGAATGCCTTTGTGGAGAAGTGGGATGTACAAGTTTCCACTGTAGAGTTTATGCTCAGATTTGAATTTCTCTCAGCAGTCTGCAACAATAAGTAGGTCCTTTGTGTTATGGGACCTTTCTCAGAGGGGTCTCTTCTGCTTCCTAGCTACCTTTTGGTTTCTTGCAAGTCCCATTTATTTCAGTTGGCCAGCATTTCTCTCCCTTCATTTGATTTCTCATCTGCCCCTTTTCTTTCTCCAACTACTGCCTAGGACTGTTCTTTCAGTCCTAGCTCTGGCTGTGCATGCTCAAGGAAGGGTGATGAAAAGTGCTCTCTACCGTGGTGTGGAGAGACATTAAAGAGACAGTATTCACAGAAAAACACAGATTCATCATACTGGAGTGTATGTTCTGATGCGGTATAGCTGTGGATTGTATTTGACCCATTGGTCTTTAGAAAATCAGGCCAAACTTTTCAAACTTGAGTTTCTTAAGTTAGGCACCTCACTCCTGATTTAGGTACCTAACTGAAGCTAGGTCTATACTAGGGTATAAGTTTGAATTAAGACACACAACTCCAGTTATGTTAATTGCACAGCTTGAGTCAAAGTATCTTACATTGAATTTTGGCTCAATCCACACTGCAGGAAGATGAAGGGAGCACGCTCTCCCTTTGACTTCCCTTACTCCTCATGGGAGTAGGACTACCGGCACTGATGGGAACACCCCCCTCAGTTCGAATTAGAGTGTCTCTACTAGACCCGCTAATTTGAACCCTGGAAGATCGACTGCAGCAGCTTCGATCTTCTCTGTAGTGTAGACATGGCCCACGAGACATTATTTTCAGCAGTGCTGAGTGCCACAGAATTCTGATTAGTTTCATTGGGCTCTCAGAGGGCTCAGTGCCTTTTGAATTTGAAAAGCTTTTTAGGTGCCTAAGTATGGTTCTAGAGCTTTGAAATTTGACAGATGTATCATAGGAAAATAGGAATAGCTAGACTGGGTCAGAGCCAAGGCCCATCTGGGCCAATATCTGTCCTCCACATTAGATCTCATTCTGGTCTCCAGTTGTTAGAAATTGGCTGAAGACCTGAAGCATGAAATTTAATAACACTTCCATAATTTTTTGTTGTTATTACTTACGATAACTGTGGATATTCTTGAAAGCCATATAAATATCTAACCCCTCTCTGAATCCTGTTACATTCTTGGCCTGAAGGACTTCCTGTGGTGATGAGGTCCGCAGGTTAATTACATGTTATCTGAGAAAGGATTTCCTATTCGTGGTTTAGAATTTATCACCTTTAAATGTCACTGGATGTCCTCTTCTACTTGTGTTATCAGACAGGGAGAATAGACATCTCTGATGTTCCCTTTTTAGGTGATTCATTTGTAACCCATAGGCACTGGGACCCCTGAGCAGGCCTGCTGACAGAAAGGGGCAAAGGGGCAATTGCCCTGGTACCTGGCAATTGATGCCAGGAGCCCTGGGACCTTTAGAATCACCACGGGAGTGCTGTGCCCTTCAGAGCCCCATGCTGCGAGCTCTGGTTGGCTCTGAGAGCCACCAGGGGGGAGGAGGGAGTGCTGCGTTGTCTGGGCAACACTGGGGGCTGGCTGTCCCAGTCCCGCCCAGTCAGCCCAAGTCCCTACCCCTTCTGGGAGTGCAAAGCTGTCACCCTCCCCTCCATTGCCCAGAGATCCAGCAATCCTGTCGGTTTCCCTGCCACCAAGCAAGGGAAAGTGAAGTCTGTTTGGTCTCAGTGCCTCTGGGTTACACATTATTTCACAGACTTTTATTACATCCCCTCTTATTTGTCTCCTTTCTAAGGTTAACAATCCCAGTCTTTTCAATCTCTCTTCATCTAAGGGGTTTCCCATGCCCATGCTCATTTTTGTCACCTCCTCTGAACCTCTTTACATGATATCCCTAGTGTTTGTGTATTTGGTTTCCATTCTGCAGAGCTTAGATGCCTTGTGACTGGCACACTTACTTCTTAGACCCTGATTCAGCAAATCACTAAAGCACATGTTGAACTGTAAACTCAGCACATGCTTAAGTACTCTGTTTAGCAGAGATAGGATTATTGATATACTTAAAGTAATTTACTTAAGTACTTTGCTGAATTAGGGCCTAAATAAATAAATTAAATGTAAGCAGCTGGGACCCTCATTGAATTTTACTATGAGAGAAACAGATTCTTCAGTGTTTGGATTATGTTTTGAAATAATATTCTAGAAATTTTAATGGTACATTAGAAGAGCTAACAACTTTTAAGTATATCATTTAATGCTCCCTGCATTCTCTAGGGATTGGTGAACTTTTAGCACTGTCTAGCTGTTGCAAAAAACCGAAGGCCGATCCATAAATGTGACTCGAATATGATTTCTAAATGTTTAGCTTCAGCTCTGGTCTTTAAATTCCAGTCTGCTGTGGAGTCAGAAGTGGGATTAAATTGCTGCCACTTCTCCTATGGGTGCAAACATAACAGCTCTTACACATTTAGTAGCTTCTAAATGTTGCAACATATTGATCCACCAATGTGTCTAACTCATCTAAATTGGTCCTGGCATAATTTTTATGACATAAAAAGATGAGTGACTGTCATTTGGGGAAACTGTTATAGAAAAGCATGGCTCGGGCTTAGAATCATAGAATCTTAGAACTGGAAGGGACCTTGAGAGATCATCAAGTCCAGTCCCCTGCCACACGCAGGACCAAGTAACATCTAGATCATCCCTGACAGGTGTCTTTCTAACCTGCTCCTAAATATCCACAGTGATGGTGATTCCACAACTTTCCCAGGCAACTTATTCCAGTGTTTAATCACCCTGACAGTCAGGAAGCTTTTTTCTTAATGTTCAACCTAAACCTCCCTTGCTGCAATTTAAGCCCATTGCTTCTTGTCCTAACATCAGAGGCCAATAAGAACAATTTTTCTCCCTCTTCCTTGTTACACCCTTTTAGATACTTTCTGCCTTTCTCTCTCCTCTCCCATACAGTCTTCTCTTTCTCTACATTCACCCTCCATTCTAGTCCTCCTTGTTTCTATATTCCTCCTGAAATAGAAATATTTCTGCTCAGGGAATGGAGACATCTGCCCTGGAACTAGTTGTGAGCTACAGCAAGACTAGAGGTATTGCTAGGCTCTGCCCAGATCCTATCTAAAGGTATGGCTTATTTTTAGTCATATCTTATTTAGAAATAACGCGTCTAGACACAAAATGCATTTTGAAATAGTGTTTTTCTATTTCAAAATAGCATATCCACACTGATAGGACACTGAATCACATTTAAGGCCAGCCAGAACTGGTTCTGGTAGGGCATCAGGTCAGGAGTTACCTTGTGTGGCTGCTGCCTGAGGCTATCTGAGACCTGTGCTTAAAGGGACCCCCCCCAGGACAGCTGGTTCTAAGGTTTCCCTGCTTGCTTGCCTACCTCGCTGAGGGACAGCAAAGCATTTTTTTCTCTGCATGCTCTGGTTACTCTCACTCAGGACACCACAGCACTCTGCAGCATGGAGCTGGAGCCACCCCTGGGCACTCTGGTGCTTCTCCTGGACGTGTTGCTGTAAGCCTGGCAGCATATTCTGCAGGCAGTAACAGTCTCCCTGGTGTGCCCCACTGGGGACTTGTGCCTCATTCCTCACGTCCTGCCACTTACCCCTCCCTAATCCCCCTTCCTGCTGTACAATAAAAGAAACGTGTTCATTACAACAATTCCTCTTTATTGAACAAAACTGGGGTGGGGGGGAATGAAACTGAGGTGAGACTGAGGAAAGAAGGTGGGAGAGGGGAGGAGGGAGGGTGGAAGAGGGGAGGGGGAAACCTGGGAAGAGGGAGCTTGCAGGGGGAGGCAAGGAGAGGTAGTGGGAGGAGAAGCACAGGGCTCAGGGTTGAGGGTCTCGCTGGCTCAACTGTCTCCCAGCACTACGGGTACGGGGGCCTCGATGTCCCTGGGGGTGTGGGGATGGTGGGGAAGAAGAAGCGGGAGGAGGAGCAGTAGCTGGGGAGGCAGCAGGGCCTGGAGCAGCAGGAAGCAGCAAGCTCTGCCCCAGGGTCGATGACCACCTGGGGGGCACAGACCATTCTGCCCCCGGGATGCGGTCCACGGCATCAAAATAGGGGCAGGGGTCTCGGTCTGCCCTTGATTGGGAGCTGCCCCCTGTGGCCGTGGCATACGCCTGCCGCAGCTCGTTTATTTTCATGCTAACATGCTCCTAGGTTCACATGTGGCCTTTGGTGGTCAGGCTGGCAGCCATCCGCCTGTAGACAGTTGCGTTCCTCCGTTTAGTACAGAGATCATGGACGCTGGAGGCATCCCCCCAAACCTTAATTAGGTCCCTGATCTCTGCACTGGACCAGGCAGGTGCCTGCCTTTTCCGGCCCCTGGCAGGCTCCTGGGAGCTGGCAGACTGGTCCTGGGGAGTGGTGGAGGGCTGGCTGGCACTGGCTGCCTGGCTTATGCTGGAGCCACTGGGTCAGGTGCAGTGACTGCTGGATCTGGGCTGGCAGGCTTGGAGATGGCACAGGCACTGTGGCCAGAGTCTACACCTTTAAGGGCTCTGGGGTGGGAGAGGAGTTTTCTTGGTTGTGTCCAGAGTGGCCACCAGGGAACCCTGGGAAGGTCTAGAGGCCCTCTATTTCAAAATAAGCATCTACACAGTGCTTATTTCGAAATAGCAATTTCAAAATTGGTGCTATTCCTCATGGAATGAGGTTTTCCAATTTCAAAGTAAGCCCTCTGCTATTTCGATTTAATTTTGAAATAGCGGCTTGTCTGTGTAGACATTAGTAAAGTTATTTCGAAATAACTTTGCTTTCTAGACATACCCTAATAGAACAGTGGTTCCCAACCTTTTTTATGGTGTGGACCAGCAAACCCATTCACAAATAATAACTATGCAAATACACAAATAAAATGTTGCCTGTCCACCAACCCATTCACCCACTGACCCTGTCTTGTCACTGCACATCCCTCTATGTCCAGCCCCAGAACCCACTGACCCTGTCCAGCCAACCCTGTACTCTGTGTCTCTGTAATATTAAACCTGCCAAGCCCATTATCTGCTATCCCCTCTATCTCACTAACTGCATTACCTCACAAGTCTGTCTGTCTTGCCAAGCCTTTTGTCAACCACCTCTGTCCTGAATCCGCAGTCACTACCAACCTTGACGTGCTGTGTCCCAGCAACCCCTGACTTAAATTGACAACCTCCCATTTCCTGGATCCTGCCCCACCACTCCCAGTGCTCCCTGATCCTGCCCCACTACCTCCACAAACTCCATGAGTGCCTGTTGTGCCCAACCCTGACCCTGCAACTGCCTGTTCCACAAGTTCCGAGGCCCCCGACCCGGCTCAGACACACTCAGATCTGCTGCCCCCCGGGACAGAAGCACAAGCTGCACCACACCTGGCTCCATAACCACGGACCCACTGCAACCCACCCCCTCTTGCCCTTTGACCTCTAATCCCTGCCCTCCCTCAGCCCCAGCCCTCCCCCCTTAAGTCCTATCCCCAGCCCCTTGCTCCGCAGTACCTAACAATTTTGTCCCCTCACCCCATGCCTCGTGCCCTTTGACCCTTTCACCTCTGACCCCTGCAGCCATGACAACACCCTCTTTCCCCGCGACCCCACCATGCCCTCTCCCAACACCCCTTTGCTCTTTGACCCCACCCCCACACTCCCTAGAGTGAAGCCACCACCTCTTAGGAGCGTGGCCATTACTGCTGCGCGGGCAGGGGTAGTGGCCGTTGGTGGGGCGCACGGTCCCTCCTCCTTCATGCTCCCTCCCTCCCCAAGCATGTCTTGCAGCCCCATGGGTAGAAGCAGGAGGAGGGGGGAGGGCAAAGGGGAGCATGGAGCCCCAGATTGGGCTGCCATCTTACCTGGGTGGGCGGGGGGAAGAGGGAGAGAAGTGTCTCCTGCTCCACCTCCTCCTGCCACCACCTCCACCCCAGCACCACTGCCGGGCAAAATCAGCTGCCATGGCTGCCAGAACTGATGCCGACTGCCGTGCGCCAGCTGCTGTGCAGTGGCTCAGGAGGCAGGGGTAAGTCCTGGCCCCCAGAGCTGCTGCAAACAGCCAGCGTCAGCTCCCGCAGCCCAGCAGTTCGCGGCACGGCACCGGTCCGTGGACTGGCAGTGGAGAACCACTGTCCCAGAAGATCCTCTCTGTTTCTTCTTCAGCTGGCCTTCCAGAAACCCCAGCATAACCATTCTCTGCATGGGCAACTGGCATGCTAGGTGGGGAAGGCATTGCCTTCCCAGATCACCGGCCTGGCTCCGCCCACACTTTACCCCCAGAACACCTACCATAGGTGTTCTGGGGGTGGAGTATTGATGCCCCTGAGCACCTGCCCTCCCCGTGCTCCGGGGGCAGAGAGGCTGGGTCTGTACGCTCCCCTCTGTCTCTGTGCTCTGGGGCCAGGATGGCTGGGGCAGGTGGGCGGTGCGCTGCCCTGCCTCCCTGTGGAGCGGTGGGCACAGGGAGGCAGCTTGGCTCCTATGGAAGGTGGGGCCTCAGTAGAAAGGGTGGGGTTGAGGGTTGGGCTGGAGGCTTTCCTTCCCAAACCCTACATTCACCCACTGCCCATTATTCTCCAAGATCTAAGGTGATGTATGAATTTTTCTTGGGGAAGAACTTCAACTAATATTTGCTATTCATGGTTTTGAATTTGCCACCTTTAAATGTCACTGAACTAGTTCAGAAGAAATTATCGGGGGAATTTCTACAGCCGACGTTATAGAAGAGATCAGATGGAATGATCATCGTGGTCTCTTCTAGCTCTGGAATATGAGTCTATGAAAAATTCCTGTGCCATTGACAAATGCGGTCCCTATTTCATTATGCCCAGCATTCCCTTTCTATAACTGTGAGCCCCTGAGTAGAAATACTTTGTGTATAATAGTTCCTTTAAAAATAATAATGAAGCAGAAAACCTTGTGCTTCTCGGAGCCCACCCATGATGCTGTCAGATTTTGACACATTCATCTGTGAAAAGTGAGGTCCCTTTTGGGCAATGGAGGCTGATTTTCAGGATTCTTCCATATTCCCAAAAGCACCCAGCTCCAGACAATAACAAATCACACCACTGAATTTCTACCCCCTGAAAACAGACCTAGCTTTTGCTTGAATATCAACTGTGTATTTGAGCATCAAAGTCAGACTGGGCAGCAGGGAATACATGTTGGTGATAAATTGTGGAGAGATCCACCAAACGCTGAGAATTCAGCATGAAGATTACTGGGAGATGAAAAAGTTATTCAGCAGGGGAAATAAAAAAAAATTCCCTACAAAAACCCAAACTGAAAAAAATGTTTTAACGGTGTCTGTATAATTCTGCTTTGCTTTTGGCACTTTCCCCCCTCTCAAGCAAGCCATAATGACAGCACAAGTTGCATGTTATTTCATGCCCTGCATTGCAAGGCATTGGAATTCTTCAGGTCTCTAAAATTATGGGGTGTCTTTAGCTGAGATTACATATATTTTGCCTATTGTTAACTAATATGCAATGGACACACATATTTTGGACTGTAGCCATTTTATTACTGTATAGATTGCGTATAAATAAAGATTTAACTTAACAGTTCAATGAATATTTTAGATTAGATACAATAAAGAGACTTTGTAGTTACAGATCTAAATGTAAGAAAGAATAAACAAAATAGGTTAGATTAAATAAGAAAGAACTCAAATTCTTACCCATTACTTAAATCCAATCCTGAATCAATTATTTTTTAATATTTAGGGTTTTAAAAATTTGTTTTCATTGTTGTGTTTGGATCTCTGCTTCTTGATTTGCTGGAAAAGTATAAGAAAAGATTTTTTTTGCTGGGGTATTTTTGACTAGATCAGAACCAGGATATATCAGAAATCCTACTATTACAGCATTTTAGTCAAAGTTCTTGGTCACAAAGCTTTTGTGAGTTTGTTAAACATCTGCCCTCACACCTGACTCTCTCCTAGCTTGTAATTTTTGTAGTCATTTTCAGCTATGCGTGGTGTGTGTATGAATTCACTATCCTGATCTGGTAAAACTTTGCACGTATGTTGCACAAGTATAAATGACATCATAAGCTGCAAAGCTGTGGAGAATGTATCTCATGGACACTTAGCAGAACTGAACCTTGGCAGAACTTTTTGTGCTCTCTCCCTAGTGATTGTCATACTGAGGAACAAATTCCCTTGTTATTACAGAAATCTTTAACATAAATATAATATTTTACTACGGACATTTGATATTAATACATTTCTGGTGCCCTTCCCATGAGTTTAACCAAATCATTTTCTTTATGACCATGCTTCCAGGATCAATTGCATTACTAAAATGTTTAAAACAGTAAAATAATATACAGAGCCATATTAAAATTCTGAAGTTGTTGCATACACCACCTAGTACAATGGGATCCTGGTGCATGGTTAGGGCACTTAGGAGCTCTGGATAGTAACACAAATAAATAATGATATATAATAGTATATATGTATAGAAATAGTATCTGTATAGTGTGTATAAATATATACACACAATACTATAAGATTTACCTGGTGTTGCTCAGGTACTTCAGAGGAGAGGGCTGGAGGAGAGGGGGGACAGGAGTCAGGATAGGGGCTTGGGGATGTGGGGGGCAGGGCAGGAGGCTGGTGTTGTGTGGTTACTGGAGTTAGGGTTGGGAAGTGAGGAGGAGTTCAGAGCAGAGGGCTGGTGGTGTGGGGGTTGCAGGAGATGTGGGGACTGTGCTGCCTGAGCAGCAGGTCCCCAGCACTGGTTGAGGCGGGGGCCATACTTCCCGGTTGGTGGCTCCCCGGGGTTGGTTGTGGTGGTGAGCACATTGGCTGTGTAGTGCCACCCAGGGGCTGGCCATGGCATGGCTGTGCTGGCTCTGGGGCAGATCCCTGGGGCTGGTCATGGCAGGGACCTTGCTATCTGGATGGCAGGCAGGAAGTTTACCTGCACTCCTTGCCCCTGCTGGCCCAATGGGACCATAGTTGTCTCAATCCCCATGTCTGGCCCCTGGCTGCCACATGTGCTCATTATACAGTATAACTATCCCTGCTAGTAGCCCCGGGTATGTCTACACTACGCCGCTAGTTCGAACTAGCGGGGGTAATGTAGTCATCCGCAATTGCAAATGAAGCCCGGGATTTGAATTTCCCGGGCTTCATTTGCATAAAGCCGACCGGCGCCATTTTTAAATGCCGGCTAGTTCGAACCCCATGCCGCGCGGCTACACGTGGCACGGAGTAGCTAGTTCGGATTAGGCTTCTAATTAGGCTTCATTCCACGAGGAGTACAGCTAGTTCGGATTAGAAGCCTAATCCGAACTAGCTACTCCGTGCCGCGTGTAGCCGCGCGGCACGGGGTTCGAACTAGCCGGCATTTAAAAATGGCGCCGGCCGGCTTTATGCAAATGAAGCCCGGGAAATTCAAATCCTGGGCTTCATTTGCAATTGCGGATGACTACATTACCCCCGCTAGTTCGAACTAGCGGCGTAGTGTAGACATACCCCCCCTTCCTTTCCTTGCTATGGAAAGCAATTTGCATTCCAGACATATCCCATTTTCCTGACACAACCAAACCCTTACCTAACTGCAATTTATGATAAGAGGAAGCTTCATATGAAATTTGGTGGTCCTATCTCTTACCATTTAGGAGGAGTTCTTGAACAAACAGACGGATGGATGGACAGACAGACAGACTCACTCACTCACAGACAAACAAACTCTCTCTCAAATATATTTCAGAGTGTTTCTGTTTGTGTCTCTGTGAGTCCGTTTGTTCAAAAACTACTCCAAAACCGTAAGAGCTAGGACAACTACGTTTGGTATGCTGCTTCCTCTTACCTTATTTTAAATCAAGGTCAGGGCTTGGCTGTGCATGGAAAATGGAAGGTGCTGGGAATGGGACTATTTTCCATAACATGGAAAGGAAGGAAGGAGGGAGAGGAGGGATGCTATACTGAGAATGGTCACTGGGGCCAGAGAGTGGCCACATTTTCCCTGCCACCAGACCAGGTAAGAAGCCCCTCTATTCCAAACCTAGAGCCTGCTCCTCTGGCTTTCGGGGGAGGCAGTGCTAGCAGGTGGAGGAGGGGACATCCCCCAGAGCTTGGCTGCCATGACAGCCTGCAGGCCTTGGGATGGGCAGCGCTGGAGGAGGGGCAGCCTCTGGAGCCTGGTCCCTCCCAGAGAGCTTGCAGGCTATGGAGGGTAGAACCACTGGAGAAGGGGGTAGTCCCCAGAGAGTGGCTCCCCCATAGACAGCCTGCAGGCTGTGGAGGGAGGGGTGAAGGGCGGGAAGCCCCTGAGCCTTACCCCCCCACACACAGCCTGTAGGTCACAGGGGGGCTGCTGGAGGCCGGGGCAGCCCCCAGGAGCTTGGCCTTCCCAACAGCCTGCAGGCCATTGGGGGGCACTTGAGGGGGTGGCAGCTTCCAGAGCTAGTCATCCTCAGACAGCTTGCAGAGTCTAGGAGGAGGTAACTGGGGGGATCTGATTTCAGGGGAGCATTGCCCTGGTCCCCTAGGAGGAGTCGTCACCACAGCAGTGCCACCCTCGCTACCATAGGCAGCCTTGGTAAGCCCTTCCCCCACTTCCAGCCCTCTGTCCTGAGCCCCCTGCCCTGAGTCCTGCACCTCCCACTGCCTTGACTTCTGCACCCCACCCCTCTACCCTCTGCCTTGAGCACTTGTGCCCTAGGCCACCCACCCTCTGCTTCTTCTCATCCCCAAACCCTCACTTCAGCCTTCATTTTCCTTCATTTTTGAAAATTACAATAATTGAAATAAAGCATATATATATTTAATTAATTTTTTAAAAAAATACGTCAGTTAAAGACTCGTGTAATGCCAGTACGTCTGCTAGTGTGTGTATGTGTGTATGTGTGTGTGTGTGTGTGTGTGTGTATAATAGTTTACATGAGAGAGAGTGTTTTGAGAGATCCCACATTCTTCTCATTTACAGAGCACAAACTGGAGTAACCCTATTGACATGAATGGAACGATTCCAGATTTACATGATGTAAATTAAAAATTAAATTAAAATCGGAAGTGTGTTTGCTCCTCTCTTCTCAAGTATGGTACTGCTTCAGCAAGGTACTTGAGCACGATCTTAACTTTAAGCATATATGAGATGTGTTTCACTACCTTGAAGATCTGGGGTCACAAATAGTTGTATTTTCTACAATAGGACTACCGTACCTATTTTCTTAAAGTAAGGTATATGCTTAACCACCTGGAAGTACGAAGGTCTATGGAAGTAAATGCGACTTAATCACTTGCTTTGTTTAAGTATGTGCTTAAGTAATATGCGGAGTCAGGGACTCAGTGAGAAAGATCAGAACTTAGCATTATCGTATATTAACATTTTCTATGATATGTGTAAACCAGCTCTTGTTAACAAGCATGTCCTTCAGTAGCAGTTCATAGAATCATAGAATCATAGAATAATAGGACTGGAAGGGACCTCGAGAGGTCATCGAGTCCAGCCTCCCACCCTCAAGGCAGGATCAAGCTCCGTCTACACCATCCCTGACAGATGTCTATCTAACCTGTTCTTAAATATCTCCAGAGAGGGAGATTCCACCACCTCCCTTGGCAATTATTCCAATATTTGACCACCCTGACAGTTAGGAATTTTTTCCTAATGTCCAATCTAAACCTCCCCTGCTGCACTTTAAGTCCATTACTCCTTGTCCTGTCCTCAGAAACCAAGAGGAACAAATTTTCGCCTTCCTCCTTGTGACACCTTCTTCAGCTTCATAAACCACTGCTGAAGCACAGGCTCTTTCAGAATAGACAGAAATCCAATTGGGTACTACAAGATTATTTGGCAACTTGTTTAGCCACTGGACTCTTTACTTGTAACTGATAGGTTTAAGAGCTGGGAAATTAGGAATTCCCTAGATGATTTAGTTAACTTGTTAGGGATTGTTGTTTGTGTTTGATAAATTACAAGATGATATTAGACGATAGAAAGCGGGAAGGTGTGGGGGCTCTTTATCTAGGAATTCCTCAAGCAGGTAAAGCCACTAGCTTATAGCGATGAATAACTGTTTTATCAGTGATGGATCCTGAGCTTATTAGTGCTCTACCTTCCTGTGTTATATGTACACACCCACTTAGGATGTGTTCCAACTCCAAACTATGGCTTTGCAGAAGTCAAGCTCTCTCTTTTATTCACTTGTTTTGGAAGCATCAATCAAGATACACAAAACATGTGCAGATTCCGTGGCCTTGTCTACATTAAACCCCTCCGTTGATCTACCCTATGCAACTTCAGCTATGCAGATAGCATAGCTGAAGTCAACATGCTTCTCACAGTGTCTTCAACACAGTAAGGTCACCAGAGGCTGCTCTCCTATCAACTCTGGCTACTCTTTTTGTCCTGATGAAGTACCAGAGTCAACAGGAGAGCGCTCAGAGATTGATTTATTGAGTCTAAGCAGACTTGATAAATTGACTGCCGGTGGATTAATTGCTTCAGTGTTAATCCACTGCATAGTGGAGACAAGGTCTTTGTAGTATGTGTATAATTCCCTAACACAAGTTCTAGATCAAATTTAAATTACATTAAAATAGAAAATACTTTGAAAGTGAGATGCAGTCCGATGAGGAATAGCTTTTCAGCAGAGTTTAAATACAAGCAGGACAAAAGGGTTTCCTGTAAAGGTGAGAAACAAGGGCAAGTTAGGCATGCATATAAAGAGCGGTTATGTACTTAGCTGCAGATAATTGTGCATGTAAATATCCTAACTATCCATAGTGTGTATGTGTGTGTGTATGTGCAAAGAAATTGCCTCAACAGTTTATAGGAATGGTGCATTCTTTAACAATCTAACTGTAAAGTATCAGAGGGGTAGCCGTGTTAGTCTATAACTTAAAAACTTAAAAAACGAATGGTCATATAGCACCTTAGTGTACGTCTACACTGTGGCACTATTTTGGGATACTTCTGATATCTCAAAATAGCTATTCTGTGTCTTGACATCGCACCCATTATTTCGTAATAACTTTAGAAATAATGGGTGCGCTATTCCAAAGTCCCTGTAACCCTTGTTCCATGAGGAGTAATGGACATTTTGGAATAGCGGTTTATTTTGAAATTGGCGCTGTGTAGACAGCACCAAATTACAAAACAAGCTATTTCGAAATGCACTCAAAATAAGCTATGCAATTTGCATAGCTCGAATTGCATAGCTTATTTCGAGCTAAGGGTACAGTGTCGACGCACCCTTAGAGACTAACAAAAATATAGATAATATCATGAGCTTTCATGGACACAATCCACTTCTTCAGATGATGACTGGATCAAGTCTCTAAGTTGCTATGGGACCACTCATTGTTTTTTAAGTTTTTAAAACTATTTCTAAATGCAACCCATCATAAATATTTTCAGTTTCAATACCAGTCTAGTCTAAAAGTAGGAATTCTGTGAGATATCTCCACCTCCTGGGCTTGCAATTTGTATCTATCTCCTTTCATGGTGGGAGCAGAAGGGTTTAATTCACATTACGGAAGGGAAAACATGGAGGAATTAAATGTAAAAAAGTGCTGAATTTCTCAGTTCATGAACTTTTTACCTCTGAGCATCTTAAAGCTTGAATTAATCTGGGCAACAACAAGCCGTTGTTGCTGCTAAATGGGTTTCCCCCTCTTGAAAATGGTCTATTTTTCAAGATGATTCCAAAGTGCGAGTTATTTTTTTCGGTGGCTTTGGAGTATGCATAGATGCATGATTTTAAAACTTTCTTATGATTGGAAAGGGACAAATGAGTCCAGGAGTAACTTAGATTGTGAACACCCTACTCATACTGGTGAGCAGTAAGACTCACATGGGCTACGTCTAGACTGCATCCATCTGTTGACAGAGGAATGCAAATCAAGCACATCAAAATTGCTAATGAAGCAGGGATTTAAATATCCCACTCCTCATTAGCATAAACATGGCTGCCACTTTTTTTTGAAATTGAGTTTTTTCGAAAAAACCCCCAGAAGTCTAGAAGCAGATCTGTTGAAAATAAAGCCTTTTTCGACACATCCTGTATTCCTCAAAAGTGAGGTTTACAGGATCTGTTGAAAAAGGCTTTATTTTTGACAGATCCACATTTAGACTGCCTTTTTTAAAAAAAAAAAAAAAATCAGTTTTGGAAAAAAGCAGCGGCCATGGGTTTATTTAGTTGGGATTGGTCCTGCCTTGGGCAGGGGGCTGGACTGGATGACCTCCTGAGGTCTCTTCCAGTTCTAGAAGTCTATGATTCTACGAATCCCTGAGGATTTAAAGTCATAGCTTACAATACAGTTTTTAGTGCACCCCATTGGGTAACAAGTTTTTGGCTTAAATTAGACTGGCCATTTGGGAGTTGCATCTAGGGGTAATCCACTGTGCTCCAAGACTGCACACAGATGCTGCTTTTTCTTATGTTCCCTGGATGTTTTAGTTGTGAAACAGTTAATGGTAGGTCATTTTTGTGTTTCAGTAGCATCACTGATATTCTCATGTTGACAGGCCACCTTTGCGGGAAAAGGAGGGTGGTGCTCAACTCTCTCATAAAGGCAATGGCAGAAGTGGCATTGGGACTTGTTAAAAATTGAGTATGTTATAGCAATGGACAGAAGAGAAGAAACTTCTCTGAGGGTATGTCTACACTACCCCGCTAGTTCGAACTAGCGGGGTAATGTAGGCATACCGCACTTGCAAATGAAGCCCGGGATTTGAATTTCCCGGGCTTCATTTGCATAAGCGGGGAGCCGCCATTTTTAAAACCCCGCTGGTTCGAACCCCGTTCAGCGCGGCTACACGGGGCTCGAACTAGGTAGTTCGAACCCAATCCCTTCTTAAACATGAACGAGGTGTACCGGTAGTTCGGAATAGGAATCCTAGTTCGAACTACTTAGTTCGAGCCCCGTGTAGCCGCGCTGCACGGGGTTTGAACCAGCGGGGTTTTAAAAATGGCGGCTCCCCGCTTATGCAAATGAAGCCCGGGAAATTCAAATCCCGGGCTTCATTTGCAAGTGCGGTATGCCTACATTACCCCGCTAGTTCGAACAGGCTTTGTTCCCCTCCCCCCGGAGTCACAAATCCATTATTGTTGCCAGAAGGGGGTTGCGGTTCAATGAAGTTTGAAAACCCCGAGTTAGTTATAGCAGGGATGTTGCAAATCTATTGTGGCATGCAGTCAGATGGAACACGTGCAGTTTACCCACAGAGAACTCTCAGAAACCACAGCACATATATCTCTCCTTTGCTGCTCCTGTTTATTTCACAGTGAAGTAACTTCCCTCTCTGCACAGCTGGCGATGATTCTATTGGAAGTGGTAGGACATCTGGGATGCTAGGCTGTCTTATGTGACTCCCATAGGGCCAAAGCCAGATCTGGTCAACACACCTGCTTCCAGCACCCATGTTCCTAAATAGCCTTTTGACTTTGCTGTCAGGGTAGGTAGGTCTGCGGAAATAATTCACAACTGGTAATCAGTATACCCAGATAACATGAAATATGTTTCCTCTTTAAGCTGCCTTTAAAGGGAAAAAAGGCCTGGAACACTTTGGTTGTCAGCACAGCACGTGGTTCAGTAATGAAATGGGATCTGAGATTGTTGTATCCAATGTACACAGAACTTTCAAAACCCTTCAATTTAGAAAAATCTATTTGATGAATAAGCTGGCTATTTTTATTTTTAAATGTCTCCAGCTAGCTAGGGTCAGAAACCCTGAGAGAGCCTCAGGAAACATCAGCAGGGAGAGAAAAATGCAAGGACTGGGAGAAGCCACAAATGAGGCAAAATATGTAATATTCAATTATTTCTGGTTGCGGTGCTTATTTGTATTAAGGCACAGTCCTGCCGCTGGTTGCCATGTGAGAGGCCACTTGTGAAGGGGGGAAACAGAATTCAGAGGATCTTGTGGGAGAAATATGCGTTCAAACATCTAATTCTGTCTTCCCAGCTTGTTCTCTCTGTCGCTCTCTCTGCTGCATTTCAAGGAACTTTGGATGTGCCTCCTCTTCAATATTTATGTGCACTGCCTTGGGGAGATTGTGAGATATCACTGCTGCACTGGCAGCTTTATGGATCCACGACAACTGGCTTCAAGGCTCCTTCCCACACAAGTGATTGATATTGTTACCCAGACAACACCATGCCTCTAAGAGATTGACACCCGGTAAAGCGCATCAGGCTGAGGAGGAACTCAGACAAGATTGAAGTATTGCTGGTAGGAAGGAGGAAAGATTTCAAGCAGCTAGCCAAGACATTGCTAGATGTCATTGGTGGCATCTGCAAATTTGTTCATGAAGGCAATATGAAGTCTTGGCATCCTTCTGTACCATGCCTAAAATTTGATTCTCAGAGAGCAGTAATGGCAAGAAATGCAACCCAGAAACTCTAGCAAATACACAGTGCAATGCCTCACTTCTTTAGCAGGAAAATGCTGGAGACACATCACCCCATGCTCCTTTCATCGGCTGCCAAGTTCATTTCTGGTGCCAATTCAAAACCCTAGTCATAATTGCTCTGGTTATATTGGAGATGATTTCTGTACTCATGACCCACCAAGCAAGCTCTGTTTTTGTGGTGTGCGGCAGTTGGGCAGGTCTATACTACGGGGTTAAGCTGACCTAAGTTACGCAATCCAGATATGTGAATAATGTAGCTGGAGTTGACATAACTTAGATTGACTTATTGCAGTGTCTGTACTAGGGATGTTAAATATTGATTAATTGAATAGTTGATTAGCCTCATGAATTCTTATTGGTTACTTGACTACTCTGGGGCTGGCAGCCAGCGTGCTCCAGCCCCGCTCCCAAGGAGTCCCCTGCCACTCCGCGCTGCTGCCTCTGTATCAGAGGCCGCAGTGCGGGGTGCTAGGCGGGAGCTGGTCTGCAAGGGGAGCCAGTTTAAAAACCAATTCCCCTCACAGACCGGTTCCCTGTCATCCCACTCTGTTGCCTCTGATACAGAGGCAGCAGAGCAGGGTGGCAGCAGGTCCTGTCTGGTAGGGTCAGAGCTCCCAGACTTGGTGCAAGCCAGAGCTGAGCTGGGCTGCCTGCCTGCCTGGCTCTTAATACGCTTTCAGTGCAGAGCTGCTGCAGAGAAAGTTCCCAGACCTGGTGCAGGCCGTGTTGCTGGCCAGCCTGCTAAAAAAATTACTGGTGGGGGAGGGGAATGCGTGTAGTCTATAGCAAAAGCGACGAGGAGTCCTGTGGCACCTTATAGACTAACTGAAGTGTTGGCACATAAGCTTTCATGTCATGCATCTGACAAAGTGGGTCTTTGCCCATGAAAGCTTATGCGCCAACACTTCAGTTAGTCTATAAGGTGCCACAGGACTCTTCGCCGCTTTTGCAGATTCAGCCTAACACGGCTACCCCTCTGATACTAGTCTATAGCATTAACCTATAAGCTTTTGCTTATCAGTTAATTGGTTAATCAACTACACAATTACATCCTTAGTCTATCTATACCACACTGGCTTGATGGGAGAAACTCTCCCTTTGACTTACCTTATGTTTCTCATTCTGATTCAGTCCCAGAGTTGATGGGAGCGTGATCTGCAGTCAATTTAGCGGGTCTTCATTAGAACCAATGTGGTTTGATTCCCACAGTGTTGATCTCCCAGTAGTGGAGACGAGCAGGATGGCCAACAGGAAGCTCTCAAGGCCCACAAGCACACTCTGCCATGCTCAGAACCCATGTCTGGGGAATGACTCAGCCATTTTTAGAGTAAGCAGCAGAAAACCCTTCCCACAATAAGGAAGTTGCAACAACAAAAATCCCACAGTCCTGTATGCAAAAGTGCAAAATTGGAAGAAACTGTGGATGAGTCTGTGAATCTTTGTGAAGCTTTTCAACCATCCAGTAGAGTTTAAGGGGGTAACCGTAAGAGAGATGATTAGACCCAGGCTTCAGTTCAGAGTTCTCTCCCCAGTGCCTGCAGCCCATAGTGATCTAGATCTGAATGAGTGAGATAGGATGCTTTACCCAAATCTCTTTTTTTCTCTGTTAGTAGCCTTCGAAAGCAATTACAGTTGCCTCACTTACCCAGGTTCAGTCTGTCCTAGACTAGAGATAGGACCTCATTGGTTCAGGGATCCCATCTGTGAGGCCCCCATCCTGAGGATGTCAGTCAGATACTTTATTGCCTGCCTGGAGGATTCAAGTCACATTCCTCCCTGCTGCTTTGTGATCCGTTTCCAACAGCATTCTTCTTTGCCAATTCTGTATTGCCAGGCTGCCTGACTGAGGAAGGCCTGTTTTCTTAAACTCTCGTTTTAAGCTGCCCAACAACACATGTGCATGGAAAGCATGACAGAGATGTTCATAAAATACAATAGTACAATTAATGAAATACTCAGAACTGTACTGGCCTATGGCGTCCTACCCCCTTTTCTCTCTGAGGCTGAAAATCCATTCCCTAGCAATCCTTTCCTTTCCTTTCCCTGATAGGAACTGTGATGGGACAAAGGGGTTTGGAATTCTCCCCCACTAGAAACTAGACTAGACAGTATGGCGATATCTTGCCTCCTGACAAGGGGGGGCCCCAGAGGATTGGTCTAGTTGTTTTTCTAGTCTGCCCTGTTGTGTCTGAAACAGGCTAGAACGCTTCTGGGGTGTAGACTCACACCATGGGTGCCTGGAATCCCTTCTGACTGTATCCCTGGCAACCTACCACAGTTAGTCCCTGCCATGCACAGGGGCCCCACTGCACCTTACGAGAGGGGCTTGGGACTTAGGTGTCTCAGATATTTTAAAGGAATGTAAAAGTGCTATTTGTGGTCTCAATTCCATGTTTTCTCTCCTGCCTTCCTTCCTCTATCCTTGGAACACTTTGGAGGGAGCCTTTAAAGGGTAGCAGGCTCTGCTTTCAGTCATGGCTGGTGTTGGGGGAGGAGCAGTTGCAAGAAGGGCCACTCAGAGGGGCAGGGAGGAGGTTTTTGGGGACACCTCATTTAGTCATCAAAATTTTGGTGGTGGCACAGGGGAGCTGTGCACCCCCCTGACTGTGTCTAGACTGGCCAGTTTTTCCGGAAAATCAGCCTCTTTTCTGGAAAAACCTGCCAGCTGTCTACACTGGCTGCTTGAATTTCTGCAAAAGCACTGACTTCCTACTGTAAGAAATCAGTGCTTTTTGTGGAAATACTATGCTGCTCCCATTCTGGCAAAAGGGCCAGTGTAGACAGCTGAGATTTGTTTTCCGCAAAAAAGCCCCGATCGTGAATATGGCGATCAGGGCTTTTTTGCGGAAAAGCGCGTCTAGATTGGCTTGGACAGTTTTCCGCAAAAAGTGCTTTTGCAGAAAAGCGTCCGTGCCAATCTAGATGCTCTGTTCCTAACATGCTTTTAACAGAAAACTTTTCAGTTAAAAGCATTTCCGGAAAATCATACCAGTCTAGACGTAGCCCCTGAGTGCTACCAGGAGTCCCCTGTGCCTGCTCTCTTCTCTAGCTCTCAGAGTTTTTCTGAGGCAGTGAGCAATCTCCTCTGCCTCATGAATGCAATCAGCTTCTCAGTGAAGTCATGACACAGCAATCCTGGTGGTCTGAACATGAGTTTTTTCCTTTCAGCTGGAGGTGTGCCTAACGTAGTGAATACAAGCAGAGAGAGGGTAAGTTTAGAAGATAGGATACACAAAGAACAAGTTAAAAATCACTTAGGAAAGTTAGATGTCAGCAAGTCACCAGGTCCTGATGAAATGCATCCCAGGATACTCAAGGAGCTGATAGAGGAGGTATCTGAGCCTTTAGCTATGATCTTTTAAAAATCATGGAAGACAGGGGAGATACCAGAAGACTGGAAAAGGGCAAATATTGTGCCCATCTATAAAAAGGGGAATAAGAACAACCCAGGAAACTACAGACCGGTCAGTTTAACGTCTGTCCCAGGGAAGATAATGGAGCAGGTAATTAAGGAAATCATATGCAAACACTTGGAAGGTAATAAAGTGATAGGGAATAGCCAGCATGGGTTTGTGAAGAACAAGTCATGCCAAACTAATCTGATAGCTTTCTTTGATAGGATAACGAGCCTTGTGGATAAGGGAGAAGCGGTGGATGTCATATACCTAGACTTTAGTAAGGCATTTGATATGGTCTCGCATGATATTCTTATTGATAAACTAGGCAAATATAACTTAGATAGGGCCACGATAAGGTGGGTGCATAATTGGCTGGATAACCGTAGTCAGAGAGTTGTTGTTAATGGTGCTAAATCCTGCTGGAAAGGGATAACAAGTGGAGTTCCGCAAGGGTCTGTTTTGGGACCCGTACTGTTCAATATCTTCATCAATGATGTAGATATTGGGATAGAGAGTACGCTTATTAAGTTTGCAGATGATACCAAACTGGGTGGGGTTGCAACTTCTTTGGAGGATAGGGACATAATTCAAAATGACCTTAGCAAGTTAGAGAAATGGTCAGAGGTAAACAGGATGAAGTTTAATAAAGAGAAATGCAAAGTGCTCCACTTAGGAAGGAACAATCAGTTCCATACATACAAGATGGGAAGCGACTGTCTAGGAAGGAGCATGGCAGAAAGGGATCTAGGGGTCAGAGTGGACCACAAGTTGAATATGAGTCAACAGTGTGATGCTGCTGCAAAAAAAGCAAATATGATTCTAGGTTGTATCAACAGGTATGTTGTAAGCAAAACTCGTGAAGTCATTCTGCCACTCTACTCTGCACTAGTTAGGCCTCAGCTGGAGTACTGTGTCCAGTTCTGGGCGCCACATTTCAAGAAAGATGTGGAGAAATTGGAAAGGGTACAGAGAAGAGCGACAAGAATGATTAAAGGTCTAGAGAACATGACCTATGAAGCCAGGCTTCATGAACTGGGCTTGTTTAGTTTGGAAAAAAGAAGATTAAGGGGGGACATGATAGCGGTTTTCAAATATCTAAAAGGGTGTCACAAGGAGGAAGAAGAAAATTTGTTCCTCTTGGTTTCTAAGGACAGGACAAGGAGTAATGGGCTTAAAGTGCAGCAGGGGGGGAGGTTTAGATTGGACATTAGGAAAAAATTCCTAACTGTCAGGGTGGTCAAATATTGGAATACATTGCCAAGGGAGGTGGTGGAATCTCCCTCTCTGTAGATACTTAAGAATAGGTTAGGTAGACATCTGTCAGGGATGGTATAGACAGAGCTTGGTCCTGCCTTGAGGGCGGGGGGCTGGACTCGATGACCTCTCGAGGTCCCTTCCAGTCCTATGATTCTATGATTCTATGATATTTGCAAGAGTTTAAATTACCTGCTGGCTCAGTGTAGAACTTTAAATGCAGGAGGTTTCCTTAGGCTTGCTTTTCATTGTGGGTTGAGTGAGTGTGCCCTGGCTCATGAGGAACAGAAAAATCTACCACATTTAAGTTCACACATTAGATACAGTGTTCCCTGTAAGCTGTGTGCTTGTGCGGCCATTCAGGAGACATTCAAATGCTGCCCAACTGATTAGCAGAGTGGCCACAGCTAAGTTTTGTTTCTATTGGTGGTGCACATTTGCACATGCCTCAGTGCACATACCAATTTTATACTGCACATGGATGGAAAAGATTAGAGGGAACATTGAACAGATGGGTCACCTGAAACCGACTGTAAGCAAAACAGAACTGTAAACAAGAGGCATTCCTCCTCCTCTTCCGTCATCACTTGATTTAAAGATGAGCTAGGCTCTTTTGCCTATTTACTGGTATCACCCATAAGCAACCAGAGCTCAATAAGCCTAAGCCGTACAATTGAATAAACAGCAAACATTAGTTATTCCTTTATTTTGTGGTATGATTGCATGACTCTATTGACCTCATCTATGGAGGGGGTATAGTATAATACAATCTTTGTGAAATGAACTTATTTAAGGAACTAGCTCCTCCCCCCCACTTCCTCCAATAGCATTTGAATACATTTAAATGAATTAGGTAGGTATATTAGTGCTTCCATAGACTGAAGCTATCATTCTGTTTTTTATGCTACATACACTCACACACACATACACACACACATGTATATGTAAAAAAGTCATTGTTTTCATTATGCACTTTGTCTATTTCAATTGAATTACAATTATCCATTCATACAAGTTGATTTAAATGTGAGTTCTTACAAACAATACCCAATTCCCTGTCATGAAGTCAGACATCTTATCACATATTTTAAAACACAGCAGATTCATTGCTGTTTGATAATTATTCATTAGCAGATAAATGTTTCATACTCCCACAGCTTTTATTCTCCAGATAGAGCAAAACAAACAGATTCATAGCAGAAATCTGAGTATTGCGCTGTCTGTTCTGTGATAAGATTCTTTAGTCATTTTAATCCCACATTTGCTTGGCTCCCAGAGATGGTGTTTTTATGAGGCTGTAAAAAATGTGAAAAAGACTTGCTGAGGAGTAGGTTGTTCCTAGAATTGGAATGGGGGACTGAGAATCAGAACTCTTGAATTTTATTTGTGGGACTGCCACTGATTTTCTGATTGCCCGTAGATAAGTCATTTAACATAAATGAGCCTCTGTTTACCCATCTGTAAAAAAAATGGACATATTATATATCTATCTCACAGACTTGTCTGGGAGATCTTTGGATGAAGGCTGCTATAGGAGTAGAAAGCATCATCATTATTAGGCTAAAATAGGGACCAATAATGATACTTTACATTTACAAGGGGTATTATAATTTTCTGTAGCTGACTGGCTATCCCAGGAGTAATCCGAGAAGTGACCCAAAATGGGAGATGAGGGGACCTCTCTGGCTGTTGTTTCAAACTAAAATCCCTAATAAAACCAAGTTACAAAGATGAGATAGCCTAGTATACCACACTGAGCTCATGTCTCACTGTGTTAGAGTTTCAAGTACATAGATATTTTTATTCTGTATGGCTAGAGAACGGTTTGGTATCTGAAGGAACTAGATATTCTATGCTTTCAGCTAGCCTCTCTCTTTATTTGTGTGTTTGTATGGAGGACATGTATTTGGTTAGCACGACTTCCTCTCCAAAGTGTCGCTATTTAAACTCCACTGCTTACAGCAGTGCAAATTCTATTTTGGCATGATAAATCTCCTGCAATCCACATACCTCCCTTGTTCCTTCCTTCCTGTAATTAAGGCTAAATCTGCTCCAGGACCTGTTATTCTGTAGAAGGCCCCATTTTTAGAGCAATACATCATCAACGAGTCATGACACTAACAGATCCCTCACAGTGAGTTGCTCCTCTGAGGAGATATAGTATCACCTTGATCACCAAAAAAGCATTTCTCAGAAGAGTACTCCACCAGGGGACGAATGAGGATGCCGAAGAAGATTTATTCTAGTTACAGAGACAAAGGAGGAATTTCAGCATTAAACCCTAGTATTAAATCACTGGCATTATACCAACATTAATCTTTCTAACTTCATTCATTACATTCCAGCATTCCCAATAATTGTTGGAGGAGTTTACTGATTCAATTAGGCCTGGATGAATAATTAATCTTTTTTTCCCTAGGAATATTTATTTGAATTTTAAATGAATTGGTGCAGACATTTTTAGATGCTTTCCATGAACATTTGCGTAATAGTGTTTCCCCGGCAGGAATGTTCACAGAAAGCAAACATCCAAATGAGTCACTTTTTTAAGTACGCATGGAAACCAAGCTTTTGATTGACAAACCCAGTTTGTGGCAGGAAGTGCTTGTGTAATCCCGGCTAACATAGTGTCTCTTTGTCCCTCTCTAGTGGCTAGTTCACAGAAATAATTTTATGTGTTGACTGCTTTCTCCCAGCTGATGGACCTGGTGTTTCTAGCTCACACAGTAGGCCCTCATGCTGTGATACCCAAAAGTCCCACATCAAGCTCCCATTACACTTGCCAAATCAGCTCAACAGAGAACAGAAACAAAACAGGTTGAACCTCTCTAGTCTGGCACCTTGGGGACCTGACTCATATTGAACCAAAGAATTTGCCGAATCACAGAAGGTCAACAGTGACAATCAGGACTTGTAACTGTAAACAAACTTTATAGGACCACGGGAAACTTGGCCACGCCTATGATGAGTGGACATCTGGCTAACTCAATTCATGATGGACCATGGATATTGTTGGACCATGGATATTGCTGAACTAGAGAGCTTCAACCTGTATAATGTGAGGATACTGACTAACCGCAGGATACTGAAATTTAGAATAGTTCATTTTCAGGCTATAGACTAAAAAATCAAAAGCAAGACAAATAAATGTTTATTCAAATAAATATACGTGAAAAAACAAAGATCTGCTCATAATGTAACTAATCTGATTTGCAGTTTGCCCTGGAACTACGGTGGCAAAGTTTAGTCATCTTTAATTACCCAGCATTCACTTGTGGAAATGGATACTGTATAGTGCAAATGGTGACCCCATTAAGATGGTATTTTTCCCCTTAAGAATAAATTGAACAAAGCCATGATGGAACTGTACAGCAGCGATAGCGACAGGATGATTTACAGCCTTCTGCATTTGTGGGCCTTGAAATGTTTACATGTAACCAGAGCTCAAGTCTCAAGACTTTAATGCTGTCCCTTCTGCAGCAAAAAAATAGGTTCAGAAGCAGACAAAAGCAGGTTTAATCCAGAACTGTTATTGGATTCCTGTATTTCCCTAGACAGTCACTGTTTTCTCTAGGGTTGTGTCTAAGCTGTTTTTTAAGGTATTTGTACTGTCTTTTCTGCTGTAAACTTTGTTATAGGCTCAAGTCCCAAATGTCCCCTGCTTTTCAACTGGAGGGGTTTGGACGTGGACATCCATGTTGTGGTAGTATACGAAATCTCTGTTGATGGCCTAAAGTGTGTCCTTTGCCATAAAGGAGAGGTTAAAAGAAATGCACTACTTATTAAAGTCCCCTTTCTTCCTTGTAATAAAAACGTGGATATTTTCTTTAAGTAAGGGGGTGCATACCTGTCCCTGGACCCGAGTCTTGGACAGATACATAGAAAAAGTTCCCCACCTTGCCCAGGGGCCTGGCAAGATTTTTGGGTCCCCTAACTCTGATTCTGTGCCCCAGCCACGCAGGGGAGCAGTCCAAACTGCACCTCTGGGGCTGAAAGTATCACATTTATTATGTTCCCAACTAAGCACCAACATGAGTTGCAAAGCTGCTGCCAAAGCAGGTATTTGCACCGTTGCTGCCCATCAAGGGACTACCCACTGACTCCCTGAACCAGAAACAGAAGTTCAAGACTAGAAGCTCCCCTTCTTATTCTGGACCAGAGAATAATCTCTCTCTCTCTCGCTCTCTCTTTAAAAGCAAGTACTTGTTTCTTTCAGCCTGGCAGGATTAAGCTAGAGAGGCTTAGTTCAATGCTTTGCACACCTGACTGCATGTTCAAAAAGAAAAGAGTTAATCTCTAGGGCTGTCGTTTGTCCTGTTCCCTGCTTGAGATGTCTGCTCTTTGGCAGGATAGGAGCACAGGACAGAAATAGGCCCCTTTGAAAGCTGTGCCCTTTGACATCACTTAGTGGGGCACAGAGATAAAGCGCAGACAAGGACGGTCATGAAATAGGAGTGGAAGGCACTGGAAGATTTCACAGCATCCTATGGAAAATTAAGGCGCTTGTGTTTTATTATTTTTAATCAACACCCTAAGTGAGCCAGGAATGTTAGAGCAAAACAGAAAATTGTGGCATCTTCACTGAGAAGTTGGTCATTCTGAAAGTCACAGAAATGGCAAGGAGGAAGAAGTGGGCAGGATGCAGTCATGTGTGTGTATATATGGGAAGTGGGGGAGAGTGACGGGTGTTATAGGCCCCTGGATGAGCAGGTTGTACTGTGGATTGCACTATAACACCAAAATTGGTTGGAGTGCAGCTCCATTTTGGGAAGGGGCTTTCAGCCCATCAACCTTTATGCTCCTTCCCAGTATACAAAGCTCTGTTCTGGCTCTTGTAACAGCTCTGAGCATCCTGCCTTCAGAGGCTTCCCAAACCCTAAGCTGCCCCACAGGATTTGGCCTTTACTGAGTAGAGCCTTATCAGACTCCCACTGACTTAATCTGAAGGTTAGGCTCTTTGATGGGGTTTCCAAAGGAGACTATGGGAATTAGGTGCCCAAATCTCTTTGAACTCTAATGGGAATTGGGGTATCTAACTCAGTAGGTTCCTCTGACAATCCCAGCCTCAGGGATTTAAGTGCCTGAGAGCGGGAAAAAACAGAGCACAAGTAGTTTGCTTCTGAGAGATGTGGCGAAGTCTTCACTCCAGTGACTTCCAATGGACCAAAGGTCTGAGAATCAAAAGCAGTCAGGAATATTGATGCAGCATGTTTTAATAAACATCCTCCTTAAGATACCAAAAGGCAAGATTCAAATTAATCTTCATTTTGTTCTTTTTTTTTTCTTTCAAAAAAAGAAACTCAAGCATCTTTTCTAAAATATTTGTTGGGATTAAGTAGCTTCCCCTTTCTATGTAATAAGCACAGTTGTTAGACAAGGCAGGTCTTTGTGCTCCACATTTAATACATAGTTGTTGACCCACAGAGTGATAAGCTAGAAAATAAATGGCTGGATTTTCCCCAGCATTGAAGAACGCCTTTCAGATTTACTTGGGAACTTGCCTGCTCTAGTCTCCCCACCTGGCTTTCACTTTGATATCCCTAACATTATCATAACTTTTATTGTCTTTTCATGTCAGTCAAACCCACTTCACTAAATTACTTTCATTTATACATCCTCTCCTGCTATTTGTGCTGATCATCATCTAAGATTTAAGGTGAAAACATTTCTTCTGTTTGACAGGGTGGGAGGTGGAAATTACTATGTGAACAGAAAACTACAGGTTACATAAATAATGTGTCATTGTATATCACCCAGTGGAGCCTTAAATCAATTCATTAGTTTGCACAAAGCTTTTGTGTGCTTTTTAACTATATCATATCAAAGTTGATTGTACATACACTTTAAGTCTGCCCCCCCTTTCTTTTGGTCATCAGTTTTTCAGTTCCTTATATTGTTAAGATGAGGGTCTTTCTAAAGATTGTTTTTCTTTCTTTAGGGTGCTTGGTTTACATTTTCCCTTCACTTCTGAGCACATACCTAGCCTAAGGCCAAAGTATGCATTTTGTTCGCAAAAGGTAGACATACGGATATTCTTCACTTTTCAAGGAATGAAAGGCAAGCTGAGATATGTTGGATTAATGAAAGAGGTACTGAAAAGCAGCTGGTTGAGTCAGCTCACTCACTTTCATGTTGCTTCATAGTGAACATCTATAGACTGGCCTATGTTATCCTGATAATTTATCTATATGCCAAAAAGTCTGCTACTCTTTTCATAGGACAATTTTCTTTTTTAAATGGATATGCCAGCTATGAATTTCTGTAGACTTAGAAAATCTAGGAGAGCCTTGTTTCTCATGGGAAGAAAGCCGGGGGGAGGAGGGGGGAAAGAGAGTAGTATCTTTCTGCACAGTTTAATGAAAAGAAATCTAGGAAGTTCCCCTTCCAGGGAGCCAGGGGAGAGGAAGCTAACATTTTATTATATTGTCAATAACTGAGCATATTAAAGTCACGGCCTAGCAAGATTAAAGGACCAATATAAAGAACAAACATACATTGCTTTGATAGAATGTTCTGTTTTATTATTCCAGCAGAGATTTAGCCTTTACATTTTGAAGAGTTCTTAATAGCACTAAATCAAGATTTATACAAAGCTCTGTCACTTATGTAGACCTACTGTATTGCAGCATTAGCCAGAGCAATATCCAAATGGTCCTGGATCAGCCAGAACTAATACGACTCCATTTCTCCCTATGTACAAGAAATTAAAAACTTTCAGATGAAGCCAGATTCTATCCAGAGGCCATTGTTGCAGTTAGTTACCCAAAGCCTTGACTCTCACTTGACTCTGATTTTAAGTATGTATAACATTAAATATTAATACAGTCTGAATAACTGAAACCCCAAAGCAGATGAAATATGTACAATCAAAACAAACACATTGAATAATATAAGCCAACATTGCCCAGAATGCTTTTGGACCCATACGCAAATACACATTGAAATTCTGGGAGAGTAACTATTTGAATATCATTAAATATTAAGAAGAAACATGACCACGCTTAGGGGCTGATCTTCTGGATCTTAATTCTTAAAATGTCCCCAAACCATGGTGTGATGGGTCCCCTCTTGTGTGCCCCCTGGAGCTGGAGCACAGCCAAGTCTTCCCTCTCACACTGTGACATTGGGATAAGTTGCAAAGTGCCCCCAAGCTTTCACTCACCCCAATATCCACAGGCATGGGCCACACATAGCTGCATTCATGAATGCCCTAGGAACCTCTGCATGAACCCATGAAAGGGAGGCTTCAGCTGAAATACCCCCCAGCTTCACAGTTTAGGACCCCAGAGCTATATTGTCTGGCCCTGGTCAAAAACCTGACCAGTATATATGAGTTATTACCCATCTGCTCCCTCCCTCAATGTGGAGAGGAATATGCACAAACCTTTGTTCACTGAGTTGAGATTTTCCCCCAAGCACCTCACTCAAACTGTACTATTTAGGTTAAAAAAAAGATAATATAGATTTATTAACTACAGAAAGATGGATTTGAGGTGATTATAATTGATCGCAAACAGATGAAAGCAGATTACTCAGCAAATAAAGAAAAATCTAATCTAAGCCTAATAAACTAGATAGGATTTGAAAAAGACAGTGTGTCACCCTGTAAGCTAATACAAGCAGTTATACATGTTTTCTACACAAGCAGGAATCCTTTCTTCTAGCTTGGGACCAGCACTTGCCCCAGTTCACTCTTTTGCTTTTCAGGTGTTGAATTGTAGAGGGAGTGTGACCCTGTCATGATGTCACTTCCCCCTTTTCTTCTTCTTCTTCTATCTTCTATGTTTTATATCTGCTTGCTGGAAAGCTCTTTTACTGTGCTCTGGGTCAATCAGTTCCCATTGCATAGTGCTATCTCGGAGAGAGTTCTATTGTACCCTGCTCCTGTGATCATCCTTATAAGTGCGTGCATTTCCTTAGTAAGTTTCAACATTGTTTGGCCTTTTTATTGTAGCTGCCTGGGGAGCGCAGGGTTGGGGGCTTGAGTCCTGCCTCCCCCCCACTCCCTGCCCATCCTGGAAGCAGCCAGACAGCCAACACAGGATAAGGTACCTGCTGAAGGTAGGGACGTGCGGTGGGCCCTGGAGGGGATAGGCTCCTTTTGGGTGTTCCCAACCTCACAACATTGCCCTGCCTCCCCATGCTTTTTGAAAATTGGATTATGAATATGAATATACATAACTCAAAGATGCTTTATACAAACCAGGTCTTGTAACATTGTTTTTTAAAATTACAGTCTGCTGAATCTGTATATCTTATTTTTGAGCATGTATCATTCTTGTATGTGCAGTTAGAAATAAGAAGCGTGAATCTGGTTGTAATTCAAAATATTCTAATAAGAGCCATTAGTGATACTTTAGGAACTGAAAGGCTTAGTGCTCAAACCAGCCACACATGAACAGTTTTATTTTTTCTGTGAGCCCAAATTGTGGTTGGTCCTAGAAGACAAATGACCATGTCGCCTGGTACTGGAATCCATCTTGAATCTAGTACTTTTTTAGGGGGATGGGGAGACTGAACAAAGAGTTCCTGTCCTGGGTGAAAGTCAGTGTCTGGAATGGAAAGCAATCAATCTTTTTTCTTCAGCTGTTCTTTAAAATTGTCTCTTTCACCCTAAGAGGATACACATGAAAAAACCTGAAAACAAAGAACTCTAAAGTACTCTGAAAAAAAGCTGTAAACCCAGGCCAGAATAAAGATCAATTCTGAGTTGAAGCATTTTACCTGAGATAAAAACAGCTGTCTAGGCTAAGAATGTACATATAACAAGTTTCTTAGAGCTAGCTGGAATCTTTTGTTTATTTTAACTTAGTAATTTACTTCAATCTGTCTGTTTTCACTTGCAATCACTTAAATCCTACTTTTTATAATCATTAAACCACTTTTGTTTATTACCATACTCAGTGAAAAGGATTGTTACCTGTGAGGAAGCAACCACTGTGTATCTCTCTTTCATTGATAAATGGGGTGAATATCTTTATGAGTTTCTCTGTGTAAAACTTTTGCACAGGGTAAGATGGATTTATTTGGGGTTTTGGTCACTTTTGGGGGTTGGTTTCCTGGGTTCTATCAGTGATCTTATAGCTGACTGCTCTCAGAGCTGCAGGAGGGGGTGGGGAGGGGAGGAAGGAGGAGGGATAGTGGGAGGGAGTAACACCACCTCTGTGCCTTGGCTGGGGAAGGCCAGAGCTTCTGGCCCAGAAGGACAAGGTGGTAGGGAAGCAAAAAGGCAGGCTTCAGTGGCTTGATCAGCACACCTGGAGAAACCTCAAGGGGATTTCTGTGGTCCAAACTATTACAAACATGTTTCAGGAGCACATACATAGCAAAACTTCATAACTTCATATACAATGGTAGCACATGCAACTTAACAGGATATTAATATTCAACAGATTGAGACCTGTAGACTGATACCTTACAAAACATGGTTACCTTGTACAAAACATCATAATTATATCACTATGGTGAATATATGGCGAGTGTCTCTTTGGGGGCACTGAGTGTTCTTGACCTGCTGTAAAATGTTAAATGGATACAATAAAATCATTCTGCAGTATCAGGAAGCCATGAGTGTCACATGAGTGAGGAAATATCTCTTTATGAGATTAGTTTTCAACAGAAGGATAACGAGAAACAATCTAGAGCATGACGTAAAATGTAGAAATCTGGGATAAGGAAAAGAGTGAGATATCAAGGGATGGGTGCAAAAAGGATGGAAATTAGAAATGTACTGAATCAACAAGAGAGACAGTAGGCCCAGTTCTGTATTGCATTACTCCAGTATCTATCAGGAGTAACTCTGTTGAATTAAAGGAACTGGTATAGCCTACCCAGACATTCAGAAATCCCCAGCAAACCCCACCTCTCTGTCAAAACATGCTATTGCCTTAAAAAGAATCCCAAGTCTATTTTTTAAACATGATTTTTATTTGCTTCATAAATGTTGAAGATTATACTAGTGCAGGGCTACTCAACTTTGGAAGCCCTCAGGGCCACAATGATACCCACAGCACATGCCGAGGGCCACAACTTAAGTGTGATTGCGTATACATGCAAATATATATGCAAATAGCTTCTTTCACACTGGTGGGCATGAATACAAAGATTAAGGCAAGACTACACAACACACAGGTCCCATTTAAGTCAGTTCTGCTGATAATAATAAAATGCAATATTTACCCAATTTCCACCCAAATGACAGCACTTTTAATGAGCAATGACAGTCCAGGAATTTAACATATCAGCAGAAAACCATTATATTAACTACATTTTTGTTTTGACTCCCGCCTGCGGGTCGCAAACAAACAGGCCACGGGCCACGTGTTGAGTAGCTCTGCACTAGGGTGATGTTTTTAAGCTTCTCTTCCCACTCAGAAGGATTAAAAACTTACTTATTTAAGATATGAAAGTTGAGAGTCTCACCTGATCACATCCTTCCAGGAGCTGGGGCTTTAAGCTACATCATACAGAATAAGACTAGTGATTAAATCATGAGGTATGGCAGCGCTGTAACTGGGGCCAGAATATCCTAAATGAGGCATTAATAACAGTGTGAGCTTAATATTCATGAAGAATCTAACTTGGTCTCTTGCACCGTGATCGCAGTTTTGCATAGGGAACAAACTGATATTCCCATGTGCAAGATCTTATAAAAACAAATAAACCCTTCTGGTTTTAAAGTAATCTCCCAAGCACAGCAAATTTGCTATTGTAAAAGGCAGCATTTTTGCTTTATACTGTAGACACCACAGTAAAATACTCTAATAACACTGATAGTAATAGAAAATGGCATTTGTGGGTATTGCAGAGCAGCTAATTAGATGCTGAGTATTTGATTTGCACATGCAAATGCAAGCTTTGGTCTTTGTAATAAAATGCACATCCTTATTTGTGGACCCCATTTGGGGGGCTACTTTTCAAAATTTAATCAGCGCACTCCCAAAAGTGCACATTAGCGTGTCCATGTGAATGAGACAATCCCTTGCTGGCTTCAAACCAAGTACTCAGCTATTCCGAAGAACCTTCATTGGAGTCATCACCATGCTGCTAAATTGAAGCTGGTAATTAGAAATATGCAAAAATGGTTGGAAAGAACATGGATCTCTCTGAACATGAATTTGAATACTGGTGTATCTCACATGGGTAAAGTGGATAATTGCCTGCCTATCCTGCCTCTATTCATTGTAGATAATTGAGTTGTTGTCAAACTCTTCTGACGGGGCCTATCACAATAAATATGTGAAGACAGAGAGGCTCTTTGAATAATCTAATTTTCTTGCTTGAGAAGGCATTTGCCTTTGTATCTCTCATGGGGAATGGCATGGCAACAGGAAACAAGAAAGACACAAAAAGAATGGAGGGTGGGGGAAAACATGGGCTTGGCTTTATTTTTATACAACTCTCTTTCACTGCCGTATTTTATAGGGCCCTTCTTTTGGAGTAAAACATTGGATGTGGTGCATTAGCTGGAGGGACTGGGAGTCAGACTCAGGCTATTTCTACTCTACAGAGCTTTTTCAGAAAAATGGCCATTTTTCGGAAAGAACTTCACTTACATCCACACTGCAATTGCATTCTTTCGAAAATTTTTTTGAAAGAACAGAGAGGTTTTTCTGACATTAGTAAAACTCTTTCTGTGATGAAGAAGCCTTTTTCTGAAAAAGGCATGTGTGGATGGGGAAGACGGAGTTCTTTTGAAAGAAGAGGAAAGAGGAAAAAGCACAGGTGCCCTGGTGGCTTCTCCATCCGTAGTAATCACAGCTTATATGCGAGATAGCGTCCATTCAGTGTGGATGCTATCTTTCAAAAAATAAGCTAACTTTTTTGATGCTCTTTGGCAGTGTGGACGCTCTTTTTCGGAAGTTTTTTTCGGAAGATCTCTTCTGGAAAAGCTTCTCCCGAAAGAAGCCTGCAGTCTACATGTAGCCTCAGAGAATAGGGGCAGGTCTAGGGGGCAGTAATTCCTACTTTCCAATCAAGGCGCTGCAATTTCTTGGCATGTGGGCTGCAAGTCAGAGGCCAAGCTCTCTGCTTATCCACCTGTACATAACTAGGATATTTATGTACCTGACAAAGCACTCAGAGAGTTGGCTAATGAATGAATGAATAAATGAATGCAAGCACAACCTTTTAAGAATGCAAAGAGCTATTTATAAAACCTAAAAAGAATGAAGGCATAAAGAAAAATTATTCATGGATTTTAATCTGGCTGGTCTCCACTCAAATGGGCAAACAGGATCACACTAGACCAATTTCTTGTGTCCAGATAATCTTTGCACTAGCACTGGTCACCAAAACTCTGAGCTGCGGTATGGATGATCTTTATGATGTTTCTCACCTCTGTGATTCCCAAGTTGCACATCCTTAATGGACTCAGAGGGGTAGCCATGTTAGTCTGGAACTGAAAAAACTTAAAAAACAACAAATAGTTCTGTAGCATCTTAGGGTATGTCTAGACTACATGCCTCTGCCAACAGAGGCATGTAAAATAGGTTGCCTGACAAAGTCAATAAAGCAGGGATTTAAATATCCCCGGCTTCATTAAAATAAAAATGGCCGCCGTGCTGTGCCGGCTCAGCTGATTGTTGGCACAGCGAGGCAGTCAAGACGTGGATCGGTCAACAGGGGAAGCCTTTGTCGACTGCTCCCTCATGCCTCATGAAATGAGGTTTACAGGAGCGGTCGACAAAGGCTTCCCTTGTCGCCAATCCATGTCTTGACTGCCGCGCTGTGGCGACAATCAGCTGAGCCGGCACAGCACAGCGGCCATTTTTATTTTAATGAAGCCGGGGATATTTAAATCCTTGCTTCATTGATTATGTCGGGTAGCCTATTTTACATGCCTGTGTCGACAGAGGCATGTAGTCTTAGGGACTAACAAAAAATGTAGATGGGCATGACCCACGAAAGCTCACGACCCCATCTACATTTTTTGTTAGTCTCTAGGGGTATGTCTACACTACCCCGCTAGTTCGAACTAGCGGGGTAATGTAGGCATACCGACTTGCAAATGAAGCCCGGGATTTGAATTTCCCGGGCTTCATTTGCATAAGCGGGGAGCCGCCATTTTTAAATCCCCGCTTGTTCGAACCCCGTGTAGCGCGGCTACACGGGGCTCGAACTAGGTAGTTCGGACTAGGTTCCTATTCCGAACTACCGGTACACCTCGTGGAACTACCTAGTTCGAGCCCCGTGTAGCCGCGCTACACGGGGTTCGAACAAGTGGGGATTTAAAAATGGCGGCTCCCCGCTTATGCAAATGAAGCCCGGGAAATTCAAATCCCGGGCTTCATTTGCAAGTGCGGTATGCCTACATTACCCTCCTAGTTCGAACTAGGAGGGTAGTGTAGACATACCCTAAGGTGCTGCAGAACTATTTGTTGTTTTGAAAGCCCTAATAGAGTTCCTTTCTCTTTACTATTCATCCTTAGCCTCCTTCTACATTGACCTATTCCTCACTTTTCTGCACTATGGCCTCCTTGTCCCATAGTTACAGAGCTGCCCTCCTTTTCTGTCTGTCCCATGTAGCGGCATCTATCTTGGCTCACTGCTTTTTGGTTTGATCTGAAATGTGGGAATTTCCTAACCCCACTACTTCCTAGGGCCATTGTCTTAGCTCTCCTCTTCTCATGATGCTGCCCCTTATTGCATTACACTCCTTTCATCCTTCAGTAGGTTATTCCTCTTCAGTTTTCCCTCTTGTAGCCCTGGTCTTTCTTTTTTGAGTCTCCAACAGGGTTACAGTATGTTCTGGTGATCATAAGGACTGGATATCTTTCTAACCTTGGCCTGGATGTTGCATTGTATTACGTGCCATAGGAGGTTTTCTAAAGTTTACTGGCTATAGTCAAGCTTCTTGGCCTGGATACTGATTGGCTCTGAGCAGGGAAAGTGTTTAAAATGCAAAAGAGAAGTGGCAAGAGATATTAAAAGAAATATCTATTTTTTAGCATCTGCTGGCTTCAGACTTTGTGGCAGGGAAAGTGGGTGAAAGGAGCCGCCTGTCTCAAAACCTCCGCAGCAGGTAGAGTTTTCTCTTTCTTGTGTGGTCCCCTGAAAAGCACTTTATAATTTTTCTTCCTTTCTGGTCTTATCTTTGAATTTTAATTTTGCTTTGCACGTCTCTTTTCTGGGCTCTTTCAATCTCTTTCACACAGCTTCTGAAATTATAAAATGACTGCTGATTGCCGGGGTGCTGGAACAATTTGTATAGTGGGGGTGCTGTAAGCCATTGAACCAAACTGTAAATCCTGCATATAATGGAAACCACTTCAAGTCAAGGGGTGCTGCAATACCTGTTTCCTCCACACCCTAGTTCTAACACGTAGGGCTGCTTGAGAAGAGATTAAGTTTAGAAACTACTTTTTGCAGTTACATTTGTCCCATCAGATTTATATGCAGGGAAGGATTCACTCTCTCCCACACATGCTCAGCCACTTCAGAGATTTTGCAATCAATGTTTCCTTTTTATGCTGGGAATGGAATCTTGCTATTTCTTTACCCCAGCCCTGTAACCTTGAACACTGAGCAGACATAACTTGTAGCTACTGTAACATTAAATGGTTGCGTATGCACAAACCAAAATCATTATCTGACAATTTGGGGGTTTATCAGACTGTCATCTTCAAAGGCTCTTGTAGGAGCTCTTCTTCCAATGAACTTTTTGCTGCACTAATAGTACAACACTCATGCAGTATTGGACCTGCAGCAGCATCCATTTATAAAGTACAAGGGAAAAAACCCAACTAGTTCTGTAATTATGCATGTACATAATAACACTTATCAATTATCTAGTGCTTTATATCTCCCGAATGCCTTTGAAGGCATAGCTAATTAACTCCGTATCTCTTCAATGTAAGCATTATTCCTCATTTTATACATGAAGAATCTGAGACTCAGAGGATGAGTGACTTTCAAAAGGCCACAAAGCAAGCAGACAATGGTGCTAGGAGTAGATTCAAGTAGTTCTGATTTAGATGATTCAATCACATTACCTGCTTACACGCATTTATTATTTTTAAATCCATGCAAGGAAATGGGCTACATAAAATAATAATAATAAAAAATCACATAAAACAGAAAGCAAATAAATAATAATAATAATGGAGATATACCAATCTCCTAGAACTGGAAGAGAGGTCATCGAGTCCAGTCCCCTGCTTTCACAGCAGGACCAAGTACCATCCCTGACAGATTTACGCTGGATCCCTAAAATGCCCCTTCAAGAATTGAACTCACAACCCTGGGTTTAGCAGACCAATGCTCAAACCACTGAACTAATCCAGCACAGCATGACACTGTAGACATGTTGGATCTGTCATCTGGTTAAGCCTCTGCCGACCGATCCCTTATGTCTCGTGAAACAAAGTTTACAGGATCGGTCAGCAAAGGCTTCCCCAGCCGACAGATCCGCATCTAGACTGCCGTGCTGTGCCGGATCAGCTGATCGTCGGCACAGCGCGGCACCCATGTTTATTTTAATGAAGCAGGGATTATTTAAATCCCCACTTCTTTGCCTATGCCGGTTCAATGTCTGCTAATAGCTATAGCAGGGTTTTTCATTTTTAAGTTAACTAGATCCTCTCCAGAGGAAGGAGGGCCACAGAACAGGAACAGGTAGGTGGACATTAAGACCCAGTGGTGCCCCAAAGTTTCAGGTGCCCTACACAACTGCGTAGTCTGCATTTGGGGAGGGATGACTCTGTGCTGAGGAGTGCATGATGCACGTGTAGCAAGAGATGCTTCATCTAGGGCCAAGGAGGTATGTTGTATTTCAAAGGTGTACGGTATCCTGCCTAGTGGGGTGGTGCATCTCCTTACTTGTTGCTGATTTTCCAGATGAGCTCACTTTTGCAAGAGATGCAATGTTGCTTTTAATTTTGATTTGATTTATTTCATTCCAGGTTTACCCAGTGGCAATAAAATACAATATTTAACAGTGTGAACATAATCAATCTCAGTGAAGGCACTGAAGGGCTTATTTTGCAGCTTCAGAGAATTTGACCCCAGATCTTAGAGAAAATTGAGGGAAAGCAACAAGAACAACAAGAAGCTTGCAGCATGTAGGCAAACCTTATTTTCCTTTTTCATTTCGGAACCCTAAAGATCCATGTTGCATTCAGTCACGTAACCACACAAATTAAAAACTTAACTTGGCAAAAATAGCCCAGAGTCCTTTATTGGCGTCTTTCCTGGAATGCCAGCTGTTCAAGTGAAGCAGAGAGGCCAAGCTTTTGCTGATTTCCCTGCTCTTGTAGATACCTGCTCCAGATTTGTTTTTAGAAGAAAGAACTTACTATACAGGTGGCTTATGGGCTGAAAGGACCTATTTTTTGTAGATTATCAAGACTGAAGCAATATCAGTGTTGGATCTAACTGCCAACACAAGAGAAGTGAAATTATATTTGAAGCAAGTATGAGGTTTGAAGTCCTTTTCTAAATTCAGTTGCAGATCTTTTCAGGTGGTAAATAAACCCAATAAGGTTTTCTTCTGAACTGCAGCTCAAATGAAATGCCTCTCAAAGCCCGAATGGCAATTAGCAGAACTGATTCTGGGAATAAGAAAGGAAGAAGAAGAAGAAAAAGGTTATCAAACCTCAAGAGCATCAATGTAAACAACAAAATCTGTGAATGTTTTCTAAGCTTTTTCTTCGGAGAAAAATGAATCAATATTTTCTCATGCCATAATCATTTAAAAGGTTCGCAGGGTAGCTTAAGTATAGCATCCATTAAATCATTTTAAACCCGCAGAGCTCCGATTTTCTGCAAATGCTATGTAACCCCACTGACTTCATAGCAATTACTTGAGATTTACGCTGGTGTAACTGACAGCTAAGGTGGCCCACAGTGGACTTCCTAAATCTGAAAAAGTGACATATTCTTACAATTTAAGGGACAAATCTTGATATGGGGTAAATGCCTCTGTACTTCCCAGTACTATTGCCAGGAGCAAATTGCAGGTTGCCACAGTTTTGTTCCAGTCTTAGTACCCTTATGCTCCACAGAGTCCACTTTCTGTACCCTCTGTTGCACATTGAGCTGCTCCAGGATGAAGCTTAGAGTTGCGCATTGTGTGTCTGCGGTCAGATGCTCCCTTGGGTAACCAGGTTACTCATGCTGCTCATGTGAGTTCAATGGGCAGGTGGGCATGCAGCCATTCCCAGGCTGTCCTGATTAGGACGGTAATACAAATTCTTGCTGTCATTTTCAGGTGACATGGAAAGAGTCAGAATATGAGAAATGTGTTGACATGTATTAAAAAACTCAATCGACGTGTGCAACTTGTGCAAAAACCATGATTTTTTATTCCCGTTCCCTAGATGGTTTGAGCATTCATCCTTGTCCTGGGAAAGCTACACATTTTACTATTGCCATTTCTGGGGGGTTTGCTTTTTTTCTTTTCAAGGTATTTTTATGTAAATTAAACAGCATGTTTTGCATACTGTATGTTAACTTTGGTATTTATAAAATATCTTATAAAGGAAAACCAGAAGATAGGTTTTGTGGGCTATTGGATTAGACCTATAGCTACTGTCTAGTCCAGTACCATGTTACTGATAGAGGACAATACCAGATGATTCAGAGGAAGGTGTACTAAAAACTAGATGCGTCAGGGAAATTTGCTCCCACAGAACATTTTCTCTAATCTCCAAGAGTGAGAAGTGGGGGTATGCCTTGAATCAGTCTTTCCAAAATTCTGAGTTTTTTTCACGTTTACTATTGTAATACGTACAATATAACACTGGATATTTCTTTTATTCATATAAAGGTCTAGTCCCTTTTAAAATCCTGCAAAATTCTTGGTCTTGATGATGATGTAGTGTGAGGGAGTATTTCCTTATTTTGGTTTTTAATTCGTCTCCTTTCAGTGTCATGGAATGTTCCTTAGTTCTGGTATTATAGGAAAGAGAGAATAAGAATTCCCAGTTTGTTTCCTCCATACCTTTTGTCAAAAAAACCCAACAGCTTCAAATCTATAGCTTAGCAGGGTGCTCTTTCCTAAGGAGACATGTCTGCTAAGTATAGCAAGTTGGATTTTTTTTCCCTTTTGCGGAAAATTTTGACTTTTCAGTGAGGTATCAAGAACTGAAAAATTTCAGCTGGCAACTTTCAGTTTAAAACAGAATATCTCTATTCTGAAATGCCATTGGTGGGCCTCATGGGAGTTACAGTTCAGATACTTCGGGTGTGTCTAGACTACAGGGTTTTGTCGACAAAAGAGGACTTTTGTCGACAAAACTATACCTGCATCTACACTACCGCTGAGTTCTGTCGACATAATGTCGACAGAACTCAGCAGTTTTGTCGACGCTGGCAAACCTCATTTTACGAGGCATAATGTCTTTTGTCAACAGAGTTCTGTCGACAGAAGGTGTTATTGCATGTAGGGTTGTGTCTTGACTACAGGGTTTTGTCGACAAAGCAGCTTGCTTTATCGACAGAACTGAATGTAGTCTAGATGCTCTTTGTCGACAGAAGCTTTGTCGACAGTATCTGTTGACAAAACTTCTGTCAACAAAAGCCTGTAGTCTAGACGTACCCTTCATAGAATCTTAGAATCATAGAAAACTGGAATTGGAAGGGACATTGAGAGGTTATCAAGTCTAGTCCCCTGCCCTCATGGCAGGACCAAGCATGGTCTATTCATCTCTGATAGATGTCTATCCAACCTTCTCTTAAATATCTCCAGTGATGGAGATTCTACAACCTCCCTAGGTAATTTATTCTAGGCTACGTCTACACTGGCCCCTTTTCCGGAAGGGGCATGTAAATTTCACTAGTCGTCGTAGGGAAATCCGCGGGGGATTTAAATATCCCCCGCGGCATTTAAATAAAAATGTCCGCCGCTTTTTTCCGGCTTTTAAAAAAGCCGGAAAAGAGCGTCTAGACTGGCCCCGATCCTCCGGAAAAAGTGCCCTTTTCCGGAGGCTCTTATTCTTACTTTGAAGTAAGAATAAGAGCCTCCGGAAAAGGGCACTTTTTCCGGAGGATCGGGGCCAGTCTAGACGCTCTTTTCCGGCTTTTTTAAAAGCCGGAAAAAAGCGGCGGACATTTTTATTTAAATGCCGCGGGGGATATTTAAATCCCCCGCGGATTTCCCTACGACGACTAGTGAAATTTACATGCCCCTTCCGGAAAAGGGGCCAGTGTAGACGTAGCCCTAGAGTTTAACCACACTGACAGTTAGGAAGTTTTTCCTAATGTCCAGCCTAAACCTCCCTTGCTGCAATTTAAGCCCATTGCTTCTTGTCCTATCCTCAGAGGCCAAGGAGAACAATATTTCTCCCTCCTCTTTGTAACATCCTTATAGGTACTTGAAAACTGCCATCATGTCCCCCTTCAGTCTTCTCTTTTTTAAACTAAATGAACTCAGTTCTTTCAGTCTTCCCTTATAGGTCATGTTTACTAGACCTTTAATCATTTTCATGTGCCTTCAGCTCCATGGGCCAGTGTAGCAAAGATGCCATAACTTCTTGTGGCTGGATGAAGTGCCTGCCTCAGTTTCCCTAATGTTTTCCATGGCATGCTCAGGCCATAGGAATGACTTGGCCTTGCAACAAAGCTTAGTAGAGAGCCCAAGCCCTTTGGAAGTAACAGAGTCCTTTATCAACCCACCCTCATATGAAAACAACCGTATCTTCAGGTCAGACAGGCTCAGCTGGCTGCCTTTTCCTCACAGGTTTGTCTCAACTGCTATGTTTCCCCACTGCTTCTCACAGACCCTTGTGCCTCAAATAATCTCTTTGCCAGAGACTGGCTTATTCCTTCCTTTGGTCAGGGGTCCAGAGAAGACACTGCTCCTCAGAGTTCCTTTCTCCTGTCAGGCACCTTACCCCCTGCAGCACAGCTGGCCTGTTCTACTGTCCCACTCTCCTCCAATTGCTACAAGTCAAGTGGGCTCCCAGAACCACCGGTGTTATGCAATATCCACAGTCTGCATCTTGCGGGGGTGCGAGAGTCTCTGTGGGCGCTGCCCCCTCTCACCTCAGCATGTGGCAAGGAGCTGCTTTGCCACAATTCCAGGAGAAAGTGACATACTCCCTCCCAGCCACCTCCAATGTGCTGTTCTCCTCGCTGTTTTTGCTGCCTCCCTTTTTCTTTCTAAGTGGAAAGTGCTGATGGACTGCAGTTGGCAGAGAAATGACAAGCAGGCACAGGCTACAATGAGAATATGTGTTTGTGATCACAATATTGTTGTGATTGTTTCTGTTGAATGAGGATCTGGGTAAACTCCAACAGGGAGCATATAATCCAGCTTTGGGTTAACCAGAGTTACTCATTTGGTTTCCAGGCGTCATCTCATAACCTAAGGCCCTGTACTCTAGATACATGCTGATATGAATTTTCAGTCTTCCCCTGTGAACAAGTTGTGTAACATGCAGGTACACAAAGAACAGAGAAAGTCCCGCTCCCTGTTCCCTCTCCCTGAATCCAGAAAGGTGGGGAAGGGTGGGCCTGGCTAGGAGTAGGGGTGGAGGATATATACATCAATGAAGCCAGGCCCTCCAACAGGGAAGGCAAAGGAGGCAACTGCCATGGGGCACAGTGATTCAAAAGAGCCAGGGGCTCCCCCTACTGCAGAAGCGTGGTGGTTTGGAGCCCTGGCTCCTTTAAAACACCGCCAGAGCCCTATGCAGTGCATTCTGAGCGGAGCTGAGGTTGCTTGTGGGAGTCTAGCTCCAGCCCCTCCTCTTCCACCTGAGACCACGCCCTTTCTGGGGTCATGGAGCCAGTTCCCTCCTGCCTTACTCAGGGACTTGGTGAATCTGTTTGTGAGTCTGTCAGCAGGCAGCGTATATATATTACAAGCAAGCCAAAAGCCAACATGCACAGAGAAAAGAATGTAGGGTATGTCTACACTACCCTCCTACTTCGAACTAGCGGGGTAATGTAGGCATACCGCACTTGCAAATGAAGCCCGGGATTTGAATTTCCCGGGCTTCATTTGCATAAGCGGGGAGCCGCCATTTTTAAAACCCTGCTGGTTCGAACCCCGTTCAGCGTGGCTACACGGGGCTCGAACTAGGTAGTTTGGACTAGGATTCCTATTCCGAACTACCGGTACACCTCGTTCGTGTTTAAGAAGGGATTGGGTACTTGTTTTTATACCCATACTCATGCCACACTCTGGCTGCTGCATAGTGGGAAGGAGAAAATTGAACCTGTAGCATCTAAACAGCTGCAATGTTTCCTAGTCTGAATTACCTAGTTCGAGCCCCGTGTAGCCGCGCTGCACGGGGTTCGAACCAGCAGGGTTTTAAAAATGGCGGCTCCCCGCTTATGCAAATGAAGCCCGGGAAATTCAAATCCTGGGCTTCATTTGCAAGTGCGGTATGCCTACATTACCCTCCTAGTTCGAACTAGCGGGGTAGTGTAGACATACCCATAGTTAGCAGGGTGTGGTGAAGGTCTAGATTCTGACTACCACAGTCTGGGGGAGGAGAGGGAGAAGAGGCAGGGAGCCTCTCTCTCTTTCTCTCTCTTTCCCTCCAAGGCACTCACACAGAACCCAAACAGAATCTGGATCTAGAAGGCTGGAGTCCAGGCAGGCCAGCATGCATGGTGGTGGTGCTCAGCTCCTTTTAGACAGCAAGCATTGTGGGCAACAGAGACTGCATCTTTTGAAAGGAGAAGATGTAATTGGCTGATTGCAGCTGTTTAGATACTACAGGTTCAATTTTCTCCTCCCCACTATGCAGCGGCCAGAGTGTGGCATGAGTAATACGTACAGTATAAAAACAAGCACCCAATCCCTTCTTAAACACTATAAAAAGGTATGAAATAATTTCCACATTAATCGGTGTGCTCTCTTCCCCTGCACCATTCAGCAATCCTTAAACCAGCTGTAGACTTCTAGCTTTTCAGCATGTGGTGTTTTGCTAGATGTTACTCTGGGCCCTATAATACAAATATGCTCAGGATTTTGAGAGACACAAAACCTTTTTAACCTGATCCCACCATACATCAGCTACTGGGCTCAGCCACTTGCACATATATCAAGTCCAATGTTTCCTCTAATCTTTTCCATACATGAGCGGAATGCATTTTCTGTGTACACTGAAGCACATGTAAAGAAAACCTAGCTATGGGTGCTCTGCTAATCAGCTGGCATTTGAATTTCTCCAAGTGGCTGCACAAATGCACAGCTTTCAGGGAGCAGTGATCAGGTCCCCTTCTAGTTCTTTATTTCAGTTTTGATATACAAACAAAAAGAAGACCTATCCCAGGCCATAGGCACTCTTGACCATTAAAATATAATCCTGTAAAGACATAAACAGCAGCGACAAGACAATAATTGTCCTCCTCGGAGAAGAAGCCAGTAGACACAGACCCCCTAGTGTGCCCCAAATAAATATCCACACTTGATATGCCTCAAAACCATAGGCCACATCTCCACTTACTGGAGGACTGATGCTCCAGCAATCGATTTTCTGGGGTTTGATTCAGCAGGTCTAGTAAAGACCCACTAAATCAAATGCTGAGGGTGCCCCCATTGACTGTGGAACTCCTCACTGTCATGAGGAGTAAGTGAAGTCAATAGAAGTATTTCTCCTGTCAACCTCCTCCAGTGGACCCCACCTAGAAAATCAATGCAAGGTACATTGACTCCAGCTATGCATTTCACATGGCTGGTATTTTTTATCTAGTATTGATTTTTTTCTGCCAGTATGACCTGGCCTTAGCCCTTCCCAAATGACTCTCCACAATTCCTGCAGGTGTCATTATATCTGATCCCAGTTTTACACATCTCAGTTGGCATCCAGTGAGCCCTGAAAATAATTGCATTAATTGAAACCCGCTCATGCCAGTTTTGTGATCCTTTGACACATTTGCTGCCAGTTTTCAGTGTCAGTGAGTTGGCCTGTGTCTCAGAGCACTGACAGTTGTGCATGCCAAGATGGAATGATGCATCATCTTTCTTGCTGCCAAAATTCTTCTCTTAGGCTTGACCAAGTGTCTCAATTTCTCCTTTTGTGGTGCCTGTTGAAATTGTGTCATATCTCTCTTTATTTGTACCACCAACTGAGACCATCATCCTGCTCTACCATCCTCCGAAATTTGAAGAAGTCACTGGACCACTGAAGAGCATAAGAGGTGTTGTAGAATAGCAATGTGGACCCACTCTTTACAAATAGGAAGGCAGTGATCTTGGACATTGTGTTTTTAAAAAAGAACTTCTATCCACAGTAAAATAATGGCACAAATATTAAAAGAAATAATACTTCCTTCTGGCTGAGCTCTAATCTAGGTGCTAAAGGGTGTGTGGGCATCAGCAGCTTGATGCCAAACCTGAAGTTCACAGAGAACAATGTGGCGAATTTGCTCTTGACAGTGAGGATTGTAGAGCAGGAGTGGTGACAACAGAAATGACCAAAATGGCAGCTGTTCATATTTGAGAAGGACAGAACAGTATGAGGCCTTGATGGACTTCAGCGAGCAGGAAACATTATCCAAACAAAATCACTTTCATATAACATCGGACATGCACCTGCAGAGTAACAACATCCATCCATCATCTGGAAAATGAAATAACATCTGTGTTTGCCTTTAGCTCACCCAGCTTTTCTGTATCTGAGTTGTCCATCACGGAATATTTTCCCAGCACAGATTTAATACTTCAGGTGGCATTTCACTGATACAAGAAAAACAGTTAAAGGTGCATGGCTCTATTAACTTCTGGAAAATTCTTCTGACTCAACACTTTAGATGTGCTTTGTAGTGTTAACATTTTCCCACCTAATAGCATTTGGCCAATGGATGAATGGATCAGTCTTCATTTTATCCACCTATCAAGTTTTGATATTTTCATTTTGTCCACATGTACAAAATAAAGCAAACAAATGTATTTTTATGGACAAAATGAGTTTGGACTTTTTCTTTCTTTTGGCATTCCTCCCTGTTGACAGCATGATTGGAACAAAATTACATTCTGTTGATACAAATGTGCTGAAATATCTTTCAGTTTCATTGACTGAATGGCTTAAAGTGAAAGGTTTGACAAAATGCATTTTGTCAACAGAAAGAGCAAAGATGGGGAGCCGCAAGAATGCACTTCAAGCATACAGAGTGGAGAATTACAGACCAGTTCATTTTTTAAAGTTAAACTCTGTAAATATTGGAAAGAATTTGGGGAGATTCAGTGAAGAAGAGTTACTTTGGGGAGTCTAATTTGCACAGACACAATTAATAGTGGAAAAAGGCATTCAAGAGGTTAATGGCACAAAACTTGTCCAGCCATTGTTTGCAAACTCCATATAATTTTTTAGAATTTCATTCAGTAAGTTAACAGACTTCTATATTCATCTGTTGGGGGACTGTTGATCAATGTTCTCTCTAATCTTTTCCATCCATGCGTGGAATACTTTTTTAATGTGCATTGAGGCATGTGCAAATGGGCACCACCAATAGAAACACAATACTTAGCTCTGTGGGAGCTCTGGTAATCAGCTGGGTGGGATTTGAATTTCTCCTGAGTGGCTGCATAAGCGCACAGCTTAGAGGGAACACTGGTCCTAACTGAAAACAAGTGTGATTAAATATGGATGTATATGACAACTCACAAAAGCATCTTTTTGAGATCTTCAAAATGGCTTTTGTTGTAACAGTTAAAAGAAGATGGATACATTTTAATCTTATTATACTAAAGGCAAAGTAGTTAAGCATGTGCCTAATTTTAAGTACGCGAATAATAGTCTTATTGTCCTCAATCGAACTTCTCAACTGCTTAAAGTTAAGTTCTTAAATATCTTAATGGTTCAGGTCAAAATCAGGATCAGGCTGTAAGGGAGAGCAATGTGTCCCAATGTCAGATGGCAGAATGTGCAATGTAGTACATGCCTTGTAATGGAATGCCTTCAGAGGCTATATTGTGTTAGCTATAAAAATGTAATTTGAATCTAAAGTACTATGTGCTAGAGCAAACTTTTCCAACGAGGCCGAGATATGTATTTGCATGACTCAGAGTAAAAATGAGAACTGAAAAGCAAAGGGTAAGATTCCATATTGGACATTATTTGCTAATGCTCATGGAAGTCTGTATTGAGGGCAATATGGCTATAAATCAGGCTGAAAAAGAGGAAACAATATGCATGATAGGTTCCTATCAATGTCTCAAACTGGAAGGAAATGAACAGTAAGGTGATTATAGTGTGGTTACTGGAAATATCATAATTAAAGCAGAATAAATGCAATCTGAGTGGAAGGATTTTGAATATTTAGATTAATCTAATGTAAAGAAATGTAAAATAACAGAATAATATGCTAAACCAGAGCCATCCTATGGATGGGATGAGTCGGAGTTGCTGTCTCAGGCCCCACATTTTTAGCCCCCCCCGGCAGCTGCCCCAACTGTCCTATGGATGGGAGGGAACTAGGGGATTATGGGAGTCTGTTGAGGGGCAGCAGCAGGGTTTGGGGCTTGGGAAAGGGCAGGACCTGTAGAAAGGGGGATGCCCCATGCCCTGCAGCTGGGTAGGGTTGCCCCAGGCTATTCACCCTCCTCGGCTGCACTAATCTTACTAATTAGAATAAACATAGAGCTAACATTGAATTTAGGGCCTCTTTTAGAAAACTGTATGAAGCCATAAACCCAGAGCATAGATACAGTATATAAAGAGAAACAGGTTAGTGTGCCAAGTCCTTTGAGATACCCAGCAGTGAAATCCCAAAGAAATGGCAAGGCACACATATTTAGATCTGATGAACAATCAATTGAATTCATATGCAGGATCACTTTTGTACCCAACTAAATAAAATTTAAGATGACCACAATAACTCCGTAACTAAGAACACTAGGTTGGATTCAAATTCCCATTTCCACTGGTGTAAATACACATATCTAGATTCAGTTAATTTCCATTATAAATAATTCCTGCATTTGTGAGAGGTTTGACATTACTCTTGCTAAGTAAAGGATTTGGTGTGGATCTATAAAGATATTTGCAATGATAAAGGATTTTGGTAAAACAAATCAAGGTAGATTTATGTTGACTATTTGGATGGCATTAAATAGTTCAAAAAGGGTCTCTCATAGGATCCATTGAGTAAATAATTCATCACGAAAGACATTTAAGAGACTGTGCACAATGTTAAGGCCTATGATAGCTTGTAGAGGATCAGACAGATGGAATTGCAAAAATCTGTTGCCCATCATGATTCTATTTAATTTTGGCATTGAATTTGTCCATTACCGAGTGACTTTTGCTGTTTTTATGTTATTTTTGCAAATAGGTTTCGTAACATGCCATTTCTAGTTGGTTTCTCACCTAAAATGTATTCTGTTGTACATTAAGTCCAATGTAGAAAAGTTTTCATCCAACTTTCGGTCAGATAAAAGGAGATGGAATGAGAGTTTGTGATCAGTTGCATTACTGGTGCTGTATGTTGTCAGTGAACTAAACTTTATATGGTGCAAAATTTCCAGTGTAAAGTCCAACTCATTTTCTCTAAAGAGCGCTAAAGATTCTGGTATCTATGGGGACCAGAATACTGTGCTTGGTAAGGAGCTACCTGAAACCACATGTTCCAGATCATTTAACCCTTTTCAGGACATGGAGAACTTAATTCTATTCTTACATCACGAAAGTCCTTTGACCAGTGTAACTGAGTACAGAATTTGTCCCAGAGGAACAAATACTATTGCTTGCTCTGTGTGCAGATACTCTGTTCATTTTTTTCTGTTGTCATAAGTGATTGTTCTTTTCCATGCAGGCCACAATTTTTTCAACCTAATGGAAATGCATATGCTAAATGTTGTTGACTCAGGGCTATATCCTTGGGTACGTCTAAACTACATGCCTCCGTCGACGGAGGCATGTAGATTAGCCAGATCGGCAGAGGGAAATGAAGCCGCGATTAAAATAATCGCGGCTTCATTTAAATTTAAATGGCTGCCCCGCTCTGCCGATCAGCTGTTTGTCAGCAGATCGGGGCAGTCTGGACGCACCGCGCCGACAAAGAAGCCTTTCTTGATCGGCACAGGTAAACCTGGTTTCACGAGGCATACCTGTGCCGATCAAGAAAGGCTTCTTTGTCGGCGCGGCGCGTCCAGACTGCCCCGATCTGCCGACAAACAGCTGATCGGCAGAGCAGGGCAGCCATTTAAATTTAAATGAAGCCGCGATTATTTTAATCGCGGCTTCATTTCCCTCTGCCGATCTGGCTAATCTACATGCCTCCGTCGACGGAGGCATGTAGTTTAGACACACCCTTAGAGTCTGACGAAATTCTGGTAGGGGCCTGACAGAAGAGGAATTGAAAAGCTACCACTTTTGCATCCCTTGATTCTGGTATCAGCCTTCATTTCAAACTGCCCTGTGGTTACTCTAATTTGTGTCTGGCTACATGGACCTTAAGGGCTGTTGCAGAAGTTCGGGTTGCTAAACACATCAGTGCTCCAGCAGTGACTTCTTCCCTTGGCCATACTCCTGACATACCTCCTACACTTGGGGTGTCTGGTAAGTTGAGGTATACCACTGTAAGCCAGGGACATCTTCAACTAGCTTCTTAAACCAGTCGCAAGTCTGCTTGGTGGGCTAAGACTCCTGAGCTTTTCAAATACATGTTAGGTCCACGAGCTCATATGTTACCATGCAATGGGCTTCTCGACTCATTTCTTGTGGGAATGTGGTGGTTCTCGGTGCTAAGAGTCACTTGATTTGATTTTCCTTTAATTTGGTCATTATTCTCAGCCTCTTTCTTAGGGCCCGATTTAGTGAACTACTGACTATTCTTCAACTTAAACTAATTCAGTGGGCATGAGGGAATGCTGAGCACAGGCAAGATCAGAATGAGGACATGAAGATATTTTTCAGGTGTCATGCATACGTCTGTGCTTAAACTGCATGTGATCCAGACTTGCAGTATACACTGCACAAAATGGCTTCCCATCTCAGAAGTGTAACACTTCAGCAGGAACATTCTCCCTTGACACCAGTCAAACTAGATTTCCTTTTATATGATATTCTAGGCTGTGTCTAGACTACATGCCTCTGTCGGCAGAGGCATGTAGATTAGGGTTGTAGGCAAAGGGAAATGAAGCCATGATTTAAATGATCGCGGCTTCATTTACATTTACATGGCTGCCGCACTGAGCCGACAAACAGCTGATCAGCTGTTTGTCGGCTCGCGTGCTAGTCTGGACGTTCCCCCTGTCGACATCAAAGCCTTTTGTCGGCAGCCCCGTTATTCCTCGTGGAATGAGGTTTACCGGGGCTGCTGACAAAGGGCTTTGATGTCGACAGGGGGAACGTCCAGACTAGCGTCTTAAATCGACTTTCCTCTTTAATGTAGACCAGGCCTAGTTTATACCAAACAGCCATTTTCACAAGCAAAAATAAATGATAGATATATTACGGAGAATATTATCAAAACAATTTTTTAAAAGGCAGTCTTTCAATGGTAAGATTGCTTAGGGTATGTCTACACTACAAAGTTAGTTCGAACTAACGGACGTTAGTTCGAACTAACTTTCATAGGCGCTACACTAGCGCTCCGCTAGTTTGAATTTAAATCGAACTAGCGGAGCGCTTAGTTCGAACTAGATAATCCTCATTCCACGAGGATTAAGCCTAGTTCGAACTTGCTAGTTCGAATTAAGGACTGTGTAGCCCCTTATTTCGAACTAGTGGGAGGCTAGGACACTCTGGCCAACACCAGGGAAACTCTACTGCCCCCCTCCCGGCCCCGGACCCCTTAAAGGGGTACGGGCTGGCTACGGTGCCCGTGCCAGATGCAAGCCTGCTAGCACCCAGGCACAGGAAAGTGGCCGGCTTGGGCAGGAGAGCTGCCAGCCTGGCCACCCAGGAGCAGGTGTGGATGAAAATCAAGGTGGTCCACTGAGACCCCCGACCCTGAGCCCTGAGCTTACAATGGCCGTACTGGGTCAGACCAAAGGTCCATCTAGCCCAGTAGCCTGTCTGCCGACAGTGGCCAACCCTAGGTACCCTGGAGGGGAAGGACCGAAGACAGTGACCAAGCCAGTTGTCTCGTGCCATCCCTCTCCAGCCTTCCACAAACCTTGGGCAGGGACACCACTCCTACCCCCAGGCTAATACCACTCCATGGACCCAACCTCCATGACTTGATCTCACTTCTCTTTAAACTCTGTTCTAGTTCTAGCCTTCACAGCCTCCTGCAGCAAGGAGTTCCACAGGTTGACCATTTTCTTTGTGAAGAAGAACTTTCTGTTGTTAGTTTGAAGCCTGCTACCTATTCATTTCATCTGGTGTCCTCTAGTCCTTCTATTATGGGAACTAATGAAGAACTTTTCTTTATGCACCCTCTCCACACCACTCATGCTTTTATAGACTTCTATTATATCCCCCCTCAGTCTCCTCTTTTCTAAGCTGAAAAGTCCCAGTCTCTTTAGCCTCTCTTCATATGGGACCTGTTCCCAACCCCTGATCATTTTAGTTGCCCTCCCCTCTCCCACCCTCTCTCTTCCCCTCTCCCACCTCCTTTTCCCAGTCTCCCCCAGTTTTGTTCAATAAAGAGAGTTTCTATTTTTGAACAAAATTGTCCTTTATTTTGTACATCAAGAAGAGGGACTAGGGAAGGGTAAGTGGAAGGAGGTGAGGGAAGAATGGGGTACGCGCCCCTGACGGGGAGGACTGGGCTGGCTCTGCGGGCTTCTGGGGGTGGAAGGTCTCCTGCAGCCCCCCAATTGCCCCCTCTCCCCAGATGGCAGCCTGCGGCAAGTGCAGCCAGGCTGATGGCCGAGTGGTGTGATGTTCCCAGTGTGGGTAGTCCGGGCAATCCAAGCCAGGACTGCTTTGCAAGCGGGGCACCCCTGAGAACTGTCTGTCCGGGGTGGGGGTCGGGACCCTTTAAGCACAGCCCTCAGCTAGCCTGAGACAGCATCTCCACGCTCTAAGTCCTCCTCTGATGCCCTGCCGGCACTGCTTCCGGCCATCTTTAAGCCTGGTTCAGGGTCCACTTAATGTGGACATGCTAGTTCGAATTAGCAAAACGCTAATTCGAACTAGTTTTTTAGTCTGGATCCGTTAGTTCGAATTAGCTTAGTTCGAATTAACTAATTCGAACTAAGTTAGTTCGAATTAACGTTGTAGTGTAGACGTACCCCTAGTTAATGTAATTTCCACAATTTCTGCAAAATGTTTTGCTCATTTCTAAGACACCATCATTATTCAGATGCCATAAAGGAACACTTGAGTCTAAATGTGGTTTGTACTATATTCAGGAAAGATGAGGTTTTTCAAAGCATTGGAAACAACAGAGAAGTAAGAAAGCTAAAACTAAAGAGTGAGCTGAGCTCCAGTTACTTCATCAAAGCACTTAAGTTGCCAATGGAGGTCCATCAAAGCAAACTACGCACTTGAGTTTAAAACACTACTGAACATTTTTATGGCAAGAAGGGGAATGAGAAGATACATTGACTAAGTGTGGAGATGGGGCTTACATCACTTTAAAAGACATTAGGGTTTTCTGTTTCTGCTATCTGGGAATAAAGAGTAGAACAAACCCACTAGTTCAGAGTGTTGACACAATGCACTTTTATCAGTTTTTTGTCAAGGGAGTGTAATTAAGCTCAGATTATTCTGTCACAGGAGGAAAAACCATAAAATCAAGCTGGACATAAAAAATAAACTGCAAGTTCTTTTTTCTGGGCAAACAACATGGACCAAAAAAAAAAAAATCTTTGTCAAGACAACCAAGTTAACAACTTTTATCTTTGGACAGATTTCAGTCATATGAAGAGCAATACTGGCTAGGTTGGGATGCCAAAATTTGACACCCTCAGCCCCATCATCAACATGGTTGGAAATCCCAAAGAGCCACATGGTCTCCTTCCACACAGAGCCCTACCCGTCCCATTTCTTTGCCAAGTCACTGCATTTGTGATAAATTTGTCCCCCCCAAACCAAATGCTTTAATGTTCCTTTCTTCAATGATTCTTTAAACCTGGTGCCAGCATCAAATAATTATCACCAAGGAGAAGCCTTTCTGCAGCAAGCCCTTGCTTGAGCTGGACTCAGCCTTTGTAGTGACAGAACCCTGGCCTGAAGTCTTTGCTGGCAGCAGGCCTAGAAGAGCGGATCTGCAGTCTTACAAGCAGTTTGCCACCATCCTTCCTCTGGGGCACTTGGAGTTTGCCAGGGCAGCTAACAAAGTAAGGAGGGTGGCATGGCAAAGGGCAAGGTTAGGCTAGCAGGAAGATAGACTAATCTAGGGCAGCTCCCTAACAGCCTTGGCTGGTGGAGCTCTGATGCCACCCTGGCTGAAATAGAGAGCTATCCACCCAAAGCAGAATTCCCAGCAAGGACAGCAGCGGGACTCTCTGTCAGGGTGAATTCCCTTGGCCTGTGCAGCTTAGGCTGTACGCAGGGAACAATTTATATGTTCCCCTGTGTCCACGGCAGTAAATCTGCCAGGTGCATGTATTTGATAGCGGAAATACAATTTTAGCCATGGAAACACATTTCAGTGCTAAGAATAAGCAAAGTAGCAGAGAACAATTTTTAAGAGTCGTCTGGAAGGATTTAGATGGCATCCTTCTAATGTTGGAAATACAATTCTGTCCATCCACCGGCTCTTCTTGCATTCTGTTTGAAGGTAGAGGTGATTGACAACAAGCCGGCCGAGGGGTGAACAGATCTCAGGCAGACTTAAATTTCTGCAGCAGCTGGGAAATCTAAAATGCTGTGACTGTGTTGGTGTATATGGCTGGTGAAGGAGATTAATTAACATAGGGAGAAATCAACATCATTTAATGTTTCCTGGATGTCGGGGGAGGCTTTGTTCCACAGTCCAATGCAGGTGCAACCCTTCTGATTTCCTATAGACATTAAACAATGAAACACTGAAAAGCTTCCAGATTTAAAAATAGATTAAAAAACAAAAGGATGTTTTTAGGGAAAGAAGCAAAACATGTATCCCTGCAAAAAGTCAAACACAAACGCCAGCTCCCCTGACTCAAATATTCTGGTCTCTTAAAGTCATGTCATGTCATATCTCATACCTTCCTGTCAGGCACAGACATGTTACTTTACCAACTAAGAGACCCATGCGGGGGGGGGGGGGGGGGGGGGGGGGTGAAGGGATCTTTGGGAAAACATAATTAATCTCCCATGTGGGTTAAGGGCTGCTGCCAATTACTCTGCATTGCATCTGATAGAACCAGGAGAGGTGGGTTTGAAACCGGATTGAGATGGAAATGGGAACTGGAATCAGAGTTTCTACCTTGTAATGGCTAATAATGAAAATTAAGACATGTCATTATTTGCTTCATGTTTGCTTCACTGATTACTCAAACGAGTAAGTAAAAAATTCAGGAAAGACTAGAGCTTGGATCTTTTATGCTCCTGAGATCACTTCTAAAACATTTTAGAATGTGATCCTTTAGATAATGGTGCATTGATTAGTGAACATGCAGCAGTTTTGTATATGTTCAGAAATAATTGTACACAGCTGTGGACACATGAATCTGTTTTACTGCAAAAGAAAACATACTGATTAGAAAAAAAATTAAAAAACAATGAATGGTCTTGCAGCACCTTAAAGACTAACAAAACATATAGATGGTGTCATGAGCTTCCGAGGGCACAACCCACTTCTTCAGATGAAGAAAGCTCATGATACCATCTACATGTTTTGTTAGTTTCTAAGGTGCTGCAGGACCATTTGTTGTTTTTTAAGATTGTTTGTTGCAGACTAACATGGCTACCCCTCTGATATGGACTAGAAACACCTAATAAAATAATAATGATAATTGCTATTGTTATGTATGCAGTGCCTCCATGCACAGTTCACTGTAATACACAAAGAAAAACATGGTGCTTGTCCCAAAGGGCGATTACCATACTGTTTAGCTCCAGATCCAAGTTTTCTATGTTTCCCTGGCTGTTTGAATCTGGTGATTTGGCTCTGTCCCTCCCCCTTACATTTCACTATCCATGAGCCTAATTCCCGGCAGTAAACCAAACTCAGGACTGTTTGACTCTAAAAGTAAACATGCAATTAATTAAGTCTCTTCAGCATTAGCCTGCTATGCAGCTGGGAATTTAATTTTGGGCACCATTTTTCATTTTACCTAGATCTGGATTGTTCCGATTGTACAGTCTAAAAGTGTGTCAAAGTGCTTACAAGCTGTAGACCTAATGCTGACCCAGACAGCAAAGCCCCACTGAAACAAACTGGGCAAGGTCAATCTAATGTCTAATGTCCTTAGCCCCAACTGGTAATAATCAACATTCAGCCATTATGTAGCAGATTATGGGGAGAGAAGCAGATTACGACCCATACCGTCTCTCTAGCTGCATAATTTTGCCCCTATGGATCTTGTCCAACATGCTAATTTCAGTCCAATGGTAACAGTGACCATAGAGCTCCAGTCCGCTGTTTGCAGTGGGTTTCAGTTTGGATTTTCCACAGCATGGGTCATCTGTGCAGCAAACATGCCATTTTTTTTCTGATTTGGGTTCTGATCTATCTACATAAATGGCTGGAGAAATTGGGCATATTCACTTTGGTGCACCCACACAGAAGAATTACCTTTCCCACATTGCCACCAGCAGTGAGAATTGGGTGAGGGGAATTACAGAGATGTTTGAAAGAGAGAAATTGGTATGGTCCCCTTTTGTCACAGCTGTCAAGTAGCCCAGGAGAAAAGGCGGAGGCAATATACTCTGTTTTCATCTTTGCCGTAGGAGAGTTTGAATGAGTTTGCCATGGAATAGCAGCAGCAGATGTTCATTCCAACCACTGTGTCAATGTCTAAAAGTCAGTATGACAGGTAAGTATCACATCCAGACAGTATCAGATTTGACAAAGTGACCCAGGAGTAGGTGGGTAACTTTAGTTGTTTGGTTTTGCTGCACGAGGGGTGAGAACTGTCACTGCTCTCTGGAGATGCTTTTAAAGCCAGGCATCATTTGATTCTGATCAATTATGACAGAGTCCTAAGAAAAAGACCTTGAACTTACTCCTCTGTGTGAGACTGATATGCCATTATGTGTAAATGTACAGCAGCTTAGTGGAGATAGCAGATGATACTTTGATAATATGATAGTTTAAGTGATCTGAATAAAAAACCACAAATCTTCCCTATTGCCTTGGTTAGCATGAGACTGTCAGCTCCTCCTTTTAATTCATGAATTAACAAAGGGAGCAATGACACACCTGACTTCATTTTAGATTTAGCTGATTAGAAATTATTAAATCAAATTTCAGTTCAGTGTAAGTAACAACACCAGAATATTATAAATTTTCTGCTGAGTTGCCAAGGGTTAGAATCCCAAACATTTTCTTTGATTTGAGAGTGTTTAAAAGTAGTAATTACACTTCTCCTCCTTTCAATCTCACTTTCTTTTTCTGTGTCTCTTTTCCTCTTTCTGTAAGGAACCATCCCTTAAAAGCGGTTAGGTAGCACTAGGCTTATTTCTACTTGGGCTGGGGATGAAAAGTATAATAGAAAGATATCTTACCTTTCAATTATACTTTTGGGGAACACTATGTAAGACAAGGGGAAGCAGTCTGAAAGCAATAAATGACTTCATATTATACTATAGTCAGTATGACAGATGTAAAATGATTCAGCAAAACACTTAAGCATGTTCTTAACTTTAAGCATGTGCTTAAGTCCATTCTTATGTACATACTAAATTTTCAGTGTACATGTGACTTATACATCTGGGCTGTGTCTACACTAGCAAGTTATTCCAGAAAATCAGCTGCTTTTCTGGAAAAACTTGCCAGCTGTCTACACGGGCCGCTTGAATTTCCAGAAAAGCACTGACTATCTCATGTAAAATCATCAGTGCTTTTCCGGAAAAACTATGCTGCTCCCATTCGGGCAAAAGTCTTTTTCCGGAAAACTGTTCTGGAAAAGGGCCAGTGTAGACAGCACAGTAGTGTTTTCTGCAAAAAAGCCCAGATCGCGAAAATGACAATCGGGGCTTTTTTTGCGGAAAAGCGCGTCTAGATTGGCCACGGACGCTTTTCTGGAAAAAGTGCTTTTCTGGAAAAGCGTCCTGCCAATCTAGATGCGCTTTTCCAAAAATGCTTTTAATGGAAAACTTTTCCATTAAAAGCATTTCTGGAAAATCATGCCAGTGTAGACGTAGCCATAGTGTTTGGCCAGTTTGGAGCAAAAAGCAATAAACACCGGTACTAACAGCCCACTTAGCAATGGACAGCTTTTTCTCATGTAAAGGTATGTTAATTTCTGAGCTGTGGTCAGAGTTTGGTTACTCTACTAATGCCATTTTTAAATGAAAATGTGTTCTGCTCATGAGATGCCACTGAAGGAAAAAAAAGGAGCTGGTGATATTGCAGTGTTTACCTGAAAGGATTTTACTTTGTGTCCTGAACTCTTGTGATAGCTTGTTTCATGGCACAGAACTACAAGTCTGTTCTGTTAAAGTGTGTCAATAAGGGACATGAGTAAAGTGTCATAGTTGGATGACCTCCTAAAATTGTCAACCAGTAGTAATTACTATGGCACTTAAAATCTATGAGGAGTCAGACTGAAAGACAAATGCCTACATATCATCTCATTGAGGCAGGACCTTTTAGTGACATTCTTTCAGGGAAGATGTCAAGGATCAGTATCATGCCTGTGTTTCCATCCTTACTGGGGACAGAGGGAAAACACAAGGTCTGTCTAATACAGAAGAATTGTTGTTTCCTTTCTTCACTCAGCCATGCTGGGGACTTTAAGAACAGCAGCACATATTTTTTGAAGCTGATTGGAATCCTCCAGTTTTGTTAATGGCATTGTTTTGTCTGAGAAAGTCATTCCAGGCTATGCTTTTTTCAAGCATCTACATACCAGGCCTCAGCGTTAAGTATGTAGAGAGCTTGCTGGGCAGCTGTAGGTGGTCCTCCTACTTGTTCAACATGACAGTTGAATGTATGAATGTATACTAATAGAGGTGAGTTAATCCTCATAGCCTTTAGGAAGCTAATTGGTTGGTAAGCCTTTTATGGGTCAAATACATTATGGTAAACCTTAGCCTTCACTCTGAATCACAAAAATGGTTAGTAACAATTTGGATTAACATGCCTCGTCATTCCTTGACACAATATATATATATATATATATATATATATATATATATATATATATATATATATATATATATATATACACACTTACGAAGGACCTGTTGTTGCAGGGAATATCTGAGATTTGCTAAGAAAGGGACAAAGTCTGTAAATAGTTTGCAGACTGGGAGTTGGGTTTTTTTGGTTAGGACATAATGAAAAATGTCTTATTTTCAGTAATAAAAGATAGCTCAGTGTTTCTCAACCAGTGGTACGAGTACCCTTGGGGTACTTGAGAGAAGTTTGGGGGAGTACGTCAACACAACTGAAATTTGGAGAAAACTGAATTTTTGTTTTAAGTTTTATAGTACTTTATTATTTTTGTACTTTTTACACCCCAAAATTTCATTGCCCACACGGCTACAATTAAGTTGTTTAAACAAATGTGTTGCAATGGTAGAAAAAAATGTTGTGTGTCTGAAAACTGTAGGTACTGGGGGTACTCATAATTTTTTTTAAAAAAAGGGGGTACTTTATAAAAAAAGTTGAGAAACACTGGTCTAGATAGCATTCAAGGTGGATTAGCGGTATATGGGGTGAAATTAGCCCCCACTTCTGATCACATATTAGCCATAAACAGACTTTAGTTTTAGTATGTTCATTGATTGGATGAATGGCTATATATCAGATATATTCAGATATAGCTACGGGTGTGTGTGTGTGTTTCTAACTAATCCATCCATCCCTCCATTCATCCATCGATTCAAATGAGACACCTCACTGTATATGTCTCTCCCTCTGGATAAAGGACGAGAGAACAAACTACACATGATAGAATATGTAGTGGCATTGTTTAAAGTGCTGCTGGAAAGCTTTTAAATACTATGGTGATGATCAACATAAAAGAACCTCTGTGGGAAAGAATAGGCATATTTTTGCCTATGGGGGTCCCAAAAACTATTCATTACTCCCAGGACTGCCAATGTGGGAGGGGGGCAAAGAGGGGCAGTTGCCAGCCCCAACTATACCTATTCTTATAGCATTTGTTACTCACATTTTGCTAATCGTATTGTGTGATTGGTTACTGACTATTCATCTAATTTTGATGTCATCAGAAATATCTATGCCATGCATTTGAAGATTTAGATGATGAGGTATAGAGTATAACTATTAAGTTTGCAGATGATACCAAGAAGGTTGCAAGTGCTTTGGAGGATAGGGTCATAATTCAAAATGATCTGGACAAGCTAAAGAATGGTCTGAGATAAATAGGATGAAGTTTAATAAGGACAAATGCAAAGTGCTCCACTTAGGAAGGAAAAATCTGTTTCACACACACAGAATGGGAAGGAACAGTCTAGGAAGGAGTACTGCACAAAGGGATCTAGGGGTCAGAGTCAACCACAAGCTAAATATGCGTCAATGGTGTGACACTGTTGCAAAAAATGCAAACATGATTCTGGGATGCATTCATAGGAGTGTTGTGAGCAAGACACAAGAAGTCATTCTTCCACTCTACTCTGCGCTGATTAGGCCTCAGTTGGAGTATTGTGTCCAGTTCTGGGTACCACATATCAAGAAAGATGTGGCAAAATTGGAGAAAGTCTTGAGAAGAACAACAAAATGAATGATTAAGGGCCTAGAAAACATGAGCTACAAGGGAAGACTGAAAAAATTTGACTTGTTTAGTTTTGAAAAGAAAAGACTGGGAGGGGACATGATAGCGGTTTTCAAGTATCTAAAACGGTGTAACAAGGATGAGGGAGAATAATTGTTTTCCTTGGCCTCTGATGATAGCAATGGGCTTAAATTGCAGCAAGGGAGGTTTAGGTTGGACATTAGGAAAAACTTCCTAACTGTCAGGATGGTTAAACACTGGAATAATTTTTTTAGGGATGTTGTAGAATCTCCATCACTGGAGATATTTATAAGAACAGGTTGGATAGACATCTATCAGGGATGATATCAATGGTGCTTAGTCTTGTGAGGATATGGAACTGGACTTGATGACCTCTCGAGGTCCTTTTAAGTTCTACTATTCTATGATTTTATAATTCTATATTCTGCCTACCAACTCATCTCTCTTAACAGGATTTATGCTGATATTTACATCTCAGAGGCTTGATATTGTAGGGCTTCTTCACAAGAGGGCTTGGTTCCATTTATTTTTGCACCTAGCACTACAGTTAAAGTGCGCTTTCAATTGCTTATAGCATGGCTTCCCAAATGATGGATTTTTCTGACAAATTTCTGATAGCTGATAAAAAGCCTTGTTGAAATCCAGATGAAATACACCCAACTCTTTGAAGCCAAGGAACACAGTCACAAATGTCTGACTTTTATAAACATCATCCTGGGAAAGAATTAACATTCTCTAACAAAACCCCACCAGATTATCTTACTATATATTTTAGAAATGTGCATCTGTCTGTCTGTCTGTCTGTTCATCTGTTTGTTCAAGAACTCCTCCTAAATGGCAAGAGCTAGGACCACCAAATTTGGTATGCAGTTTCTTTTTATAACTCAAAGCAAGGTCAGGGTTTGGTTGTACCTAGACAGTGGGATGTGCCTGGAATTTGACTGTTTCTCATAAAATTGAAAGGGAGGGGTCTGGTGGGAAGGACAATTATACTGCAGAATGACCAGAGGGGGGACTGGGAGAGCTAGAATCCTATTGGGCCAGCAGGAGCAGGGGTGGAAAAAAGGACAACCACCTATTATATATTTATTAGATATATTCAGAGAGGTTATCTGTTTGCATGTCTCTTTGTCTGTTTGTCTCCCAAATGGGTGACATGCACCCCCCTCAGGTATGCCCGGTCATGGACAGGCGATTCTCACTTGGCCCCAAGATGCTGTGGTGAAAGAGGGCTAGGTTTGTCCTCTCTCCCAGGAGCAGCCTCCATACTGAACCCCTCATCCCTACCCCACCCCAGAGCAATGATTGAAATGAAGAAAAACAAAACTTATTTGAGTTAAGAACCCAATCAAGGCCAGGTAAATCTTCTAGACTTATATAAATGTTTCCAAAATTTCCCCTGGAAATCAATTCAGAATTTAAAATGTGTAGATACCTATGCTTCCCCTATTTCTTTTTGTGAATGGTAGATACAGCTTTCTCTGTCATCTTCCTCTTCTCCTGGTGACATTCAAGTGTTAAGCAAAATCTGATGAAAACATGACAAGTGCAATGCCATTTCCTTACGTAACTCGTATAGTAGCCTAGAATGACCCCCATCCTGTCATGGTGACTTATTCATGTTTGTTCTGTCTAGAACATGCTATATCATTTTTTCCCATGATCTGGAAGATGTCTTCCATGTCCTCTGTTTATGATCAGACTATCTTCAGATATATTCTCTATCACATTATTATTCATTGTTTGGATTAGACACAAAACTCGAGGTCCTGACCACTTGTGGTCATTAAAAATCCTATGGCAATTTTCACAAGAGTACGGGTGATTAAACCTCTGTGTCCTGGCCAAATGTCAACATGGGGAATAACATTCTGCCTACCAAAAATCCCTCCTGTAATTTCAATGGCTATGTTATTTTTCACATCCTGTCCTAAACGTTTGAGCAATATTGTTGAGTGCTAGTGAACAGCTATTGCTTTGCATTCCGAGCCATAGGTAGCTACATTTCAGTGGTGGATGAAGTAATATTTATATATACTTTGAACATTAACTTATTACTTTTATAAAGCGCTTTGGGATCTGTTGGCTGAAAGATAGTATATTTTGAAAAAATGCCAGTGTCCCATTCCTCTGTCATCTCTTATTTCTGCCGCCAGAGAATGACACTGTGTTTGTTCATATGTGGTTCTGTTTTCTCCTTAACCTCCCCTCTGCCCCAGTGTACTCATTGAATACTTATTCTTATTTCTGTGTCTGCTTTTTTGCAAGAGTTCACGATTTCCTCATTGTCATTTTGACTCCCTCATTCTGTTCAGTTTTATTTCTTGGACTACTTTTTTTAAATGAAGCTATGGAATTATGAGGTCAGACCCTTTGATTCTGTAAGTTGGCACTGCTCTATTGATTACAACAGAACTATGCCAATTTATCCCAATTGAAGGTCTGGACCATGGGCTTTCTACAAATACCAAGGATTTTTAATATAAACGCAGGTGTCTTGCTTCCCATCATAATCTGAATGAAAGTCTTCATAACTATTTCCCATATCATGTTTAACACTGGAAACATTCCATAATTAATAAATTACAGGATAATTCCTACTTTTCTGTGGGCGCTGTACTCGCTTAGCCTAGTTTATCATGTTTTAATTTTATTTGAATAATGATTTTCTGTGTGGCATCACAGTTGTGATAAGAATGCTTTATACATTAAGGATGGATTCTTCCAAGGTGTCTAAACCCATTAGGTGTCTCTGAAAATCCCACCCTTAATTATTAGAATCACAACAAGACTATCATTGTGACTGTTATACAGAGACATTGTTAGAATACAGGTATAAAAGAGGTTATTGCACTGGAGTTGGGATCTAAGACGGGTAGCATTATTATAGAGAGCCAAACCCTGAACTTCGGAATTATTACCGTACATAAGAACATAAGAACGGACGTACTGGGTCAGACCAAAGGTCCATCTAGCCCAGTAGCCTGTCTGCCGACAGTGGCCAGCACCAGGTGTCCCAGAGAGGGTGGACCGAAGACAAGGATCAAGCAATTCGTCTCCTGCCATCCTTCTCCAGCCTCTGACAAACAGAGGCCAGGAACACCATTTCTATCCCCTGGCAAAAAGCCTTTTATGGACCTAACCTCCATGAAATTATCAAGCTTCTCTTTAAACTCTGTTATAGTCCTAGCCTTCACAGCCTCCTCTGGCAAGGAGTTCCACAGGTTGACTACACACTGTGTGAAGAAGAACTTTCTTTTATTAGTTTTAAACCTGCTACCCATTAATTTCATTTGGTGTCCTCTAGTTCTTCTATTATGGGAACTAATAAATACCTTTTTGAAGTACAAGATAGTGTAGATTTGAATTTCTACTTCTGAGCCACTTCCTACCACCATTTTGTTTATAGGCTGGGTCCACAAATGAAAGGAATCGAGTATTCCAGGTACTCAGCTTCCACATTGTGAGCAAAGATCTCTGCCAGTCATGAGAGTGTAATTCTTGTACAGGAAGCTGACTTCAGGAGATTTCCATCACTTGGGCCCCAACACTCATAAGATTTGTTTTCCAGATTTCTAAAACCTAATCCTAGTAGATCATGGTTAGACTCTTCCAACTTAAACAGATTCAAACATTGTCCCACTAGGGTCATTTACATTTATTGCTAGAACCTTGTTTCAAAATTGAAGCCATGAAAAAATTGTCTGGGTTTCATTTTTCCTTAAAAACTTGAAGATCAGTCTGAGATCACAGGGACAGGTTCTCTAAGGTTTAAAATTTTTTAAGTGCATCTGGGCACACTTTTAAATCTGGGCTAATTTACAGATTTGCATTGAAAACATGTGAACTTTGCAGGTTTGCTTGGTTCCTATGTGAGAGCAGGTGAAACTGATTGCAGGGTTAAAGCCCACAACTGGGCAATAAACTATGCTGATTCTATTCCTGGCTCTGCTGTACAGACTTCCTATGTGACCTGGGACAAATCACTTCATTCCTATCTCTGTCAGTTTCTCCTTCAGTAAAATGGGCATAATGTGCCTTAGCTTCCTCTTTGGAAGGATGTAGGACTAACTTGGCTTATATTTGTAAAAATGGTTTGGAACCCTCTGATGGAAGGCATTATAGGTCATTTCCCACTGAGCTATATTTTGAGATCCTACAGTGAAAGTTGGGGTAGGCAGAGAAAGGATACACACAGACATTGAGTGAAACCAAATGAATATTTATGGGTACCACTGGGAAGCAAAAAACTGAATTTTATGCTGCTCCGTGAGTCAGACATAGACTTATTGTTGTAACAGAATGTTTTGCAGAGAGCATCAAGTCAATTTTTATTATAGTTGTCTTGTTCAAAGTCAGGCCTTACAGTTCTGTCCTGGGATGAGTAGAAAATCTTCCCTTCTTTGCGTGCTTCAGTAATAGAATAGCAGAGGACTTATCAATTAGCAGGTTTCTCTTGGATTATTTTTTTTCAAGGTCACTAGCTCTTTAGTAACCTACCATCATCTTCTTTTAATTTAGTTTGTAAATCCTTAGTCTTCTCCCTCTCTTACATGCACCCCCTCTTTTGGTGCTGTTAAAATGCAGGCGTTGTTGCTTTAAGGTTTTAAGACCTTTCCCAGAAGGAAAAGGTCATTTGTCTTTCACTACTCAACACTTTCTTCATGAGTTCATTTGAACATTGCCAGACATCAGAGGAACAGAAATCAGCCGTACAGTTATCTTTTTCTTATTCCTTTTTTATGTAGGTGGCAAATGGGTCTGGAACAAAACTGTTTGGTTCCCATAGCAATTCACAAAGTGTGCTTACCATAATCCTGTACTCTGCCCACTCCTTATCTACACCTGTTGTTTCCTTCTTTGCTTCTCATTCGTTAACAGCAGTAACATCAGCATTATTTTGGATGGCCTTAGAAAGACTGTTCCCAGCTTGTTTGCAGTTTCACTCAGTGAGCAGTTAGGAAAGGATGCACCCTTAATCTAACAAGTAGAAAACTAACACTTTATTAATCTTCTCCTTCCAGTTGGAGCCTTAATGAGAAGATAATTAAAGGGATCATACTGCACTGCAGCCGTTAATATTGGTGCATTATTTTACATTAAATCAGTCATCAGAATTAGTCATGTGCATTATCTTGCTGTGTGTGGTCTGGACTGAAGTGGTGCGTCTGATTTCATTCAGCTCCAGTGGGTATAGTTAAGATACACATTTGCCGTGTTACTCAGTTGGATCATATTTTGAAAGTTTGTCACGCTCCCTATCTGTCTGTATCTCTAAGCTCACTGTCGAGGGACCATTAAAAGCTTTCAGCTTCACTTTGTAGCGTGTCTGAAATGAGTATAGTGACAAAAGTCATCCTTTCCCATGAGTTAACAGAAGCAGCTGCTGAAATGTCCACTGGCTTATTGTTAGCTGGTATTGTGTAACCTGGTATCATTTCATTCCATTTTGGTGCGCAGAGCACTAGTTCTGCGGATGTCTGTGTGAATCAGAACTATGGCCCTCAGAACATTCTGACAACACACCACTCAACAAAGATAAAGAGAGCCATTGTCTCCCATTCCAGTGACAGGAGAGACACACTGCTTGCAGAAGGATGTGTGCCAAGCTGGAGTGCACTCATCCATCAGTCAGGAAATCAGAGAATCCCCTGGCTCAGCAATGGACAACCTAGGCTGGTGAGTGGACCACATGAAAGACCCTCTTTCATCTCAATGGGCTGCAAAACCGTCATAACCAAGACAATTTCCCAGGATAGGGTAGTTTTACTATCTTCACCTGTGTACCTAGAATTTGTGGGGAGAAGGGAAGGGCTGCTGATTGAACTGTAGAAACACTTTGATTGGATGTAGAGAGGGCTCACCGTCAGTGTTGTGTGCAATCAGCACGCACCTCACATCACATGTCCTCGCTTTATGTGCATGCCACTTGAGTAAAACTGGTACGAGAAAAACTTAAAAAACAACAAATAGTCTAGTAGCACCATAAAGACTAACAAAACATGTAGATGGTAACAGAATGACATGGATGGAAACCAGTGGAGTCTGGCAAACCTGTGCATGAGCATCGGCAGGAACGGCCCACAATATTTTGGCACCTGAGGCAGGGAGCTCAAATGACGCCCCCATAGCCCTTCGCTTGAGCCAAAACTTTGAAAGGCCTCAATTCTGCCTTCTTCCTGTTCTAGTCCTCTCATAGTACTGCTCTGCTACCTACATATGCATCAGCAGCAGACACAATTTTCTACACTCTGGGCTCTAGGGGTGCCCCCCCCCCCCACAGTCTGGCACCTGAGGTGGCCGCCTCAGTTCGCCTCATGGTAAGGCCAGCCCTGAGCCCACAAGATGTCTTGTGGGCAGAAGAGAGAACCCTGATGGGCTGAATGTGGTTCTCAGGCCGCAGATTGCCCATTGCTTCCCTGGCTCATACACTGGGGCTGCTCTGATATTCAGAAAGCTGTCATTCACTGCAGGTATTGTATCTGGTAAGTCTTCTTTAACTCTTTCCTTTGTTTCTCTTTCTCTTGTCTTAGGACATGTGCCAGGGATAGTTTAGTCTGAAAAAGTATCTTGCGGATCCTTGCTTCATTCTGGGTGGCCAATAAACTTCTCCTTCTCCCTCCTTGTTTCATCTCTTCCTGCAGGGGAGGCAGATACAATCACTGATTCCAGGCAAGGAAGATAGCCTAATGATCCCCTTTTAAGGACAATGTTGTATAAATCCATCTAGTAGTGGCTGGTATAAGTGCAGTGCAGTTAACCAGAGAGACTGTGTGGAGTAATGTTACAAAGCAGGGCATGCAAGTGGTTAACTTAAATCACTGAAGCATTTCAATTGACATTTGGTAACTCTCCCTTCTTCTGTATGTTGTGTGTAATTGAGTGAGTGTGGCTGGTGCTGATCCTGAAGGTCTTTCTCTGAGAATTGCTACCACTTCTGCATCTGGCTGTTGCGACAATACGATCCTGTGGAATGTAGCTGGATATGTGATCTGTTCACTGCTAAGGGGCAAATGGAGAAATGCTATCATTTGGTCACCCCCCCCCCGGAAAACTGTGAGTTAGTCTAACTCAGCAGAGGAAATTGTGGGAAGGCTTCAGAGAGCTTGAAGTACTTATGGGGTGCTAACCTGGGCCCAGAGTACAAAGTGGTGTTGTTAGCAACCAACAGAGTTGTACTCACTTGAATTTCAGCCTATCCTTCCACTTGGGCCAGTCAAATCAAGTTGAAAGCATCATCACGTTTGGATTAAAGGTTCTTGTGTGCTGAAGGGGCTTGAGTTAGAGACAACACTCGAGTTATAATACAAATTAACTTTGCAGTGAAGACAAGCACATAGGCTACGTCTACACTTCAGGCTTCTTGCACAAGAACTGTTTTGCACAAGAGTTCTTGAGCAAAAGGTCTTCCACAAGAGTGCGTCCACACTGCCATGGGCTTTGTGCAAGAGTGTTCATGGCAGCGTGGATGCTCTCTTGCGCAAGAAAGCTCTGATGACCATTTTAGCCATAGGGATTTCTTGCACAAGAAATTCATGTTGCCTATCTACACTACCTTTTTGTAGAAGAGTGCTTGTGCACGAGGAGTAACGGTAGTTCGGACTAGGAAGCCTAGTCCAAACTACCTAGTCCGTGTCGCGTGTAGCCGTGCGGCACGGGGTTCGAACGAGCCGGGATTTAAAAATGGTGGTGCCCGGCTTATGCAAATGAAGCCCAGGAAATTCAAATCCCAGGCTTCATTTGCAAGTGCAGTATGCCTACATTACCCTCCTAGTTCGAACTAGGAGGGTAGTGTAGACATACCCTATGGTATTTGTGCTTCTAAACCCCTGAGGGACTTTTGCAGATTGTCCTCTTTCCCCCAGACCAAACATCCACCATAGCTGGAAACAAAAAAGTTATCTCTATACAGATGTTTCAAGCATTCCATGATGGTTTAGTAAAGTTATATTCAGCTAGACACTGAACATCCAGTAGGTAAGTATTCTTTTGCTGCCTTTCACACTATTTTGCTCCTCCCCATTCTGATAGCCGTTTCACGGAAACACTTCCCTGTTTGTAGTGTAAAAAGTGGCCATAAATAGTTACTAGAGGAAGTCATTTGTAGTGCACAAGAAGTTGTGTTGGTCCTTCAAAACAAAGAACCTGCTCTCTGTGTTTCTGAGCACCATCTAATGGCATCCTCTGTAGTAACTCTTTACATATGTACAGATGTGATTACTCTTGGAACATGCCGTATTCCTGAAAATGTTCTTTTCAGGAAATGATGAGTCAGAGATTGAAAAGGTATAAGACAGTAAAGCATGAACCCAGAGCTGACAAGTAATTACTAAAAACTATCAACCCAAAGTGCACTTGTGCATCTTGCATATAGCCAGATATTTTATTTACTAAAATGTATAGTCATATTGAAACAAATAACCATTCATATTTGAAAGGTGCTACTCGCATGAGGAAATGTGGGAAGCATGGAAAAGCTTACTTATTGTGAGCCAGTTTCTGCCATGGTTACTCGTGTTAAATAGTACCTCATACTTTCAATAGGCCCATTGATTTCAGTAGTTTGCTACCTTGTCCTGAATGTTCCAATAGTGGGATCTTCCATGTTCTAGGTTGTGATTCCTATAACCAGGGCACCTGGAAGTGAGGCCTCCAACAATAACCCAACTGGACTGGTGGGTGCTAAATGTTCTAGAGCTCTGTTGCTATTTCTGGAGGGAAAGGAGGGCCTGCAAAAAGTGGCTTCTCTAGAACAGTGTTTTCCAGACTTGTATTGCCGGGCTGCCAGGGTAAGTTGCTGGCAGGTCCATGCTGCTTTGTTTACCTAATGTGTTCATAGCCACAGAGCCTTGCAGCTCCCTTTGGCTGGAAACAGTGAACCACAGCCAATGGGGGCTGTGAGGTTCTGTGGCTCCAGATACATTAAGTAAGCAAAGTGGTACGGACCAACCAGCGGCTAACTCTGGTAACCATGCAATCCAAGTTTGAAAAATGCTGCTCTAGTCCAGTGGTACTCAAACTTTTTTAATTTGTGACCTCCAGGACTCGGAAATTTTGGTTTAGGAAAAAAAAAAGAGGTGCCAGGAACATTTTGATGCAGCTCCTTTAATTTAAAGCGCCAGTCCACTCCCTTGTCACTCCCCCCGCCCCCACCGCACATACGTCGGGCACCAAGCTGGAAAAACAAAATGGCAGCCGGCCTGGTGCTGTGACTTCACAGAAAGATAGCCACGTGTTATGTACCACTGCTCTACACTATGGTGTCCAACTAGGCACACTCAATTGGCCAAATAGCTACATGTGTCTAGTGGCTAGCGGCAAGAGTGCTGGACACCACAGCTCTAGAACAATCTAGAATCTGGATTATTTCCAGAGTTGTGGTTGTTGAGGTTTTTTTTTAAAATACCTCACTGTTTGCTAGTTGTGCTGGGTAAGTGATGAGCTGCGGATACCAACTGGCTTCAATTTGCTCCCATCTAGGTACAATTTGTCCCACATTCTAGTATGCACGTATGGCATAAATGGATTTCTTTTTCTCAAGGTCAGGCCTGTCCTGACTCTTTTCATCAGATACTAGTGAGGCAGGTACAAAAACAACCACATAATATATCTGATGACAGAGGTGAGGAAGGGGAAGACATTCTCATGACCATTTAATTCCTCATGCAATAACAACTTTTGCAAACTGACTGCAATTCAAGCCATTCCCCTCCTCCCCCCTCCGTTTTATGCTGGAAATGAACTCCAGGAGACACCAAAAGCAGTTTATATGCTGGACTTTGCTTTCTTCTCTCAGAGGAATTTCAAGGTAACCTCACAGTGTTTCATTTAAAAACAGAAGTTCAGAAAGAAAATACTGAGGTTTCAGACCACTGTCTCTGTTAGTGTATTAAAATATTAGTCTTATAGGTGTGTTGAGTTGATTTGCTTTCCATACTGTTTAAAAATAGCTGTGAGAATAATGGGTTTCATCAGAAATAATTAGCTGAGATGGTACTTTCCTTTTTTTAAACCACAGAACAAAGTGTCACAGCCAGATTAAACAGGCCACAAAGCTCTCAGAGTACACATGTACAGTTAGCTATTTATATATATATACCTCAACCACGGAAAATGCTAAAAGATATTAACCATATTTTAATGCAGATTGGTCAGAACCCTCAAGAAAGGTCAGCTTGTTCGAAGTGGCTGGTATTTGTATCAAGTGATATTAAAAGGCTCAGGTATTTATAGAGGTTTCCCTTGGTCTCTGCAGTGCTAGGCAATTGAATGAAATTGCATAGATGAAAGGGCATTTCACTCTAAAAACTGCAAATAGCTGTAGTGTAGTGAACTGCTATGATGTCATGTTAAGCAGCATCGTTGTCTAACTTAAGAATGGATTTTAATTGTGGAAGGGATAAGGAGATAACATGGAAGCCTTTTTTAAAAAATGAGCATTGAATGTTTTACTCCTTGTGGAGTATAATCCAAACTGCATACGCTTCTTTTCCAAGTTTTATTTACGAGCCGTATGGTCTCTATCTGCTTATATCAGCTGGCTTTTGTGACACAGAATGGGGTTATTTTAGTTAATAAACTTGGGCAGGTGAATCAGGAGGCTGATGAGAATAAGAGTAATTGTGACTAAGTCCATGTGATCCTAATGCTTGTCCAATTGCTGAATCTTTATGGCAGAGACAATCTTGACTCCAGAGGCTAGGTGGGGAAAATATGGGTATGTCTACACTATAAAGTTAATTCAAAATAACAGCTGTTATTTCGAATTAACTTTAATAGCATCTACACATACAAACCGGTATTTCAAAATAAATTCGAAATAGTGGAGCCCTTATTTTGAATTTGGTAAACCTCATTCTACGAGGAATAACACCAAATTCGAAATAGCTAATTCAAAATGGGTACGTCTACACTACAGCGCTAGTTCGAACTAACTTAGTTCGAATTAGTTAATTCGAACTAAGCTAGTTCGAACTAACGCATCTAGAACTAAAAACTAGTTCGAACTAGCGTTTTGCTAGTTCGAACTAGTAAGTCCACATTGAGTGGACTCTGAACAGGGCTTAAGGATGGCCGGAAGCAGTGCCGGCAGGGCATAAAAGGAGGACTTAGAGCATGGAGATACTGTCTCAGGCTAGCCGAGGGCTGCGCTTAAAGGGTCCCGACCCCCACCCCGGACACACAGTTCTAAGGGGTGCCCCGCTTGCAAAGAAGTTCTGGCTTGGAGTGCCCTGAGTGCCCACACTGGGCACATCACACCACTCGGCCATCAGCCCGGCTGCACTTGCCGCAGGCTGCCATCTGGGGAGAGGGAGTAATTGGGGGGCTGCAGGAGAGCTTCCACCCCCAGAAGCCCGCAGAGCCAGCCCAGTCCTCCCCATCGGGGGCTCGTACCCCATTCCTCCCTCACCTCCTTCCACTTGCCCTTCCCTAGCCCCCCTTCTTCTTGATGTACAAAATAAAGATAACGTTTCTTCCAACATTGACTCTGTCTTTATTGAAAAAAACTGGGGGAGACTGGGAAAAGGAGGTGGGAGAGGGGAAGAGAAAGGCTGGGAGAGGGGAGGGCAACTAACATGATCAGGGGTTGGGAACAGGTCCCAGATGAAGAGAGGCTACAGAGACTGGGACTGTTGAGCTTAGAAAAGAGGAGACGGAGGGGGGACAGGATAGAAGTCTGTAAAAGCAGGGGTTGGGTGGAGAGGGTGCATTCAGAAAAGTTCTTCCTGAGATCCCCTAAAGAAGGACTAGAGGACACCAAAGGAAAGGAATGGGTAGCAGGCTTGAAACTAGTAAGAGAAAGTTGTTGTTGTTGTTGACAAAGCAAATAGTTAACCTGTGGAACTCCTTGCTGCAGGAGGCTGTGAAGGCTACAACTAGAACAGAGTTGAAAGGGAAGTGAGATCAAGTCATGGAGGTTGGGTCCATGGAGTCCTATTAGCCAGAGGGTAGGAGTGGTGTCCCTGCCCAAAGTTTGTGGAAGGCTGGAGAGGGATGGCACGAGACAAATGGCTTGGTCATTGTCTTCGGTCCATCCCCTCCAGGGTCCCTAGGGTTGGCCGCTGTGGGCAGACAGGCTACTGGGCTAGATGGACCTTTGGTCTGACCCAGGACGGCCATTGTAAGCTCAGGGCTCAGTGTCGGGGGTCTCAGTGGACCCCCTTGATTTTCATGCACACCTGGTCCTGGGTGGCCAGGCTGGCAGCTCTCCTGCCCTAGACGGCCACTTTCCTGTGCCTAGTGCGGAGATCGTGGACAAGGTCCACGATGTCCGCACTAGCCCAGGAAGGTGCCCGCCTCTTGCGGTCCAGGGCAAGCTCCCGGGAGCCGCCAGCCTGGTCCCGGCAAGAGGGGGTGGGCTGGGGGGCATCGGGTGGGTGGCTCTGTGCCGTGCCAGGTGCAGGGTCTGCTAGCTGGGTGCTGGCAGGCTTGCACCTGGCACGGGCACCGTAGCCAGCCCGTGCCCTTTAAGGGGTCCGGGGCCGGGAGGGGGGCATAGAGTTTCCCTGGTGTTGGCCAGAGTGGCCACCAGGGAAACCTGGGGAGGGCTAGCCTCCCACTAGTTCGAACTAAAGGGCTACACAGCCCTTAGTTCGAACTAGCTAGTTCGAACTAGGCGTTAGTCCTCGTAAAATGAGGTTTACCTAGTTCGAACTAAGCGCTCCGCTAGTTCGATTCAAATTCGAACTAGCGGAGCGCTAGTGTAGCGCATAGGAAAGTTAGTTCGAACTAACGTCCGTTAGTTCGAACTAACTTTCTAGTGTAGACATACCCAATAAGTGCTGTTATTTCGAATTAGGGGGCCTCTAGCCCTTCCCAGGGAGCCCTGGTGGCTACTCTGGGCACAACCAGGAAAACTTGTCTGCTTTCCCCCCAGCCCCGGAGCCCTTAAAGGGGCAGACTCTGGCCACAGTTCCTGTGCCAGTTGCAAGCCTGCCAGCACACAGCCAGCAGACCGCGCACCTGGCACAGCATGAGCCAGCCACCTGCTGCCACCCAGCCCTCCACCGCTCCCCAGGACCAGGCTGGTGGCTCCCAGGAGCCTGCCAGGGGTCACAAAAGGCAGACACCTTCCTGGTCTAGTGTGGAGATCGTGGACCTAATTGAGGTTTGGGGGGGAGGCCTCCAATGCCCATGATCTCTGCACTAGGCACAGGAATGTGGCCATCTACAGCCACATAGCTGCCAGCCTGGCCACCAGAGGCCACATGCGCAGCCAGGAGCAGGTGCGCAGCAAAATAAAAGAAATGTGTCAGGCCTATGCCAGGGCCTCCCAACCAGGGGCTGACCTGGAGGCCTGCCTGCACTATGAGGCCCTGGACCACATCCTGGGGGGTCAGACGGTCCGTGCCCCCCTGGTCGTCATCGACCCCGGAGCAGAGGGCCCTGTCCCTGACACAGTGGAAGAGGAGGACGACGGCAGCCAGGAGCCTGCAGGGAGCCTGCCCTGTACCCAGGACCCCTGAGCAGAAGTGGAGAGCCTGTCAGCAGCCTCATCCGAGGCCGGGGAGGCCTCCACATGTGAATGACATCACGGTCCCTTTATGTGGGGTGGGGGAGCCCAGGGACTGTGTGCGTGGGCCTTGACAACCACGGAGCAGGCGGCAACCTGTGCATCTGCTGTGCCATCCAGGACAAGTGGCCCCAGCTGGGTACCATGCAGGGGCCCTGGCCTGTTTCCCACACGCATCTACGCGTATGGCAGATGACAGTCTCCTGACCCCGGAGAGAGACACTGCACGCTGCCCTCCCTCCAGACTCCCCCTCTACACAGAGGCAGGGCACATCTCCCCTCCCCCCACTCCCACACCACACTAGAGGCAGCACAGAGGCTGGGGTGCAGTCCTGGGCCAGCTCACACTCCCGGGGATAGCAGGTGTGGAGACCTGCCGTCCTCACCTTGCAGAGGGGGGCTGGGTTTCACCCACTGTGTCCCCAGGGAGAACTGACCACTTCTCTTGTTTCACTGCAGCCGCAGCACCTGCGAGCGCAGGACGCACCACCCTGCCTGGACAATCCACCCGCACCCGGGCCAGCAGGCGCACCTGCAACCTGGAGGAGTTCCAGAGGCAGCAACTGCACTACAGGGAGGCCAGGAGCAGTGGGTGCAAGAGGACCTGCAGCTGCGGCGGGAGAGCTTGTGGGAGCTGTGAGAGCAGGGCTGTGCCCTCCACGAGCACCTGTAGGCCCTGGCGGACCAATTGCTGCCTCCTGCTGCTCCAGCCCCTGCGGCTGCCTCAGCTATTGCTCCTCCTCCCACACTGGTGTCCAGGGTGCCACTCCTCCAGGACCTCCAGGGAGGAAGGGGGAGGGCCAGGGGGCTGGCCTGCAGCTGAAGGAGCCAGGCAGCCTCCAGCAATTGCTGCCAGGCTTGCAGCAAGACGTTCAACATGAGCACCAGAGTGCCCAGGGGTGGCTCTGGCTCCATGGTGCCAAGTGCTGCTGTGTCCCAAATGAGAGAGACCAAAGCAGACAGAGGGGAAAACACTTTGCTGTCCCTTGGCGAGGTTGGCAAGCAAGTGGGAAAGCTGAGAACCGGTTGTCCAGGGGGGTCCCTTTAAGCATGAGCCTCAGATAGCTTCAGACAGCAGACACACAAAGCAACTACTGACCCAATGCCCTGCTGGAACCGGTTTCAGTTGCCCTTAAATGCGATCCAGCATCCAATCAGTGTGGACGCGCTATTTCGAAATAGCAAAACGCTATTTCGAATTAGATTTTGTGTCTAGATGTGTTATTTCAATTTAGCTGATTTCGAATTAGTTAATTCAAAATAAGTTAATTCGAAATAGCGCTGTAGTGTAGACATACCCTATGAGAGTTCTATGAAAACGAGGAAAAGGAGGAAAAGGAAAATGTTGACAAAACTCACAAAACAACAACGGAGATTGTGGCCAAAAGAAGCAATATCCTGTCTAAAATGCTTTTAAATTGTAGGAAATTATCTCTTTACTTCCTTCAGCCCCATGAACACCTTCACCTTTCAGTTTAATATAAATAGCCAAACTGAAACATAAAAGGTGCTTTGTACTTATAGAAACTTCATAAATTTTCACAGAGCAAAAGAAATTGTGTGTGCCTTTGAACAGTTGAAAAGGGAGAAAAAGTGGCATTAGTTCTTTGTGAAAATTTTCACGTTTCAGCACTTGCCAGTATAGTGTGACACAGAGCAGCTAAGCAGTAGTTCTTTACATCAGTTTCTCAGTTTGATAAGAGATGACCTGCAAATCATCCTTAGGAGACTTGCTAACAAGCCAAATTTGAATGGGATATTATCTTCCAAACAACTCAGATACTTTCCCATTCAGATATCTTGAAAAGAAACCCAACAAATACTGAAGTTCCTTTCTCAAATAAACTCACTATCGTGACCAGACAAAGAGCCAGCTGAGATTGCTGATAGTCATTTCTCTATATATATTTAGAAAAAATATTAGATGCCTTAAAATTGTAGTATTTTGTTCACAGGTCCTAAACCTGCAAACACATAAACATTTGCAAAACTTTACTCATGTAAGTAACTCCATAAAATTCAATGGTATTATTTATATAAGTAATACTACATACGATACCCCCTTTTAAAAAAAACAAATTATGAGTACCCCCAGTACCTACAGTTTTCAGACACACCATTTTTTTTCTACCATTGCAACACATTTGTTTAAACAACTTAATCGTAGCCAGGTAGGCAATGACATTTTTGGGTGTAAAAAGTACAAAAATAATAAAGAGCTGTAAAACTTTAAACAAAAATTCAGTTTTCTCCAAATTTCAGTTGTGTTGACGAACCCCCCAGACTTCTCTCAAGTACCCCTAAGGGTACTTGTACCACTGGTTGAGAAACACTGGCCTAACGTGCCAAGATGCAGACCCTGGCTGATAGCTCTGCTCTACTGGAACAATGAAACTTTCTACCCTAAAGGTAAAGCTTGCCTGTGAAGGAGATAGAGCTTTCTAGGGGGGCCTGAATGCCTCCAGACCCTCAGGGCCATTGTAAAACTCACTATCTTCCATTCCCAATGTAAGGCTAACTTCTTCATTCTGCCGTCTGAGCTGCAACCACATAGCCATGTATATTATATTTAAAAACCCCAATCCCAACCCAACTGACAAGCCCACTCCAAAACCAAAAGACACTACCTAAACAAAACACTCCTTGCCCACTCTTCCCCCTTGTGGAAAGGATGAGGGAGAAAACCCACGTGACAGATGTTAGTCACAGTGTTTAGTACAGTACTGGAATGTGCTCTGAAATACTACTGCATATAGGTGCTGACTACCCGTTAGCTGTGGGCTGCTCTGCCCCTGTTCTGCCCCCTCTCCATCCCTTTCCCCCATCCCGCTCTGCTGAACATGCAGCATCGCCACAGCTCTCCTTCCTTCTTGGAGCATCCTTAACATCACTAAACAGCTGTTTCATGATAGAAAGTGCTGGGAAGAAGTGGGAGGAGTTGATCAGCGGGGCCGTTGGTGGGTGAGAGGTGCTAGGGGTGGCACCAGCTCCAGAACACCCATGAATTCAGTGCCTAAGCTATTGTGTACAGTGAGCTTGATAGAAGAACCTACATGGATCAGAATAGACCACAATTCTACAACAGGCAGTGGATTCTAAAGCACATTCCATAGTCACTGAGTGACGAAATCCAAGAGACTTTATTTTAAAATAACACAGAGATTTCCATAACAATTATATTCACTTTTAGTCAAATCCTACTTCTATTACATGTTCAGTTATTGTTTAGGTCAGCTATTACTGTATATAAATAAATATATGTATACACACACACATATATATATATATATAAATAAATGGATTGCATGTTGCATCAAGTCATTTTCCTTCCTTATTGCCTCAGTTTTTCCATCTGTAAAATGGGGGTAATACTATTTACTCACTTTGTTAAGGGATCTCTGGATAAAAAGTGAAAACTAATTTAAAAATAACATTTATTATAATTATTGCTACTCTGATAGGAGGTAGGGCATAAAGGATAATTTTTAGTTTACCATAGGCCTGATTTTCAGAGGAGCTGAGCATATTCCATTGACTTAGTCGGTGTTGCAGATTTGAAAATCAACCCAAGTACTTTATACACTCAAATGCATGTTCTTTCTTGAAAGTGAGAATTGTAAACTGGGCTTTACTAAAATTCTCCTAAGAAGTTTTCACAGGACAATTTATTAGTGTTGGATTAAATTAGAAGCAGAAAACCCCCCACTTTATCATAAGAACTTTTAAGATTTACTTTTTAAAGAACTTCTAAGACTGTAAATTCTTTAAGGGTAAGACCTTAGTTTTCCATTATGTTGGCATAAGCGTGGTCAACTCTCAGTAAATAATGGCCCACATCCTGAGCATTGGTCCATTGACTACACTGATTTATACCTGCTAAGGTTATACACTGATATTTTGCCATTCTGCAGATTCTGAAATATTATCTGGTCTCATCATAATATTTGTTTCTTGTCTTACAGAAGCATGGAGAGATGACATTCTAGGGGGTAATGATTTCTCTTTCATTCTCACATCAGTATTATCTGCTGCTTATACTTTTGCTCCATTTTTAAAAACAAGCATAAACATATTTCAATCAGTTGGGAACAGAGGATACTAAACATATCTTCACCTACCAAAAAGATCTATTGTTTTTAGGAAGACCATCTATAAAGAAGCCTTTTACTTGCTTCCAGAGGATAGCTGTCACCACAACACAAACTATACCACAAACACGGTGCAGGTTGGTGTGATTGGCATTCTTCACTCACCTAAGGGTATGTCTACATTGCAGTTTTTTCGGAAAAACATGCGTTTTTCCAAAAACTTCACTTACGTCCACACTGCAATCATGTTCTTTTGAAAAAAAATTGAAAGAACAGAGGGGTTTTTCCAACATTGGTAAACATCTTTCTATGAGGAAGAAGCCTTTTTCCAAAAGAGCTCTTTTGGAAAAAGGCGTGTGTGGCTGGGGAAGGGAGTTCTTTCAAAAGAAGAGGAAAGAGGAAAAAGCACAGGTGCCCTGGTGGCTACTCTGTCCATAGTAATCACAGATTAAATGCGAGAAAGCATCCCCTAATGCTTTTGCTGTGTAGACGCTCTCTTTCGGAAGAAGTTTTTTTGGAAGATCTCTTCCGGGAAAGCTTTTTCCAAAAGAAGCCTGCAGTCTAGACATAGCCTAAGAGAGGGTGGTCCCTCCACATCAAGGATGAAGAAAACCTGCGGCAGCAATGGGTTAGGCTTACGCTGCCAGTAAATACATTAAGAACTTTAATTATCCAGTGCTGCTGGGCTCTGAACCTTCAGAAGGATAAATATTTATTCCCCAAATTATACGTATGAACAGAAATATTTTTACAATGTATGTTCAGTAGGTTGAGGAGAGAGGAGAAGAAAGAGTAACAATTATATAACCCATTAAGTGTTTCATATCAAACTAAAATCTTTTCTTTCCTTTTTCCTGAGCCCAAGGAACTTCTATCCTGAAGGCTCTGTATCTACTAGAACCTTGATATTCTCTAGAAGAGCTCTTTGCATACACACTCAAGCAATGACATAGATCACAAACAAGAAGGCCCATGCTGACCAGTAGCGGAGTATGGTAAGTCAATTATTAGCCTACCTTTTGGGACCTCTTTGGTTCTAGTCTTAGTTCATTCCCTAGCCTGATGTGTGACCACAAACAAATTATGTCTTCTCAGTGCATCAGTGTTTCCCTTCTCTCTGTCTGATCTATTTAAATTGCAAACTGTTCTGGGCAAGCATTTCCTAGCACAACAATGGCCTTGAGGTGCTACCATAATATAAATAGTTATACCACTAGTAATTTTGTAACTCAAATGTAGTCAATTTAAAAAGAGTACATCAAACCTATCCTTTTTGTGTATCAGTCCCATCACCTCAAGACTGTTCTATTTCTCTGGGATATGACTGGAACCAGACAGCTCCAGAAAGGGCAAGTACAGAGTTGGTTTAAAATTACCATTGCATTCCTACATCATGAGCAATGTTCCCTCTAATTTTTTCCATCCATGTGCAGAATAAATGTTATGTGCAGTGAGGCATGTATGAATGTGTACTACCAGTAGAAACACATGCTACCAGCTGATGGTGCTCAGCTAATCAGCGGGGTAGCATTTGAATCACTCCTGGGTGGCCGCCCAAGCCCTTAGCTTCCAGGAACAACTGATCATGAAAATTGCTGAATGTTCCTCATTAACAGCTCATGTCTCTTAAACAGGTGTGTAATGCTGGTCCACTCACAATATAGCAGAATGGGCTGCAAAAAACAAAACAAAACCAAAAACACTTAGAACTGTCAATTTCAGATAGGCCTTCAGCTGTGAATATAAATGAAAAATAAAATTAAAATCTCCGGTTTTGACAGTCACTTTATTTAAATAGATGGTATATTAAATGCTGTCTTGTCAGAGAAGAAGGTTAATTATGCAACCTCTTTCCATTGCATCTGGTTTATAGCAACAGCTTGAATCACAGCAGCCTGTTGTGTTTCACATCTGTTCTGACTGGCTTTTGCTTAGCCAAAGCAGTTACCTCTCAGTATTTGGATATGGAACATATTGTTTTTATTTGTGGAGAGATGTTATCAGAAAATCATTCTTGGGCAATCTTTTGTCGAGTGGGTTTCAGACGCCTAGTAATACACATGGATATCTTTCTATTTACCATCTTCCTGAGAATAAGAGTTTCTTAGTGAAGATAATTAACCATACCCAAGAAACTGCTATTTTAGCCCCACAGCCTCTTCCTTAACCCCTTTATTGCTGGGAGCACCTGGGTAATCCACAAATTGCCATGACCTCATAAATGGAGTATTATTTCAATCTCCCATAACAATCCCGTGGAGAGCTTCTAAAGATAGGCAAACAATATGTTGATTTTCTTGGCATATCATATATTATACCATTCATTGGCATCAAAGGTTTGTTGATAAATCCTATTATAGGATTATAAAATTCTCTCACACAGTATAAATAAAATGCAGTTTAAAAAAAAATCACATTAGAGAAACAGAACCCAGTACAGATATGTGAATAATATATGGGTATATGCCATTGCATTAAAACTAAAATGATCACCTGAAGAATTTTCCTCAAGGCATACCAGGAATAGTAACTAAGTACATGTATATGCATAGTCTCACACACATACATAGAGAGAGCAAAATTTTGAAAAGTGTCTATTGATGACCTATTTTGTGGTGGCCAGCTTGAAACACCTTGAAGTGGCCGGATTTTCAGTAGAGGCATGTTTGGCATATTTACCCAAACTTTGTATGTGGATCAGAATTTGGTCCTGAATAAATGTTTTCAATTATGCATAATAATCTCTCACCTTGAAGATTTTCTTGACATAATTCTGTTTGAATCAGTGGTAGTTCTGTTCTGAGGGGTAAAGCTGGATGGAAGAACATTGATGGAACAATTTTCCATCCTCAGATGAAGTTCTGTTGAAATAAAAAAGCTGCACAATATTGTGCTGATATAGCCAAAATGTATTTTGGATTAAAAAAAGGAAAATAATGTTTAGAGGATGCTGAAATGTCCTAAATTATCCCCTTTTTGGAATTAAATATTTTGGTTGCTCCATCCAAAATGATCTTTGATTCAATTTAAAAAAAAATGTTGTCTACGATATATTTGAGAGAGTTTGTGTGTGTTTGTGTGTATGTCTGTCTTTCCCTCTGTCTGTGAGTCTGTTTGTTCCAGAACAAATTTGGTATGCAGCTTCCTCTTCCCATATGTGACGGGGCAGCGCCTGAGCCCCACACGGACCGAGTGCCATCCCCGGCATGCTGGGGAGAAGCGGCGGTGCTGCGCCGGCTCCTGCCCTGTGAGGCTTGTTCTGCCGCGGGCGGGGCCGAGTGTGAGCCCACACGAGCGGCGTCCGGCTGCGCCGCCGCAGCCCCGGCCGGGCCGGGAGGACGGGACTCCAGTTCGGCCCCGCCGTGCTGGACGGCGCAAGCGCCCGCCGGGATGACACCGCCCGGCGGAGGAGGCAGCCTCGCCCCGCGGCAGGAGACGTCATCGGAGTGGGACGCTCAAAAGGGGCGCCGCTGCCGGAGTAGGGAGAGAGGAGCTGCTGGACGGAGGGCAGCCAGGCGGAGGCATCTCGGGCCCCGGCTACGGAGACTCGAGAGACCCAGCCGCTACGGTGATGCGACGAGGGAAGTAGGAAGCAACCCAGGGCAGGGTACCGGAACCCGGAGAGTTGTGTGTTATGGGGACCCTCTCCCCCACCAACCAGGACTGGGGGTAGCATCCCCCAGACCTTAGGGCCCTGGTTCGGGGCTCGGAGTGAGGGTGGGCCCGAGCCCCCCTACCCTCCCCTGCCGGCGGAGATGCCAGTGAGTCAACCCTAATTGTGGACCAATCCTGCCGGACTTGGGGCAGGACACCAGGGTGTAGGGAGCACCAAGGATGAAGACCTCGGGTGAGGGACGACAGAGGGGCGGGACAGCGGCCCTTCGGGGCCCGGAGGGGGTCGCCCCGGCGCCACACCCCTCCACACCATAACTGAAAACAAAATAAGGGGTTGGTTGTCCCAGGACAATGGGACATGCATGGAATACCATTGTTTCTCATAAAGCAGAAAGGGAGGGGTCTGCTACCAGGCACAGTTACCTTCTGTCTTGAGTCCCTCCTCACCTCCAACCCTGACTCCTGCACTTCCCACCTACCTGCCCTCTGCTACTCCTCACCCCAACCCTAATTCCTACACTCCCCACACTCCCAGCCCCCTGAATTGAGCCCCCCACATCCCCAAGACCCTGCCTTGACTCCTACAGCCCCACACTCCCAACCCCCTGCTCAGTGTTCCCTGTAAGCTCAGCGCTAGGGCAGTCACCACCCAGGAGAGATTTAGGTGCCATCCAGCTGATTGGCAGAGTGCCCACAGCTGACCACAGCCAGCAGCATGTGTTTCTATTGGTGGTGCACATCCGCACATGCCTTGGTGCACATAACAAAATTAATTCTGCTCATAGATAGAAAATCTTTGAGGGAACATTGCCCCTGCCCTGAACCCCTCCTTAAGGACCCGAGCAATGCTGGGCCAATGTATTATCTATTATAATACAGCAGTTGAAAAAGTCAGCATTGAAAGAGAACATTTTAGATTTTGCTGATGAAACATTTCAGAATTTTCATTCATGAACAGTTTTGATATTTTGGGGTTTCATTTCAAATTCAAACAAAAACAAATTTGAAAATTTCAATATCCTCCATGAAATAGAATTTCCTATTGTCCCCCCAGCTCTAATCAAGAGTAAAATAATCAAAGATTCTTCATAAAAATACCCAGTAATCCACCACAGAACTTCCCCTAAGGAGTGTAATGCTTTGGGACCCAAAACAAACCAAGCTTCCTTTGCCTTTATTTAATCTGAATTTTGCAACCCATGCTGTATGGTCACCCTTCCTCTCTCATTGTCTTGAAGACACGGTGGGTGAACTTTCAGATACCCTGATAATAGATGATTCCATTTCCTTTTTGTCATTTGAACTTCATTTTTGTTAATGTTTGTGGTATGGAAGCCTAGACTAGCTAATCTATCAGCAGGGAACGGATCTGTTGATAGACAGACCTGCACAGCTTTCCAGATTTGAAAAAAAAGTAAAAGGTGTTTTGAAGATGTGACACTCCCTTCCCAGGTCAAATGGTTGTGGATAACCACAGTCAAGCCTGCTTTTGTTCATGTTTCCTTGCAGGAACTTGTTCCATTATTTATATCTAATGGGAGGGGAATAGTGGGACAGATGCCTTATATTCTACAGTGAACTCTGGCAATATCAGCATTAGTTCATATAACCCCATAACAGACTCACATCCTGACATCAGACAGCCATGTAACACCCCATATCTACAGGTTGATCTCCATCTTCCTGAACTAAAGGATTGTAAATTCTCCCTAAAGTAATTTCTTGCCATATCTGGCTGAATGGGCTCTGCTGATATGCCCTCCGAGACAGTACTTTGTTAGCAGCCTTCACCTACCTGCGGTTATAATAGGCTTTACAAAGGTGGAATCCAGGTGGCAACAGTCACTAGCATGAAGTAACAGATGTGGGCCCATAATTCAGAAAGGGCCATGTTTATTTCTCTCTCACAGGAATATGTTCAGACTATTGAGTATGAGTGGGATCATCTAAATTTGTAATAGGAAAGAAAACTGGAGAAGGCAGGCAAAGGATGAGGTAACAAGTGAATATGTCTGTAGACTGCCACTTTAATAAAAAAAAAAGGTGGAAATGTCCAAATCAATAATGTTATCCTACAATTTACTTTTAAAGAGCTGCTCATCTTCTGATTCCTGTAGAGTAAAAATTTTCATCTCCATCACAACTTCAACCCTTTTCCAGCTGTTGTTTCAAAGCTCTCCACTTTACTGAACAGAGTTCAATGTTTTATTTAAGTCTCACAGAAATGGCATCCTCCTGGAACAATGAAAAAGCACAGAACATCAGTACCCGGCACCCCCCTCAGCATCCCCACTCTGTTTGATTCCAGCTCCCTCTAATGATCCACTGCCTGCTGTCAGAAGACAGGATACTGGCCTAGATGCAGCCTTGGTCAGACCTAGTATTCCCATTTTTATGATCCTGATCCTAGTTTTCAAGTCCTTCATTGGTCTGGGACCAGACACCTCACAGACCACCTTTCCCATCCATGATTCAACACAAGAGCATAGGAATTGCCATAATGGATAAGACCTAAGGTCCATCTAGTCTAGTATCTTATCTTTGACAGTGGCTTCAGAGGCAGGTTTAGAACCTCTGTAGGAGGCAGATGTGGAATAATTATCTTGCCCACTCACAGCATGTCATCCAGATCTTTACCAGAGATCTGCTTAAGCCCTGTAGCATGACGTTTATTATTCCTTCTAAATGTTTTGTTAACGTTAACTATTATAATTTTGGGTATTCCATAGTCTAATAACAGACTGTGTGAAAAACAATTGCCATTTGGTTTTGTTTGAATTTGCCACCTTTAAATTCATTGATGGTCCCTTCTGACCTTAAAGTCTATGAGTCTATTATGAGCTAGAGTGAACAGAAGCTCCCAATCTGAGTTCTCTAGACCATTCTTAATTTTATATACTTTATCATGAACCCTCTTATTTTCAATCAACCCATTATTATTGACTAAGGCAGGGTGATGGATTTGAGGTTCATCCCAGCCCTAAATTATTGCGCTTTCTAAGAAATAAAACTTTGTCTTGGTTTCTGGGTCTCTGTAGGTGTTACCAAAACACCTTCACCATCTTGCTGCGCTTGCCTTGGATACCTTTCAAAACTTCCAGTAGAAACTTTTCTTCTTGGAGAGGAATAATAATGTTGGCCTCCTTTTTGACAAAAACTGTTTGAAATGGTCTTAAGGGACTTGGACCTCTTCTCCTATAATTTCTGGCTCAAGGCCATCCCTGATATAAATTTGGTACAGGAGACAGGATATAATTCTGTCCCTGCGCACTGAGTGAGGTTCCATGTGGTGTTCTGTGAGCACCCAATATCAATATGTAGAGCAGACATTTCCCCTCAGTCCTTCCTGTTCTGGAATCTTACCATTGTGAACCTGAAGTCTTTTTACCCCCCCCCCCCGCCCCCAGCCAGAATTGTGTGACAAGGAAAATGGTGGTGGTGGTGGTGGTGGGGCGGGGGGTGCAATGGACAGTGTAAATGGGGAAAGAAATGTCATATTTAATCTAAAGATAAGCTCCAGTGATGTGAGTGTTTTCTCTGTTTATGTTTATAGCTTGCATGTGCACCCCTCCCTTCTACTCTTTCCAAAATGACACAAGATGAGAATTTCAGGGGCACACCATCTGATTTCTAAATCCTAAAGGCTTTTTAGTCATAAACCTGGTCTGAGCTAGAGCGCTCTCCCTGAACACATTAAAACATGTCTCTCCCTCCCTCCGCTATGTGTTCCTGTTCAGCTTTGGCAACAGGCTTTTTTAAAAAATCCAGAAATGATACTTCCAGTTGTTGTTTTGGGGAATACAATACAGGCATTGTACATCAGTAAATGGAGCAGATCACAGTTGTTTATATGGTACCAAGCTACACTTTTCCATGTGGCATTGTTAGAATTCAGCTATTTGTCTGTTTGATAGCCATACTGAGAGATCTTATTTTCAATACCTTCTATCAAACATCTGAGATCTGTATAGGAAAAATATGATCTGAAACAGCTCTGTGATAAACCACAGATCACTGGCAACTATTTAGAGTGACAGATGGCCGTATAGAGAGGCTAGAGGGCATGATGAGCCTGAGATGTTTTGTTAATCATTGATGTACCCTTGTGTATAAATGGATGATAAATGCAAGCACAGAAGTGTGTCCATTGACATACAAAGAAGATCACTGTGAAGAAAGGGGCAAACAAAGACCAACCTCTGGAATTTCTTTTTCACACTTATGAGTGCATTAGCTGAAATGGGTTTGACTGTACACCTTTTAAAAAAATTAAGCCATTTCAGGAGTGTCAATGTTTGATGCTTACATATGACTTTGAACTGCTAATTTTGCCTCACTTGCTGGTAGAGGACATGCTGTGAACAAGGGAAATTTGATATAGCTTTCATTTTGGAAAAATCGTCTTAGAATTTTCCAGTTTCAAATGGACTGGGTATGAAGCTGTGCATATGGTCAACTTAAAAGCTTGTGTGGTGGAGGGAGATACATAGTGGGAAGTTTTCACTGAAAAGAACACTTGCTGTGTTTTTTCAGTTGTTTTTTTCTTAAAGAGATTTAGATTCACCACATCCTACAAATGTTTGCACCTTAGTGTTGACTTACATGATGGCTACAGCACACTTAGAAGTAAATTCCTACCCTCAAACCCATCTGACATCTGACCTGGCTAGCTATTTGTTTTTCTTATTTATTTTTTCATTAATTTGTTGTTGAAATAATAATGAAAAAAACCTAGATTCTTCAAATTCAGGTGATGCTGCAATTGCTCTTTCATTTCATAGGAAATATTTGTCAGCATTTCCCTGATTTTCTACTGTTTATAACTGGTCTGTGAAAAGGCCCAGCCCTTGCCTCAGTGAAGTCAATAGTTTAGTAAGATCAGGCTTTGTCCACATGCTCTCAAATCTGAAAAGAACATTTTTATGAACATTTTCTTTTACAAAAATGTACTTCAGTTTGTTTTTAATGGAAATTCTGTAGTAGGTCATAATGGGGACTGCTGCTGGTGGCAGGTGGGCTTGATATTCTATGCTTTTATGTCATAGCAGTTTTTAAGACAGGGGTACATGACTCAACGACATTTAGGAACTGCTGGAGTGCATTTTCTTGTGGTGAAAGCAGCAGAATGCTGCCCTAGGGAACTGGGTAACCCCTGTCTCTGCCACAGAATTCCTGACTGATGCTAGGCAAGTCACTTAAACCAGCTATTTGACAGGTCTTCCCTAACGGGGCGCTACTCATTTTCTGGATGCGCAATTTAAAACACTCAAGTCCTGATTTGCACAACTACTGAGTATCCCCAGCTGCAACTGATATCAATGGGATCTGTGCTTGAACATATGAAGAGTTATAATATTGTTCGATACTCTGTCCATCAGGCGCTAGGCTTCTAATATTCGGCTGTCAGAATTAGTGGACAATTTTGGCCTTAATCTCTTTGGGTACGTCTACACTGCATGGCTATTTCGGGATACCTCAGGTATCCCAAAATAGCTACCCTGCATCTACACAAGTAGCCCATTATTTCAAAATATTTTTCGAAATAACAGGTGCGCTATTTCTCCATCCTGGTAAACCTTGTTGCACGTGGGATAAGGAATGGCTTGAAATAGCACGTTATTTCAAAATTTGGTGCTGTGTATAGATGCCAAATTTCAAAATAAGTGATTTCAAAATAGATTTGAGATAAGATACCCAATTTGCATAGCACAAATTGCATATCTTATTTTGAGTTTAGGGTGCTGCGTGCACTCAATTTGTGACTCATTTCCCTCTCTGGGAACAATATCATTTTACTTCACAGGGGTATTGAGAAGATCAATTCACTAATGTCTGTGGAGTACTCAGACACGATAGTAAAAGCACCATAGAAAAGCCAACAAAGAAATTAATTCTGTATTCAGTTCATGGTTTTGATGTTGTACAGTAAAATAAGACCTGGCTCCACACTCTGCATTAAATATAAATGCATTATATACATAGTGTATATTAAAATAATATATTTATGAAACTTTACAGGTCCCAGCACTTCTGTGTCCTCTGCCAACTGGCACTAAGTGGTGTCATGGAAGGTCTGTACTGAAAGCCTATGTCACACTGAAAATCATAATAATCCCCAAATGTGCATATGGATAATATGCAAGGAACTATGTATATAGACTGAAAATTATGCGCTTAAGGTCTGTGAGCTGGGGTTAGTTATCTACATGTCTAGCTGTATGCAGGGCTGCTGACAAGGTGTGTGGGGATACGGGGGAGAGGGGAGGGGGAGCATCTGCCCTGGGGCCCAGCGATTTAAAAGGACCCAGGGCTCCTGGCTGCTGCCTTCACTACCACAGCTGCAGCCACAGCTGGAGTTCTATCCAGACCCTTTTAAATTTCTGCCAGAGCCCCTGACTGCATGGACAGGGCAGTGCAGAAGAGCAGGCTGGGGGAGGCTAGCTCCCAGTCTACCCCTTCTACCGGAGGCCCTGCCTGTTCCAGAAGGGTCTGGAGCCGTTCTCACCCTCCATATTTCCCAGGGGGCCAGCATTTCTGTCCTCAGTCCTGGCTATATGTAAATTAAGTATTGTATACTTCACCATGGATACCTATTTGCAAACTGAGCAACACGCTTATCAAGACATTGTGACGTCTCCATGGGATACTCTCTATAGGAAAAAACAAGTAGCAGGGTTTATTCTGCTTACAAGTGAAGACAGTAGCTTATTGGCACTATAACTAGGGTGCAGAGGTACACCCAGATATCCTTCACCTAAGGGACAAGCTGCCAGCTGGCTTGTCTTGTGTATTGATCACAGTGAATCTAATTTTTGAATGCTGAGAGATACTTCAGGTGAGCTGATTTAGGAGACTCCTTTGTTAGAGAAGTTTACACTCTCAAAAGCATATTATGATTTTATTTTCTATGACATGCTTTGTTTCCATTAATTCTACTTACTTCTTTTTGAATCTCCATTCTTTGTTAAATTCGCTGATGCTTCTTTTCACCATAAACATGTCTAAGTGCTGTAAGTTGTGACTCTGAGTTGTAATGGGTAAGTAGACTTGGCACTGTTCCTTTGGGAATTCAGGTTGAAGCTCTCTTGTCCGGCACTCTCTGGTTTAGCAAAAACTGTGGTTCAGCATGATTTTTTTAGTTAGCCAGATGTCCACTTATCTTGGGTATGGCCAAGTTTCCTGTGATCCCATAAAATTTGTTTACAGATCGGCTTTCAGTGTTTTGTGCTGTTATTTAGCTCTAATTTACCCCTTAAATGTCTTCTAAGAGCTCAGTAAGCAGTGGAAGTGTTAGTAATGCTGCTAGATAATATTGACCCTCCCATGTCAAGCAAATTCTCTGGTTCAGCACCAATCAGATCTTGAGGGTGCCAGACTATAGAGGTTTACCCTGTACTAGATCAGTGAATTCTGTGAGGGTACATCTACACTTGCTCCCCATTTCAAACTAGAGATGCAAATGTAGGCGACCAAAATTGCTAATGAAGCGGAGATTTAAAATATCCTGCGCTTCATTAGCATGATCTCGCCGGTGCGTTACTCCACTCAACAGTTGATTTGAACCAGGAAGTGAGTGCCGGGATGCGTTAGTTTGAACCAAACCCCTTGGTTCGAACTAACGTTACTCCTCAAGGGTTTGGTTCGAACTAACGCATCCCGGCACGCACTTTCTGGTTCGAATCAGCTGTTGAGTGGATTAACGTGCAGGCGAGATCATGCTAATGAAGCGCGGGATATTTAAATCCCTGCTTCATTAGCAATTTCGGTCGCCTACATTTGCATCCCTAGTTCGAACTGGGGAGCAAGTGTAGACATAGCCTGAGTGCCCAAGGAAATGGGTGGTTATTCCAGACAGACATTCAGAAAGCTTGAGGTTTGGATTGTGTCTATGGCTAACCTGTAGAGCTAGAGCAGAACCCACACAGGCCTGGAGGGGAGTGCTTGCATTGCTTGTGGCTGGGAAGCGGATTCTGGCAGGCACAGACAAGTTGTGCTAAGGGTCAGTGATAGTAGGTCTCCCACAAATCTAAGGTACTCTTGGGAACCACCACAATAGCATCGAGGATCATATTAATAAGGCCTTTGTAACCCAAAACGGGGCCCCCTTGATTCTCTTCCTGTCATCATGTGACTGCAAGATCAAGGACTCTCATCACTGAAATGCAGCTGCTTCTGGAGTCCAAGATGGCAATGGATTAATGGCATAGAGGAACAATGCAAAATCATGGGGGAGAAGGTGAGAAAGGAGCAATGGAAAATGGCATATAAGAGGACCTGCTATGATGTGAAGACATTTTAGGAACCCAATTTTGCACAAAAGAGGTGGAATTGAGTTTCTGGTGATAGACTGCCTCATCCTACATTTTTCATTCACTGTGAGCCAAACTAGACCAGAATTCTAACCTTCAAATTATTGGCAATTTGTTCAGCTCACTAGAAAAATGCCTCCTATAAACACAAAACCAGCTAGTCAGTGAAGTATTAAATCAAACCCTAAAAGATGAAAAATTCTTCTTTTGCTGTTTTATCTGAAGCCAAAAGGGATATTGCTTTACATTTTTTAGAAATAGAAGTGCATAGCACATTACTGCCTTCCAGCACTGAGCTACGTTCTTCCCTTAAGCACTTGTTAATTTCAGACTAGACTTGATTAGACGAGAACTGAACAAGACTGAAACATTTCATTTCATTCTTTCATGCTGATACCTTGGCAAAACAATCTCCTCCTCCTCCCTCCACTAAAGCACAAACAAAAATAAGAAACCTCCCTCAAAACCCATATAGACCATAGCCTGGAGCGCTCTTTTGTGACTGACATAAAATACATTACATGGATGAATAAAATAGCTGTTGATAACTCAGGACCATGGGACACTGGTAATCCCATATAATTGCTGACTTGTGGGGTGATTGGTGAAAGAAAGCTTAAAAACCTTTTTATTTCATCTTGGTAATGATGAGGGAGTTACCCAAAACATATGAATGCACCTCTCCTCCTTTAGACCATCAAAGGTTCAACAATGAATTCCTTTCTACTAGAAAGCTGGGCTTTAGTCTGCCATGAAACTCAATCCATAGCCCTCTAATTAATTGTTCTAAATAGATTAGCCAATTGGAGAAGCATCTTCCGAAAGAAATAGCCTCTGAAACAAGTTTTTCCCCATTCTCACGGTGAGATATTTTGCTTCCAGGACATCCTTTCAAGTGCACTGGACTACTTTTAGACTGGATTAGTCAAGGCAAATGGATTAGCCTTTGTAGGTATTAGAACCAAGGGCCTTTAGAAAGGAAAACAAGGTGCCTCTTTTCAGCAGTATGCCTCTAAAAGCTACTTAGTGCAAACATCCGTAAAACTGTCAAGAGAGAGAACTTGTAAAAGCAACTGTAAGCACATCCTCCAACTAATTGTCAGACACACATTTACACAGAAATACGAACACTGCAAACAGTGAAAACTGCTCCATAGGACTGATACACACAGAGCTAATCTTAGCTAATATAAAACATATTTACTTATGTCTTCAAGTAAATTGAAATTCTACATCATCTGCCAATTTTTCTTCTGTGCTGGTTGTTTGTTTACAGCATTGATCCTCTTGAAAATGTAACACTGAATAATATTCTCCTGTACTGGATCTCCAAATCCAGTGTAAGGGCCAACCACCTCAAAACCAGTGTGAGCCAAGGATGCTTATCATCTTTGGAGGAAGCATTCAAAAGCTCTCAGGAGCAAGTCCTAAGGTGTGACATTTGCACTGATAACTAGGCCCAGTACAAACTGACCAAACAGTATAACCAGGGATGTTAGTCTGAAGCTCCCAAAAAGCCTGAAGAAAAGAGTTGCCTTGGCATTTGGATTTACATTTTTAAAATACTTCCTTCTCTTAAACTTTAACTCTCTTCCACACAAATGTTAGGGATACTGATTAATTTGGGCTTCATGTTTTAATGTGAACAACGTTGTGCTTTTATTTCCACTGGAAATAACACAAATTCAGTAGAAATAAGTAAGGCAGGTGAAAAGTAGCTCTATAGATAAAGCATCTCTTAGGCTATGTCTAGACTGCAGGCTTCTTTCGGAAGAAGCTTTTCCAGAAGAGATCTGAAAAAACTTCTTCCAAAAGAAAGCGTCCAGACTGCCAAAGTGCATCAAAAAAGCGATCTGCTTTTTCGACAGATAGTGTCGACACTGAATGGATGCTATCTTGCATAAAAGCTGTGATTACTTTGGGCATAGTGGCTACCAGGTCACCTGTGCTTTTTCCTCTTTCCTCTTCTATTGAAAGAACTCCCTCTTCCCCATCCACATACGCCTTTTTCTGAAAGAGCTCTTTCGGAAAAAGGCTTCTTCCTTGTAGAAAGAGGTTTTCCAATGACAGAAAAACCCCTCTGTTCTTTCAAATTTTTTTCAAAAGAACACGATTGCAGTGTGGATGTGAGGTTTTTTCGGAAAAACTCTGTAGTGTAGACATACCCTTTGTGAGTGTAATGCAGGTGAAAATTAGGCATTAAAAGATGCCTAATCTAAAGAGCTATTTTTCACCTACATTATATAATGTCATCTATATGTACAATCTTATCAGGTGTAATGCAGGTAAAAATTAGGCACCAAAAGATAGATGACATTGTATTTGCCCATTATCTATTATCTGCCAATGGGTTCCTGATATCCAGTACCTCACTACATCTACACTATGCGGGGTGTATAGTCACACTAGCTCTCTTCTGAGCACACCAAAACTAGTAGTGTAGCTGTGGTATCTCCGGCAGCAGCCGCACTGGCAAGCCTCCTCGTGGATGTTCAGTTGGGTTTGTATTTGGGGTGGTTGCCCTGACACTGCTGGAGCTATTGTGGCAAAGTTACTATTTTTAGCAAGCTAGCTCAGATGAGAACTAGCATAAATATGTTTGCAGCAGGTGAAAATTACTCCCAGGGCTCATAGTGCAGCTGTTGCCTGGGTGTTAACACCAAGTACCCTCCTGTCTTCTATTCTTCAGATGGACTCCTTGTACCTCCTTCTGACCCTTTAGTTCACCTGCAGTATGTGGTGAGTGACCTGTGTTGTTCCTGGAGGGCAGGATACAGTTTCCTTTGAGGAGACCATAATTGCCGCTTTGATACCTGACATGTAGTGTTCAAAGAATGGGAGATTTTACAATCCAACCCTTCTCCAGAAGCCACAGGCACGACTTTTTGCTAAATATCTGGAGTGAAATCTGCCCCTTTTAAGCCAATGAGAGTTTTGCCATTAACTTCAATAGAGACCGGGATTATCCCACCATTGTCTATGGGAGTTGGATGCAAAGGAGAGGAGTTACTCTGTCTCCTTATCTGTTTGTGCAAGAGCTATTTTCCAGTCTCGTTTCCTGATGCAAGTTTCTATTCTAAGAGGTGACAGCAGCCATTGACTGTACTATGGCCAAGGGACAGTATTGTATAGAAAACACTCCCAACCACATCTCTTTACTGAGTAGTGCCATTGGCAGTACCTCTTCTTCTGAAATGAAAAGTTAACATCCAAGATTCAGAGCCATTTAAGGTTGCCAGTGCAAGAAAAATTGGTAGCAATAGTCTTCCAAAGTGTTTAGGATGGGCAGTATTTGGACATTTTGAAATGACTGCACAGAAAGGATTCGAAGGCTTCATTAAACATCAGAAAGCTATGGAGTTAAACCATGTCAATAAATACTACACATAACACTGGTATGCATTCTTGAGTGAATGACAGTTAAATAATTATCCATTTAAAATCACAGTTCTTGAGTGAATGACAGTTAAATAATTATCCATTTAAAAACATCCTAGCCTCTTGCCAAAGAATATAGCTGTGATACAATTAAGACAAATACAGTGGAAAAGCATGTTAAAAATGGCATCTTTCCCTATATATATATCTTGAGCACTATAAAAAAGTCTGTAAATACATTAATCAGTTTAGGGTTAATGAACTGCGGTTATTCTATTTTGCAGTTCTAGAGTACCTTCCATTCAAGGTCTCAGTGTGTTTTACAATCATTTGTTAAGCCTCACACATACCACTCCTGGAAAGTAGATAGATATTACTTCACCAGATTAATCCCAGGTGTAACTACATGGAGTTGTACAGGGATGATTTAGGCTCATGATAGGCACCGAAGAGCTGAGCCCATATGTGCAATCTTAAACTTCAAGGGATGTTGCCGTGCTCATCACCTTAGGCCAGGTCTACACTTAGGGAGAAAGTTGTCTTTACATACACAAGTCCACGAGGAGTACAGATAGTTCGGAATGGCTACGTAGTTCGAACTATCTAGCCCGTGCCGAGTGTAGCCGCGCGGCACGGGGTTCGCACTAGCCGGCTTTTAAAAATGGCGGCGCCGGCTTTATGCTAATGAAGCCCGGGAAATTCAAATCCCGGGCTTCATTAGTAAGTTCGGTATGCATACATTACCCCGCTAGTTCGAACTAGCGGGGTAGTGTAGACATACCCTCACTGGGTAAGTATAGACAAGGCCTTAGGGAAAGTCAAGCCAGTCATTTATGTCAATAAACACTTCCAGTTTTGAAAATCTTTGTCAGAGGGAATGTTGACGCTACAAGAAAGTGTCTGCAGCTGGCCCAGATGACTCAGGCTTTCAGGGCTTAGGCTCTGAGATTATAAAATTGCAGTATAGATGTTTGGATTTGGGCTGGAGCCTGGGGTCTGGGCCTCTGCTATGAGGGAGGGTAGCTAGCAAGCAGGGGTGAAAGGTAGCAAAGTAACTTGAGTGAAGGTAATGAAAACAGACTGGAAGCAGATTTAGAATGAACATAATTAGAGTTCATGTTAGCAGCACTGAAAGCTAAGATCTGGGGGCTGGTGATGCCAGAGGCTACGGCAGGCTTATCAGCCTTGCCTAACTGTCTCTCTAAGTGGGGTTTTGCATCTGGGAAAGGATTCTCACATTGCGCTCACAACTGGACCACCTGCTTACATGGCTCATCTGCTCAAAACAGCTTAAAGTCTTCTTATCATGGAGTAAGATGGGGATCAGGCATGCAAAAACTGAGGCCTCTGGCTGTGTCTAGACTACGGGGCTTTTTAGAAAAAAGTGGCCTTTTTTTAAAAAAAACTTCCCCTGCGTCTAGACTGCTGCCGCGTTCTTTCGAAAGTAAATCGAAAGAATGCGGCAGTTTTTTTGACTGCGGAAAACCTTGTTTTATGAGGAAGAATGCCTTTTTTCGAAAGTGCTCTTTCAAAAAAAGGCGCTATGTAATGCAAACTGTGCTTTTTCAAAAGAGAGCATCCAGACTGCCTGGGTGCTCTCTTTCGAAAAAGTGCCTTGCTTTTTCAAAAGTACAGGTTGTAGTCTAGACATTCTTTTTCAAAAGAGGCTTTTTTAAAAGTATTTTTTGAAAAAGTCTCTTTCGAAAGAGACTTGCAGTCTCGACATAGCCTCTGATGCTGCATCTCTGTGTGCACTCCTACCTAGGGCCACAAAAAACGGTGTTCTTTTTTAGGTCTGATTCAGCATGATACTTACACACATGCCTAACTTGAAGCACATGACTAGTTACCTCGACTTCATGTGCTTACAATTGAGCACATACGTAAGACATTTGGTGAATCAGGGTCTTGCTTACATCTTTATCCTCCCACTGATCTTCTTACCCTTTTACTTTCCTTGTTTTTTTCCCCCTTAGTGAAATGCTAGTGATGGACCTATATCAAACACTCTAAAGCTGCACAGTCCTAAACTTGGGCATTGATCAGACTTGAATCTTAATCCTGTTATTTTGCTACTGGCTCTTATTTCTGTCCTGGTTTGAACCAAAACCTCCAGTTGAAACCTCTACTCTTTGACAAAGTTCAGCTTAAGGAGATGAAATATGTACATTTTCAACTGGTAAATGCCTGGCAGGCCTAGAAACCATCTACAAGCCAGGTGTGTGGCTCAGACAGCTTCCAACTCCCTGGTCTCCATTGATACCGCTTTTATAAGAAAGCAGCTTCAATCCTCTCCAGGAAGAAACATTCCTGCCCCAAGGGGACAAGTGATTCATTCTTTTTATGAGGTCACTCCTGTTGCAGATTCTGCTTCACAGAAACAGCCAACGGTAGTGAATTTAACTAAGCGTCACAAATAATTTTGGAATGTGGGATCAAGTTTTGTGAGATGATAAAATCATGGCCTGGGATAGAATTAGGACCTAACCGTCACCATCAGGATAGTTCACGATTAAATATTGCTCTTAAAATACCTTGCCATCTACCCACATATTTTAAACTTGTGTAGAAAACCACTCTGCCTGTGTGAATGATCTCCCAGTCTGCTAGAAACAGCAGTGAGTGAGTCCAAAAAGAACAAGATGTTAAGAAAAGTGGGCAGCAGTTTGAAAAGGTTCTGATCGCTGCCTAGCTTTATGTTGACTCCCCAAGCAAAAATCGACCACAGCGACACCCACCAACTCTGAATTCTTCTGGGAGCACGTATTAGCCTCTAGCTAATTGCCTTGTTAGTTTCTAAATGAGTCTTGTCCTCCGGGTTCAAAGTAAACTTGCAAGTTGGCTCCTCTCAATTTACCAAGGGTTCTCCCCTCAGCGTAAGGGACTGCTTCAGTGTGAGGAAAATGAGGAGAAGCCACAGAAGAAGAAACCCAAATGTGAGAGCAGCAGTCAGAGGTTCTCAGGAGGCCTGTGCAGTAAAAACTGATCCCTGGGGTAAAGCAGAAGAGTTTCTAGCATGTGATGCAGGTCACTGAGGCAGGTGTGTTAGAAAGAAAGCATGTTTAAGAAAAAGTTATAAACCTTGAGGTCAAGGTCCCCAAGAGGTAGCAGAAGTTTTCTGGAACCACCATGGGCCTCTTTACATTCCCTGTCTTCAGACTTCCAATGAAGTCTATTTGCTTAGCCCTTTGTAATTTGTCCACCTCAGTCACTCAGAATTCTCCATAATTCAGTGAGCTGCTCCTGCACTCCTTTGAAGTGGCTTAGGATCCTGTGCTGGTTGAATGATTGATTGAAAGCAGGACGGGGCTAGAATATTTGTAATGAGAGGTTCTGGTGATGGGTGGGAAGAGATGAGGGATTGGCTTTATGCTGCTTTTTCCCCCCCCCCAAACTCGTCAGTAACTTCATAGAGATTTAGGTTGGACCCTTTCAGAAGTGGTGGTTTGGTTTCATTGCTAGAGGTGACTCAAACCAGAATGCAGTTCTGCAATGTGCCTTGTGCATACAGACTGCAGTCATTTCCCTGTAGCATAGTGGAAAGGGAATTTCATTTTCAGAGGACAGAAGAGTGAGCCCAGTCAAATGTTCCTGTCCCATGTTTTATTTAAGAAACCCGAAGCCACACTGAGAGGTGCATTGAGTGAAATTCTCAAAGCAGTGGAAGCTTTGGGAAAGGCTTCAACTAACATAAATAATGTATATTAGAAAACCTCCAAAGTACCAAGTTTCTAGAAAAGAATCTGCTCAGAACTGATGGCTCTCCTTACGCATACTGTACATTCATAAGTGTCTGTGATTCGTTCATGGCAGAGAAAGCGCAGAGGACCCAAGCATCCTTTCACCATGCATTACTGCCTTAATTCATCTTCTAGCAATGCTTTTGTAACTGCAAATCTTTCTAAGAATATTAAGAAATTTTATCCCTAACATTGCTTAACGAAGAGTCATTACCAACCACCACAGGACATACCACACTAATACCAACCCTGGTACCTTCCCTTGCAACAAACCCCGTTGCCAGCTTTGTCCACATATTCATTCTGCTGATACCATTATTGGACCTAACCAAGTGAGTTATAAGATCAAGAACACATATTCCTGCGCATCCAGAAATATAATCTATGCTATCATGTGCCGAAAGTGTCCGTCTGCTATGTACATTGGACAAACATCTCAGACACTTCGCCAAAGGATTAATGCCCACAAAACAGATATCAGACAAGATCACAAAGAGAAAACAGTTTCTTGCCATTTTAACCAGAAAGGACACTCTCTCAATGACTTGACCACCTGCATTCTGCTACAAAGACCTTTTACATCTGCACTTGAAAGGGAATCCTCTGAACTGTCATTCATGTTAAAATTCGACACTTGCCAACAAGGACTTAACAAACATTTGAACTATCTCACCCATTACCAAGACAGTTTCCCCAATTATCACCTGTAATACCATTAACTCACAAACATCGCACTCTCCCTACCTCTAATATCATCAATTCACAGACACTTACCTTCCTTCCTTCCCCCCCCCCCCCCGCATTCCCCTCCTGTTCTGCAATGTGATTTGTCCTTTTCATATTTGTTCATTTTTTTAATTGTATCCTTTGGTATATATGGTTGTGACTACTTTCTTCCACTATTTGATCTGAGGAAGTGGGTCTGGCCCACAAAAGCTCATCATCTAATAAACCATCTTGTTAGTCTTTAAAGTGCTACATTGTCCTGCATTTTGCTTCAACTACCCCAGACTAACACGGCTACATTTCTATCAGTATATTAATATCAAATCATTCATTTAGTGAGATTATTGAATGAATACAGAGAATATTGAATCCTTACAAATCCTCAGCAAAAATCCAGGGAGGTAACTTTCTTTTCAGTTATATCCAACTGCAGAAATTTTACCCAAACTTGAATAACGGGTTTAGCTGATTAAATAATATATTGGCCAGACAGATTGATTACCTCTAATTCATAATCTTAGAGCCAACCAAAATCTTCTCTTTGGGTTTTGCCTATAAAGTGGTGATAAATATTATTCCCCATGCCCTAACAAAGATCTCAGTGGAGACATAGGCAAAACTATCAGATAAGTGAAAGCTCAGCTGTCTTGCTCAGTAATTTGCATATACAAATTCTCAGGGTTTCTAACACAGAACTTAGAAATTTTCTAATATCTTTAAAAGAAAAAGCACTAATGGTGATTTAAATTGGGGAATATTTCTGGCTCCTTCCCTTGAGATTTTACAGGTTGCAGCATATACTATAGGTTGCACCTCCCTAAATCGCAACTCTCTGGTCTGGCTGGACCACGTCTGGTCCTGGATGAGAGAGCCTTGGGGCAGGAGGGCCAGCAGCTGGGAACCCATGCAGCCTAGCAAGGCTGGTGGTAGCAGGCCTGGGACATGGTAGCCCGGTAGCAGCAGCGGGGCAGGGGCGGCCCAGCTGGGGCTGTGACAATGGGGCTGCGGCAACTCAGTTGTGATCGGGGCAGCCCAGCAGCCCAAATGGGGTTGCGAGTTGGCCCTTCACTGGGGCTGGGCTGTGGCAGCCTGACTGCCAGTGAATCCAGGCTGTGGCAGATTGGGAGGGGAAACCGGGCAGCAAAGCCGGGGCCCCAGCAACCCCGGCTGGGGCTGAGGTAGCCTGGCCTGAGTCACATACCACCCAGCAGCGGGGCTGGTGCTGCAGCAGTGAAACCAGGGCAGCTGTGCAGCCTGTCCACCAGCAGGACTATGGCAGCCATTCTGCTATGTCGGTAGCGGAGTTGAAGGAGTCAGTGGTGGGGAGGAGTGGTGAGCTGAAGGGGCAGTGCCAGGGGACCTCCCCATATATGACAAATTCCCTCATCTAGGACTGGTCAGGTCCTGAGGGCACCAGACCAGGGAGGTCCAACCTGTCCTTTATTTCTTAAACTCTGACACCCTAACACAGAGACCATGGGCGGTCAGTGAAGATAGGTCTGGAGGAGGCAAGCCCCTGGACCCACCTCAAGACCTGCCCCTTCTGCTAATCCTTGCCTCTTCCCTGCCCCCCAGAGGTGGGGCAGCGCGCCACGCATGTGCTTCCCCCTTCTAGCCACGGGGGGAGGGGAAAACAGGCGCACACTCACCGCAGCTTCCCCAGTCCTAGTGGAAAGTGCACCGTGCCACATGGCCTGGTCGAGCACCGGAGGAAGGAGGAGGCAGGGGATGCTGTGCTGGGGTGGAAGGAGAGTGTGCCACATGGCCAGGCCTGGCCTCCTCAGGCAGGGCCGGCTCTAGGTTTTTTGCCGCCCCAAGCAACACATTTTTTGGTTGCCCCCCCCGCCCTTTTTTTGTGCGCTTTTACACATTTGCACTTTGAAATGTTTTTTTTTTTGTTTGTTTTTTGACTGTTTAAAATAAAAAAAAACGAAAACAGAAAATTCGTAGTTAGTGAAATAAAACAATTTCCTACGAGTGTACTCGTTTAATTTTAACAAAATCACAATTGCAAACAATGTGGGTTCAATTATACACTGTAATGAAAAATGCTAGTGTCTTTCGGTGTGCCCAGAGTCTCATAAATTAAAAGAATTTATATGAACTGAATTTTTCTGGTTTTTATACTTGCGTAGCCTTTTAATAATTCAGTAACATCTACATTTTTGCAATGGTACTTTCAATTGAAATTAGTGCGAGTCCTGACAAATGATTTTGAGACATGGTGGACCTCAAATAATTTTTTAGTAATTTCAGTTTTGAGAAACTGCGCTCTCCAGAAGCCACTGATACTGGTAATGTTAAAAGAATGCGTAATGCTATAGCAGTGTTTGGAGTGAAAAAAATCATTTCTTGCTATACATTCTAATACTTTTAGAGGAGAAGTTATAGGACTTAGCTCAGCTGCTGGTGCCCTTCACTCCTGACCCTCAGCCCCCACAGTCAGGCCAGTCATGGGCTCCCTCCATCTCCTGACAAATTCCCTCAGGGTCTCCCATGAAGAGCTTGGTGGCCTGCTTGGTCTTGCGCTGGAGTTGCTGATGAAGACGGGGAAGTAGCTAGCCTCTCAGGCTGGGTCCAGGCTGGCCCCAGATCAGCAGCAGATGCTGGCATGTCTGGGGCAGGAGCTGGGGCAGGCAGGCGGGCTGTTCCTCAGCCCCAGACCCGGCTGGTCCGCCAGTACTTGAGCTTCTCCAGCGCCTGCAGGGCCTTGTCCAGTGCGGTCTGCATGGCCGTGCCCAGGGCGCAGGGGCCCCGGCAGATGCCCAGCTCCCCTGCAGCCGCCATGGCCCTGGCCGGAGGGGAGACTGTGCTTCCTGCACCGAGCCATCCCCCCGCGAACCTGCTCCAGCCCCCCGCGGGCAGGGCTGACCCAAAGTAGGCGGCAGAGCACAGGGAGGGCTCAACTAAGGCAGAGAGGCACAACTCAACCTACTTCAGGCTAGCTCTTCGTAGGCTGCCCAAAGGGGAACCCGATCACACAGCTTCCTCAGAGCCACTTAGCTTAGAAGCAGGACCAGGAATATCCTTTTGCAATTTAAAGTGATAGCTTGTAATGTGACCACAGTTTTCAATGTACCATACCTTTCCCCCAGATTTTGCAAGCAGATATTGCTATAACTGTAAATATGACAAACTGTCACATATTTCTTCCTTCTACCCATGAAACACCTCCAAGCTGTTCCCTGTGTTACCTGGTCCTGCAAGAGGTTCAGTAGCTGGTTCTGTGCCACGAGGGAATTCACTAAACTGAACTGCAGCCACTCTGAGACCATGTTATGCCAGTAGAGCCATCGTAAACTGTCTGCAGTGCTGCAGTTAGTGCCTTTCAAGGCTTTAGAAGCTATTTTAGAACCCAAGACTGCAGCGGCAGTATATTCAATTCTGAAGAGTTGCATGTTTTGGTGGGACAGGGGAAGTTTCTATGGCTTTAGTCATTTCACTGAGCATGGGGAAGCAGAGAAGTTCGCGGAGTCTCTCTCCCTGTGTAGGTCAGGTCCGGTGCAGACAAGGAGTAACATATTGTGAGCTGCATTTCACTGTTGTCTCTGGCTAATGCATGCTACACGTTGCAGCATAACAGCTGGGGAGCATGGGACCTAGCCATGATTTTCAGTCTGCAGATCATACACATGGGTGCTGGTAGGAAATTGACTCCTACCTCACAGATGTGAAGGAAGACAGTGAAAGGAAACCCTATGAAGACCAGCACAACACAGGGCTGGATTTGACCCCTGGATTTGAACCCAAAGGCTCCAGGCACCTCAAGAAGTCACAGGTGGAAAAGTTGCAGTCTTCTTGTCAAGTACATTGCCTCACTCGCAGCCACATTGCCATGCATTGTATTAGACACATCCACAGCCGCAGTACATCTTACCCTGAAAATAAATTGCATCGTCTGTCCCTGACATTGCCACTATACTTCTCGTAGTGCTTTCACTCTTCATCCAGTAACCCTGTCAGCCCAGCCATTGGAGAGAACTCACATTGATGAATAGATGTTGAAAATATCGATTTGGTGTGTGGGACCCAGAATGAAATTAGACACACGGATTGAGGGATTTTGTGCTGTCAGCAAGAACAAAGCTCAGGCAGTGACATGCACAGAGTAATAAAATGGCTTTGGAAAATATGTTCCAGCCTTTGGCTTTGAGTGTAACATTGTTGGCATTCATGTATCCAGACTTTCCTTTCTTTCTTTCTTTCTTTCTTTCTTTCTTTCTTTCTTTCTTTCTTTCTTTCTTTCTTTCTTTCTTTCTTTCTTTCTTTCTTTCTTTCTTTCTTTCTTTCTGCTACATAACGCGTTTTAAAACGTGGACAGAAGAGAATTTCACTCTGAAGAGCTCCTATCCTGATTCATACAAATATAAAGTAACAGACCACTGTTCAGATGCAAGAAGGTATGAAGATGTTGTCAGAGAGCTGATTAATGTCTATACTACAGCATTAATTAGAGTTAAGTTAATTCGAATTAATGCATCTATAGACGAAAACTATTTCAAAATAGCGTTTTGCTATTTTAAAATAGTGCGTCCACACTCAGTGGACCCTGAACCAAAGTTAAGGCTGGCCGGAACCAGTGCCAGCAGGACATCAGGATAGGACTTAGTGTGTGGGGTTGCTGCCTGAAGCTAACTGAGCTCCATGCTTAAAGGGACCCTACCCGCACCCCAGACAGACAGTTCTCAGGGTTCCCCGCTTGCTTGTCTACCTCGATGAGGGACAGCAAAGCAGTCCTGTCTTGCAGTGCCCTGAGTGCCCACACTCGGGACACCACAGCACTCAGCCACATGGAGCCAGAGCTGCCCCTGGGCACGCCGGTGTGTCTCGTGGGACTGTTGCTATCAGCCCGGCTGCACTTGCTGCAGGCTGCCATCCGGGGGAGTCCAGCGGGGGGCTGTCAGGATCCAGGAGGCCCTGCGGGATAGCATCCACCCCGAGGAGCCCTCAGATCCCTCAGAGCTACCCTGGCCCTCCCCACTGGGGACTCATGCCCCATTCCTCCCTCACATCCGTCCACTTACCCCACTCTAGCCCCCCTTCCTGATGTGAGATAAAAGACATGTATGTTCAAAAATAGAAACTGGGTTTATTGAACAAAACAGGGGGGGGGGGAGGGATGAACCTCTGGGGAGACTGGGAAAAGGAGGTGGGAGAGGGGAGGGGGAAACCTGGGAGGTGGGAGCTGGAAGGGGGAAGCAAGGGGAAGAAGGAGGAGGGGAAGCTCAGGGCCCAGGGTTGGGGGTCTTGCTGGACCAAATTGATTTTCATGCAAACCTGCTCCTGGGTTCGCATGTGGTGTTTGGTGGCCAGACTGGCAGCTATTCTGCCATAGATGGCCGCATTCCTCCGTCTAGTGCAGAGATCATGGATGTTGGGGGCATCTTCCCCCCCCCCCCCACCTGAATAAGGTCCATGATCTCCACCCTGGACCAGGAAGGCACCTGCCTTCTCCAGCCCCTGTCAGGCTCCTGGGATCTGGCAGACTGCTCCTGGGAAGGGGTGGAGGACTGGCTGCCAGTGGCTTGCTGGCTCATGTTTTGGGGCCACTGGGTCAGAGGCCCCGGTGGCCACTGCTGCCTCTGGTCTGGCAGGCTTGGAGCTGGCACAAGCACTGTGTCCATGGTCTATCCCTTTAATGGCTCCGGGGCAGGGGGAGAGGAGAGTAAGTTTTCCTGGTTGTGCCCAGAGTGGCCACCAGGGCTCCCTGGGAAGGGCTGGAGGCCCCCTATTTCGAATTAAGTGTCTACACAGCACTTAATTCGAAATAACTGTTTCAAATTTGGTGTTACTCCTCGTAGAATGAGGTTTACCAAATTCGAATTAAGTGCTCCGCCATTTCGAATTAATTTCAAAATAGTGGTTTGCATGTATAGATGCTATTAAAGTTAATTCGAAATAACAGCTGTTATTTCGAATTAACTTTGCAGTGTAGACATACCCCTAGAGAGGAAGCTCCTAGAGGTATGAAAATCTACAGAACCATAGATTCCAAGGCCAGAAGAGGCTGCTGTGATCATCTAGTCTCATGGGGTGTATCTAGACTACATGCCTCCTTCGACGGAGGCATGTAGATTAGCCAGATCGGAAGAGGGAAATGAAGCCGCGATTAAAATAATCGCGGCTTCATTTAAATTTAAATGGCTGCCCCGATCTGCCGATCAGCTGTTTGTCGGCAGATCGGGGGAGTCTGGACGCGATGCCCCGACAAAGAAGCCTTTCTTCATCGACACAGGTAAGCCTGGTTTCACGAGGCTTACCTGTGTCGATGAAGAAAGGCTTCTTTGTCGGGGCATCGCGTCCAGACTCCCCCGATCTGCCGACAAACAGCTGATCGGCAGATCGGGGCAGCCATTTAAATTTAAATGAAGCCGCGATTATTTTAATCGCGGCTTCATTTCCCTCTTCCGATCTGGCTAATCTACATGCCTCCGTCGAAGGAGGCATGTAGTCTAGACACACCCATGGTGTCCAACCCACTAGCCACAATATGGCTATTTGGCCGGTTGAGCATGGCTAGTTGGCTTGAACAAGATGGTATTTGGCTGGTTGAGCCACTGTAGTGGCTACTGCTTCAGAACTGGTTGGGCACCACGGATCTAGTCTGTCTTCCTGTATTACAGAGGAATAGGAAGTCTTCAAAATAATTCCTGGAGCAGATCCTTTAGAAAAATATCCAATCCTGATTTAAAAATGATCAAAGAATCTGCCAGGAACCTAGTAAATTGTTCCAATAGATAATTAGGGTATGTCTACACTACAAAGTTAGTTCGAACTAACGGACGTTAGTTCGAACTAACTTTAATAGGTGCTACACTAGCGCTCCGCTAGTTCGAATTTGAATCGAACTAGCGGAGCGCTTAGTTCGAACTAGGTAAACCTCATTTTACGAGGACTAACGCCTAGTTCGAACTAGCTAGTTCGAACTAAGGGCTGTGTAGCCCTTTAGTTCGAACTAGTGGGAGGCTAGCCCTCCCCAGGTTTCCCTGGTGGCCACTCTGGCCAACACCAGGGAAACTCTATGCCCCCCTCCCGGCCCCGGACCCCTTAAAGGGGCACGGGCTGGCTACGGTGCCCGTGCCAGGTGCAAGCCTGCCAGCACCCAGCTAGCAGACCCTGCACCTGGCACGGCACAGAGCCACCCACCCGATGCCCCCCAGCCCACCCCCTCTTGCCGGGACCAGGCTGGCGGCTCCCGGGAGCTTGCCCTGGACCGCAAGAGGCGGGCATCTTCCTGGGCTAGTGCGGACATCGTGGACCTCGTCCACGATCTCCGCACTAGGCACAGGAAAGTGGCCGTCTAGGGCAGGAGAGCTGCCAGCCTGGCCACCCAGGACCAGGTGTGCATGAAAATCAAGGGGGTCCACTGAGACCCCCGACCCTGAGCCCTGAGCTTACAATGGCCGTACTGGGTCAGACCAAAGGTCCATCTAGCCCAGTAGCCTGTCTGCCAACAGCGGCCAACCCTAGGGACCCTGGAGGGGATGGACCGAAGACAATGACCAAGCCATTTGTCTCGTGCCATCCCTCTCCAGCCTTCCACAAACTTTGGGCAGGGACACCACTCCTACCCTCTGGCTAATAGGACTCCATGGACCCAACCTCCATGACTTGATCTCACTTCCCTTTCAACTCTGTTCTAGTTCTAGCCTTCACAGCCTCCTGCAGCAAGGAGTTCCACAGGTTAACTATTTGCTTTGTCAACAACAACAACAACTTTCTCTTACTAGTTTGAAGCCTGCTACCCATTCCTTTCCTTTGGTGTCCTCTAGTCCTTCTTGATGGGAACTCAGGAAGAACTTTTCTGAATGCACCCTCTCCACCCAACCCCTGCTTTTAGAGACCTCTATCCTGTCCCCCCTCCGTCTCCTCTTTTCTAAGCTGAACAGTCCCAGTCTCTGTAGCCTTTCTTCATCTGGGACCTGTTCCCAACCCCTGATCATGTTAGTTGCCCTCCCCTCTCCCAGCCTTTCTCTTCCCCTCTCCCACCTCCTTTTCCCAGTCTCCCCCAGTTTTTTTCAATAAAGACAGAGTCAATGTTGGAAGAAACGTTATCTTTATTTTGTACATCAATAAGAAGGGGGGCTAAGGAAGGGTAAGTGGAAGGAGGTGAGGGAGGAATGGGGTACGAGCCCCCGATGGGGAGGACTGGGCTGGCTCTGCGGGCTTCTGGGGGTGGAAGCTCTCCTGCAGCCCCCCAATTACTCCCTCTCCCCAGATGGCAGCCTGCGGCAAGTGCAGCCGGGCTGATGGCCGAGTGGTGTGATGTGCCCAGTGTGGGCACTCAGGGCACTCCAAGCCAGAACTTCTTTGCAAGCGGGGCACCCCTTAGAACTGTGTGTCCGGGGTGGGGGTCGGGACCCTTTAAGCGCAGCCCTCGGCTAGCCTGAGACAGCATCTCCATGCTCTAAGTCCTCCTTTTATGCCCTGCCGGCACTGCTTCCGGCCATCCTTAAGCCCTGTTCAGAGTCCACTCAATGTGGACTTGCTAGTTCGAACTAGCAAAACGCTAGTTCGAACTAGTTTTTAGTTCTAGATGCGTTAGTTCGAACTAGCTTAGTTCGAATTCACTAATTCGAACTAAGTTAGTTCGAACTAGCGCTGTAGTGTAGACATACCCTCACTTTCACTGTTAACAATTTATGCCTTGTTTACAGGATTTGGAGGTGGATTAGGGGTTTGTGGATTAGGGGTTTGTCCTCCTGCTTCCTCCCTGATGCTCCAGTTGGGGAGCTGGTTTGGGGCACAAGGACTTGCTCTGCCTTGCCCCTTACATCCAGCACTCCTGCCAGCCAGCTGGATTGGGGTGCAGGGAACTGCTCCACACTGCCAGTCCAGCACTCCTGCTGGGGAGTGGGTGAGCCCCTTTACCCTGATCCTGGTCCCTGGCAGAAGTGCCAGGCTGGTGGGGGAAGCTCCTGCACCCACTCCAGGTCCCCTGGCAGAAGCACTGGGCAGACAGAGTGGGCTGGGGCACCAGCACACAGGTTTTTCCTCGGGGCTCCCAATTGGCTGGGGCCCCTGGGCATGGACCCTATTGTCACAATGACTAATATACCATAGATAGACTGAATGTCTCTTGCTTCAAATTTTAGCTGTTGGATCTTGTGATATCTTTCTCTGCTAGAATAGATAGCCCATTATTAAAATATTTTCCTCAGATAGATACTGATAGAATGTAATCAAGCTAAATAATCTTCCTTTGTTAAGCTAAATAAATTGAGTTCTTTGAGTCTGTCACTGTAAGGCATGCTTTCTAATCTTCTGTCTTTCTCATGGCTCTTCTCAGCCCCCCTCTCCTCCTTAAAAGGAAGCTAAATGTAATTACCTTCATGGTAGCAATTACCAAACGATTCAGCTATTTTCATCTCTTGTACCAGATCCTGTGTGCCACTGATGGTTAAATCAGGAATTGCCTGCCTCCTTGTGGGGTTCAGGATTAGCAGCTCCAAGAAGCAATCATTAAAGATTTCTGATCATTTTCTCTCTGTGTCCCCTCCTGAGATGATGTATTCCCAGCTGGTATGGAGATAGCTGATATCCCCTATTATTAATATTTTCTGTTTTTGCTGCCTCTCTAATCTCCCTGAGCATTCCACAGGCACAATTAGCATCCTGATCAGATGGCCAGTAGTATCTTCTTGTTGTTATGCTTATGATTCAAGCATAGAATTTTTATCCATAGAGATTCTATATAACTATTTGTTTCATTTAAGATTTTCATTGTATTTGACTGTGTCCTTTCTTTCCCATATTGTGACACTGCCCCACCAGAATGACCTCCTGCCATTCCTATGTATTTTTTACACTCACATTACCATGTCCCCATGTCCTATCATCATCCCACCAAGTTTGTGATGATGCCTCTTCTATCAATAGCCTCATTTAATACCAGGCATTCAAGTTCACCCATTGAGATTTCTGGCATTTGTTTACAAATGCACTTATAACATTTGTTAATATGTAGTTGCCTGCCTTCAGGTATTCTGTATGCATGGAACTCTCTTTTGTTTGACTGTGTCTTTTCGGTTCCTATCTCAACTTCATCAACTTATATCCTTACCAGCATATGGAGTATCCCTTTAATAAATATTCCCTTATGGGATGTGTTTGTCCTAATCCTGTGTTCTTGTGCACCTGCCAGCTTCCCCCCAGCCCTTAATTTAAAAACTCACCTGAGATCTTTTTAATTTTACATGCCAGCAGCTGGTTCCATTTTGGTGTAGGTAAAACCCACCCTTTTTGCATCGGCTTCTCTATCTCCTCCTCTATGTAAGTTATCTGGGCCTGTTAATATGAAGTTGACTGCCCTAGGGATCGGTCCTGGGTTTGCTTTTGTTCAACATCTTCGCTAATGATCCAGAGGATGAGATGGATTGCACCCTCATCAAGTTTGTGGATGATGCAAAGCTGGGGAGAGAGGTAGATACGCTAAAAGGTAGGGGTTGGGTCCAGAGTGACTTAGATGACTTAAAGGATTAGGCCAAAAGAAATCTGATGAGGTTCAACAAGGACAAATGCAGAGTTCAGCACTTAGGAAAGAAGAATCTCATGCAGTGCTATTTGTTGGGGACTAATTGTCTAAGTGGCAGTTCTGTAGAAAAGGACCTGGGGATTACAGTGGCTGAGAAGCTGAATATGAGTGAACTGGGTGCCCTTGTTGCCAACTGAACTGCATTAGAAGGAGCATTGCCAGAAGATCAAAGGAAGTGATGACTCACTTCTATTTGGCATTGGTGAGGCCACATCTGGAGTATTGCATCCAGTTTTGGGCCCCCCACTACAGGATGTGGACAAACTGAAGAGAGTCCAGCAGAAGGCAACAAAAATAATACATTAGATTGGGGCACGTGACTTATGAGGAGAGGCTGAGGGAACTGGGCTTATTTAAGGCATGTCTAGACTAACTGACTTTTAGCAACATGGCTGTGGCAAAGCTTTGTCATTTCGGGCAGAGAGCAGGCCCGGCCCTAGGACAAGGCGAGCAAGGCAAATGCTTTGGGCCCCATGCTACTGAGTATTCACCATCCACAGGTCGGGCCCAGGGCCCCGCTCCTAGCAGCCTGCATTGGGCCCTGCAAACCCTTTGGCTGGGCCTGGTGGAGAGCAGTGTTAGGTATCTGTGAACGACAAAACTTGATTGCCAGTGTAGACAAAACCTTGGTTTGCAGAACTGTGTGTGTGTGTTTGTGTGTGTGTGTGGGGGGGTGAATGTGGGGGTGAGGAGCGGTTAACAGCCTATAACTACCCGAAGAGGGGCTGTTCTTAGTGGTGGCAGATGACAAAACATGGAGCAATGGCCTCAAGCTGTAATGTGGGAGATCTAAGTTGGACATTAGGAAAAACTAATTCACTAGGAGGATGGTGAGGCACTGAAATGGGTTAATTAGGGAGGTGATGGCATCTCCTTCCTTAAAGGTTTTTCAGAGTAGGGTGGACAAAGTCCTGGCTGGAATGATTTAGTTGGGATTGGTCTTACTTGAGGTAGGGGGTTGGACCTTAAACTTCTATGATTCTTTGATTAAAATATTTTAACTTTAATAGTCTGTTGAACATCCCCCAGAGATACTAGTGGAATGGAAAGTGTATTATTATTGCCATATGATGAGACCATATCATCTGTTTTTCTCCAAATACAGAACAGAAACGTTTATCGAAGAACAGAAATATTTATTGAATAAGCATGCTTGGCACATGGGCAGGGAAAACCTGTTCAAACTGTACACAGCCAAAAATGGAAAATATGGTAGTGATTTTTTTTCATACAAACTTTATCCATTTTTTTCAGTTTTGTTTTTGTCCAAATTCCAAACATTTTGGACAACAAAAAACCTGAAAAAAATGAATAAACTTTGTATGATTTTTTTTTTACCATTTGTAAAATGGGTTCCAGCATACTGACTACTACTGCTGCACTACTGAATAACTTGAATGAAATAATAATGGAGCTGTGCCAAAGTTGCACAGGAAATTTGTAGCTGAATTAGGAAATTAGGACAAGACTCCTTAGCCTCCTAGCATTTCGTTCTGTGCCCTTATCACAAGACTCGCCTTTCTCCTTCCCTAGGAACTCTGTCCTTGAAGGAGAAAAAACTAAGATCAAATATAAACTCAATGCAAAACTCAGAGCAAAGAGTAATAGAACAAACTATTACAGTAAGAAGTTCAAGTAGAATATTCTATTCTATTACAGAGTAGATGACCCTGAGTTGTCAATTTATATTTCCTCAAAGTCTAGAGATTTTCAGGTCCAAGATTTTGTGTCAAAACATGGCAACAGAAGAAGGTTTTACACAGGCACCAGCATAATAAAGCCCTATTTTTATCTATCTACCTGCCTGTCTGCCTTCCTGGCTCAAGTGCTGATCATCATAGTATCATAGTTTTGGGAAAACTGAAACAGGACTTGCTGATGGAAAATAAATTCTTGTATTTTCAATATTGCTTTTATATTTATTTTAATACTAGAAATGTATCTGGTAGTGCTCAGGTCCTTAACTCCAATACATTTTGTGTTTCCTCACTTAAATCATTGTTATGGGATGGGGCTGAGGATGAAGGTTTCAGTATGCAGGATGCCCCGGGGGAGAAGACTACGCCAGCCTTTTCTCACCACAGAAGCCTGGGACCAGGTGAGAAGTGCCTTTCTATAGCTGCTGCAGGGAAGGGGAGTGTGTCTCCCAGCTGGGGAACAGACAGACACACAAACAAACAGATAAATTCTGAAATACATAGTAGATAGCTGATCCCTTTCTCTATCCCTGCCCTCTGCTGGCTCAATGGGGTTATAGCTGCCCCAAGCCCCATCTCTGGCCCATTTCTGCCTCCCGTGGTCATTATACAGTATAACTGTCCCTGCTAGCAGAACCCTCCCTTTCCATGTTATAAGAAACAACAACATTCAATACACATCCTATTGTTCTGGTACAACCAAATCCTTACCCTACTTTAAATTATGGTAAGAGGAAGCAGCATACCAAATTTGGTGATCATCGCTCTTACTGTTTTGGAGGAGTTCTTGAACAAACAGACTCACAGATGGATGCAGAGATAGACAGATGCACAAACTCTCAAAAATATATAGTAGATAGGGAGTTTGAGGGATGAAATGTCACACACCTATCATACAACAATGCCTGGATGTTATGTTACGTGGATCCTCTGTGACTTGCACAATAAGGTATCCATGGGTTCTTATTTTGGGTTGGTTTAGATTGAATTTCTTTACTCTGTGATAGGGATATAAGTGACTAGTTGAGTAGTCTGATAAGCCTCGGCTTATTGGGTAGTCAAGTCACTACTTGACTACTCACTTCCCCCCCACCCTTGCTGCCTCTGTTTCAGAGGCAGAAAAGGGGGGAGCAGGAGCCAGTGCTGGGGGAAGCCAGCTCAAAAGCTGGTTCCCCCCAGCACCATCTCCATTGGGGAGTGGGGAGCGGATAGGGGAGGCAGAGGTGCAGCAGGGGACCCAGCGTGAGCTGGGACTGAACAATCCCAGCTCTCGCTGGGTCCCAGACCATTGCTGCTCTTCTTTTTAAATGTACTAAGAGCCTGGCAGCATTTACTACATTTAAAAACCAGAGCCAAGGGGTTGGAACTGCTCAGTTCCAGCTTGTACCACCCCCTGGAGCTAACCTCCTTTTCGACTAATCAAGTAGTCAATGGAAATTCCATCGACTACTCGATTAGCTTATTAATCATTACTTAACATCCCTAGTTTGTGACTGTGTTTTTGTTTTTGCCACCAACAATTATATTTAGCTTCTGGGTGCTATCTCTATTTATAATGTGATCCCAGAGTGATCTGCAGGAAGTGGGGAAAAATGGGATCTGTTAAGGACTGATCTATGCAGAAGGGAGTCATTTGTTACTTTCAGATGCTTATGTTTGTACAGTGCTTTGTTTCCCTGACTTGGCTGATGTCACTAGACCCTAGTGCAGTATAAATTGTAAATTATAATAATAAAGGAGAAACTAGATTCAATAGTGTGTAAGCTGGAAAAGCTTTGCTATGAGTGCTAACATTTGTTTTGCAAGTTTTTGAGTGAATGCATCTCATTTGCCTGAATGCTCACAGAAAGCTTCTTTAAGCTCACTTGATCGAGTATTTTCTCTGGAAACTTTATACTTTATGAGGCAGGAACATGCTTTCCATTCCCATTGCATGAGACTTGGCTTGGAGACAGTTAAATGAAATGAATGAACCCTCCACAGTTCCATACACATGTAATGCCTTTGCGTATATGTGATAAGAAAGCATTCTGCACCCAGCCAATAAATAATACAGTTGTCTAATTTTTCTAGGAATGATGCCTTGCTCAAGGCAAGGCCCCAAAAGGAAAAAGTTTAACATTTGTCGAAGTTCCCTGATCTAGATGATCTGTTACCTCTTCATAATCTGCTCTCCCACCTCTGACAGATCCAAACCGCCATAACCTTGTCCTGAGTATAGGCCGAACTGTCTGACACCTCTCCATAAAGAAGACAAATTCTTGCCAAAGAATTCATTGTGTGAACTGCAACAGGAAATAAATCTGGGGAACCGTGGAGTTACTGCAAGTGGAAAGAGAGGCTCAGGCCATAGTAAGCTATTCACTTTGATTTATTCACTCAACCCAAGAGCCTGAATGGAGGGCAGGCCATCTTTCAGTGAGGGTAAAGACAGAGGGTTAGCTACAGTGGCGTCTCTCAGGCCTGCCAGATAAAACAGAAAGTGATGTCTCCTCTGCAGTGGAGACAACAGAGAGGTTGCTTTTCACTCCCCGGCATCAACTGTTTGTTTTTCCTGATGCAGCTGGGGCACTGGCCCAGGTCTTGGCCTGGTGTCAATGCTGTGGTTATCGAGAACGGGCCTGGACTTCTTTGACAGTTCTCATCTGTTACCAAGCCTTCTTCAATCCCACATGTGAAATGCATTGAGAAATGCACCAAATCAGCTTTCCCCCCGGTGTGGCCTTGACCCCAGCCTTTCAGGGAAACCAGAAGCACCTCAGTGATTAAATACTGGTGAGAGATGATACTCATGAGAAAGATGTAAGTTAAAAATCCCGTCAATGGGCAAATAAATGGCACCAAGAACTGTGCTTCCAAACTTTGGCCTCACCAAAGTCAATGGGTGTATTGTCAATGATGTTCATTGGGCCAAGATTGTGCCTTGTCAATGACCTGAGGTCTCTACATTGCCACATATAAACTGGAGGTGCCTGAGCCTCTGCTACTCCCTGCTGGTGCTGTAGCCTCTGCTACCCCCTGCTGGTGCCATAGTGTGTCACAGCCTCTGCTACCCCCTGCTGGGTGATATAGTGCATCACAGACTTTGCTACACCATTCAGGGCACAGGGCAGGAACTCTGGAATCAAATTGTCACAGGACAGTTCATCCTTCAGGGGGACTTACTGGGTAAGTGAACTGATAATGCCAACCTTCTCCTCTGTCGAAAACCTATAGCAGCATCAATGAGGGTGTTCTTGGGAAGCTCAGAGCTTTTCCACCTCTGTGCCTTAATCACAGAGTGTAGTTCAAAGCTGCCAGGGTGTAATATCTGTCCTTAACAGGGGCCAGTTCTTCTTTTACTTAAATTAGTGTAAATCAGGAACAACTCAGTTGAAGTCTGTTATGTTACACTGGTGAGAGGAGAACAAGCCCTGTTCTTCTGCTCTTTTATCTTTTCATCCACCTTTCAGCTGAGCTACCTCTGGACTTCCATACCCTTCCACTGTGCTCTGGAGGCTCCCTTTTCGGCGTCAGACCTGAGTCTTCCAAAGACCCTTTTCCATACCTGTTACCCTCAAAGGGGACAGCCCAACAAACACATTGCTGTTGAGAAATATATGAACATGCAACTTTTGAATGGGTTTGAAATTCTCCCCTAAAACAAATCTCTCCCCCGCATGCTACTCCTGGCATCTCTAGTCTGTGTGGTGTGTGAGAGAACCGGTGACTTGTAAAAAGATTGAGTCATGAGGTCATACCATTATCATGTTTCTATTCCAGTATTTTCTCTCCCTGCCTACAATTATCACTCTTTTATTCTTGTACTTGCCTTCTTAGACTTTGATGTAGTCCTTTGCTTTGTATCCTTTGATCCATTTTGGCTTACATTGTTTGTAACCTGACCCCTGGCCATCTAATTCCCCCAACTTCTCACAACCCATATCAACCACTCTCTCCTCCTTTCATCTCTCTTTTGTATAAATGTATACAGAGCTGTAACAAAGAAACTACAGTGTAGCTGTAGCACTTGCAAGATCCTAAGATATGTTGGGAAAATCTTTGTGCATTTCCTCAGCTCCTTGTGGAGTCATTTTAAAATTCCATTAATTTTTTTTCTGAGCAAAAAGAATGCTGATGAACACAAAGATTAAATACCCTTTCAAAAAGTTCATATATAATAGATACCTTTAGGGACTTATATACAATCAAGTTTACTTTTCATTCTGATTATATTAATTATCATCAGTAAATGCTGTGGGCTTTTGATAATTTGTACTTGTATTGACAAAAAAAGAAGAAAAGAACATTGGATACCTTGTAAACATCAGTTAGTGCATATGTCCATATTTTTTTAAAAAAAGAAATAGAAATAATTTGATTTCTTGTAAGTAGGAAATATGGGCAAAGAAATTCAGGCAAAAGCTTGAAAAATGGTTAAGCGATTTAGGGTGTTTAAATCAAATTGAAATTAATGGGAAATCGGCACCTAAATCTTCTTAGACACTTTTGAAAATGTTACCGGATACCTATCTGCATCGTTGGGCACCCAAATATCTTTGAAAATCTGTCCCTACGTCAGTTTAAGAGCGAACCTGGGCACCTAAGTCTCTTAGGCCTGTTCTACACTAGAACCTTAGTCCAAAATTAGCCCTCCAAAGTCAATTTTGTAAGTGATGCGCCCACACTAACAAACCCATTATTCTGAAATAAGGGGACGTGGAATTTGAACTCTGTAGTCCTGCTTTTCATGAACACTATTCCTGAACATTAGTGTGGACACTCCGGTGCTGCTAATTTGAACTAATTGGCTTCAGGTAGGCTTTCTGCAGTTCCCCAGAGTGCACTCTGGGGCTCTAAACCTGAGGTAGAGCGTCCACATTAATGGAGACTTCCCCGGATTACATTTGATTCTTTGCCATAGTAAGGACACAGAACTTGGAATTTGTAAAATCACGTGCCCAGAGGTTAAACTCAGTAAATCTGAAATAATTTCCTAGGGTATGTCTAGACTACATGGCTCCATCGAGGGAGCCATGTAAACTAGTTTACCTGACATAGTAAATGAAGCGGGGATTTAAATAATCTCAGCTGATCCGGCACAGCGCGGCGGCCATTTTGATTTTAATGAAGCAGGGATTATTTAAATCCCCGCTCCATTGACTATGTCAGGTAAACTAGTTTACATGGCTCCCTCAATGGAGCCATGTAGTCTAGACATACCTCTAGTGGACTTAGTTGCTCTCCTTAGTTTTACCCCATGCCCTTTGGAATGTGTGTAACTATACATAGATATTTAAGACTGTCTTCACTGGAATCTCTGTGGATGTGCCGCTGTAGTGCTTTGGTGAAGACACTTGAATGATGGGTGGGTTTCTCTCACTGCAGAGGTGGTACACAGGTTGATGGAAGAATTCTTCTGTTGGCCTACCACTGTGTACATGAGGGGACAGACTGGCTTATCTACATTTCTCAATGATATCAATTGGTCATACCCCTGTGCTATGCAGCTGGCTCAACCTAACTTTTTAGTGTAGACCTGACCTCAAAGAGCAGAAGAATGAAGATAGTTCCCAACAGATTCCCAATACCTTATATTGAAAGATATTTATTATAAGTCTCCTCTCTTTATACATAGCAAGTTCTGTACTTGTGAAAAGCAGAAGGACGTGAGAAGTTTTGCATCATGACTGCGGCTTCTGGATCAAGGATGCTGCTAGTGTTATTTTAGTGACATATTTGGGGCCCCGGGGAAGTGGCTAAAAAGGGAGAACTCATGGGGCTAAATTTATCCATGTTGTAAATCTGCAGAAGATCGGTCTGGTCAAGTGTGTTTATTTAACAGCGAGCCTTTACTGCTTGAGGCTCATACATCCAGAACCTCTGAACTCTCACTCCATGTTTATGCTGCTGGTATTCCATTGACATCACTAAAGTCACTCATGTTTTGTTAGTACAGAGTGAGACCAGAATGCGGTATCTAGTGAATGGTGTGACGGTGCAGGAAGGGCATCATAAATGATGCTGCCAAATACAGTGCTAAAAACAATCACAACTGGAGCA